>NC_138354.1:28414521-29137021 GCF_046562875.1 Panthera onca
TTACACAGAGGGGCAATATGACCTGATTTAAACGTTGCCAAGACCCCTGTGGTTAGGTCAACGATTTAGTGTTATGGTTGATTCCATGAGGGAGGTGGGGGGGGGGGGGATGCGGTAACTGTGAGAGGGTGAGGAACACAGGCAGGCTTACGGGTCAGAAAGAGGGGATCCACCAAGTGGAAAGCCTTGGGAAAGATGAGCTAAAGGCATTGACGGTATGAGGACAGAGTGGGCCATGGGAATAGCTTCTTTTTTTTTTTTAAGTTTATTTATTTATTTTAAGAGAGAGAGAGAGAGAGAGAGAGAGAGACAGAGAGAGAGAGAGGTAGGGGCAGGGAGAGGGAGGGAGAGAGAATCCCAAGAAGGCTCTGTGCTGATAGCACAGAGCCCAATGCAGGGCTCAAATTCACAAACATCAGATCATGACCTGAGCCAAAATCAAGAGCTGGTCGCTTAGCTGACTGAGCGACCCAGATGCCCTGGGAATAGCTTCTTAGATCACCAACATTAACACATCTGAGGAAAATGAAAAGGTGTGGGGTGAGGGGTTGCCCTCACCTCTGGAAGAACAAACATGGACAGGCATATCTCAGGAGGGGTGGGTATTACGTCCCAGAACCATGAGAAACCTGGTTGTTAGGGATGAAATGGGGCAAGAATGCTATAGGCCTCAAGGCTGGACCGGTGATTGTCAACTGGGGATGATGCTGCCCCTATGGGACAGCATTTCTGTTGTCTATGAGAGGGGATGCTACTGGCTTCTAGTGGGCAGAAACCAAGGATGCTGCTAACCATGGTACAACGCCCAAGAGGGCCCCTGCGATGGAGAACTATCCCGCCCCAAACGTCCAAGGCTGAGCAACTCTGAATGCACTACAGCAGCAGAACTGGACAGTTCTGGATCTCAGTCTCCACTGTGTGATCTTAGGCAATGTCCTTCATCTCAGTGTGCCTCCGTATCTCCATGTGTAAAATGGACATGACACCAGTCCCTCCCTCCCATGGGGCTGTGGGTGTAGAACTGGGGCCACTGAGGTAAGAACCACACTTGGGGACACTGAGAGAAGAAGATAGAGGCTATATCATATTCTTTGGAATGAGGTCTCAAAACACCTGTGTGAGCATGGCAGGTGGAGTAATGCTCTGAATTAGGCATCGGAAGATTGGGGTGTGGATCTGGGCACCCTCACATCCAGCGGGTGACTTTGAAAAGTGGCCCGGTCTTCCCCTGGCCTCCCTGTTCTAATTCACATGTGGATACAGAAGCATAGGACCGTGTCTACATGACCACTCCAGTGGCGACAGTCTTTCCCAAGTTCCATCCTCTAAGGCAGGCCAGGGGAAAGACCAGGAATGAGTAACTGATGTGCCCAGCCTAGACTAAAGTACTTTTCCTGCACATGGCAGTGGGGACCACTTGCCCCAGGTAGCTTTCCTAAGTAACACCTGAAGGCATCTTTATGTAACTCAACACTGAACAGATGGTCAAAAAGCAATAGTTAAGAATGTCTCAACTAATGTGGGATTTCTCAACCCCAGCACTACTGACATTGGGGAGTGGATGATTCTTTGGGGGGGGGGGGGGGTCCTGTGCATTGTAGAATATTCAGCAGCATCCCTGGGCCTCTAACCAGGAGATTTAATTAACCCCTAATGGAGAACCACTGAACTATTACAGGGCAGTAAAATAATTTGTGTGGAGAGATAAAAGTTGGACTCATCTCATCTCATCTCATCCCCCTCCTGGCCGCATCCCCTCTTCAGGACTCTGTTCTCTCATCTGTAAGAGGGTCTAGCACTTCTCTGTAGTGGGAATGAAATAATACGCAAAGTTCTTAGCACAGGGTCCAGTACATGGTTGGTTCTCAAAAAGCCCTTACTCTTATTTCCTTTACATGGTAGAAAGTTAGAGTCGAGGCAGAACTTAGTGGCTGGGTCCCCAGCACAAAGTCCATCCATAATAAGAGGAGCCACAAACAGCACGGGCAGTCCCATGCCTCTTTAAACCTGTGCTATGAACGTCTGCTCTCTCCTCTGTGGAACGAGTATCAGTAACATCACCACTGTCATCACCAGCAAAAGAAGAATCTTTTGGTGTCTTCCCCATATCTGGAAGCTGTCTTCACTCCATTCTGACTCATAGAGTCTTGAACCTTCAAGTCCTCCCCTTTATAAGGAAGGGAGACTATGAAAATCAACTCTTTACAAGGTCGACCAGCGCCCCGGGAAAGACAAGCATTGCAGTAGGCTAGGGGTAGGGCGTGGGTGGTCTCCCCGACAGCTTGTTTTTAAATACTTCCAAATGAAAACGAGTATGCCTCCAAGGAACTGTCAGTATGCTGGCAGATCCAAAAATGGAAGCAAAGCACTTGTGGCCAGCTGCAGGCAGACATTCTGATGAAGTGCTACTAATTTAAGCCCATCCTGCGAGGTGCCCAAGGCCTCAATGGGAAATCACCACCATTCTCTGGAGGGGCCGGCTAAGCACCTTACCCATCACAGGGTTGGAGAAAACAAAAGCCTCTCCAAAAGGGAGGCTCCCAAGGGGCACATTCAGCAGGACACTGAGCCCTAAGCACTTTCTTCCCATACTACCTTCCACCGAACAAAACAGACTATTAGGATTTAAGATGTCTTTTGTTGCTATTTTGGTGACAGGGAACCAATTATGTTCCCAGTCCTGCCCCACCTTTTATTCTTCTTGGTAGAGCTCCTGCTCTAAAAGCAAAACACTTTAGCCAAAAGGAAGCAAAGAAGGTTTTGTTGTTAGCTGGACCATTGCCCAACACTACAGTGCTGGACTTTCTAGAAAGGTTAGTTTATGTAGTATGGACTTAACATTTACCTTCTTCTTAATGCAAACAGGAATCTTGACCAGATACAGCGACAAGGGTCTCTACATACTAGGAGTATGGCCAATGCAACTCACCTGATAGACCACCCAGTGTGTACGGGGGCAGAGGGACAAGTCCCGGCAAGAGGATTGACTGGGCTGGCCTTCAGCTCAGCTCAGCCACCCAAATTCATGGAAGGAACAGGAGAGATGGATCTTAGGGAGGCACATTTTAAAACACAGAACCCCCAGCAAATGTGACCCATATTACTCTCTCTTCCTTCCTTAGAGGTGGGAGCTGAGATGGGAATGTACTGAAGAAGCTTCCAGGCATGGGGAGACCAAGGCTGCTGAGAAACCCCTTCCTACTAACAAGGAGCTCTATTTAGAAGTGATCCTTTCAGGGCATCTGGGCAGCTTGTTGGTTAAGTGTCTGACTCTTGCTTTCGGCTCAGGTCATGATCTCACAGTCTGTGAGTTAGAGCACCCGTCAGGCTCTGTGCTGGCAGTGTGGAGCCTGCATGGGATTCTCTCTCTCTCCATCCCCACTTTCTCTCAAGATAAATAAACTTTAAAAAAAGGGATCTTGGGGCACCTGGTGGCTCAGTCATTTAAGCATCTGACTTCTGTTCAGGTCATGATCTCATGGTTCATGAGTTCAAGCCCTGTGTCAGGCTCTGTGCTGACAGCTCAGAGCCTGGAGCCTGCTTCAGATTCTGTGTCTCCCTCTCTCTCTGCCCCTCCCCCTGCTCACACTCTGTCTATCTCAAAAATATAGAAACTTTAAAAAAACATTAAAAAAAAAGTGATCCTTTCTAGGGATATAAACTAAAATTGGTCCTCTGACCTCCAGAGCCAACTATTAGGAATGGGCACAGAAGAAGTGAGTTCCTGAAGATGCCATGCAGACCTCGGAAACGTTGCTTCCTTCGTTTGATTTTTCCTTTATACAGTGTAACACACAACAGCTTCCTTGGCCACATGTGTGAGTTGGCACTTGTCCAAGAAACAGGCCTGTGTATGAACCAAAGTCAGACCTGGGTGGGTTAAGAAACCATCTGACCCACCAGCTCTGCTCCCTGATGCCTCTCCAGCCTTTTCCAGGCATGCCTCCTCAAGCTTTGATCCAACTCCAGTCATCTTCTCTGTGCAACTCAAGCATCCATCCACCCATCCATCCATCCATGTATTCATCCAATAAATATTTAGCGCATGCCTACATCTTGGATGGGTAGCTGCAGAGCAAAGGCTGCGGCAGAGATGTGGGGGCACATGAGTTACTGATGGAGAACCTCTAAGCAAAGCCTCTAAGGGAGGAAGTGAGCATAAGAGAGCATGAGAAAGACTAGAGGAAGGATGTGGTCACAGGTAGAGCCTAGGCTTGGCCTGATGCATGGGTAGACAGCTCTCACCAGTGAATGGCAGACTCTCTCTGCAAAGGGAGAGACAGTAAATATTTGAGGCTTTGCGGACCAGATGATCTCTGCCACAAACACTCAACTCTGCCACTGTAGCAGGACAGCAGCCAGGGACAACAGAGAGATGCACGAGTGTGGCCATGAAGTCAAGGAGCTTGTCCATCTTGCCCATCAATGCACTCCACGTCCAGTCACCATAGGTGGGAGTAAATGCTGTCACTGCCCCCCGCGGGTGCTCTTTAAGGCGGCACTGCACCCATGCTCCAGCTGCCATGAATGCTGGGTGCTAATGGCTTGCTGTCGCTCTCCTTATACAGAAACCTGCCCACAGCTCACAAAAACCACCTTGCACTGGAGATCACACTCCCTCCCCTCATCTAGCTGGCAGAATCCCACAGCCAGTGGGGACAATAAAGATCAACCCTCTTGCCTCACAGAGGGCAACTTGAGGGGTACCTACTGTATATGCTCTGAAGTTAGGAGCTTCAGCTACAGCCCATGGGCCAGTTAGGCCCCATCATGCATTCAATTCCATTCCCTATGCCCAAAAGATCCTGCAAGAGAGCAGACAGAGCAGATGTGTACTGAAGAGAATGGAATAAAATTAAACCTTGAGAGATCAGTAGGATTTGGGCAGGGTAGGGAGAAGAAGGCATTGTTTCAGGTCCTCAAACAAACCAAGGGCTTTATTGCACACTGTCCTGTCTGCCACCAACACGAGCCTGCTTCCCCCACACCACTGTGCCTGGCTAATCCACCTTACCTCTCAACCTGCGAGTCTCAGGTTTGAAATATCTGCCCCCGGCCCGAATGCATTGCCCCATCTGTGCTCCTCAAGTCCTTTGGCCTGTCCCTGGGGGAGGAGCTCTCTCTTCAGTTCACTCCTGTCTCCCCCACCAGAATGGTGGCTCCATGGGGAAAGGGACCTCACGCATCATGGTCACCTCCTCAGTCTTAGCATTGGGCACAGTGCCTGGCACATGGTAAGCCCTCAGCACCATACTGGAGGAGCTGAGGGTCTACTTTATTGCCATTTTGACTCTGTGTTTCTTTTCATCCAACTTTTATTATAAAATTCTCCTTAATATGCAGGAAAGTTGAAAGGTTAATATAAGGAACACCACTTAGATTTAACAATGGCTGATATTCTACATCCTATAACTTTATAAGCAAACACTTTATATAGCAAACACTTTTTGGGCATTTACTATATGCCAAGCACCTAGCAGGTGACATACAGCATGGGAAATAAGCACTGTTCTTCCCATTTCACTGATGAGGAAACTAAGGCTTCAGGAAGTTAAATCATTTTCCAAATTCAAACAGCTGCTAATTGTTACAGCCAACCTGGGCAGGAGTGGGAGCCTAAATCTCACTGTTATCTGACTACTGGGTCATGCTGTCTTATGACCACCACCAACTGTATGCCATGCTGGAGAATCCCAGAGGTGATGGGGTTATTTTGGGGGTGTCTGAGGCAGCTCATGGAGAGACGGCTCGAGAGAGCAGCTGAAAAGCAGACTGAGCTAAGGTAGGAACACACTCCTGAGGTCTGGTAGCCAATCACTGGAGAGATTAACTCCAACAGCATCTACCCCAATCCTGTCCTTCCTTGCCATACATCTCCGACATGACCATTATTAGTGACTGGGCTCAGAAGCTTGCCACCTTGTATGATCTGAATTGATCCAGTAAAGAATTCTCTGAAAAGCACCATTAAGATGATTTATAGTCTAATTTTGGTTGCTATAGATTCTGAGTCAGACTTATGACTGGAGAGAGAAAAAAATCCCCCACTCGCTTGGAATTCAGGCAAAGGTTTCCGTATTGATAGAGAAGCATGGCTGGCTGGGAAAAAGTCATATTTTTTAAGTTTACAGCTACCACTCCTGGTTTGGGGTTGCTATGGCAACTGAAAGCCTGGGGGTGGGGGGAGGGAGCGGGCCCTGCCTTACGGAAAGCTGATTGATAGGTCTCCTGAACACTGTTTAGACACTTCTGTGCTAGGAGCCAGATAACATTAGTTTATTTATTAAAATACATGTTAAAACACCAGTTGTCTCTCTTACCCTGGCATTTCATTCTCATCATTGTTGTTAAGGAATTGTTAACAGGCTACTGATAGGAATGGAAGGCAGGTCCCATTAGGGAGCTAAATGCCATTTTTCGGGGGGTGGGGGAGATGTGCCCAGGGCTCCGGGCAGCCCCGTGCATGGTGCATAATCATGCTAATTGGGCATGATTGATTGCTTCCCTCTGATACTGGCCCCACCCGGGGTTCCACGGAGTTGGAGGTACTGCTAATCCCAGCAAAGACTTGGGAGCCTGGCTGTGAGGGGCTCCAGCCAGCCTTGTGTCCATCTAAGGTCTCTGGACTTGCCTTCTCTCACCAGGCTGACAGCCTGGCCTGAATGAATGGCAGTTTGAGCCCTGAGCAGAGCGAGTGTCATCGGGCACAGGGAGTTGACAGGCCTGTAGAAGGTGACATGGCTCAGGAGAAAGCCTACAGCTGCGACTGGGACAGGATGGGTGTGAATCCCTGTCTTGCTACTTGGTAGATTCCCTGCAGTAAGTCCAAATACCAAACAACACCACTCTACACCACGAGTTCGAATCTCCAGAGCAACATGGATATACGATCTTCCCTTTTTATGTGCCAGCCTATCCTGTCTTGTATTTGATGAGAATCATTATCATGCCCATCTTAGATTCTTCCTTTGCTCATTTACTTATTCTCTCACCTACCCATTCAGTTACTCAATCATTCCACGAGTATCTGTTGAGATTCTACTTTGTGCCCAACACCACACTAGACACTGAACTACCAAGCTGAATACAGCAAGCACTGTCTTGCTTCCGTGTGGTTTATATTTTACTTGGGAGAAAGGCACTAGAAACTATTTTTTAAAAGTGTTTTCATTATGGATCTTAAGAATTATAAAGGAGAAACAGAGGAAGACCCTATGGGAGCACATGACTGGGCCAAAAAGGAATTGTTTTGGCCAAGAAGATGCTGCAAGGCAAAAGAGGCGTGGCAGATCTGAGGGGAAAAGCATTCCAGGGAATGTGAGCAGCATGTGCAAAAGTCCTGTGTTAAGAAAGAACTCCGCATGTTTGTGGGTTTAGAGAATGGAAGTGAAACAGAGTAAGCGATTCCACTAGAACATAAAGAAGTCAGAAAATTCCCATTCCTTGCCTTCCTCCAGCTTCTTGCAAAGCACATACAGAGGAAACAGGGTCCCGGAAGGAGCACAAAGGTTGGAAACAAGTCAGGCAAATAATTTCTTCTGGGCCTTGATCCCTGAATATGTCTGTGACTCTTGTGTTTGTGCCACTGTCACCTTATTTAAGCTGACAACTACATCTCCCTGAATCACCTTCCCTGTAGGGTTCTGGTTTAAACTACCCAAGAAAAGAACTTGTGGGGGTTTTTGAAGGCAGAGATTGAACTGCAGTTACACTCAGAAAGTCACTGTGTCCAATATGGTGAGGGACACAGATGTTCTTGGGAGACCCGAGTTGCCCTCCCTCGCCTCTGTGCCACAGCCAGTTTGCCTTCCTGACCAGTGACCCTGGCAACCAATGGCAGGTGCCTGGCTGCTGACTCCCAGAGGTACAGCCATACACGATCAACTGTCCCCACACAGCTCCCGGCGAGCACCCCTTTCTGGTCCTGCTTCTTCAGCTGTATGTACCAAGAGTCTCGCATTTGCCACCCAGGCCAGTGCTTCAGACAAGCTGGTTAGTGGCTTCTCCTGATGCCCTAGCTCCCCTTTCCAGGACTTCCTTTCCCCAGCTCCTCACACAGCTGTGTGCGGTCCAATTCCTGTAAGAAAAGCTTGTTCCTATAATACTCATCATGACTTTGTTTCCCAGTGAAGCTAACCTACATCAATCCAAGAGAAGTGAAGGGAAGAGAAAGAAGGGAAAGGACAGAGGGGAGGGAGGGGAGAGGTGGGGAGGGGAGAGGAGAGGTGGGGAGGGGAAGGGAGGGGGAGGAGGAGGGGAAGGGAGAGGTGGGGAGGGGAGGGGAAGGGAAAGGAGGGTAAGGAAGAGGTGGGAGGGGAGGGGAAGGGAGAGGTGGGGAGGGGAGGGGAAGGGAGAGGTGGGGAGGGGAGGGGAAGGGAGAGGTGGGGAGGGGAGGGGAAGGGAAAGGAGGGGAAGGGAGAGGTGGGGAGGGGAGGGGAGGGGAGGGGAAGGGAGAGGAGAGGAGGGGATGGGAGAGGAGGGGAAGGGAGAGGAGGGGAGAGGAGGGGAGGAGAGAGGAGGGGAGGAGAGAGGAGGGGAGGAGAGAGGAGGGGAGGGGAGAGGAAGGGAGAGGAGAGGTGGGGAGGGGGAGGGAGGGGAGAGGAGGGGAGAGGAGGGGAGGAGAGAGGAGGGGAGGGGAGAGGAGGAGGGGAAGGGAGAGGTGGGGGGGGAGGGAAGGGCAGAGAAGAGGAGACATCCCCACACTTAGATCTCATCAAGCTGCCTCGTCCTCCCCCAGGAGGGGATCCCCAGTTAGGGCCTCCAATTGCAGGTACCTGTGTTCTTCTTCCCTGATTTGAGCAAGTCACTGTGGTTGGCCTGCTGACATTCATTTCATCACTGAGGACAAACAGGATGCCTTTGTGCCATCAGGAAATATGGCGCTGACATAAACGAGCATTGAAGTGCAGTGCGCAGTGAGAATGGGGTTCTGGCTCCTCCCTTCTCCTGTCCGCGTGTCCGACCCTGTCGGGGCAGCCCGCGCCATGGTTCCGCTCCATCACTCAAGGGTCAACACCTGGCATGGCACCTGGAGCCCCACCGCCTGGGCTCAAATGCCTGCTCTGCCGCTCCCTAAAGGTGGACCTCAAGTCACCCCACCTCTCGCGTCCTCCTCTGAAAACGGAAGCCATTACTGTGGCCCCAAGAAGGCCCCAATGAGAAGGTGGAAAGTTCTCAGCATAGCATGTGACGTTCCTTAAGTGCCACTGATGTCACTGCAGCGAGTCCAAATTCCTCTCCCTGGCTTTTCATCTCTGAATGCAATAAAATATGCAAAAGTGGTGCCTATTTTGTGCAACAGCTTTTCAGAGCAGCAAGTACTGCTTACGTTGAGGGTTCTACTGCCCTCTCCTTGCATTCTTTCCCTTGTTCCTTAGACTGGCCAGTGAAGCAGCGGCTGACTCTCTTGTTTGGCTACCCCAAAAGCCATAGCCAAACTTCACATCCTCTGCTTACCTCACAACGTACACAGAATGAAAATAAACCAGATAGCCACTCTGCGGTGCTCCCTGCACCTCGCATCGGACACGTGACTCATTTCTGGTGAACAAAATACAACGGTGGAGATTCCTGAAGCATAGTGTATGGGAAAGCTTTACTTTCCTGGTGAAAAGGACATGTCTTATTGGTGCTTCCCTTCCTCCTTCCTGCCTTGAATGTGGATGTGATGACTGGTGCTGTGGCAGCCATCTGTGACACATGGGGATGAGAAGCTTACAGCCGAGAATGGTCGACCAGATATAAAGAAAGGGTCTGAGGGGGCGCCTGGGTGGCTCAGTCGGTTAAGCAGCCGACTTCGGCTCAGGTCATGATCTCACAGTCTGTGAGTTCGAGCCCCGCATCGGGCTCTGTGCTGACAGCTCAGAGCCTGGAGCCCGTTTCAGATTCTGTGTCTCCCTCTCTCTCTGACCCTCCCCTGTTCATGCTCTGTCTCTCTCTGTCTCAAAAATAAATAAACGTTAAAAAAAAATAAAAAATAAAAAAAAGAAAGGGTCTGAGCCCTTGACAACACAACTGAGTTTCTGAACAAACCTGGAGACACATATGCATCCTTATATTTATTCAAATTCTCATTGCATACAGGTTTGTGATTGCCATTTTTCATCATTTCTGTTACTTGTATACAAAAGGATTCTTAACTGATACCAGGCTACTATGTCTCTGTTGCATATAGGGGTGGGGAGGCTCAAAAGGTTAGGCAAATTCCAAAAGTTTTCACAGTTTTTAAGTAGCAGATTCAGAATTCAGTCCCAGAATGCTCTCCTGTTCCAAGCTCTTAACCAATAACACTCTGCTGTACTCAATGTATATGCTTCCCTACTCTGCCTTCTCTCCTCCATATATTTAAATCCCATTCTGATTTCAAGTCTGAGTCCTAGACCCTCCATATGTCTTTGCATGATTAATCTAGTCCACAGAGAACTCTTGCTTCATTGATTCCCATTTCTCCATTTCTCTATTTATTTTTTGTATTTTAAAACTTTTTATGTATTTATTTTATTTTGAGAGAGAGAGAAAAAGAAAGAAAAAGAAATGAAGGAAGGAAGAAAGAAAAAGAAAGAAAAAGAAAGGAAGAAAGAAAGAAAGAAAGAGAGAAAATGCATGGGGGAGGGGCAGACAAAAAGGGAGAAGGAGAGAATCCCAAGCAGGCTCCACAATGTCAGCACAGAGCCGGATGCAGAACCCAAACTCACAAATGATGACATCATGCCCTGAGCAGAAATCAAGAGTCAGATGCTCAACCGACTAAGCCACACAGGCAGCCCGTCATTTCTACATTTAAATGTGGCACTTCCCCATTTTCTAGTTCTTCAAGTACATTGTACTTTTGACCCTCTCCCTCCCTGCACCTCATTAGATCACACGCATGGTTTTTTTAAAATTTTTGTAATGTTTATTTATTTTCGAGAGAGATAGAGTGTGAGCAGTCAGCACAGAGCCCGATGTGCAGCTCAAACTCTCAAACTGCGAGATCATGACCTGAGCCCAAGTTGGATGCTTAACCAATAGAGCCACCTAGCCGCCCCAGATCACATGCTTCTTAAGGTCAGAGAAGCCACCTCAAATCAAAGAACAAGGGATTTGGAGATTGCTTCGAATTCTGGCTTCATCTCTTGCCTGTTGTGTGGCTTTGAGAAAAAGTTCATCTGTCTGGATCTCGTTCTGATTTAAGAAATGAAGTTCATATTATTGCCTTAAGGTATTAATGAAGAAACTATTTTTTTTTTTTTAACATTTTTTATTTATTTTTGGGACAGAGAGAGACAGAGCATGAACGGGGGAGGGGCAGAGAGAGAGGGAGACACAGAATCGGAAACAGGCTCCAGGCTCCGAGCCATCAGCCCAGAGCCTGACGCGGGGCTCGAACTCACGGACTGCGAGATCGTGACCTGGCTGAAGTCGGACGCTTAACCGACTGCGCCACCCAGGCGCCCCAATGAAGAAACTATTTGTATAGCAATTAGCAGAGTGCCTGACTCATAACAGACACTCAGAATGATGGCTACCACTGTTATTACTGTGTGTTTTATTTCTGGTGTACTGTCTTAGTGCGTGGCAAAGGGACAACAAATAGTATGAGTTCAATAAGCAACTGTTAATAGAATGGTCCATTGACTCTTTCATTAAGAACTTACTGAGATGTCATTTTATTCCAGACAATGTGCTAAGCATTTGACTTTAAAGATTTTTTTTTAATCCTTTTCTTGGACACATGAACAGATAACTATAATGGAGTTTGACAAATTCAATAATAAAGAAACTCAGAGGGTTTTATGGGGACATAGAGGAAGGGCACTTACCAAACCTAGGAAGGCTTCCCAGAGGTAGTCCCAACTTATCTCCTAAAGAGTAGAGGAATTTAAATTATAGGTTCCGTTAATTGCCTTCCAGCCTCCCGAACTTTGTTATTCTTGCCCGAAGTAAGTTGTAGAAACAGGGTACAAAGGAATGGCATTTGTGTCCCTGGGAGTGGGGACTCAGATTCACGTTTATAACTGCTCTTGCAACTTAGGACCCCTGTCTAGGGGCTGCATTAGTTAGAAAAGAGCTCCTTTTCAAGCTCACTTTCATGTTGGCTTTTCCTCCTTTGCGGTAAACAACGCAAGCCATTCTGTAAGCTCTCTCCCTTCTCTTCCAAGCACCATGCAAATTCTTAGAAGCAGCCTCTGCCAAGAAACAAAGGTCAGTTCTGCAGGGAATGAATTGCCAAAGCCATGTTCTTATTTTGAGTTTGGATCAAGGAAAGGAACATGGGTTTGTCTTTATTTTGCAAAGTTCCCTCACATCTCCACAGGCCGATCCATCAACGCACGTCCACACGTGGGCCAGAGTCACGGGCGAGATTTTGATCCTGCTACTCTCAAAAGGCAGGAGACTGGCTTTGTCATTGCTTCCAGGCCCTCTGGTAAGGGGTGCCCCTTGGAAGGCTTCAATCCTGCCAACCAGGCTGCACACGGGGGGGCTGTAAAGTCACCGGGCAAGAAGGCTGACAGTAGGACTTCGATGAGAGCCCTGAGGTTGACACATTTACGAAGTATCAGAAATCACGAAGGTCCTCCTCAGTTGGTTCCTGCGCTACTGAGGGGCTGCTGTGTTCCAAGTGGGAGCCTCTGACTGCCCCTGCCTGGACTGGAAGGGAGTCGAGCCTGGCCTGAAAGGCTTTCCAAGGGCTCCTTTGTGCTCTCCTATTAAGGATATTGCTGTAGAACATGGAGTGTTTGGAAGGTCTTCCTTCATTCATTTACTAAATATTAACAAATACCTACTGTGTGCCAGCAGCAATACAAATCCCAAATATGGACAAACAGCAGTGCTGTCTATGTTTCTGAAGTTCTTGTACTGCACACAGAAGGAAACTGGGGCGGGGGGGGGGGCGGTGGCGGGGCTGAAATCCACTCACCCAGCTCAGAACTCACGCAACTGTGCTTGCCAAGAAGGTGGGACCTTTTCTAACGCACCTGGTTCAAGAGGGCAATTTCCTCTTGTAGAAGAGGATGAGGAGGGGGCCAGAAGATGTGCACTGTAAGCAACTTGAGAACTGGGTCCGTGCATTTTTCTATACTGAGGGAGGATAGATATGAGCTGCCCATCATGACCTTGTAAAGGACCCTGAAAAGAATTTATGTTCATAAATGCACTACTGAATAATGTAAAATTTACTGAAATTTTCCATGGGGTAAACCAGCAACCTAATAATATGTGAGATGACTTCAGATTACACCCAGGGCTAAAAAGAAAATGAACAGTGTGGCATTAATGCAGTGATGGGGGAAGGGTGCTGCCTTAAGTAAGTGGTCGATAAGGTTTTCCTGAATGATTAGCATTTGAGCTTAGACTGAAGGTACCAAAGACCTAGCCATCGAAAAACCGGGGCGCCTAGGTATTCAAAGAGTCCAAGAGTCTAACTAGAGAAGTTGTACGCCGATCTCCCAGGGCATTTATTGGAGGGAAGGAGCTTCCCGACAATACCAACTACACTTCCATCTGGGTCCCGACATTGTTCTCATGCTCAGAACCGATCGATTCCTTGCTATTCTTGGTGGGCAGAAAGTCTTTGCAAAACTTGACCTTTCCCAAGTGTTATCAATAGAGCTAACAGAGATGCTGTCAGAAATGTCCACTAATCATCACACACCAGGGGGCTTTCTGAGTTCAATGCACTTGGTTCGGGATTTCTGCTGCCCTTGGAATGTGTCGATGTTTGTGGATGAGTCTTTCTTTACAGAAGTTCAATTACGGTATCGTATTGATTCATTTTAGGTCTTATATTTTTACATGTTTATACGTCTGTTTTCACCAACAGGCTGTGAGTCCCTAGAAGGAAGGGCTCTGTCTTTTTCCACTTTGTGCTCCCAACACTAAAATAGTATGAAATTAAAAACAGATATTTATTCAATGCTTTTGGGTTCTGACGATCCTAAGATGATCCCATAGCCAAGTGGTTTGTTGTTTTGATACTTTAACTAACTTACGAGATTGACAGATAACCAGAATATCCAGTCACTCTCCTGGACTGATGACAGTCATTTATGCATTATAAACAATTTGAAAATGGGGTCCATGCATTTTTCCATATTTGGGTAATCTAAATATGAGCTCCCTTGTTGTGCCCTCTTAAAGGACCTTGAAAATAATTTATTCTCATAAATACATTAGGGAATAATGTAAAATTTATTAAAGATTCCATAGGATAAATAAGATATTTATATTGCAAAACAAGTTCAACATCTCCCTTTGAACTGTCTTTTAACCAAAGTCCACTCTCCTGTACTGTCTAAAAACTGTGTTTCTCTCTCCCTGATTTCCTAAAAAGCCCCAACTTCACCGATACCTCCTCTACCCCACTTCTTGGAGC
Organism: Panthera onca; assembly: GCF_046562875.1. NCBI lineage: Eukaryota > Metazoa > Chordata > Mammalia > Carnivora > Felidae > Panthera > Panthera onca. The sequence continues at coordinate 28,428,878 of NC_138354.1, forward strand.
TTCTACTGTGGACCAAGCTGTTCGTCAAAGTTTTTCTTCTAAACAATCGCCATACTTTCTTCAAGTGGAGTTTCATAACAGCATCTAAGAAAATAGAATGGTCTCCATATAGCAAAGGCACTATAGCCCATGCAGTGTTTTTTGTTAATGATATTTATTTATTTAGAGAGACAAAGAAAGAGAGAGGGAGAAGCAGAGAGAAAGGGAGAGACAATTAGCCCTTTGCACTGTTTTGAACATAATAGATGTTCAGTTAATAGCTAACTGAATCCTCAACAGCACAGTCCAATTCTATAACATGCTGCGTGATGAATAAAACAAAAGCTTCGAGTCTTTCTCAGGCTACTCGAGACCTATCCCATTTTTCTATTGGAGGTGGAACCATTGCTGAGCCCCGTCATTGACAATGGCAAAAACTACTTTCCTCAGCCCTGTTAAACAGTTAATAACTTCGAAGTTTGTGCATGTACATGTGGATGGGTATAAAACACTTCTTACCTAGTTACTTTATGGTTTAGAAGCCATGTTTGTGTCAACAAGTCAGTGGGGACTAGGACCCCAGGTAGTGACCATTCTGCCACTTCTCCTTCCTTACAGCGGCTTTTTCAACTCTACTTTGCCAAAAGTCCGAAGCACCTACCTGGTGACTCTGCTCCCAGGCCTCAGGTAAGTGGCCGAGAGCAGGCACATGACTCTAATTGAGCCAATTACCCCTCTCTTCCTGGTTATCTGGCACTGGAGCATGAAGAAGGAGTTAATGGCCAAGCTGGAAGACCTATATATAAGCAGATGAGCCAAAGGAGAAGCTGGGCTGAATCAGAGAGAAGAGATTATGTAATCAGAGAGACCCAGTGGGAGTTCCTGATGATTTTACAGTTTCCATGATGCCTCTGACATTTGTTTTGCTAAATTCTCTCTGCATCTTTATAAAACCTTCACTTTCCCTTTTACCTCCTTCGTGTGTATCTCTGGCCCATAAACCAAAATATCCCTCCCTGACCAACCACCCCCTTCCACCAATCAGACACACCCGTCCCTTCCCTGTGGGTTCCCCATGCACCTTGCATGCAGGCTCCTCTTGACACAGTGAATGGCGATGTGTCATTTACAGATTTCCTCCTTACCAGGCTAGGAGCACACTGAAGTCAAGGTCTATGAGTTCATCCCTTATCCCTACCGCCTCACTCCACCCTAGGGATGTAGTAAATGCCCAATAAATGTTTGTTGAATTGAATTAAGAACAATGTCATCTGTAGAATAAAATCATGTACATATCGATTTCTTCTAAGCCCTTACTGTTTCCACAGAAGACCAGGATTCCACAATCAGCCTTATAGCCATGCCTTTATAACATGGACCAATCACAAGTCACACTGGGGGCTCTTTTCTAAAAATAGCACATTCCTTTAATTATATCCCTGCCTTTTCAAAACCACAGCACTCTTTTTCGTAGGAGCTTCTGAACGCAAACTTGGTTGCTGCTGGAGCCATTTCTCATTATTGAGTAAGCCCTTGACCTACCTCTTCAGACTGATGGAATCACAAAATTAGAGGTGCTGGTCATTTTTTCCTTTTGTTTTCTTCTGATTACAAGGGTAATACAATTGGAGATGATGCTACAAAGGCATCATGGGTAGTTCTGCTACCCACCTCCCTAGATCAGAATTCATTTTCCCACAACATCAATCTTGCTCTACCCCAGCCTTCAGCACCCCTTTATCCAAGCCTGGGAAGACACATAGTGAAACCCACAAAAGTTGCCTTTTCTACCATTACAGATGTTATTGTGTGGCAAATGCAAGAGACTATTCTTTTCCTACAGTCTACATATGTAGTTCACCAAAATGCCGCTGGATGGGATTTCATGAAAAGAAAGCTAAAATGAAATTTCAACTCAGGAAACAAAATTTATAGGGTTAGCAAATAAAAAAAAATCCATATTTTAAAACAACAAGATGAAATGTTTATCCAGAAGTATGGCATAAAAAAAGCCATGAACACAACTGAAACCGGGTTAGCTCTATAAATCATTAAAAACACCGTCAAGGATGGTCATCTCTGTTCACCTACCCTCCGCTTTGCCTGGGTATTTCAACATGAGCTAGTAAAAAAAGGAGCAAAGTAGGTTTTACCCTGTAGTTTTTCTTTGAGAGTATCCACAAAATCTTTATACATTGTAAGATCAAATATTTAAAACATTACACGTATATCATCTTCACATAAATGCAGAGGAGTTTGATTCTATCTTAAATATGGAATTCAATACCTTACTTAGGCTGCCACCCGATCTATGTGTGCCTTTCCCTAGAATGGTGATTTTCAAACTCAAATGCACATTAAAATACCCAATGGAGCTTTAAAAATGTTTGCCCACCCAAATCAATTAAACCAGAATCTCTAGGTATGAGACCCAGGCCTTGGCATTTTTTAAAAGCTCCTCAGATGATTCTAATATTCAGCCCAGACAGAGAGCCACTGTCCTCAAAAACATTTGGGAGTGCAAATCATCTGTTCCCATTAAACAGCAAATCTCTCGGGGTGCCTGGGTGGCTCAGTCGGTTAAGCGTCCGACTTCGACTCAAGTCATGATCTCGCGGTCCATGAGTTCGAGCCCCGCGTTGGGCTCTGGGCTGATGGCTCGGAGCCTGGAGCTTGCTTCCGATTCTGTGTCTCCCTCTCTCTCTGCCCCTCCCCCATTCATGCTCTGTCTCTGTCTCAAAAATAAATAAACGTTAAAAAAAATTAAAAAAAAAAAAAAAAAACAACAGCAAATCTCTCACCTCCCTCTCAGGTCTCAAACAACCTGATCCAGACAAGCAAGACCCAGGCAGGATAATAGGATGAGATTTGGGGAAAGGCCTATAAAGTATACATGGGTTAAGTGTCTCCTTATAAACTATTTTAGGTCATATCTGAACAAGTCAGACACCCCAGCAAGCACATCCTCCATTATAAATTCACAAAACACACTTTCTGTCAGCCTATGTAAATTTGGTTGGGGGTCAGAATAAAATCTGTAGGCTGAGTTGCTGTCAGTTTGGGATATCCTGGGGGGTTCAATGGTCACCATTAGGAATTGGTGCCCACTCATTCTGGTTGCCTTAGACTCTTTGCCCTCCTTATGACAAAGTACAAGCTAGAACAACATGAACTAAAGCCAACAGCCCTACAAACGGAATTAACAAGACTTTTTTAAAGATATGGATAAGACTTTATGGCCTCTCAATATATAACATTTAACCATTATTCAGTTGGTCAACAGTTACCACTGTAGAGATAAAAATAAATGTGTACAATCCAACTGGAGTAAGGCTATAAATCCCTGGAAAGAAATTTTCAGGTTGGGAGGTACTTTAGAAGTCAAACATTCTGAGGCGCCTGGGTGGCTCAGTAGGTTAAGCGTCCGACTTTCAGCTCAGGTCACCATCTTGCGGTCTGTGGGTTTGAGCCCCACGTCGGGCTCTGTGCTGACAGCTCAGAGCCTGGAGCCTGCTTCCGATTCTGTGTCTCCCTCTCTCTCTGCCCCTCCCCCATTCATGCTCTGTTTCTCTCTCTGTCTCAAAAATAAATAAACATTAAAAAAAAAAAGGCACACAAATTAAAAGAAAAAATCATCTTAAAAAAAAAAAAGAAGTCAAACATTCTGACTGCTATATTTTTAGGCATGAGGATTCTGAAGAGAATCCCCTCCCAGAGAACCCTAATTACTAAGGGCCCAAATTCCAAGACCACCATGATACCTTCTCCTCAAAATCTTTTTTCTTGGGCCCATCAAGGGTTGATCACCATGGTGGATTAATAATATTTCAGAAAGAATATGGAGGTAAGAGGAGAAAGGGTTTCCAGAGTTAACCTGGGCACAGCTAAAATTTGAACACTAGTCTCTCCCACCAAGTCTAGATTGAACAAACAGGTATTGGCCCCAAATAAAGTAAACATATTCTAGTTTTAACTGCCAGCTCAGAAAAGTATTAATTGAATTGTCTTGGGGGAAAAAAAAAGTTCACCTCTTGGAGCCTCAGTTTCCTCATAAATAAAATACATTTAACAACAACAAAAAAAATCTGTCTTGCAGGATAGTTGAAAAGATAAAGTGAGATCACCAGGGGTTGGTGGACTTTTTCTATAAAGGGCCAGATAGTGAGTAGTTGAGGGTTTGTGGGTTAGATGAGGTCTCTGTTGCAAGTTTTCTCTCTCTTTTTTTTTTATAACCCTTTAAAAAATGTAAAATAAAATGAAACATTCTAAGCTCATGATTCGTACAGAAGCAGGCCACCAGCTACAAGAACCATGGCTGATCAAGACCATATGATCCAAGAACACAGAGAGGAGGCATGCCTTAGCATATTAGCATATTAGCAACCTAAAGCAACACTGGATGTTTGGGTATTTGCTCAGTAAATCTGTTAATGAATAAAATATGTAAAGGGCTTAGTCCAAGGTGTAACATGTAAAACTTACTATATTTATTTAATATTGTTACTATGAGACAATATAAGGCATAGAAATATACCACCTATATAAGAAATAGGTGAATTACCTAATAGAAGAATTAAAAAAGAAAAAAATAGGCAACTGTGACCTGAAATACCTAGAGAAAGTATCACCGACAAGGTGGCATTTTCCCGAGTTTAGAGGGATGGAAAATTTTTGAGAAATGGAGAAATGAAGAAGGTAATTATAAATGTATTCCAAGGGAAGTAAGAAGGAAGTTATTATGTACCTGCTACTGTGCCATGTTTTATATATGTTATCAGAACACGGTTATGGTTTGACAAAGACCGCCTCATTCTATGACTCCTTGGGATGTAAAGTTCAAGGGCTATTGGAGAGGGATATAGGCAAATTCCCATGGGGAGAATGGTCCCGTTATCAGTTTGAGTTTCAATGACAACAGACTACCTCTGATGAGCAAAGATGGCCCGAATGACTGGTCAACATGAAAAGATACAAAAGTCCCCCATGATTCACTATGAAATAACAGGGAAACTTGATCAGTTAACTCAGTTCAATGCCAAGATCTCAACAGCCATAGGAGCTGATTGTGTACACAGATTGTGGCTAAGCCTGGAAACTTCAGGTGTCCCAGCCCACTGGGCACTACAGTTGCATTTCGGATTACTGACTGAGCATGTGCATGTAAACTGAAGACTTGTAACGGAGAAGCCAGCCCGAGGATGGCAGAGAGTAAGCGTAGTTGAGTATCACAAGCGTAGAAGAGTATCACTCTTCTTCTTCTCCCTCCCACTACATACACCCTCCAACACACACTCACAGTTATTGTCAGGCTGGCACTGGGGTTGAGAATTACACTGATCACATCACAAATGGAAACGTTACCCAATTTATACCTCCCAGCTTGTGGATGGCTACGGATGAGGAATGTAAATGTTATCACACTTAATTCTCCCACCCTCTTTAACAGATAAGGAAGTAGTTTCAAAGGTAAAATAACTGAATCTAGTTCACCCAGCTCAACAGTGCAGGTAGGTCTCTCTGTCTTTTCACTAAACTGCACGGTTCACCTAAAGGATGAATTGTAAATGATTAGCATCAGCTCACTTGCCAGGAATGGATTTTGAATGGCGGAAGGCTTTGCGTCTCTGAGCAAGGATCTGACACTCAGACAGGGCAGACAGAAGAGTGAAGATCAGCTTCAGAGTTGTTTTCCTTGGGTACAGAAACCCCAGACTTCATCCATCAAGTCAACAGGGTCTCGGGGCCTTACTTGAGCACTGCAGTTTGGATGACGATGATAACCAGAGGGTTGTTAGACCACCACTGCAGTCAAAATGTACACAACTATCAGGCCCAGGGTTGCCACTCGGGCTTCGTAAAGCTGTGCTGTCATGAGGAGTCCAGAGGAAACAGGCATGGACCAGGGGGACACAGCATGCCCCACTCCCTCATTCAGAATAATTGGCGATGTCTATTAAAATGTAACCTCCAGATTCATCATGTGAGCATCACCATGCTAGATGGGCTGTGTCAAGCACAGACACTAGTATCTGGTCTGTTTCATTCAACTCTTTGAGAATGATCAATAAAAAGATGGATACGGTGCCTGCGTCTCTGGCAAAAAAAAAAAAAAAAAAAAAAGAAAAAAAGAAATTACATCAGTGAATATGATCAGTGCTTAGATTTCTTAGAGCACCTATGAGACCCTAAGTAAACCAGGCAGGTTCAGGTATGTGATGGATTTCTGCTGTCCAAATTAATATTTAATATTTTAATATTTAATCCTAAAGCCGTGTGCCCCATTTTTTAAGTTACAGAATATTAAAGAGTGAAGCTATTAAAAGCAGTAAGTGTTTTAGTTCAGGAAGAGAACACAACCCTAAGTGACAGGTAACTCTGGGTGTCGTGCTTTGTTTTTGAAAACATGGATTTATTTCTTAAATATTTATTATTAACGCAACAACTACACTACCCAGTATTTATATAGTATCTTGTCTTCTGAGGAATATTCTGGTTGAATAACATCATCTGTCTTGATGAACTTCATTGTCAGGAAGAATACTGGACTGAGTTTCGCCTTCTCACACATGAGAAAACAGAGGTCCGGAGAGATTAAACAGGTTTTCCCAAGTCACAGAGTAAATCTATTGGATTTACTCACAGAGAAGCTGCCCAAACCACTGTTGGCTGGCTATAATACTAAAATCCCCACTGCAGGTGTTCAGAGCAATGTCCTTTCCACCCTTTGTTTACTGCTTAAACCTTTACTCACAGAGGATGCATATGGGATAGAGACACAATCCTTGCATTACAAATGACTCATTCACTCCTTGAAAAAATATTTATTAAGTTCCTACTATGTGTATGGAAGCCTTAGAGCCATATATTCCTTTCTATGGTTGCTTTAACAAATTACCACAAACTGAATGGCTTAAAACAACACAAGTTTACTATCTTCTGGTTCTGGAGGTCAGGAGTCCCAAAATCAAGTGGTCAAAAGGGCTGAGTTGCCCCTGCAGGCTTTAGGGGAGAACTCACTACCTAGCCTCTTCCAGCTCCCAGAGCACTCCTTGCTCATGGGATCTTCCCCCACCTTTAAAATCTACTACTTCAACCTCTCCTTTCTCTGACTCTGACCTCCTCCCGCTTCCCTCTTACAAGGACCCCATGATGGCACACGGGCCCACCTGGATAAGCCAGGAGAATCTGCCCATCACAAGGTCCACAAAGACCCTTTTGCTCTGGGAAAGTAACATGCTGACAGGCTTCATCAATTGGGACATGGTCTACCTTGGGGAGGTGGGTCACTATTCTACCCAGCACAGACTGTGATGATGCACAAGTCTTGTTCCAGCCCCTGCAGCCATGTTCACTGGGTGCGGAAGAGGCACCCCAGTGAATAAGGACAAAACAGGATGGTAAGTGACAAGAGATGTTAAGAGGGTGGGCTTCTAGCGGAGGCTAATGAGTGTGAGGAAGACTGCCCAGGAAGATAAACGGATTAAAGGGAAACAATCAGGCAGAAGAGCGAGGGGGTAGGTGGGAAGTCAGGTAGGCCCTCAGGGAACAAGGATGCTCCAGGAAAAAGGCACAGGCATAAGCAGAGCTGAGTATGATGGTCTAGTTCACAGACCATGGTGTCTGCTTCCCATTGTTCTGCTTTGTTTCACAGTTTTATCTTGAGTGACAGATAGAAACAGAAACAGGCTGTCCAGCATCCCAGTGAAGAACAGGCAGCCCTCAGTCAGATAACCCAGACTTTATCCAGGCTCTGACCCTTCTTAAAAGTTTGACTTGTCTGATCCTCTGTGTTCTCATCTGTCAAATGGGAGTAACAAGGGTACCCACAGGGTCGCTCCAGACATAAAATGAAATCACGAATATAAAGTTCCTGCCACAGTTTCTCCATACTAGATGTTTGACAGACATTAGATTTTTGTTGTTGTTGCTTCAACTTTGGGCCTCTTCTGCTTTGGAATGCTGCAATGGGGTGCATGCCAGGAAGCTCCTCTAGGAAAAGCAGGTGACTCTTTCCTGGAAGACTGTCATCCCCAGGGAGCTATCACCACATGTCACTTCATGAAGATTACAAGGACTTCTCCAGGATGTTACATGGGGTACAAAATACAGTTCAGAGGAAGCAAGACCATGCCTGCACACCCACACCGCCAGATCTCCACTGCTGGCATTCCACTTTTCTCTCTTCTGCAAATAGCCAGATGTGGTTATTGTTGGGGATGAATAAATAGCTGTGATTTCTGTTCACCGGAGGAGCCCTAATTTCCTGCCTTTTCCCCTACAACGTCGACAGTGTCATGTAGATGAAAAGCTGCAGAAGCTGGGCCAGGTCAGCTGCTAATAATCACGTCTCTTCAGTCAGAGACAGAACCTCAATTTACCCACTGACAAAATGAAAGGTTTTGAACCAGATGATTTGTAAGACTCCTGGATTTAAAATTCTGTGATTCTCTGGTGAGTGTGGAGCATAGACAGACATCAACTACAGAAAGGAGCCTGGGCTGATGGGCAAAGCATGACTTTGAGGTTTTGTGTGCTTGAACGCATGCTCTGAGACTGACTCACAAGGTTACTTAACTTCCCTGAGTCTTCAGTCTCTGCAAATTGAGGACAAAAGAGCCCACCTGGAAGGGCTGATACAGACTACATGAGACATCATATGTACCAGAATCTGGCACAAAATCAGGGTTCAGTGACTGTTGAATGCAAAAGTTGCAAGGGGAAGTGTCTCCCCAAAGGTTCACCTTCAAATACTCGTGGCCAAAAACTGTTCTGAAAGATCGTCTTTTTCTAAAGTTAACATTTACTGTTATCAAAGTATCATGTTTATACTTCAAAAAGTCAGAATATTAAAAGGCTTAAATTAAAAAAAAAAACAATCAACAAAACTAAAAGGCAACCAACGGAATGGGAGAAGATATGTGCAAATGACATATTGGATTAGTATCCAAAATCTACAAAGAACTTATCAAACTCAACACCCAAAAAAACAAATAATCGGCACTGAAGAAATGGGCAGAAGACATGAACAGACACTTTTCCAAAGAAGACATCCAGATGGCCAGCAGACGCATGAAAAGATGTTCAATATCACTCATCATCAGGGAAATACAAATCAAAACCACACCAAGATACCATCTCACACCTGTCTCAATGGCAAAATTAAGAACTCAGGAAACAACAGATGTTGGCGAGGATGTGGAGAAAAGGGAACTCTTTTGCACTGCTGGTGGGAATGCAAACTGGTGCAGCATCTGTGGAAAACAGTAGAGAGGTTCTCAGAAAAATTAAAAATAGAACTATCCTACAACCAAGCAACTGCACTATGAGCTATTTATCCAAAGGATACAAAAACGCTGATTCAAAGGTGCACATGACCCCAATGATTATAGCAGAACTATCAACAAGAGCCAGGGGTGCCTGGGTGGCTCAGTCGGTTAAGCATCTGACTTCTTAAGTCATGATCTCATAGTTCATGAGTTCAAGCCCTGCATCAGGCTCTGTGCTGACATCTCAGAGCCTGAAGCCTGTTTCAGATCTGTGTCTTCCTCTCTCTCGGCTCCTCCCCAGCTAGCACTCTGTCTCTCTGTCTCTCTCTCTCAAACATAAATAAACAACCAAGAATCATAAAATACCTAGGAATAAACCTAACCAAAGATGTAAAAGATCTGTATGCTGAAAACTATAGAAAGCTTATGAAGGAAATTAAAGAAGATACAAAGAAATGGAAAAACATTCCGTGCTCATGGATTGGAAGAATAAATATTGTTAAAATGTCAATACTACCCAAAGCTATCTACACATTCAATGCAATCCCAATCAAAATTGCACAGCATTCTTCTCGAAGCTGGAACATGCAATCCTAAAATTCATATGGAACCACAAAAGACACCAAATAGCCAAAGTAATATTGAAGAAGAAAACCAAAGCAGGAGGCATCACAATCCCAGACTTTAGCCTCTACTACAAAGCTGTAATCATCAAGACAGCATGGTATTGGCACAAAAACAGACACATAGACCAATGGAATAGAATAGAGACTCCAGAATTGGACCCACAAACGTATGGCCAACTAATCTTTGACAAAGCAGGAAAGAATATCCAATGGAAAAAAGTCTCTTTAACAAATGGTGCCGGGAGAACTGGACAGCAACATGCAGAAGGTTGAAACTAGACCACTTTTTGACACCATTCACAAAAACAAACTCAAAATGGATGAAGGACCTGAATGTGAGACAGGAAACCATCAAAACCCTAGAGGAGAAAGCAGGAAAAAACCTCTCTGACCTCAGCCGCAGCAATTTCTTACTTGACATATCTCCAAAGGCAAGGGAATTAAAAGCAAAAATGACTTATTGGAACCTCATGAATATAAAAAGCTTATGCACTGCAAAGGAAACAATCAACAAAACTAAAAGGTAATCGACGGAATGGGAAACGATATTTGCAAATGACATATCGGACAAAGGGCTACTATCCAAAATCTATAAAGAACTCATCAAACTCCACACCTGAAAAACAAATAATCCAGTGAAGAGATGGGCAGAAGACATGAATAGACACTTCTCTAAAGAAGACATCCAGATGTACTAATAGGCACATGAAAAGATGCTCAACATCGTTCCTCATCAGGGAAATACAAATCAAAACCACACTGAGATACCACCTCACACCAGGCAGAGTGGCTAAAATGAACAATTTAAGAGACTACAGATGCTGGAGAGGATGTGGAGAAACGGGAACCCTCTTGCACTGTTGGTGGGTGTGCAAACTGATGCAGCCACTCTGGAAAACAGTGTGGAGGTTCCTCCAAAAATTAAATATAGATCTACCCTATGACCCAGCAACAGCACTGCTAGGAATTTACCCAAGGGATACCGGAGTGCTGATGCATAGGGCACTTGTACCCCAATGTTTACAGCAGCACTTTCAACAATAGCCAAGTTATGGAAAGAGCCTAAAGGTCCATCAACTGATGAATGGATAAAGAAGTTGTTGTTTATATACACAATGGAATACTATATGGCAATGAGAAAGAATGAAATATGGCCTTTTGTAGCAACGTGAATGGAACTGGAGAGTGTGATGCTAAGTGAAATAAGCCATACAGAGAAAGACAGATACCATATGTTTCCACTCTTATGTGGATCCTGAGAACCTTAACAGAAGACCATGGGGGAGGGGAAGGAAAAAAAAAAGAGAGGGAGGGAGACAAACCATAAGAGACTCTTAGAAACTGAGAATAAACTGAGGGTTGATAGGGAGTGGGAGGGTGGGTGATGGGCATTGAGGAGGGCACCTGTTGGGATGAGCACTGGGTGTTGTATGGAAACCAATTTGACAATAAATTTCATATTAAAAAAATAAACATTAATAAAAAAACAATGGCCAAATTATGGAAAGAGCCCAAATGTCCATCAACTGATGAAGAGATAAAGATGTGGTGTATGTATGTGTGTGTGTGTGTGTGTATATATATATATATATATATATATATATATACACATATATATACACATATATATGTGTGTGTGTATATATATATATATATATATATATATATATATATATATATATATATAAAATGGAATATTACCTATAAAAAAGAATGCAATTTTGCCATTTGCAACGTGGATGGAAATAGAATGTATTATGCTAAGTGAAATAAGTCAGAGAAAGATAAATATATGATTTCACTCATATGTGGAATTTAAGAGACAAAACAGATTAACATAGGGGACAGGAAGGAAAAATAAGATAAAAAGAGAGAGAGAGAGAGAGATAAACCATAAATGACTCTTAAATACAGAGAACAAACTGAGGGTTGCTGGTGGGGTGTTGGGTGGGGGGATAGGCTAAATGCATGATGGGGATTAAGGAGGCCACTTGTTGGGATGAGCCCTGGGTGTTATACGTAAGTGGTAAATCACTAAATTCTACTCCTGAAACCATTGTTACACTATATGTTAACTAACTTGGATTTAAATTTAAAAAATTTTATTTTGAGGGATAGTTGACATAAAATGTTGTATTAGTTTCAGGTGTACACGATAGTGATTTGACAATTCCACAGTCTAAAAATAGTTTTCATTATATCTTCACTCTTGAGTAACAGTTTGGGCATCAAATTCTAGGTTATAATTTTGAAAGCATGGATCTATTGTCTTCTAGCTTCTAGTATTTCTGTTGACAAGTCCAATGTCAATTCCTTATTCTTAATCCTTTTCATATGACCTGTTATTATTCCTTGAAGTTTTTAGGATTATCTCTGCATCCTCAGCATTCTGTGACTTAAAAATGATGTGCTTTATAATGAGTTTGAAAATTTATTTTACTGGGTACTCAGTAAATCTCTATAGCCTGGAGCTTCATACCTTTTACTTCTGGGAAATTTTACAGCATTCATTCTTTGATAATCTTCTCTCTGACATTTCTGTTTCCTCTCTTTGCAATTTCTGGGAGTTATAGATACAACTTCTGAACTATTCCTCTACTTTCCTGAAATCTTCCCTAATTTGCATTTCTTTGACTTTTTTTCTACCTTCTTAGAAATCTCCTGAATTCTCTCTTTAAACTATGCTTCTGAAAGTTTGTCTTATCTTTCATAGTTTGTAATTCCTAAGAGTCGTTTCTTGTGCTCCTACAGCTCACCCTTGATAGCATCCTTCTCTTGTTGCACCAATGAACTATTTTCTGTAAACTCTGTGAGAATCGTAATTACCATTTATTTGAAGTTTTCTTCTGCTTCCTGCATTGCCTCTGTTTTTCTCAAATTCCCTTTTACTGCTTGTGTGTTTTAGATGTGTTACCCTGCTGAAGACTCTTCCCAGGTGGCTACCTATATTTTGCAATGCACTAACACTTGAATGAAGTAAATGCAAACATGCACATACATACACACACACACACACACACACACACACGCACCCACTCACATGTTGAATGGAGGATATATGGATGGAGTTCATCAGTTGAAACTCATGAAAGAATTTCACTCTCCCGGACCAAGTTATTCTCCAGAGATAATCCCAAATGTTAGTATCTGTAGCTATCTTTTCCTGGGTTCTTTCTGTTTCTTTCAAGAAGATTCTTCTAACCTCGGTGGGAAGAATAGTCTTCGCTGCCAACAGTCCAGGAGCTGAGAGAAAGCGCTGGGCACACGCTCACCACTCTCTGTGCTGAATATTTCTGAATAAAGAACCATCCTGATTCAGTTTTTCTTAATTTTCCCCTCCTATTCCCTGCCTGGCTTCCCAGGATGAAGTAGGGTGTCTGGGATCTATCAACTGACTCTCCTCCTATCAGTATCCCCTTTCCTGAGGGAGCTGATACCGATACCTCTAATTCCTGAAACTTCCTACGGTTCTGTGACCCAAATCCCCTTGATTTTTATTTATGTCCCCCCTTGACAAGTCCTTAGAATTTGGTCTTCTGTACTTGGTTACTTTAGTTACCATTCATTGATCCATATCTCATTGCTCAAAAAACTTGGTTGGCATACCATGACCATTATTGTCTCCTCTCTTACTTTAATCTCTCACTCTATTTATACCAGCCAGTGTCATTTACATGGGAGTCCCCAGGGAGGAATAGAGAGCATCAGATGTGTTCAATCTGCCATGTTTAACTGGGACGTCTGCTGGGGGTTTCCTTCAGTGTTAAGATTCTGTATGTGGGTGACACAAAGAAAAATAGAGAGGATGTGCTTCTCTGATAAAGTCTCTGGGTTTCTAATTCACGGTGGCTTCGTTTTCAAGAAGAACAGAAATTATCTAGAGTCACTCTGCCCTTCCTGGAGTACTAGATGAAATTACCTTGAACTCCCAACCTCACATCCTATCTTTCCTGAGATTCCCAACACTCCCAAAGTTTATATTATTCCTAAGCACCCTTTTCCCTCCCCCGATGGACTGGTTTTCTTTTGCTTGTTTGCTTGCTTATCTATCCCAGCATCACCTCAAATCTGGGGCATAGGGGTTTTTTCAGCTCATCCTTTCCCCTCCCCACCCACACAACAGAAATACCCTTCTGAAAAGTATCTCTGCATATAAGAGACTTATGCTGAAGACTGGAAAGTAACAATCCCTTCTCTAAAATGACATCTGGAATCACAAGGTAAGATTTTAATTTCCCTCACCCTGCTATCCCATGATCTACGTATAAGTTTATTTCTAAAATGAACACAAAAATTCAAAGTGCATGGTTCTTCTGAGCATCCTGATAGAAGAGATGAGGAAATTAGAGTTTTCAATCAAGGAAGAAGTCCTTGGAAGCAGTCCACAGTCCTCATAAATAATACTTTACAAGACATCCTCTATTCTGCTTTTGGTTTCCATACCCCAAGAAAGAAATAAGATACTTAGAATAAGGCCAAGAGGTGACAAAGGACATCTGTGTATATCAGTTCATTTAATCTTCTTAACAACCTTGTGAGATATCATTTCTTCCCATTTTACAGATGGGGCAACAGAGTCTAAATGGCTTACTTGAGCCACATAGCTAGAGCACGGCCAAGTCAAGAACTGTAATGCTCACTTCCACTGGCACCACTGTGCTTACTGTACATAGAAAGTAGATAGGAAGCTATATAGATAGAGATGTGTATACATATAAATGCATTTTAAATGCATTTGTGTGGATGTGTGTGTGTGTGTGTGTGTGTGTGTGTGTGTATGTACATATATATATATATATATATATATATATATATATATAAAATGCCTCACTTTGATGATTACAAACAGATGTTATTATTCTTCTATCTCATATTTAGAAACTAAGACTCAGAGAAGTTAAGTAATGTGCCCAAAGTAACATAAATACTGGGGTTATAAAACACTGAGAGGCTCCTAGAATGCAATTTGGCAATATATATGTCTCACAACACTCATGCTCCTTGACCCAGAGGTAATTACTTCTAGGCATTTATCCTTGGGAGCTATAAGAAACATGTATACAGATTTTTTCCTGTAAAAAAAGTTCAGCACAGTACTCTTTATAATAGCACACTTAGAGGGACGCCTGGGTGGCTCAGTCGGCTGGGCATCCAACTTTGGCTCAGGTCATGATCTCACAGCTTATGGGTTTGAGCCTCATGTCGGGCTCTTTGCCCACACCTCAGAGCCTGCTTTGGATTCTGTGTCTCCCTCTCTCTCTGCCCTTCCCCTGCTCATACTCTCTCTCTCTCAAGTATAAATAAACACTAAAAAAAAAAAATTTATAATAGCACACTTAGAAAAACTAATAGAGAAAATGAGACAGGGAGAGAGAGAGGGGGAGACCTTAAATATCCACCAATAGGGGATTTAGGTAAATAAATTATACTATATTCACATAATGGAAAATTATCACATGGCAACTGAAAATAACACAATGGAAATGTTTTCCAAGGCATGGAAAAGAAGTCAATGTTAAGAGGAACAAAGCCATAAATACGGGCGCCTGGCCTGGAACCTGCTTTGGGTTCTGTGTCTCTCTCTCTCTCTGCCCCTCCACCACTCGCACTCTGTCTCTTTCTCTCTCTCTTTCTTTCTCTCTCTCTCTCAAAAATAAATAAAACATTAAAAAATATTTTAAAGGAACAAAGCCATAAACAAAACAATGTAAACAGTTTGTGCTGGTTTTTGTAAGCAACACCAACAATTATAACACCAATATAGAGCTCTCTATATGCCAAGCACTTTTCAAGGGCATATCAAAGTAAATGATGATGATCTCTCATTAGTATGATTATTTCTTCTTCACACTTCTTAATATTTATTTTAAATATTTTATATTATTTTGTATTTTAGTAAACATATAAGAATATAAATACCAACCCACTATTATAAGCATAGATATAATTTTTAAAATAGGATGGTAACTTTGGGATTTCTGGCATGATTTAAAAAAAACAAAAAAACCCAAAACAGTTCTGCCATTATGAGGTTGTCCTGCTCACAACCACACATACCCAGGGGGACTTTTTGAGATAGTAGCTTGAGCCAAAATCTTGAGCTAAAGGAGCCCCTGGTCTCATGCATGTTTTTAGTGCTTAATCTTAGGTCAATTCTGGGATATCTTCTGGCCAGTTCCCCATTTCATTTCTGCCATATGCATTAGGCAAGGGATTCCAGGGTGCTCTCTACAAGGGGTAACCAAGTGAACATTCCATTTTATTGCATCCTGGAAGTTATAAGCTCTCCGGGGATTCAGAACACATTGCTTCCTTATGTTCTATGAGCCCAGGAAGCAGGGTCTCTCTGCATTCCAAACTGACCCTCCTGCAATTAGAAATGAGATTTCCAGCAGGAGCTCTATCTTGGTGTGAACAGCAGACAATAGCCTTTGGCTCTCTCTAACAAGATCAGCGAGTCAGGCTCTTCAAATTGGCTAAATTTATTTCACACACTAGGCTCTGTGAATAAATAACAAGGAAATTCTTTTGTTAGCTTGAAAATAATCTATACAAATTCTATCTTAATAATAGTCTCTCAACAGGCCACGTAAGTGCCGGCAGGCGGGAGCCAGGTCAGAGATGGGAGCAGGATCTCAGAGTTCAGGGTGACTAATGAAATGTTACACCTGCTGCCTCTCAAAGTAGAATTGATTGGATAAAAATTTAGTATACAAGAGTCATCCTGTGCTTGTTTCCTAGCCTTTCAGTGTCTGGAGATTAGGGCCTATTTCCCTGGAACCTGGAAGATGCTTTGAATTTCTAGTAAGATAAGCAGTGGCCTGGCACATGGGAGATGCTCTGTGTTTAAAAATTAAACACACTGGGGTGGGGGTGGGGGGACAATAACCATTGGTCACTCTGTCAGTTAATTTTCATTTGGTATCACACAAACCTCTTTCCACGTTACCCGAAGCACAAAGGGTATTTATTCACTTATGTAACTGAACATTTCAGGACCTGCACCAGCTGTAGGCAAGGCTTGATGAGGGGTTAAAATGGTATCACAACACCTAATTCCTCTTTCTTTAAACCGCAACTTGACTCACCTCATGGTGGCTTCATTTTCTTTTCTTTTTCTTTTACCCCTCCCCCACTTTTATTTTTAACAAGTTTTTCCATTATGATCAAAGACAACTGTAATGTTTTAAAAACTTCTATGCTTTTGGCTTCAAGTTCCTTGTGGAAAGAGTGAGAATCTCTTTCCCAGGAGGCCCAGCAAAAAGCTCATTTTGCTTCACAGGCTCTGTCTAGGTTACGTAACTAGCCACTGAACTAACCACTGTGGCAAATGAATAGATCTAAGTATGAACCAACTTAGACTGGGTTCACTTGTCTTCCCTTGTAGTTAGGGAAAGTGGGAGGGAGATCTCATCACCACCCAAAAAAATGGATTGAAATGAGGGAGGACTAACTGATCCAGAGCTAAATCAGAGTATGCTTAAAAAGAGGAGTGTGCCTCGATCTGGTGGCAAAGACCTCAAATCCAACACAGACATTAAAGAAAATGCTAACTGTGCCCTTTCAAGAAGCCACTCAAGGTTCCTTCTCTACAGAGTGTCAGGATCCACCTTCTATTCCTGAAGCACAATTCATGCAACCCCTGCTCTTTGTGGGTGGATCCATCCATCCATGCCTCCTCCCTTCATTCCTTGCCCTCCCTCAATTCTTAGGTAAGTCCTAAGGAAGGTAGGGAGTTTCCTCTGTGTCATGGTGTTAGCTATCACTTATTGTCTACTTAGTATATACCGGGCATGGCACAACATACTTGATGCAAAACCCCCATCTGATTGCCACAAAAACTCTAGGAGGCCACGTCTGCTGTTTATAAGATGGGAAAAATGAGTTTCAGGAAGATGATACAACTCGGGTAAGATCAGACAGCTACTAACTGGGAGAAAATAAATCTAACTGTAATATGATTTCTGAGATACAACTGCATTATCTCCTTTCTCCACCATACTGAACCAATTCACAGCAAGGCTTCTGCTTAGATCTTCTTAGATCTGATGGTTTCCCAATCTAGCTTCCATTCCCACACTTCTTGTCTCATGACTAAATATGTTTTAAGCTCAGACCATTGGCTGAGAGCCCAATGCCTTGTAGCATATCAAGCTGGCCTTATGGATATTATTACTATGTTTTCCACTTGAAGACTACAGCCTGCTTGGTCCCAGGGATCCTACTCACTGCTTGTGTTTTTCATCCTTCTGCCTCCTTATTAGGAAAATCCACTTTGATAGTACTTTACTTCCTACCTTCCCTGCCAGTAAGAAGTTTCCTCCCACAAGGTAGGTAAGCCCAAAATTCAGAAAAAGAAATACGAGCGCCCCACAGCAATATGCAAAGATGCTCAATGTCACTGAGAATAAGAGAGATGCAAATTAAGACTACATTGAAATAACCATATAGGTTGGCTAATATAAAAAAAAAAAAATAGGGGCGCCTGGGTGGCTCAGTCAGTTGAGCGTCCAGCTTTGGCTCAGGTCATGATCTCACATTTTGTGAGTTTGAGCCCCACATCAGGCTCTGTGCTGACAGTTCAGAGCCTGAAGCCTGCTTCAGATTCTGTGTCTCCTTCGCTCTCTCTGACCCTCCCCCAGCTCACACTCTCTCTCAAAAATAAAAAAAACATTTAAAAAAATTTTTTTTAAATAGACAACATATTCTGTTGGTGAGACTATGGGTAAACAGATATTTTCAACTACTCTGGTGAGCTTGCAGAATGCTAGAACCATTAAAGAGAGGAAACTGCCAATGCTTACAAAAACCATGTACACGTTTATCCTTTGACCAGCAATCCCACTTCAAGAACTCCATTACAAGGAGAAGTTGTCAAAAATCTGAGAGCACAAATGCAGAAGTCTATTCTGCGGCATTATTTGTAACATAGAAGACCAGAAAGTAACCAAATGTCCATCAATAAGGGACCAGTTTTAAATAAGGCAGTATGTGCACACAGTGGAGTACTATGCAACTGTGAAAAAGGAATGGGGAATGCAATTGCTCTTTATTATCTACAATTCTGTATTTGCAAATCAACCCACTAGCTAAAATTTATTTGTAATCCCCAAATCAATATTGATAGCGCTTTTTATAGTCATTCCCAAGGATGCATATGCACAGAAGAGCAAAAAGATTGAGTTATCTGATGTGTACATTCCCAGATAGGGTCAAATAAGGAAACTTTCTGCCTTCTTTTTTCAGTTCTCATATATAAACTTGTGTCCTTTATACAGTATTTAGTGTCATATTTTTCACACTTGTGTGCTTTTCGGTGATTTCACTGTTTGAAATACCCATGCATAATGCCAAAGTATTATCAAGAGGTCCTAAGCAAAAGAAAACTGTGATGTGTCTGGCAGAGAAAATATGTGTGTTTTGTTAGATAAGCTTTGTTCAGGCATGAGTTATAATGTCTGAGTTCAATGTTAATGAATGCACAATATATATTAAATAAGGGGTCTTTAAACAAAAACACACATAAAACAAGTTCATGTATTGACTGGTTGACAAGAAATTTGTGACCAGAGGCTCACAGGAATCTAACCATGTATTTCCCCTAGGAGCAAGGATTCAGGATTTTCTGGTCCAGTGTTCATGGCTACTTTATAGAATATAACTACAGCAAATGATGGAAATTTCCTATATTTCTACACAGTGATAAGGTATGATCTCCAGGATGCATTCTCATTTTAAAAAGTAAGGTGCAAAAGGATGATGATTACAGAACGCTACCTGTTCAAACTACGAAAGGGAACAGATATGAATAGATACTTATTTGTTTATATAGAAGAAAACAATGAGGGGCACATGGGTGGCTCAGTCAATTAAGCATCTGACCCTTTGCTTCGGCCCAGGTCATGATCTTGTGGTTTGTGAGTTCGAGCCCCACTGTCAGCACAGAGCCTGCTTGGGATTCTAGGTCTCCCTCTCTGCCCCTCCTCTCTCAATCTCTCTTAAAAATAATAATAAATAAATAAACTTAAAAACAAGAAAAACAATGAAAGAAGACACAACAAAAAAAAAGTTACCTAATGGAAATGGTAAAAAAATATGATGTGGAAGGGAGAGGAATGGACACTAGACTTCCCTGAACACAGTCTGTTCCAAATATTTTACATCTTAAGCAAGTATTTGTTTTTTTATTTTAATATTTATAAAACAATATTTTAACAAAATTATATAATAAAATTAAATCAAACCTTTAAGAAGCAATCCCTCAAAATCTAAAACAAAATGAAATAAGTGAACTAAAGTGTGCATCATGTTGGTGGCTTAACAGTGAAGAATTATGTTAAACCATTTTAAAATACAGTAATTTGCCTCATGTCCCCACTGGGATACAGCCTAAGGTTAAAAAGAACTGCAAAGAAATTGCAAGTTGTTTTCGGAAATCATATTTTTGAGTTGTAATATTGATTTTGTTATTCTGGGACTGTTGTAAGAATGCTGTAGGATAAAGCAAGTGAGTATTTATGTTGCTGTAACCAGGGCTGAGGATTTTGTCATGGGGAAGCAATACCCAAGTACAGAATCAGAAAACCTGGATAAGCCCTCTGAGCCTAAATGTTAGTTGCAGACAGTGGGAGGTACACATGATGTGTTTTTTTCTTGTAAAAATACCCACTTCCTAGCTCTATCTACATAAAGGTCCTGGAAATAGTAACGCAGCCCAGACTGTGGTTTCTAAATACCATTTCCCACTAAAGGGAATGAGGGCTCTTTGGGGAAGTGGCCAAAAAATATAAAATGTGAGCCCAAAACATCAGACTGTACCAGAAGGCAAGAGAGTTAGCAAAGACCACTGGAATCCACAAGATACAAGAGGGGTTCCAAGAAGATATTCCTACTAATCAAAGGTAGTTCAATTTTCACTTGAAAAAGAAGGATATACACAATGAATTAAAATAATTAAATATGTTAAACATGAGTGAATTCAAAATAATACTTTAAAAAAAACCTCAAGAAAATTCTTTTTTTTTTTTTTTAGAAGTATCTCAACTAATAATGAAGGAATGATGCATTTAGAATACCACCACTTTCAGAGGGAGGCAAGATGGCAGAACAGCATGGAAGGTTTTTTTGTGTGTGTTTCCTGTCAATTAAATAGAATACCACCACTTTCTGCCTCTAAAAAAATAATGGATCTAGGCAATGATTTCAATGGTGGCTAAAGTAATTGGGTAAAAAGTTAAAGAAGAACTTTATTATGGGTGGATCAGGATGACAGCACCTATACTCACTGGTAAATCTTAAAGACAGTCAATCAAAATGGGTATGCATCTTGATGTAATGTATTATAGAGTACATGATAGCCCACATAAAGTATAATTCCCCTCTCCCTCCAAAAATTGAACCTAGATATAACCAATTTGCCAATTTACAAGAAAAAGACAGGATAGAGGAACATGTTCCATGATACTGCAGGTATGAATCAGTCAAGTGTGGGATGTTGGAAATGCTACCAAACAAACAAATCAGAAACTTGAAAACAGATAAATGGAGAAAAACATGGTCTCTTTAAATTAAAAGAGACCCAAGAGATATATCAAAGTAATGCAGTATATGGATCTTAAGCAGAATTTAATTCAATAAAATCAACGATATTGCATGTGTGCACACATGCGTGAGCGCACACACACACACACACACACACACACACACAGTGTGTATCTGGACAGTATCTGGATATTTATGATATTAATGACTTATTTTTAGGTATGATGCTGGTACTGTAGTTATGTTTTTGAAAAGTCCTTATATTTTAGACATGCATTCTGTAATATTTATGGATAGACTGGTACACCATCAGGAAGTTGCTTTAACATCATCCAAGGGGAGGGAAGCCACACTGTGGCCATTCACCTTGATCTGCTGGTATTGAAGGGATTCCAGGACAATGGACATCACTGCTAAAACTGGGAAAGTCTGGACAAACTGGGATGGTTGGTTACCCTGTGAGTGACATTAAAGGGGAACAAGAATGACCCCATGATGATAATGACGAGCTTCATTTTAGGATTCTCTTGACTTATGATTTGTCAGAAAATTTTCATGGAAAATAAAACAAGGTACTGTCTCTTCTGTGTAGTTGGACCCACGGAGCTCATGGCTGTGTCACTTCCCCCAACTGCTACCCTATACTGGCATCTGGGCTTTCTACTGGCCTCTGTATTCCCATCTACCAACCCCTCCTCCCCATAAAACCAAACACAAAACAGAAGTTGTAAGCATGGCAGTTAGAGAAGCCTGGCCCTGGGGTGATGAGAACAGACAGACAGTGACCCAGAGTGGAGAGCCCCATAAAGGAGACAGTCAAGGATTTGGGCTCTGAGTCAATTGGTTTGCATAATAAAGGCATGCTCTCAGTCATCTACTATCTCTAGGATAGTGCTGGGAGGGCCCCAAGATGTCAAAGCATCAAAGGCAGACACTAGAAAAAGTGGTTGTTATATTATTGTTTATATTGGAGAACCTGGATGTCCAACTTTGATTTTAAGGAAGAGTTCTGATTTCAGAATGTTAAATGTGGAAAATGAAGGAAAGTGTGTGTCTTACATCCAAGATGGTGTGAAGAAGGTCAGACACTATTCTAAGCACTTTGCTCACATCTCCTTATTGAACCCTTGCAGCAATCCTGCAGGACAGCCTCTACACCCTAGAACCTGCTGAAATTACTCAAACTAGATAAGCCTGCTTATCCTTCTTCTCCTGCTCTTTTCCGTAAAAACCACAATAAAGGCTCTTGCCCGCTCTGTCCCCCCAGGCCCTCTGCCTTCTGCCCAACCCTGGTATTTCCACAGGTGGCCCTGCATGGCATGCTGCACCTGTTTCTAGGGACTAATGAGTAAAAACTTCTTCCTTCCTGTCATTTCCATATCTCTGTGGCTTTACCACACCGAATTAAGACAAATCCCAGCTACCCTTAAAACAATCAGAAGCCAACCCTGGCCTAGGTAAGAAGAAAGAAAGAAAAAAAACCCTCACAGATGTTCAGGGTAGAACATGCAACCAGATTCAGAACATAAGCAAAGCCCAGAGAAGTTTAACAGCCAAAACATTTCAAAGAAACATTCTTTTAGGAGGCTATCACTGATGCAGCCGCCACTGGACGCCCAGTACAGGGTCCCCTGGGCTCTCAATGTTGCCACTGCCACTGGACACTTGACGTTTCCATTACAAGATCCTCAAGATTGAAGGTCATAGGCCCAAACTTCTGGCTGACCAAGGCTGTATGCTTTAACTATACTCCAGGTGCCAGGACGTGAGAGAGAGGGACTTTCTGGCCCATTTGGCTTCTACCATTATTTCCCACTGGATGCATAAAGGAAGAGTCTCCTAAAAATAAGAATGTTTACCCCTTGGGTAGCAAAAAGGTCAAAAGATAGTAAGAGAAGCAAAAAACAAAAAAACCAACTTGCTAAGGAGATGAGTAAGCTTTATCTTGCCATTGCTGAGCACATGCTAACTTCGCCAAATACCTCGGCATAATAAATCATGGAATTATCAAAGCCAGGAGAGATTGGTGTTAATTGATTAATGGGCCATGAAGGACTAGTCAGGGGCTGTATATCTATCTATCATAAAGGTTCCAATGACTTTTCAGAGAAGCCTTTTAACTTCTTCAGCATCTAATTCAATTAAAGGATTACAATTTTCACTGAATAGAAACTGTAGATGAGAAGCCAATACTCTTCATTTTGATTCAAAATTATATTATCAATCCTAAGAACATGAAAGAGGTCAAGTAGCAGGAGTCATGATAAAAAGCAGCAAATCAAGATGACTCTGCGGGAATGTCTGCTGCCCAAAGTCATTCGGGAGAGGCTTGGGATTCAGAATACAAAGAGGCTGGACTCAAAATGGACTGTGGTTTTGAAAGAAAAGGGAACCGAATTTTAAAGACAAATTAAAGCTATTTTGATGAGTAAAATAAAATTGTCTACAATTTAACAGTACTTCTCCTTCCATCCTATACCCTCCCCCCAAAAGGTGTCATTAAACCCGTGATGGATTTTAGAATCAATAAGATAACTGTGGTAAATGTCCAATTAACTTTGATTTAAAGACATGGCCTTGGGGTAGAATCATCCAGACTTAGCTAGACTTTCTTCTTTTCCTTTCCTGACCAAATGCTCTTTGCCTGAACTTCCTCAACTCTGTAGAGTCCCTAGTCCCATGTCTGTGCTGAGTGGAGTATAGGGACCAGAGCACCTCAAGTCTTTGATGCCCCACCCATTCCCCCACCCATGAGCAAGGCCAAGAAGCAGTCTCTGCTGTACAGAGAAAGAGACCACTGGGATGAAAGGGTCGGTGGACAGACTGATGGCTGGAGATTCACTTCTTGGCTTCAGCCCTGAGCCAGGGACCAGAGGCCCTGAGAATGTTTGGGAAGTGTGTCCTTCCTTCCTGTTGAGCCTGTGAGAGCACAGAGAAATGGGAGCTGGGTTTCAGCAGGAGAATGCAGCTGCCCTTGGGTCCATCACCTGTAACATATTCAAGGCCAGGAGCCATGCATGTATCACTAAAAACACCCAGATCTCCTCCAAATCTCATTTCTAAAAATGGTGAACCTTCCTTTATCTGACTGCATTCAAAATTTATTGTTGGATTCCACTTTTTGTTTGCTCATTATGTTTCAGGAACTCTATGAAGACTACCTCATTTAAGCCTCACAAATGCTTTGTCGATATTGGTATCATTTCTCCTGCTCCCCATTTTATAGATGATGTAATTCAGCTTTGGAGGTGGAGACAGGATTTGACTCCAAGCTGTGTGTGTAAAACTCATTTGAACTTCTCAGCACTGGATTGAATAATGAGATTCCCCGCCAAACATGCTTTTTTCTTTAATAACAGCTCTACTGATGTATAATTCACACACCATATGATTCACCCTTTTAAAATATATGATTCAATAGTTTTTAGTGTATTTATAGAATTATACAGCCATACCCAATATCTAATTCTGGAATATTTTCATCACCCCCAAAAGAAATTCTATTTCTATTACCAGTCACTTATTCTCCCCACCCCAGCCTCTGGCTACCACTGATCTATTTTCTGTCTCTTTCAATTTTATATTCTGGAAATTTCACATAAGTGGAATCATAAAATATGTGGCCTTTTGGGTATGACTGCTTTTACTTAGCATAATGTTTTCGAAATTCATCTATGTTGCCACATGAGTACTTCATTCCTTTTTATGACTGAATAATATTCCAATGTATAGACATACCACAATTTGTCTATTCATTCATCAATGGACGGACATTTGGGCTATTTCCACTTTTTTTGCTGCCATAAATAATGTGCCATGCATATCCATGTATAAGCTTATGTATGGACATATGTTTTCCACGTTTGTAGGTAGGTACCTACAAGTGGAATTTCCGGATTTTGTGGTCAGTCTATGTTTATCTTTTGAAGGGCTACCAAGCTGCTTTCCACAATGACTGTACAGTTTACATTCCCATCAGCAGTGTATGAGGGTCCCAATTTGCCCACATCCTAGCCAACACATGTTACTGTCTTTTTTATTAAAGTCATCCCAACAAGTATGAAACTGTATCTCATTATAGTTTTGATTTGCATTCTCCTAGTGATTAATAATATTGAGCATCTTTTCATGTTCTTAAAAAGACCATTTGTGTATCTTCTTTGGAGAAGTATCTACTCAAATTTTTTTCCCAGTTTTAAATTGGTATCTTTGTCTTTTCATTGTTGATTTGTAAGAGTTCCTTATAAATTCTCAATAGAAGCCCCCTATCAGATATGTTATTTGCAAACATATTATCCCATTCTGTGAGTTTTCTTTCCTCTTTCTTGACAGTCTCCTTTGAAGCATAAAGTTTTTAATTTTGATAACATCCACTCTATTTTTTCTTTAGTTGCTTGTGCTTTTAGTGTCGTATCTAAGAAACTACTGCCACATACAAGGTCATGAAAATCTATTCCTTTATTTTGTTCTAAGAGTTTTACAGCTTTAGCTCTTAGATTTAAATCTATGAACTATTTTCAGTGGATTTTTGTATATGGTGTAAGGTAGGAATTCAACTTCCCTCTTTTGTATGTGGATACCCAGGTGCCCCAGTACCATTTGTTGAAAATACTATTGTTTCCTCTATATATAATTATCATGGTAACACTGTCGAAAATTTAAGGATTTATTTCTAGACTCTCAGTCATCTTCCATGAATCTATATGTTTACCCTCATGCCAATAGACATTGTCTTGATTACTACTGCATTATAGTAAGTTAGCAATAGGGAAACCTTAGTTTGCCTCCTTTATTCTTTTTTTTTTTTTTTTTTTTTTTTGCCATGAACTCTGGGACTATTCTGGGTCCCTTGTATTTCCATGTGAATTTTCAGAGCAGCTTGTCAAATTATGCATCTGGGAATCTGATAGGGATTGCACTGACTTTTTTTTTCATGTTTATTTATATATTTATTTTGAGAGAGATACAGAGAGCACAAATAGGATGGTGGGAGCAGAGAGAGAAGGAGAGAAAATCCCAAGGAGGAAGCAGGCTCTACACTGTCAGCACAGAGCCTGACATGGGACTTGATCCCACAAATTGCAAAATTATGACTGAACCACCCAGGTACCCCCGCACTGAATTTTTTAATCAATTTGGGGAATTTCAAAATATTATGATATTAAGTCTTAACATCAATATTAAGTGTTCCAATTAATGAACACGAGATTTATTTCTATTTATTTAGATCTTCAATTTCTTCTAATGATTTCTTTTAGTTTTCAGTGTGTAAGTCTTAAATTTCCTCTGTTGAATCTATTCCTAAATATTTTATTCTTTTGGATGCTATTGTAAATGAAATTTTCTTAATTTCTTTTTGGATTATTCAATGTTCCTGTAAATAAATACAACTGATTTTTGTATATTCCTCTTATATCATGCATCCTTACTGATCATATTTGCTACTTCTAATACATTTCTGCATGTGAATTCTCTGTTTTTTACAAAGTCTAAACTTTCTGCATTTCTGCATGTGAATTCTTTAAGATCTCCTATATACATCCTTCAAACACTGCTGAGTGAAAGCCTGAATCCCTGGATGGTCTCTTCAGATCCAAACTTCCCATTATTTATAAGCATGACCCTCTCTTACCGGATGGTTCTAATGCATTTGTTTGTTGTTGTTTCATTAATTTCACCACCTAGTAGCTATTCCCCTAACTTCTGGAACCAGCACCCTAATTTTTTTCCAAGAATATACTCCCTCTTCTGTCTCAGTTCATAGCCTTTGGGGAGCTCCAGTTCCAGGGGTGGACACACAATACAAACATGGTCCTCACATCTATGTGGCCATTATAATTGGTTTGGGCTGAGCCTATAGCACAATGAGAACCAATGAGCTGCATTCTCCCCCACAAGGAAAATCCCCCACAAGGTCACACATTTTTCTTTTCTGTTGGACTTGAGGTCAACACAAAGACGAGAGATGGAGAAAGACTGGTTCTGATTACATCACATCAACCCAGGATCACACCAAATCCTCAACTGTTCAAGTCTGTGATCTAATAAACTCTCCTTAGCAGTTACCCAGTTCAGAGTCTGTGGCTTGCACTGATGTCACTTCAGATCATGGGCCAGGTGTTACTACTCATAAAAGACCATAGTATCTTCCCATTGTAACTCCTAAGAGTTCTATTTTAAGTAAAAAGCATAAGAAACACTTTTTTTTTATGCTATCATGTTTTACCTTTCCATTCCATGAAGGAGGCTCAAATCAAGAAAACTGATTTTCATGTGGGGCACACATATTTGTATTATTTAGCTTTGCATGTGGCAATGCACTTTGCTTAAACTCCATGTGCAGTGCCTCTGGTGATTAATTATACACACACACACACACACACACACACACACACACACACACACACAACAGCCCAGGCTCCCTTCTCTCCCAGTGGTTTTGCTCATGGTGACTGTGGTCTCAGAGGGTCTGAGGCCATGAAGACTCATCACCCATAGTATTTTTTAAACTAATTCCATTAGATGGAAGCAACCAGTTTATTTTATTGGGAGGCTCTTCTAGAAGGGATTTTGCATAATATCCAACAGTGTTAAGCAAGGGGAAAAAAAAGATACTCCTTTAAATAACCAGTTCCACAAGGGAGGCCCTTTATGTTTACACCTTTGTACGTCACATCAACTCCAACCTTGAATTCCAAAGAGAGACAGAGAGAGAGAGAGAGAGAGCGCTACCCTCAGTTTATGATGTCACATTCACCAAGAACTGCAGAGGTTTCTCAGCTCTAAAGGTTTCTCAGTACTGAGGTTTCTCAGTACTAAAAACTGTCCCTCTGGTTAAATTATTTTAGCTGATAGAAAATAGGAAAATACTCTGGTAAAGAAAGTTCTTTTCTTTCCCAGCGGTAGAATGATTTAGAAAGAGGGGACTAGGAAGGTCAGAGAGTGGTCCCCTGACCAAATGGGGTTGATTTATCATTTGCCACCTTTATAAAGTAAAGGCACATAGGAGTGCTTAACAGCTTAGACTTGTAATTTCTCAAACATGGATCAAAACCTTGCCTTCACCACTCACTAGAAGGCGCCGCTGGGAAAGTTACTGACCCACACTGAGCTTCCAACTCCTGAATCCTAATCCCATCTGTAAAATGGGAGTAATAATAAAACCGACTTCATAGGGCTTTTGGAGGACTGAATGGGATGACATAAAATGCATTTAGTTCCCGGTGCCTAATAAGTACTTAATAAATATTATGTTACTGTTGTTACTTCTTTACCTCAACAGAAAACACTGAGTATCAGACATCCCTGTCTCCCTCTAAGAAGGCATGTTCACAATCCACTTCCAAAGCCCAGGTGGCCAAGGGGTGAAGTTTTGCCAGATGTGACCCAGGCTGAAAAAGCTGGCATTACCTGCTCATGATGCTGTCCTTGAAAGAATGGTTGTGACAGAACATCACTGTGTCACAACCCTCTAAATACCAGGGATTTCAACTCTGGAAACAAGAACTGGTTGTCTGCACCTGGGTTTTTTTCTTTTTTAAATTCCAGTTGCAATTTTTTCTTTCTGCCTCCCTTTTCGGATGCCTGAGTTTAAAAGTATCGGGAGATACCATCATTAAACTTTCTAGATCTTTGTTGTTATCCCACTGGAATACTTAAAAACCTCTCTTCTGAAATTGGGCCAGAAATGACAAGGAATCATGAGTTAATTCCACCAAGCATCCACCAAGAATGATGACTCTCAAGCTAAAGGCGTTTTTCACCCATCACAGGGCAGTGAATGATGTGGACATTAGCATCCCTACTTACAGTCATTGATGAATCTGCTCTTAGCAGCTGGAGCACCCAAGTGCGGCGGCAGCCATGGTGAGGAAAAAGGTTGTAAGGGGGGATGAATTAGTTCATCTTGCCTGTGTATTGTGGAGGCCAAGACTACTGCCAGATGGCTCAAGAAATGGGATGCAAGAAAAATGACTTTTATCACCTAAAAAGAGTAAAGGATTCAACAAAAGCAAACTCTGGGAAGAAAGGACAGCCAGTATCTCTCTAATCCTAGCTCTTCCAATCATGACAGTGGTCGATTCCATTACCCTAGCCAAGGAAAAACGCCTCCTTTACAGGTATGTTCTGCTGGAGGCAGCCATTATTAAAGCAGTTTGTTAGAGGCAGATCGCGTACATATTAGGCAAGATAATCATACTGGAGAGCTGGTTTGAAGTAGAGACTCAGCTGAAGAGGCCATTGCACATAACTCCATTTTCTAGACCTGGGTAAGGATGGCCACACTTAGGGACTGAGCTGCACAGCCTGCTTTAGTGGGCTTTTCCCCAAAATACATGTGTTAATGAGATTAAGTCTTTCCAGACACTAGACACTTCTGAAATCCTGCTTTAAGAGAGGAAAGCTTATCAGTCAGATCACAGCCTCTTTTAGGAGAGAAAAATTTCAGTCTGTCCCTCAAGTTATTTACTCACCAGTCACTATTTATCCAAGACGTACTCTGCAAAGGGATAGGAATATATGAAGCAGAGAAAAATGTCTGCCTTTGCAGAATTTCTGCACTGGTGAGAGAGACCACAAAAGGCACTATGCGATTAGATATTCAACTTCAAAGGAGAATTACAGGGCACTTTGTATGTGGATATTAAGGAGCTCTCCCTAATGGGGTGATCAGGGAATGTTTCCCTGAGTAGCATTTGAGCTCCAATACTAATGGATAAGAACTAGTTAAGAAGTACAGTGGAAAGTGGAAAGTTGTTCCAGGCAAAGAATATGGCATATGCCAAAGTCCCAAAGTGGGACCAGCAATGGAAGATGGTATGATTGCAGCTCGGTGAGGAGCAGGGGAGAGGTACACCAAGGTTCTAGAAAGGTTGCTAGATGGGGTGCCTGGGTGGCTCAGTCAGTTGAGCGTCCAACTTTTGATTTCAGCTCAGCTCAACTCGGGTCATGATCCCAGGGTCAAGGGATCAGACCCCACACTAGGCCCCAAATCAAGCTAGGCGTTGAGCGTGGAGCCTGCTGAAGATTCTCTCTCTCTCCCTCTGCCCCTTCGCTGCTCACGTGTGCACGCTCTCTCTCTCTCTCACACATGCAAAAAAAATTTTTTAATTAAAAACAAACAAAAAAAGTTGCGAGGGCCCTTTGTGTACTGCACTCCTTGCCTAGAACACAGTGGAATGCTGGAACGTGTGAACAGGGCCATGGTTAGAATTTGGCTCTGCTCTGAGAGCAAGGAGCTCCTTGCAGGAGGCGTGACGATGCTTAAGCATTTTTGAAAGCTCATTCTGACTGCAACGTGAAGAGTTGGATAGGGCCAAGAAGGAATGTCGTGTCAAGAGGTATTTAGACAAAAACATAACAAAACTTGGAAAACGACTGAATACAGAACGGCCACATGAACCTCCAAGGATACACTGCTAGTAGAAAATTTTCATTTTAGAAAGAAACTGTAACACTGAAGAGATTTCCTATAATTGTTCTACAACTACCCACTCATTGAGAGAGACAATTACAGTGTAATACACACTGAACGTGATCTTATCGGACATGGTTGTAGTAATCCTAGAAAAATAAATGTGGACACGCACAGTGCACTTAAGGTGTTCTCAGCTTTTTTCAAGGTTTCAACTCACAGAAGGGTGGAGTGTGGCTTCTCCATGTGGGGGACCAGAGGCCCAGGAGCCAAGTGCACAGAGAGCTCCTAGAATCATGTTTTAATGCTGAGCACTGCAGCAAAAAAGGCAATGCCATGGACTTGTGAAGTTGGCTGTGAGCTGACAGTCTCATCACGTCCCTCGTTTTGGGTGGTTCTGACTTTGAAGTAGTTACCTTACCCCTCCAAGTTTTTCCTACCTTATCTGAGAAACTGAAAGGGGCATTGTGTATGAGGAGCTCAAAGTACTTAGCTCAATAAATGTTAGTTCCAGTCCCCTTTCTCTAAAAGTAATTATACAACATCCAGTGCTCATCACCCATTTCCCACCTCCCCCACCACCCCCATCCACCCTCAGTTTGTTCTCTGTATTTAAGAGTCTCTTGTGGTTTGCCTCCCTCCCTCTCTGCTTGGAACTATTTTTCCCCCTACCCTTCCCCCACAGTCTTCTGTTTGACAATAAATAATATTTTAAAAAATAAAATTTTTAACCACAGGAAAAAAAGAGGAATTATAAAGATCTAGCTAATAATCATATATGCCTGGGTAGCTCGGTCAGTTAAGCGTCTAACTCTTGGTTTTGTCTCAGGTCATGATCTAACAGTTTGTGAGATCGAGCCCCATGTCAGGCCCCATGCTAATAGTGTGGAGCCTGCTTGGGATTCTCTCTCTTTCCCTCTCCCTCTCTCTCTCTTGCCCTTCCCCCATGCCAGATGAATAAACATTAAAAATTTTTTAAATAAAAGTAATAGCTGACAATTATCAGATGCCTACCACATGCCAGAAACTATTCAAAGCACTTATGTTTATATTTATTAAATCACTGAGTCTTAGAACAATGCTCTGAAGTAGGTACTATTGCCATACTCATTTTACAAACAAAGAAACTGAGGCCATAGGCTCAGGGCCACCCAAGTGAGTGGCCCAGTCAGGATTCAAAGCCAACTAGTCTGGTTAGTTATTTAAAAAAAAGTTTTCATACAACTTACGAGGCAACAACAGGCAGAAACAGAGGTTGAAATTTATGTTAATCACCTTCTGTGATTCTATACTTTCAATAAATTCAGATAGAAAAACCCATGTTGATTGCCCAGAGGCACAGTGCTCTGAAAAATTTAACACTGTGCCATGCTTATGAAGAATGAAACCCGCTGGGTGTCTATTTCATGGCATTCCAAATGTTCCCCCACCCTTGGCCTTACAACAAAGAAACAACAGCTTCAATTTATACACCAACTAATCACGCTCCAGCATTCCAAGGTACTTTGTTGGGGATGGAGTGCAGTGGTTTAATGGCACAGAATGTCACGCTGGGTTAATGACAAAGAGTAGCCATGCCAGCAAAGTCCCCAGCTGGGGGACTCGGTCAGGGATCTGGGCATGCTGGCCAAGCCTGCACTGGGAAAGGCTGAATGTGTGAATCAACCTCCTCTTCTCCTCTTCTCTGGTGAGGGGCAAAGAAATCCTGCAAACCTAAAAGCTGTCAAGCCCTGTGGAAACCTTCTATCTAATGCAGGATGCTTTAATCACAGCCACTGCCATGATAACAGCTGGAATATATAAGGGGGCACTTTGAGAACTAAACTTTTGATTCCATCTTTTGGTACAGAGGTCAGTGAATAATGATGCACAGTAATGCTGTGTGCTGTTTTTAACACCTGCTTCCGCCAGTGAACTCCATGAGGGCAAGAGGGAGTCAGTCTGAATCACTCCTACATCATAGCGCTGAGCATACATGGTGTCTGGAAAAATCATAACAGTGGAAACAACAGCAAAAACAATAATGAAGAGGAGGAGGAGGAAGAAGTAACAGTTTACACATACTGCGCATTTGCCATATATCCACCCCACTCTAAGTACTTCCCATGAATTATTTAATGCTGACAATAATCCTATGAGATAGATTTCATTGCTATCATATTTTGCAAATGAAGAAACTGAGACAGAGTGAACTCCAGCAACTGACTCAGCTACCAACTGGTAGAGATGGGCTTCAAACCCAGGCTCTGACTTCAGAGTCTGTGCTTCCAACCACTCTACACCATGATGCCTCTTGTAAAGAGAAGAGATTAGTCAGTACTTGCACAAAAAGTAGGTGTTCCAGAAACTCCCAACAGTCCAATGGGATGTAGATGGAGAGGAAGTGTGCCTTCTTAAGAGGGCATATTAGAATCCCCAGGGAATTGTTTCAAACTACACATCCCTATCTCAGCCATTTCCCATGCCCACTTCTGGATGAAAATCTTGGCCAGAGTCAGTCACTTTTAGTGGTAGGGAGTGTACATTCTCCCTCAAGCCTATTGGTGACAAAAAGACTTTAACTGCTCTAGACCAATGGTTCTCAAAACTAGCTGCACTTTAGACTAAACAGGGGAGATTTTTTGTTCCATCTAAATTATTTCCTTTACGTATTGCTGTTCTTTTGAACAAAACATCTATTCTACCATGATATTATCACCCAATGATTGATTCTGTTTAACAGAATTTTATTTTTGGAATATAAATTACAATATATTTGAATATTCAGGGTACAACATATATTTTGACTTATTTTTAATTCCTAAGAGATGGGAATAGCTAGATAGGGCGTCTCCCTAGAGTATGAGAACTAATAGGAACATCAGAGATATTTTCATCTCTTGGTTTATAACTAAAGACAAACCAGGCAGCTTTTAAAAACAGTGACACCATGTCCCCACCTTAGGCTGATTAAAGGAAAATGGCTGGGGATGACTTATAGGCATTGGTATTTCTTTTTTTTTATGTATATTTATTTATTTTGTTTATTTTGAGAGAGACAGAGAGAGAGCTCCAGCTGGGGAGGGGCAGAGAGAGAGGGATAGAGAGAATCCCAAGCAGGCTCAGGGAGGAGTCTGATGTGGGTCTCGATCCCATGAACCACAAGATCATAACCTGAGTCAATACCAAAAGTTGGACACTTAACCAACTGAGCCACCCAGGGGATGAGCATTGGTGTTTCTTAAGAGCTACCCAGGTAGATCCAACATAATGGTCAAGCTTGGGAAGCACTGGTCTATTCTCCTCTAAAAGCAGCCCGGGGAGTCTCCAGGCCTCATCCCCCTTCCTTACATATGGGCTTAGAGGTACAGTTCTCGGAAAAGGTATCAAAGGTGTCAGATATTCTAAAATTTAATCCAACAAACATTTCACGAGCACCTCCTATGTGGAAAAGACAAGCACAAAGCACAAGTTTCATTTTTTATGGCCATAAAGCTCAATAATGAGATAATACAAGCCTCGAGTATACATGATTATACAACACAGCTGTAATATGTAAGAAAATACCACAGAGATGGAAAGGAGCAGGAGGACTGACAGGAAAAGAGGCCCTAATGGGAAGTGGAAGTGACTCTCCGGACAGCTAAGAAAAATGCCACAGAAGCAAAGAAGAAATGGATGAGGAAGAGCAGAGAAAGCCAAAATGCCCTTTTTTTCTTTTCTTAACTTTCTATTTTGAGATGACTGTAGATTCACTTGCAGTTGTAAGAAACAATACAGAGAATCAGAATGCAAGCTGGTGCAGCCACTCTGGAAAACAGTATGGAGGTTCCTCAAAAAACTAAAAATAGAACTACCCTATGATCCAGCAATGGCACTACTAGGCATTTATTCAAGGGACACAGGTGTGCTGTTTCGAAGGGACACATACACCCCCATGTTTATAGCAGCACTATCAACAATAGCCAAAGTATGGAAAAAGCACAAATGTCCATCAATGGATGAATGGATAAAGAAGATGTGGTATATATATACAATGGAGTATTACTTGGCAATCAAAAAGAATGAAATCTTGCCATTTGCCACTATGTGGATGGAACTGGAGGGTATTATGCTAAGTGAAATTAGAGAAAGACAAATATCACATGACTTTACTCATATGAGGAATTTAAGATACAAAACAGATGAACATAAGGGAAGGGAAACAAAAAGAATATAAAAACAGGGAGGGGGACAAAACAGAAGAGACTCATAAATATGGAGAACAAACTGAGGGTTACTGGAGGGGTTGTGGGAGGGGGGTTGCACTAAATGGGCAAGGGGCACTAAGGAATCTACTCCTGAAATCATTGTTGCACTATATGCTAATTTGGATGTAAATTAAAAAAAATAAAAGAAACAATACAGAGAAATCCCATATGCCCTCCACTCAGGGCATCTTCCTCAATGATAACATCTTTCATGATGATGGCACATACCACATCTCTTATTTTTGACAGAAGGCTTTAAGAAGCAGATATTTTTTAAGTTTAAAATATCCTATGAGATAATTTAATTACAAGCATAGATCAACATTTTACTACAAACCTATAGAAGACGAGAGATCTTGTTTGACCTTGGGAGGGACATTTTAGAAGAAGAGGAATGAGAGATCATTACTGTTAGGCTGGGTACAGGTATGTAGAACATCGGGTTAAGATCATAAGACCCTTGACAGCTAAGGAGGTGAGTAGGTAGTTTCCAAGAAGAAGTCTTAATCTCATTAAAGTTTAATGTAAAAATGTTTATACATTTTATCACAAATCTTAATTTCCTTCTTAGTAGAAGGTTATGAATTACATCATGAACAAACTCCCAAGTTTGGGACCATTTTTCTTTATCATAAATCAAGGAATTAAATGTTGTGCTGAGGATCCACCTTGAGATTTAGAAGGACTGAACATGATAACCTACAGCTGAGCCCATGGGGAAGATAACCGAAGAAGATACCCGTAAGTGACAGACCAGCAACATGGGAACTTTAGCTTCTGTGTGACATAAAGGACTTGATGTGTATTACATATTACCTTCATATTACACTGTCATTCCTCTATAAGATAAGCTACAGAAGGGCAGGGAGTGTTGTCTCTTATTTACATTTTTTTCTAATGGTAAAATCAGTGTAAATAACATACATTATCAGGGTTTCTGGGTGGCTCGGGTGGTTGAGTGTCTGTCTGACTTTTTACTTCAGCTCAGGTCATGATCCCATGGTCGTGGGATCGAACCCTGTGTCGGGCTCCATGCTGAGGGTGAAGCCTGCTTAAAATTCTCTCTGTCTCTCCCTCTGCCCCTCTCCCCTGCTCTCATGCTCTCTCTCTAAAAAATAAAATTAAAAATTAAAAATAAATAACATAAAATGGTCATTATCCCACACCCTGATTGAATAAATTAATTCCTAAACATTAAGATAACCAGTAATACTGCTAGCCCTATATTTGAGTCATGCTGAAGGTGGGGATCATTAAATCATGAATGCATTTCCTGAACCAATATTTGGGGAGCACGTGTTTCAGTGCACCAATATATGTCAATGCCACAACTATGAGGAAAATTTCAACCTCATCTTGGACACAGTGTTGGGGATCCAGGAATTAGTCAAGAAAACCTTCAAAGAATAATATAGTGTTTGCTAGGGATTAAGGTAGGGGTGTAATTACAAAGGGATGACATAAGAAAGTTTTTTGGGTTATTCTGTATTCTGATTATGATGGCTGTTATACAACTCTTTAGACCTATCAAAATTCATAGAATGCTGCACAATAAGTCAATTATTTTAAAAATAAAATATTTGCCATTAAATCCCTCCTATATAGATATCTTACTACCTGGCCAGCTAGTGAACCAATACCCCCTTCTCCTGGACTAACCCCAGCCTCCATACTTGATTAGATGTCCAGAAATGCTATTTATATTTGATGTTCCATCCCCATCCCACCCTTCAGGGCAAGTGACAATGAGAAGGCACCACCTGGAGCCATCAACTGTCTCTCATATATTTGAAATTGGGAATGTTGCCACAAGTCAACCTCCAAGAGTAAATCCAATGGTAACAACACAACCTACAGTTGCAAGCCAGCCATATGGTATTAAATAGATGCAGACACTGAGAAAGCCAGCTTGCAGAGTAAAAGGAAGAAAGATGCAAACTCACCAAAAGTGGAGAGGAAGGAAACGAGGAAAAAAGAAAGAGAATCAGACATGTTGGCCAACTGATTTAATGGCTCCTCTTCCGGTTCTTCTTCTTAAAGTCTATCTACTTGAGCTATGCTATGCTTTCATAATAGAACCTTCTTTATGTTTATCTTTAATCAAGATCAAGTAATCCTGTTTCTAGGATCACAGACTCTAAATTAATCTATGTGTCATTAAATATTAGCTCCACCACCTTCAACCCAGAACAATTAGGGCAACTCAACCTCTCCATGCCTGGGATTCTTCATCTTTAAAGGAAGGATAACACTACCCTCCAAAGGGCTGTGAAGATTAGACGAGTCCATGTAAAGTTGTTAGAGTAGTGCCTGACATATAATAAGAATCCAAATACTGGTGCCGCTATTATTATTTTCCTTCTCCTTCTCCTTCATGTTAACACAGCTTCATCAGAATCTGTCTAGATCCCCACTCTTACTTCAAAGCAAGAAAAAGCTATAATGTTTTGCAAGGTGAGAGAACAAAGTATGGGAACATATCTCATCTACTCTAAGAACCTCAAGACCACCCCCCCCCCAAAACATGAAAGAGTCCCTTGAAATAATTCTAATATAATACAAAGTTATGAAAATCAGCAGTTTTATTATATGTCACTGAATTCTGGTAAGATTTCCTGCAGAGTTATACCCATAGTGCAAAAATGATATCCAAGACCATTCACAAAGTTTGTTCCTGTTGCCTCTGTGGCATGAATATAGGGGGGAGTTGTAGATGACATATCACATTATAATTTAGAGTTTACAGAGCACTCCCTTGGATTCTATCTCATTTTGATCTTTATGACAGCCCTTTGAGGAAGGTATCATTGTTGAAGATTTACAGATGAGAAAATTAAGGCTCAGAGAGAATCCAATGTCATCCAGCTACTTAGTATAATAACTAGGATGGAGATCTTCTGGCCCCCAAGAATTAACCTTTTTTGCAATAATCATAGTTATGCCTACCAAACAAACAGCTGTGCAGGTGAAGATATTTTCCCCACCTTTCAGATTCTACTACGAACTCACATATTCCAGACCCAAAAATTTACATACAGTAGTGCAACATGGTAAGCAGACTAACCTCGTTATACAGATTAAGTACAATATATGAAAAGTAGTAGAGGTTCTGCACAATATTACCTTCTACAGGGAATTTAATTTTCTTCTGGCAGCCACAGAGCACGAGCAGGTCACTTTGCTTTGCTGGAGACTGGGTTTCAGGTTTTGTAAGTACATTCATGGAATTCGCTGGCCTTCCCATGCCCTGACCATCCCAAAGCAGCTGTAGAATGGTCCTCTGAAGACTCAGTTATAGTGGCAGCTAGGTGGCAATACCTTGCAGGGCTGCAGAAAGGTTCTCCAAAAGACTGTACATACTCTGAATCAGCATCCAATATATCGCACTGTTTCTATCATACCTAGGATTTATGAGCCCAGGAATCAAGGGATGGCAAGAATAACTGCAGGTGATTCAGGGGTCATCAGGGCTACCCTTTACCATATGCCTGGTAGACTAGAATGCCCCTGCCCAGTGCCTCAGGGGTGAGGCCACTAAAGAGGGCTATGGGGGCAGGGCTTCCACCCAGAGCCCAGGAGGTAGGGCTGCCATGGGGGTGATGCTACTGCCCCGGTCGGCCGAGAAGGAGGATCATCAAGTCAAAGAAGATTATCTCCAGCCTTAAGATCTAATGGGTTTTGCCTTGCTAGTTTTTGGATTTTCTAGGAACCCATCACCCCATTCTTCTGTCCAGTGTCTCCCTTTTAGAATGGGATTGTCTGTCCTATGCCTGTCCCATCATTGTATTTTGGATGCACAAACTTGTCTTATTTCACAAATTCACTGCTGGAGAAGAATCTTGCCTCAAGATAAATCATACAGCAAATCTCACCCATACTTGATTTAGATGGTATTTTGATGAGACTTTTGACCTTAGGCTGTACAGTTGATGATGGAATAGAGTAAGACCTTTGGGGCTTTTTTGGGGGAGGGAATGAATGTACACCAGGGTTCCCTTGCTTCCTCAATCAAAAAATACCTGGAGATAGGTAGTCACCTACTCCAAGAAGCAAATGCCAAGGGTGAGGCTACCAGAATAAAACCTTATTTTTTTTTTTAACTCCAGGGCTCCTGCTCTGGTCTGACTTCCACACTGCAGACCTTATAACCAAGTTCTTCAATAACTGAACCTCTTTCAAAGGTGCCCAAAGAGGGTCTACCTTTCACCCATCTCTCTCCAGAGTGATGAACTGGCACCACTTTGACATGCCAGGGGACACATCATGAGAAAGCAGAGTGATATTGAAGCGGGCAAGGAGAAAATTTTCTAACCATAAAAAATATTAAAATTGTGATGTTCCTAAAAACATCCTGAGGAATAATGCTTTGGAAAGATCCATTATCCAAATCTCTGCACGGGAGAGAAAAAAGAGAACAATATTTGCACAGACTTTATCAATTAAGAGTGCTATAATCACTACCTCCAACCAGAGAACCAAAAAAATACATACATAGGGTTTTTTTTAAACATATACTTAAAGCCACAAAATAGATTTGGAGCATAAGTTAGAGCAGGAAAAACGCTGCAGGATGTTGCCCTATGCTTTTTATCCATTTATATCAGTGAGAAGTAGGGTATGAAGGTAAAAAGTTCTTTTTGAGCACCCCTCAGAAGATTTTCTTATTCCTAGTATCATGTGCCCATCAACCTGCCAGTCTCCTATAGAGTCTGCTGCTTTCTTGATACTGAAAATGATACCCGCACCATCCTGTTATCAGCTTCCCTGAGTCACTCATTCCTTTGAAATTCAAACAAAATTAGCTCAAGCCGCATACCATATGCTGTGGAAAAGCTCAGTGTCGATCCCCATCTCTGTGGAGATTCTTGAGATGTCGGGACAGGACTGTCACAATCATTTAATCATTTCTAGCTCAGAATCCCACAGTTCAGGGGAGACCATTCGGTTTATGGATAAACACACTTTCTGCCCATCTCTGCACTGTCACTAGATGCCGGTCTCCATCCCTTCAATCCCAATTGTAGGCACGGCAGATTTTTACTGAAAGTTTGGACAACGAAGAGGACTTTATACCACAGCACAGTCAACAGTGTAGCTGTCTTAAAATTCCTTCAGCCTCTCTGCCTGCCAACAGGATGCTCATGGGCCATGCAGCTCAGCCCCATTCTCTCTCCTTCCTCCTCCACACCTTCCCTTTGCTCCCTGCAACTTACCTCCTAAATCACTGCTAATCTCCTATGCAAGTCAGTTTTCATGGTGCCTTTATTTCACTGTCTCCTTCCTAACCTAACATCTCACCACCTTTCAAACCCAAGGAGTCTATTCCGCTAAACAACAGGAGGTCTCTCCCAAAAAGAAACTCGGCTTCCAGATTTGCATTTATTTATTAATTTTCACACTGCTTCAATCCTTCTACTTCTAAATGCACCCAGCAGATGGAACGTGATTTGCACCAGGCACTAATATATAGTGGGTGAACACAGTAAAGTTCCTAATCTCACCAAGCTCACAAGCCAGGGGAGCTCAACAAACCCTTATTTGTTTGGAAAAAAATACAGTAAGGTCTTCTGTACTAGTGAATGAATAAGGAGCATCATTTCCACATCTGTGATTTGGAACTCAGACTTTTATACATAATAATGACTCCTTCTGAGAATATCCACGCAGGCCCTCTAGGGCCAAAACCAGGGGAGCCACAAACTACAGAAAAAACATTCCTAACCAACCTCCACTAAATCCACCTTCTCAAAACAACCACCATTCTCCATTTCCTCTGCAAAACATACAGACTGCTCTCCAAAGAAAGCTGGAAGCTCGTGGCTAATAGGCAACTCTAATTCTGCTAGATTAACCAGCCAACTACCAGTTCTAATTATATCAGATAAGAAGGCTTTTACTGTATTTTTCCAAATAAAAACAATTTCTCACCACGTGGAACTCTAATGCTGGCTGTTGAAAAAGGTACTTCTGTTTTCTTCATAACACAAAGATGGCTAGATGCTTCAGAAAGGCCTTTCCAGGACTACAAAAAAATCCACCTACTACTTACAGTAGAATATAATTCAAATCTCCATTTGCAGGGAAGAAACTTAAGTGGTTGTATCAGTTGTACCAATTACCTATTCCTGAATAACAACGATAAGCATTTATTACTGCTCCAAGAGTGTGTTGCTAAGGAAGGACGTTCTACTAATCTGAGCAATGCTTGGGTGACTTCATCTTATATCTGCAGTCAGCTGGCAAAGTCATCGGGAGGTAGCTGGTCAAGGAAAGCATCACATGTCTTACAGCTGGTTGGCTTTTGGCTGGATGAGAAAGAGTGACTGAACCCTACGAATCTCTACATCCATCAGGCTAATTCATGGCAACAAGACTGAGGTCCAAGAGAAAAAGTAGAAGGTACGAGGCCTACTGAGGTCTAGTCTCAGTAGTGACACAGTCAGTTCTACCACATTCTACCGGCCAAAGTAACTTACAAGGTGAGCCAAGATTTAGAGGAAAGGAAACAAGGTCTACCTATTTATGAAAGGAGCTACAAGCAAAGTCATACAGTAAAGGTTGTGGATACAAGGACAAACGGAAAAGTGAAGCCATTATTGTAATCAGTGTATCACATTGGCTGAGGTTGTAGTGTCAACCTTTTTTCTGCTGTATCTCAAATTTACCTGGAAATTTTAGTACTTACGAGAAAGTCAGTGGGTTCCTTTCCATTCCAGGCATGGAAAGTCATGAGACACAGTTGTTTGCACCCCAAGAATCAAAACAAGTCACTAAGCCATACCAAAAAGCTGAATACATGTGCGCGCGCACACACACACATGCACACCAAAAGAACTAGCTTCCAGAAAGTGAGAGGCCCTTTATACAAACAAGAGACTCAGCACTAACCTAATGTCTGGTGATGCTATAAAGAATGGGATGGGGGGAAACATCAAAGTTCTAAGAAATTTAACAGCCATGCAAATGTTGGCATGAAAAATTACTATTTTAAGGAGCTCCAGCCACAAAGCAAGTTTCAACACATCTAATAAACACTTTCTCAAAGGTTCTGGTGGGAACTGTGCACCAAAAGTAGGATTAGAGAAAGAGGTGAGAAAAACCACCCCTGAAATGCATCATTCTGCTTCCCATGCAATAGTAATGTTGTCCAAAAGGAATAAAGAGGCAGGTAAAAGAGTAGAAACAAAGCTCTTTCCCATGCACACTGGATTTCACTGAACTAAGAAAGAGAACTGAGAGAAACCCTGAGACATTTCAGACTTTCAATCATTAAAGAATGGGCAAGAGAGAACAGATGTGATAAAATCTCCCTTAAAGGCATTCTAGTTCTGTATGATGATTACAGCTACAACTCTCAGAAGACCGAGAGGCAGGAAAGCAGGGCTGAAAAATCGCCTAAGCTAAAGTAGGGAGCAGGACAGGAGAGCAAGAGAGCAGAAACCCAATAAGCTGGTAGGCTGGTGAGAGATCAAGGAAAGATCTGCAAAGTTCTGAAAGCTGGCAACTTGTTTGTGCACCACAGACATATTTTTGTCATCTCGCTAGCACCCAGATCTGAGGTCCTACTCTTTGGAAAGTGCTGATCTCACTGTCAGATAATTGGAAGCCGGGGGTAAATTAAATCAAATAAAAGCTACAACAAAACCCAGACTCAATTTACAGAGCAGACTCAGTCAGCCTTCACTCTGGTATAAGAAAGGGTGCATCCATTTTTGGAGGTAAGCATTAGTTACTTCAGTCTTTATGATTTCTTTATGTCCGTCATACAATAAAAAAAATCACAAAACACACCAAACAACAACAACAAAGAAATATAATTATGATAAGGAAATAAAACAAAATATTGAAACAGATCAAGGGATGGCCCAGAGGTTGGCATTACCAAATGGGGACTGTAAAATAATTGATTAAAAATGTCAAAGTATCTAGGAGAAAAGATACATAAGATGCACGCCAAGATGTGGAATTTATCAGAAACATACAAAGTACACAATGAACCAAATGGAAATGCAAAAATGAAAAATAAAATATGAGGAAAAAATAATTTATTAGATTGGCTGAAGAGCAGACTAAACATAAAAGAAGACAAAAAAGTGAATGAGTAGATGAGTCAATAAAAAGCATCCAAACTAAAACACAAACAGAAAAAGAGTAGGAAGAGGCATCTATGTGGTGCAGTCAGTAGAGCATCCGACTCTTGATCTCAGGGTTGTGAGTTCAAGTCCCACATTGTGTATGGAGCCTACTTAAAACAAATAGGAAAAAAAAATTGGGCATTTGAGATTTGTGACACCACATCAAATGGTCCAACATATGTGTAACTGGAAATTTAGGAAGCAAGGATATGTATGATGTGAAAACAACAGAATGGCTCAAAAAGATTAAAGATATGAACCCATATATCAAAGAAACTCCATGAATATCGGCAAGAACCAAACAGGATAAATATAAAGAAAGATGTAGGCCTATCACAGTAAAACTTCAGAAAACTAAAAAGCAAATCTTAAAAAACAACCAGCTATAAAACACAGAATGCATACAATGGAAAAAATTATATGAGTGATGGCTGCTTTCTGAGCAGAAACAATGCAGATCAGAAAAAAAAAATGTACCAACATCCATAGAGTATTCAAAGAAAAAAAAGTCAGCCTAGAACTCTGCACCAATCAAAAATATCCTTCAAAATTCAAAGGAAACAGAAATTCTCAGACAGACAAAAGCTAAGAGAATTCATCGCTAGCATATTTGCTCTACAAGAAATGACGAAAGAAGTGATTCAAGCTGAAGGGTAATAAAATTAAAAGGAACTCTGAAAATCAGTAAGAAATGAGCAGAAAAGGGTTAAATATTTGGTTGAATATAAAACATTTTATCTTAGTACCTTTATTTTATATAAATACATTTTCTTAAGTCTCATTAAAAGACAATTAACTAAAGCACATATAATAACAATGTATTGTGAGGCTTACTATATATATAGTAGTAAAATATAAGATGACAGAAAGAAGGGTATGACAAAGCAATTGGAATTTAACTGATATAAGGTTATTATACTTTGTATGAAGTGATCTAATGTTGCTTCAAGGTAGGTTGTCATCATTTAAAATTGCACATTGTAATCTCCACAGCAACTACTTGATGCTACTAAAAATGATTAGCTAAAACTTATTACAGAAAAAAATAAAATATTAACAGATTCAATT
The DNA here is from genome assembly GCF_046562875.1 of Panthera onca. NCBI lineage: Eukaryota > Metazoa > Chordata > Mammalia > Carnivora > Felidae > Panthera > Panthera onca. The sequence continues at coordinate 28,473,137 of NC_138354.1, forward strand.
TACCCAAAAGGAAGCACTAAAGGAAAACAGAACAAAGAATGAGAGAAAAAGATAAATAAAAATCACAGTGGGAAACTAAAACTCAGGCATATTGTTAATTACATTAAATATAAATGAACAAAACCAGTTAAAGGGCAGAGACTGTTGGGCTGATGGGAATGTAATAATGATATGCTGTTTACAACACACACACACACACACACACACACACAAAGACTTTAATTATAAAGAAAAATACACGTTGATAGACAAGGTATACAATATAAACATCAAGCATAATGAAGCTTGTATGGCAATACTAATATGAAACAAAGTAGAATTACAGAAAATAGTACTACTATAGATAAGAAGGAATATTTCAAAATGATTCAAGTATGAATTCATAGGAGTGCCTGGGTGGTTCAGTCAGTCAAGCATTTGACTCTTGCAGCTCAGATCACGATCCCAGGGTTGTGAGATCCAGCCCCACGTCAGGCTCCACACTGAGTATAGAGCCTGCTTAAGATTCTCTCTCTCTCTCTCTGGGGCACCTGGGTGGCTCAGTTGGTTGAACATCCAACTTTGGCTCAGGTCATGATCTCACGGTTCGTGAGTTCAAGCCCCGCATCAGGCTCTGTGCTGACAGCTCAGAGCCTGGAGCCTGCTTTGGATTCTGTGTCTCCCTCTTTCTGCCCCTTCCCCACTCACACTCTGTCTCTCTCTCAAAAATAAATAAACATTAAACAAAATTTTTTAAAAAGTTCTCTCTCTCTCTCTTTCTCTCTCCCCCTCTGCCCCACACGCTATCTTTCTCATAAATAAATAAATAAGTAAAATAAAGTAAGTAAATAAGTAAGTAACTATCAATTCTTCAAACACAGCAGTCCTCTGTGTTAATTTAGCTCTAAAAACAAAACTTCAAACATATGAAGTCAAATGACATGGAACATTCTCCAAGAATTTCATAAATATAAAAAATTTTAAACCATACAAAAGGAAAAATATCATACAAAAGATACTCCCTAAACACAACATCATTAAATTGCAATTCAATGAAAAATAAACTATCTAGAAAAATCCTCAGTTTTTAAAGTAAATGACACCTTTATAAAGAACTCACAGATCAAAGAGGAAATGATGAGGAAAACTACAAAATATCTGGACTGAGTAATAATGAAAATGTTAGCACATATCAAAACATACGAAATGTATCTTAAAACATGCTTACAGGAAATTTTATAGTATCAAATGCTTATTACCTGAAAAGTACACAGTTGTAAAATCAATATTCTAAGGCAAGAGTCAGTAGACAATGGCCATGAGTTAAATCCGGTTTGCTGCCTGTTCTCATAAATAAAGTTTTACTGGAACAAAGGCACACTCGTTCTTTTACATTTTGTCTATGGTTGCCTTCATACTGCAATGGAAAAACCTGGGTAACAGAGACCACGTGGCCACAAAGTCTCTATTTATAATCTAGTCCTTTATTTTTCAATCCTTGTACAAGTTTTCATCTTAACAAACAAGAACAAAGTAAGCATAAGAGATGAAATCATAAAAAGTAAAAATTAACAAGGTATAAAACAGGAAAACAATGAAAGAAAATAAATAAAATCACAAGTTGGTTCTTTAAAATAACTAGTCAAATTGATAAAATCCTACCAGGAATGAAAACAAAAAGAGGAGAAAATATAAATTACCAAGAAGAGGAACTAAAAGAGGAACATCATTACACATCACACAGACTGTTTGTGAAATGGTCAGGGAGTTTTTGGAACAACTTAAAGTCAAATTCAAAAACTTAAATGAAACAGACAGATTCCTTGGGGAAAAAAACAACAAATTATCAAACCTAACATTAAAAGAAAGAAATCTAAACATTCTCATATATGTTAAAGAAATAAGAATTCACAGTTAAGAACAAAAACAAAAATTTGGCCATAAACAAAACTTCAGGCCCAGATGGTGTCCCCAGGGAATTTTAGAAAACATTTAAAGAAGAAATGATATCAATTCTGCACAACCCTTTCAAAAAAGAGAAGATGAAATGCTTTCCAACTCATCTAGGAGGTCCCCATAACCCTGATATTGACACTTGACCAAGATTATTACAGAAAATAAAATCACAGATCAAAATATCTCATGAAGAAATGCAAAAATTCTCATGAAAAGCTCAACAAACTGAATTCAGTAATGTATTTTTAAAAGTTAATGCATCATGATCAGGTAGGATTTATCTTAGGAATATAAAATTGATTTAGCGTTCAAAAAATCAATTAATGTAATATATCACATTGGCAAAAGAAAAGATAAAAATCACATTATGATCCCAATAGATGCAAAAATTCAATACCTTTTTATGGTAAAAAAAAAAAAAAACAAAAAAACAAAAAAACAAAACTCAGCAAACTAAGAATAAGGAAAAAAACTTTAAGCTGTAAAGCAAATCTATCAAAAACCTACAGCTACCACCATACATCTTACCATAGTTACTGTTAATCTTCTCTCTCTGCTTAAAAACAAAGCAATGATGTTTTTCTTACCACCTGTATTCAATAATATCCTGGAAATCATACACAATGCAATAAAAAGAAGAAAGAAAATGTACAAAGATTGGAAAAGATAAAATTCTAGTTATGTGCAGACCAAATGATTATGTATTTAGAATGCTCAAAGGAATCTAATCTAACAAACCACTAAAACTAATTATCAAATTCAACACAGGACACAAAGTTGATATAAAAAATTAATTTTATAACCACACATAAGCAATAAACCATTGAAAACTGAAATTTAAAAACATACTAGCTCTTTCCTTTTTCTTTCTCCTTTCCTTCCTGAAAAATTCTGTCCAAAAGCCATTAGGTGGGCCTGAACACAGGCATCTCTGTAGGGAGGTAAGGTGGTATGGGACAGTACATGGTGTTGATGCCCAAGCATAGTAAAGAGGACATTTATAAGAGAAGGTTGTCCCATTGCGAAATATCAGAGTCTGAGCAGAGTGAAAGGGTTGTCTGCACAGGGGAAAGTGGCTACGGTCGGGCCACCAATGCCCATGAAGGCTGAATAGGGCATCCATGTAAGAGGGGAGTCCAGCATAAGGTGTTCGAGTCTGAGGAGGGTGAACAGGGGTGGCAGGAATGATGGGGGAATGGTAGTCACAGGGGGATTGATCAAGTAAGTTGAGGGTAATGGGAGTTTGGTCTCTCCCTATCATAAAAAGACTTACAAATATGAAAAGGAAGAAAACTGGAATGAACCCTGCGGTCAAATGGAATTAAATGCATTCGTATAAACCAGTGGTTTTCCATAAATATAGACAGGTATCCGTATTAACAAAATACATAGTAACAAGCATACCTAAGGCCCAGATACTGGTTGTTAAACACCATTCTGAAATAAAAGGATTAAGGGCTTCTTGGATACCTGGCTGATTCCAGGTGTAAACAAAGAAAAGTACAAGATGAGCGTAGAATATTTTTTTGTTATAAAGCAAGGACGCAGTCAAAGAACAATGCAAGTATGTCAAACAGACATGGAAACCAGCTTGAAGGTGATCCTATCAGCCAAATCTGGGACAATCTGAGCATTGAAATAAAGAATGATATTAATGAATCAAGTCCTATTAAATAAAATAGCAATAAACGGACCTATGGTGACAAAAATGAATAAATTTGAAGTCTGATGAAAAATAAGACACTCTCAAAATATCACTAAACAAATATTTATCATAGAGGGATAAATAGGAAATTTACAATGGAGAAGTCTAATAGACGTCATCTTAATCAAACAAACACCAAAGTAAAAATCATCAGTAATGGAACAAATGAAAACTATGTGCCACTTGATAGAATGTAATAAGAATAATACAGCCTTGGAGCTTGGGTGGCTCGGTTGGCAAAGCATCTGACTCTTGATTTTGGCTCAGGTCACGATCTTACGGTTTACCAGATCAAAGTGCCATGTTGGCCTCTGCACTGCCAGCACAAAGCCTGCTTGGGATTCTCTCTCTGTTCCTCCCCTGTACTCTCGCTCTCAATATAATTAAATAAGTATACTTTAAAAACAAAGAATAATACAGCCTTGCTTCTGTGATATTTCTGCCAAAGATGAATAACCTAAATCTAATCAAAAAGAAAAATCAGACCAATCCAAAACCTACAAAATAATCATAAAATTTGTCATGGTCATAAAAATCAAAGAAAGACCAAGGAACTATTTTAGACTAGTACAACTAAATACAACATGTATTATGGTTATTAAGGGAAACACCCTTGCTTTTAGGAAATATATGCTGAAGTACTAAGGGGTGATATGATAGCACGTTGACAACTTACTCTCAAACGCTTCTAGAAGAAGCTTCTTTGTTCTCTACTTACAACTTTTTGGAAACTTTGCGGTTCTTTCAAAAAAAAAGAGAAACAGTATAATTTTCAATAATATCAGAAGTATCAAATATGCAGGGATAAATCGAATGAAATACGCATATGAAATACCTATAAAAAACATACAATATTTTTGAGAAAAGGTAAAGAACTGAATAAATGGAGAGTTATACAATGTTCATAGATTGGAATACTTACTGTTGTTAAGACAGTCATTTTCCCTAAACTGGTATACAAATTCAACATCATTCCTATCAAAATTCCAGCAGGTTACTTATTACAAATACACAAGATAATTCTAAAATTTAAATGGCAGTACTACAGATCAAAAATAACCAAAGCAATATTGAAAAAGATTAACAAAGCTGGAGAACTAACACTATCTGATTACAAGTCTCATCCCAAAGCTACAGTAATCAAGACAGTTTCATAGGATGGTAGGATAGAAAACTAGATCAATGGAAAAGAAAAGACAATGTAGAAACAGACCCCTTGTATGGTCAATTGATTTTCCCTAAAGATGCTAATTCAGTTGTAAAAACACCTTTTTAACAAATCTGCTAAAGTGACTGAATTCTGTGTAGGAAAAAAATGAACCTTGATACCTTTTTCTCCACATAAAGAAAACTTAATTCAACATGAATGTGTACTTAACATAAAATTGAGAAATCTAACATTTCTAGAAAAAAATATGAGAATATTCTGTGACCTTAGATAGACAAAGGTTTTTTTGAACAGAATACAGAAAACACAAACGCTAAAAATTAAATTTTGAAAAATGAGACTTCATCAAAATTAAAACTTTCCACTCATCAAAAGACATCATTAGGACAATGAATAGCACAAAGCAAAGATTAGGAAATATATGTATGACATCTATATAACAATGGACTTGCATCCAGAATATACAAAAAAACATAAAACAATTTAAAAAATAAGTAACCACATTTTTAAAAATTCACAAAGTGCGTTAACAGATGCTTCACAAAAGAAAAAATAGGAATAGCCAGCACTTTAAAAAGGACTTAATATCATTATTCCTCAGGGAATGCAAATTAAAGACCACAATGAGCCATTGACACCCACGAGAATGGCTAAAATAAAAGACTGACAATGCCACATGTTGACAAGGATGTGGAACAACAAGGATACGATGCTGGTATGAGTGTAAAAATGTTGCCATCACTTTCAGAACTATGTGTCAGTTTCTTATAAAAGTTAAACAGATGTATATACCCTCTGATCCATCTGTTCTTCAACTAGGTGTTTATTCAAAAGAAATGAAAACATGTTTACTCAAGGGCACCTGGGTGGCTCAATTGGTTAAGTATCTGACTCTTGATTTCCACTCAGGTCATGACCTCATAGTTCATGAGATCGAGCCCCACTTGGGCTCTGTGCTGACAGTGTGCAGCTTGCTTGGGATTCTCTCTCTCTGACCATCCCCTGCTCGTGCTCACTCGCTCTCTCTCTCTCTCAAAATAAATTTTTTAAAAAACTTAAAAAAAACAGGTTAAGTCAAAATCTTGTACGAAAACATTCTTTGGGGTGCCTGGGTGGCTCAGTTGGTTAAGCATCTGACTTTGGCTCAGGTCATGATCTCGCAGTTGGGGAGTTCAAGCCCCGCACTGGGCTCTCTGCTGTCAGCACATAGCTTGCTTTGGATCCTCTATCCTATCTCTCTCTGCCCCTCTCCCACTTATGCTCTCTCTCTCTCTCAAAATTAGATAAATATTTTTTAAAAATTCTTGCCCACATGGATAACTGTCAAAAAGTGGCAACAATGTCAATACTCCTCAGCTGGAGAATGCTGAAGCCTCATAATGTATTTATTACTACTCAACAATAAAAAGAATGAAGTACTAATACACATGACAATATGCATGAATCTCAAAAACAGGCAGGTTAAACAAGAGAAGCCAGAAAAAAAAAAAAAAAAAGAATCCAAACCATAAGAATAACCATATATATGGAATCAGTATACAGACAAACCTAATAGATTAGATGACAGAAATCAGTAATGGTTGCTGGCAGTGGGAGGTGAGGAAGGAACTTACTGAAAAGGAGCCTGAGAGTTTCTGGGATAATGGACATCTATGTTGTTGTGTCTGCATGTTGAGAGACAGAGCCAGTGAGGGAGGAGCAGAGAGAGAGGGACAGAGAATCCAAAGCAGGCTCTCTGACGACAGCAGAGAGCCCGGTGTGGGGTTTGAACTCACAAATCGTGAGACCATGACCTGAGCTGAAGTCAGACACTTAACCGACTGAGCCACCCAGGTGCCCCAAGATCTGTGTCATTTTGAGTGGTGGTTACAATGCTGTATAGAATTGTCAAAACTCAGTGCATTTTCCTGTATATTAATTATATATCTCAATGAATAAAAGAAGGTCCTGTACTCTAAATGTCTAGTTCAGGATCTATCTCAGATGAGTGAAACGTTCAGTGTTTAGATTTCTTCCCTGCAGAAAAGCACAGTGTTTGAAAAATTAAACATTTAGGATATGTATAATACATAAGTACACACATTTGCAACTCAGTGCTTCCAAATAGTTGCTACCCAGCCAAACAAATCAGCCAAAGACAGCAATCACAATCCATGTGTAATCAGCCAGACCCCCATGATGTCACAGGTTGTATCCAACTGCCAACACCACCCTGTCCGTGATTTGGGGACCATGTAATCACAACTATATCGCTGAGGTTGACAGCACTACCTGGGAAGTCAGGCAGACAATAGGTCTGAATACTGCCTCAGAAAATGTCCTCATATAGCCTCACACTCTTCCTTTAATAGTTCTATGAGCCCCAAGTCTAGTGGTGGATGGGTGGATAGCTCTTCTAATTCCAATCTGTTAAAGGTCCCTACTCAAGACCTCCTCATCTTAGGTCTATCCTAAGGGTCACAAGACGTAGCATCAGCTCCAGGGACAACGGGCCACACCGGAATTATAAATGCATACTTCAGTTAGCCCCCCACACCCTCAACCACCCTCTCCCGTCTTTGGGAAACAGCAAACAAATAACAAGATGCCACACCAAGTGGTGTGGATATCGGAAAATGCAGCCAGAATGTAAAACACCTTCCTTGAACAAGCCTGTCAAGGGGCAAATAGACATCCACTGATTTCTGGGTTATGCATGATCGAGGATGCCACTCTGCGGTCCTGCACTCCCACGTAACACCCCTGAGGCATGCAATTGTTCGACAGGCTTAAGATACATGAATCTATTTCCGAAGACAGAAACAGACATCAAGGCCCTCCTGTCGGAGCGTGTGTAGAAGAAAGAGCAAACAGCAGAAGAAACCAGCTACAGAGGGTGAGCCCACAGACAGCTGCTGCGGCCTCTGCTTTGGAGTGGAAGCATGGAGCACTGGCTTTGGCAGCACGTCTACTAAAATTAGAGCAGAAGCAAGATGAAAATGCTCCTTTCACATTAGAAAACTTTCCATACCCTCCCCTGTACCTGCCAAGCCACCCCAGACTTCCCCAGATGCCCGTACCTTCCCTCACTCCGGGATATAGACGTGACCCTCCCGTCTTCTTTTAAGGCAAGGCAAGGCAAGACCTCCAGATTTAGGCACTAGTGCTCCTGGGACCCCCGGATGGTTTGCTGAACCAGGAAGAAGGCTGAGCAACAGGAAGGTGGCGAGCCATTCCTGCCCATAGAGCCCACGCTCACAATTCATTCACACACTTTCCTCTGGGCAAGGCAACCATTTAAAAATCCTCCAACATGGGTCTTCCAGGAATTATAAAAATGGGAGTACATCCAGATTTGAGGATTGGTCGTCCCCAGTTCCCTGGTGCCACCCCAGCTGGAAGACAGCCAGGAAGTGGTTACACAGTCCCTTTGACAGAAATGGAGATTAGCAGGTGTTAAAGACAGATTAGCAACTAAATGAGTTTCTCACTGGCATAATTGGTATTCAAAAAGGAAGGGTTTTTAGAGAGAAGGTGGGCAGCTGCTGGGAGTGTTCTGTGACAAGAAGTCTGCCTGCACTTCCCAGGCCTGTGCACACTCAAGAAGGCAAAGCACAAAGCAGCCCGTAACTGAATCTGCAGCGCTCAGGCGGGCGCTCAGACAGAATGTGTATCTGAGGGAAGATGGGGTCAGAGCTGGTTTGCTTTCGTTGTCTGGGCACTTCCTGGGGATGGGAAGGAGGAAGCTCCATTTTTGCCCTTTCCTTTTTGTCCAGACTCAGCGACTCAAGTTCTGACTGGAGTTCCAATCTTCCTGCCCCCTGAGGTTTGGCCACTGGGCTAGAGAGCAGAGGAAAGAGTTTGAACAGTCTCAGAGGAAAGAGCATCATGTTAGTTGGTTCGGGCTACTTCAACGAAAATACCATAGCCTGGGTGGCTTAACCATCAAACCTTCACTTACTCACAATTCTGAAAGCTGTTACATCTAAGATCAAGCTGCCAGCAGACCCTGTATCTGGTGGGAGTCCTTTTCCTGGTCTGCAGATGTATTCTTACTTGGCAGAGAGAGAGAGAGAGGACATCTCCCTTGTCTCTTCTTAAAAGGGCACTAATGCCACTCATGACAGCTCCACCCTTATGACCTAATTACCTCTCCAGAGCCACACCTCCTAACACCATTCCTAACACCCAATGGGGTGTCAGGCAGCAACATACAAAATTTGGGTGGGACACACACCTTCAATCCATAGCAGACACCAAACATATATAGTCCATTAGGTTTTTCAAGAGGAAGAAAGCACCTACTACGTGCTGTGCATTTTACAGGGCCCTTTCGTCATTTTATATTAACCCAAAGGACAGATTAACCCAAAAGACCTCATCCACATTAAGAGATCTGGCATAAGAGAAACTAAAGACAGATTGAGTTCCTTGTTTCCTTCCTTCCTATGGTTTTGTATTTCCTTCCTAATGTTATTTTGAATTTGTTTGGGCTCAAATTATATTACACCCTTGTCATCTCCATTAGCTAAAATGTATTTATGGCTGATTATGCATGCAGAAAATAAATTAAATATCTGAATAACATTACCAGTAATTGGTGAAATTGCCTTATGTTTTCACATCCTTACAACAAAAAAGGCATCAACAAATGACCGGGAAAACAAAAGTATAATCCATTATAATTGTCCATATTACCATAGAGATAGGACAGACACAATTATGGGCAATTTCAGTGTCTAAAAATCAAGTGTGATGAAAATTATGTTGAAGTTAACAAAAAAAATTACTTTAACTGGGGTTTTAAAACAAGTGCTAGTCGGGATGAAAGGAAACAGCCTGTGATCTGAAAAATCAGCCACTGACTTGGGAGGCTGACACTGAATCTCCTAAGTTTCTACAAAAGATAGACCATTGCTGAGGTGTTCCTTTAGATCTGCTTGAGTGATTCTTCATGATACTGTTTCCCTTCAGATACCACTGGTTTATTGGTGAAATATTTATGCTGAATTAGGAAAAGACTCTAATGTGTTTTAGTTTCTAAGTACCTCAGTACCACCTCCAGCATAGCCCAATATACATACTCAATCAGACTGGCTTAATCTCTCCTTCAGTTACATATCTGTGTTTTTTTAAAAAGGATACAAGTTTCAAATATTTTACCAAAATAACTATCATGGTATAGAAATTGACCAGTTCAGAAAGATGCCAGTTGTTGTATCAGAGCAGAATTCTGGGGCCCCTTTTGTGCAGGCAGGGGGGCCCCAGTCACTGGGGTGCACAGAGAAGCTGCCATATACCAACCAATATGGAAGTCTTTTAACAACTCAACCATGGGGCAACTGGAGTAGTGTGTCCTGCTAAATGCCAGCACTGCAGACACACAGACAAAAGACCAAGTCTGGCCTCTCGCTCTGCCTCATTTATCCAGGTGGCTTCTCTCAGCATCTTGCCGAATGGACACCCCAGGAAACTGCATCCCTGCAGAGCTCTGGCAGGTAACACGGAAGCCCACGCCAAAGACCCTTAGTACAAGAACACACCTTCACTTTCAGCACCAACAGCGTGAAAAACCACAGAAAACCCCAGTCCTGCTCACACAACACCGAAGTTGGGGCCTAAACACAGCGCAGTTTTGATTTTTAAAGCCAAAAATGTGTGAGATTTAAAACAAAGTTTCCAGAGCTACCTAAGGCAATCTAAGAAATAAGATAAATCAACAAAGAGACATGTGGAAGGGCCTGCATTTTGACAGAAACAGCACCCTTCCATTTACAGTGTCAGAGTGAACTTTATAACGTACAGATCCAGTCACGTCATTCCTCAAAGTTCCTCAATCGCCAAACCCTTAGTATGGCACCCAAGGGACTTGCCTTCCCTAGTTTCTTGCTGCCTACACCCTCTACCTAAGCAATAATGAACCAACTGTGGTATCAGCACACATCATGTACTCACACTCCACTGAGTGGGCACCACAGTACAACCCATGTCTTCAGTCTGGGAATTGTTTGCTAGAAAATGACCCAGTTGCCTTCATTCAAGTGTCCTGAATAACACAAGGCTTGGCACCTATTATGCCGCAACAATTTGGGCTGAATAGATAATTCAATTTCATCACCACAAATGGGGGCCAGACTATCACAGACCTCTGGGGAAATAAAGATACGTTCAATAGATTCTAAGATCACATGACCAAAAAGGAGCAGAATTTAAAAATTAAAAGACCAACCGAATCATGGTGGAGTGGTAAAGATGAGGAAGAATTGGGACTCTCATACGTTATCGATGGGAATGCATAAGGGTACAGCCACATGGAAAAACAATCTGGCAGCTTTTAAAAAGTTAAACATAAACCTACGGTATCATCCAGCCATTCCGGGCTTAAGTATTTATCCAAGAGAAATGAAAGTGTATATTCATACAGACTTTTGACACAAATGTTCATACAAGCTTTATTTGTAGCAGGCAAAGACTGGAAACAGCCAAATGTGCTTAAACAAGTGAATAAGATAAACAAATTGGGGTGTATGATTACAATAGAATACTGCACAGCAATAAAAAACAATGACCTACTGATACACAACAACATGGATCAATCTCAAAGCAACGGTGCAGAATGAAATTAACCAGGCAAGAAGGGTGTATGCTATATGACTTCATGTATATAAAATTCTAGAGAATGCAAAGTCACCTACAGTGACAGAAAGCGGGTCAGGGCTCTCTGGGGGATGGAAAGGGGAGGGGCAGGAAAGCGAGACTATAAAGGGGCATGTGGGAATCTAGGGACGTGATGGATATATTCATTATTTTTATCATGATGATGGTTTCACAAGTATACAGACAAGCCAAAACTCAAAAATTCTATACTTTAAATACGTGCCGCTTATTGTATGTCAATTATACTTCAATAAAGCTATAAAAAATTTTAAAACTAAGCATAGGCTTTATGAGAAACCAGTCATCGTGGTTTGGGGAAATTATAATTAGATAGGAAGAAGTAAAATGGGAATGCTCTGATTTTAGTAGTCTAGGTTAGGCACTGGGAACAGTCTCCCTCTAAAAGAAGGACAAAATATAAGAAAAAAAAAAGTCTAACCGTCAAGGCTGCCCAGTGATAAAATACACTGGCCTCATAGGTAGTAAGTCTCCAGTCTCTGGAAGTATTATTAATCTAATGACCATTAACAGTCCTAAAAATGGATTTCTGCCCAGGTTGGGCAATTATCTCATAAGACCCCTAAGATTCTTTTAAACTCTAAATTCACTCATTCACTGAAATGGCACTGGCAGGGTGTATTTGCTATTAGGAAACTCCCTGTTACTGATGCTCATGAAAACAACCATTAGGAATTTTCTTCAAGAATAAAAGAAGTGAAAATAATTCAAAGGACTAGGACTTCAAAGAAGAGTTGAAAGGAAATCAGTTCTTCAGATATAGGAATTACAAGTGAGTACAAAGAGAACAGTGAGCGATGGAACTTGGGAGAGAGGGTGCCTGGGTGGCAGATATTCTGGGTGTGAGAATATCTCGAGGGGGGTGGGCGGTGCAGCACTGGGGTCTAGACAACCTAGGGTGCTGATGTAAGAAACTGAGAACCAGAGGTCTCAGCAGGGGTGGGGAGGCTGGGGTCTAGGGACGTTTTATCATAGATGCTGATGGACTTGATCTGGAATCATCTTTTAAAGAACAAAATACAACCCCATGTTCAAAAGCTTCCAATAGCTTCCCATATTACTTAGAATACCATTAAAATTCTTTAACAGGGTTGCATGGGTACTGCCACGTGAAAATAGCGAGACTCAGAGAAACACACAACAAAAATGGGATGGTATTAAAAACAAAGACAATAAAAATTCCTTGTGTGTATGTGGATTCCACACGAGCGTTTTACACAAAGGCATCACTCTCGATGATGACACTAAATTAAAACTTCTCCTAAAGCCTGTCCCAGGTCCCTCATAGCCCCACTCTGGCATATGGTACTGCTCCGAGGGGGAGACAGGGATAATTGCTGGAAGCAGAGGGGGTCCTTCAAGGAGCAGTTGTGATCCCCACCAGCCACCTGGATGAAGCAATTAAATGATCGAGTGAGTGAATAGTAACAAGATGCCAAAGGGATGAAAATTGACTTGGGCAAAGGGAAAATGAGGTCAATTTCCTCACTCCTGAAAAACAAGGTGAGTGTTAAGGGCAGATTCTTCTCTTTATCCCACATCTCCTCTTTGGCTCATAGAGGACAGGACAACACTCTGATCTTGTGAGAAGGAAGTTTCTTTGTCTTCCCCCAAAGGAAAGAGGAAAGGACTAAAATAAGTGGCCAGAGGGCAAAACCTACCAGATCGTGGCTTCCTAAAGGACAGGGATGGGGTGCCCCAGAGGTAGAGCCCACTGTTGACCACTCTCTCTTTCAACACATCCTAGACATCCCTTTCCTTCTATCGTCTGTGTCCCACAGGCCTATTAGGGCTCATCCCCGTAGCTGGATGGGTAACTCAAGTCAGACCTGACCTATAAATCTACTGTCTTCAATAACATGGAGACATAGTAGGAGGCTCTACTCAGCCTCAGGCCACGTTGTTATTCAAAGTTTAACTGAAGACTCTGCTTTGGATGTCGTTAGGGGTGCTGGATAACTATCCACAAAATGGAACCATGTGCTGCTTTGGGAGGGAGCCCATGAGTCAGAATCCTGGAAGAGAAGTGAAGAGACTGGTAGGATATGACCACCATGAAGTCTTAAACTGTGACAAGAACCACTGGAGTTACACAAAACAACCAGCAAATGAGTCAATGAATATACATTGGCCTTAGGCACTTGTCTACCTCCTGGCAACACCACCACCACCATCACCACTGTGATTCTCATCTCATGAGATCTCATCTCCATTTCACATATGATTAAGTGGAGACACAGAGCACCGCGGACTGAATGTGTCCCTCAAATTCCTTGTGTTGAAACCTAATCCCTTATGAGACAATATTAGGAGGTGAGGGCTTTGAGAGGTGATTAGGTCATGACGGTGCAGCCTTCACAAATGGGATCAGTGCTCTTATAAAAGAGACCCCACAGAACTCCCTAGCCCCTTTCACCATGTGAGGACACAGCAAAAAGATGGCCATCTATGAATCAGGAACCAGGCTCTTACCACACACCAAGTCTGCCAGCACCCTGATCTCGGACTTCCCAGCCTCCAGAACTGCGACAAACGTCTTCTGTTAATAAGCTACCCAGTTGGTGGTACTACGTTATAGCATCCAAATGGATGAAGATGTGGAGACTTAAAACAACTCGTAGAGACACTGGGCTAGTTCCAGACAGCTCTTAATCACTGCACTATTCTATCTTTGTAAACACATGAGAATATATTATAATGATTATTATGTTATTATTATAACCTGTAAGGAAAAATATTAAACCAAGTATGCCCAGCTGGTCTCTAAGCCAAAGATAGGCAGACAAAGCACAGAAAAAGCAGTACGGTTCAGTGGGCAGAGCTCAGAGCGTGGTCCCAGAACACCAGGGTTCAAGTTTCAGTTCTACCATGAAATTTCAGCTCCTTCAGCTGGGAAACTCTGTGCCTTGGCAAGGCTCACACAAGACCACACACACGAAAGCATTTTACACATGAATTGCTATGTCTGAACAAGCATATGCTTGATATGCTTGTGGTATCAGTTGTCACAAGTCATCAACTTGGAGTTGACCCAGTGGTTCTCTACCCAGGGTGTCACAACTTGCAGGGGAGGACTGGCTACTGACATGTAGGGTAGTGGCCAGGGATGCTGCTAAAGGTCCTACATTGCACAAGACAGCCCCCCCTCCCCCAAACAAAGAATTATCCAGCCCAAAATGTCAAGAGTACCAAGGCTGGGAAACACTAGCTTGGCATAAATTCATGTGTTACCACAATTCAGGAACAGACTGGATATATACATTTGTAGAACATTAGTATAGAAAAACAAAGGAATAATCAAGCCCTGCACAGTGGACAATCTTAAAGGGCAATGTCACAATAAGTAAACAGGATATAAATAAGCCAGGAAGACTAAGAGATAAGCTATACCCTCACTACTCAAAGTGTGGTCCATAGACAAGCTTCACCCTCACTTGGACACCTGTTAGAGAGAATCACAGACTCTATCCCAGGCCTACTGAATCAGAATCTGAATTTTAATAAGAATGGAGGTGATTCACAGGTATGTTAAAGTTTGAAAAATCCTGTCCTAGAACCTATACTCAATGGCAGGTTTCTTACCCAAACCAGTCTTACCAGTCTGACTAGTCCAGAAACTAAGATCTCTAAGATGAGCGCAGCTGAAGTCTCCCTCTCGGCTATAACCCAGCTCCATCCACAGGTAGCATTTCCACCTGGATACTCTCCATTTGGACAACAGAGTGTCCCCTAGGCACAACACCAGGGCCTTCTCTCTCTTTGTTCACAAAGTAGAGCGCTGAATATAATGAAATATGGCACATCATCAATACCCCCCATGCAGAAACTGCACAAAATGCCACAGCTGAAAGATTCTTTGAAGAGGAAAAGAAAATTCTATTGCAACTTTTATTTGGAGTTTGATTGCTTCATTGCCTCTTGCCCTCCAGGTGAAGGGGCAGCCAAGAAAAATGCATTGTGTGAAACTATGAACTTGGATAACGTTCTGAATGTGGCTTAGACTGTGCCCTGTTGCACTAAGAAGGGAAAGAAGGTGCCCTGCATCAGCCCCAAAGCCAAAAATTCAAGGAAATTCAAGGAATAAATGGTCATAAGAACTCAGTATTTTATCAAGCACTGGCCCTGATGGGGTTTCAGAGTGATGGTGAATTCCGGAGCCGGCGGCCAAGAAAGAATTCTTAAGAAGTCTCTGGTGCTAAAAGGTGATTTTATTAAAGCAAGGGGATAGGACCCATGGGCAGGAAGAACTGGCCCTGGGGTTATGAAGAGTGACTGTTTATAGACTATGGAGTTGGGGGAGGTAAAGGCAGAAGGGAGGCCTCCAGAAGGACTTTGATATGCTAATGAGGACTCCTAAGATACCCAAGGCCTGGCTATTGTCAAACTGGGCTAGTTTGTTTACCCTCTGGTAAGGCATTAACATTAGGAAGGTAGGGGGTTCCTAGAGAAATCTTTTACTCTGTATTTGCCTCAAGTTAGTTGTCAAAGGGCTGCAAGTTATAAAGAAATTTAATTTTACCTGCCATTTCCTTCTTTTGTTCCCCACAGCACTATGGAGGGAAGGGTGATGTTGGGGCTCCAGGAAACTGAGTCCATAGGTTTCTGGACATTAGTCTATTAATAAGATTGCTATTGACAAGATTATCAAGACATTTGCAAACTGATGGAGACTCAGGTCCAGCCTGACTGTGATCTCTATCAGTTAACCATTTGATTTCCCCTTTCCTTTGTTCTTGGGCAGCCTGGAGAGCCTGAGGAATGTCACATATATCCCACCTGGGGGGGGGGGGGGGTGGGGTATCAGTTTGCCTCAAGTTCCCTCATCAGCCCTATTCTAATTATTTGACATATATTAACTCCTTTCATATCTAGGAGATATCACCTACCCTATGAGGCAGGAACTATCAATATCCCCAATTCACAGATGAAGAAACTCAGCACAGAGAAATTAAATAACTTCCCACAGTCAGAAGTGGAAAAGCAGAGATTTGAACCCACTATGTCTGGATTTAGAGCCAGAGCTCTTAACCCCTCCACCATACTGATGACATTTAACTGTGTATCAAGGACTCCCCAAGGATTTTATGAGAATCAGTAAGATGGAATTTCTTTCCTGATGCAATACTCAGCCTGGTAAAGGGCGGGAGATAAATGAATATAACACAGCATATTAGGCACTTAGAGAAAATGTGCCATTTTCTCTGGTTAGCACCATCCCATCCCTCCCTACTCTCTGTCCTTATTCTAATTTGACTCAATGCTTTGGAACTGAGAAACATGTTACAACTTATTAGTTACCTTCTAGGAGGTCATTAAATAATGGCTGAATGAATGAATAAAGTAATTCATGAACGAATGTGGTCCTACAGTGAGATCTGGAGACAGTAAGGCACTTTGAATACTAATAGGCTCTTAGAGTGAATATCTGCTTTTTTTCCCTATCCAACACTATTCCCCAAGCTCCATCCTTATTCATGGAATTGCCTCTTCACCCCAACTCCACCCACATGGCTCCCAATGGAACTCCCATGGCTTGCACTGCAGATCCCTGGCCTTAGGTGACTGACCAGGGATGAGCTCCTACAATGACCTGGGCCAGTAAGTTCCCTTCCTCAGGAATTTTGGAATCGGGAGGGAAAAAAATCCAAACAACCTCTCTAAGATAATTAAAACTGTACGATGAAAATAAAAAAAGGAATCTATTGGCGTCCACATTTTCAACCCCAGGGAGAAGGCCTGATGAGTAAGAGAGCCACATAAAGCTCTGTGCTAATGGGCAGCCAAGAGCTAAAGAGGAGAGATGGGGAGAAGTTACTTCTGACATCATTCAAGTCTCTGCTTCCAGACACGTAGCTTCTCTGAGCTTTCATTTCCTCTTTTCTAAAACTAAGGGAAGGGAAATTACATCTTAAAAGGCTCTTATCCCACCGCTGTTGAAGGAAGAAGGGTCTCCAACCAGACAACATCCAAGGAATGGGGAAAGTTGACCCTCCCTCCTATCTTCACACTCATGGCCCCCAGTTGAGAGAATCTAGGTCCCATCATTCTTGAGTTCCAACAAATAGCCTTCTGACTTCTGCCCACATGTGATATGGAGAAAGAGTTGCTCTGACGGGCAGTATGAACAGGTCAGCCTCTATGTCAGTTAAGTGGCATTTTAAAAAAATTTAATGTTTATTTATTTTTGAGAGAGAGAGAAAGACAGAGTGCAAGTTGGGAAGAGGCAGAGAGAGACAGGGAGGCACAGAATGTAAGCCAGGCTCCAGGTTCTGAACTATCAGCACAGAGCCCAACACGGGGCTCGAACCCACAAACCTCAAGATTGTGACCTGAGCTGAAGTCAGACGCTTAACCGACTGAGCCGCCCAGGTCCCCCACAAATGACATTTTAAGTGCACACAACTTACCACCTGTCTTTGAATGCCATGAGCCATTTCTCAAGGTCTGCTCACCAGGATGGGCTCAGCATTCAAATTCTATTCCTGTAGGGCTGCAGGATCATGCCCTCTTGGTTCCCACCAAACATCTGGCCTCAACAAGGAGGTTTTCCACATCTGTTACAAGGCTGCACTGCTCCTCAATGAAGAAGCACAGTAGCTTCAGTGAATTCCAACCACAGAGTGCCAATAGAAATAGCCCTTAAAATTCCCTACACCTATGATTTTCACATTTTTCTTTGAGGATCCTCAGAGGTCACCTAAGGAGAAGGGGGAAGGTTAAATGGGATGGTCCTTCTACTGGCTTCCACCATTGTAGTTCTTTTCTGATGTATTTTAGTTAGATTTAACATGTATTAGGGTTCACCAGGGAAATACAACCCATAGGAGAGAGACAGATATTCAGATAGAGAGAGAAAGATAGACAGACATGAAGATTTGTTATAGAAATTGTCTCAATTGGTTGTAGAAACCAAGAAGTCCTATAGCTTGCTGTCTGCAAGTCAGAGAACAAGGAAAGTTGGTGGTATATTTCAGTCTAAGTCCAACAGCTTGGGAATCACAGGACCCAATGATGTAAATCGTTGTCAGAGTCTGAAAGCCTAAGAACCGGGAGCAGAGATGTCTGAGGACAGGAGAATATGACACCTCAGCCAAAGCAGAGGGACAGACTTTGCCCTCTCTCCACCTTTTGCTCTACTCAGGCTCCCAATGGATTTACATTGGTAAAGGAGATTTTCTCTACTCTGTCTGCTGATTCAGATGCTAATCTCTTCTGGAAATATCCTCAAAGATACATCCAGAAATAATGTTTGACCAGCTATCTGGGCATTCCTTAGCCCAGTGAAGTTGGGACATAAAAACGAACCGTCACATAAATGTAATACGTTCTGACTTTCCATTCTATTTAGAAATTTAAAAAGGCAACCATATGCCACTAAATTAATGTCATAATCTCCTAATGGATCCCAAACCGAAGTAGGAGAAACATTACTCTAACCTGCCCACAAAGCACTTTCCAGCTTGGATTTACTTAAGTTCACTGCATCAAGATCACAAACTACTTTCTATCAGACAGCAAGGAACATGTTGAATTTAAGCCCCATGTAGTTGGCTAGCACAATGTTTAAAAAAAAAAAAACCCATTCCCAAAGTTTTAAATGGAGACATGTACATTCTACAATTCTAGCCTTCCTTGTGGGGCAGGAGTGAGGTGAGGCTGGGAATAGGGAAGAAACAGAAGGTTGTGCAACACAGGTTCTATATTCCCACATAGCTACAATGGGCTGAATCTGAGTAGTGGCCACTGAGTTAGATGGAGCGTTCCCCTTCCAGCTGGCCAAGGTCCCTTTTGCTTATGACAATCCCAACAAGAAGGAAAAAGATGTCCGATTTGCTCCCTCCACTCAGATCTTTCCTAAAATGTAAGTCTGGACAGGAAGCAATTCCAACACCACTTGGGCTCACCCCAAGGTCGCCCTGACTTCCACATGTCAAACCTCCCACTGCAAATCCCTTTTCACCAGTGATTCAGGAAGTACAGCCAGCTCTCCATTTGATAAATACCCTTTGCTAAGATGCAGGTCAGTGTAATTTTCCAAAAGGTTAGGAGGAGTGACTGCTCAGAGAAGGCTCGCCTATTATTTCAAATGCCACATGTCCCATTCTCTAACATTTACTGAGTTATTTACAACTTGATTCTTGCCACACCTGCCAGAGTATCTGACCTACTCCTGCCTCCCTTCTAGGCATCATCTCTTCAACCCTGAAATGGGAACTGGAGGCCACAGGGCCATGCCTTGTGGAGTCGGGATGGTCTCTAAGCTAAGATAGAGAAGCTACCTTAATGGGTAATTTTTGCACCAAGTCATGCTTAAAAGTCATCAATAAAATTCACCTATTTTGAGGGATGCCAGGTTGTTAATTGTATCCATGTGGCTGGCTGCAAATGTTTAGTCCATTTTCAATTTGCTCAGACAGATTAAAAAACCAATACTAATGTTTTAAACTAGCAGGCCTCAAAAACACTTCATTACTTCTTTAAATAACGCAGGGCATTTGTATGGGTCAATTATTTCAGTTCTCCCCATAAGCCTGCTGAAGTTTTAATAAAAAATTTTAATAAGAGTACCATCAAGTATCATCTCTTCTGTGTCTACTCTGTACCAAGCAGACATGTACTGTTCAGTTCTTCACTATGTAGATAGACAGAAAGAGAGAGATACAGGTAATTGTTTAACTCACAACATCTCTGCAAGTTCGATATCAAGAGAGTCAAACTCCTTTTTACAAATTAAAAACCCAAGGCTCAGAGAGCTTCAATATTTTCCCCATGGCCACTTGGACTGCAATCCTGCCTCCCTCACTTAGTAGCTGTGGGACCTTGGGCAAGTCATTTAGTCTCTCTAAGCCTCAGCTTCCTCATCTAAAGGAAAGGGGGACACTAATAGGGCCATCATGGGAGAAAAAATACTGTGCGTAAGGCACATCATCCTGTGGCCAGAGCTGTGATAAATAAACGTTAGATACCGTCACGGGTAGCTACCTAAAGGCTGCTGTCTGAGCAGTTACTAGAGCCATGATCGAGAATCTACAAGAACAGAACATGATGGCTTTTCTACTGGGACAAAATGACCACGTTTCATCCCACCCCATATCCACTCTCCTACCCCCTTGGCCACCCACAATGCTCCTCCTGCACCGCAGAGAGAAAGCTGTCTGCCAGGTTTTGAAAAGTAGGCAACTGAAAGGCCACCTTTGTCAGTCCAACTTAGGCTCAAGGTTCACAAGTTCGAGCCCCACATTGGGCTCTCTGCTGTCAGCACATAGCCCGCTTCGGATCCTCTGTCTCCCTGTCTCTCTTCCCCTCCCCTGCTTGTGCATGCACAGCATGCTGTGCTGACAGCTCAGAGCCTGAAGCCTGCTTCGGATTCTGTGTCTCCCTCTCTCTCTGCCCTTCCCCTGCTCATGGTCTGTCTCTCTCTGTCTCAAAAATAAATTAAAAAAAAAAAGAAGAAGAAGAAGATACATGTCATTGGATTTAGGGCCTGTCCTAATCCAGGATGATCCCATTTCAAGATCCTTAACTTGATTTCATCCATAAAGACCCTTTTTCCAAGTAGGGGTCTATTCACAGGTTCCAGGTGGACCTCCCTTTCAAATGGGAACCACCGATTTA
The DNA here is from genome assembly GCF_046562875.1 of Panthera onca. Classification (NCBI taxonomy): domain Eukaryota; kingdom Metazoa; phylum Chordata; class Mammalia; order Carnivora; family Felidae; genus Panthera; species Panthera onca. The sequence continues at coordinate 28,494,214 of NC_138354.1, forward strand.
AGCCTTGGTATGAATGAGTCCCCAGAGAACCAGGCATGCCTTCCTTTCATCATCCAGCTCACCTCACTCCTATCCCAAAACAATGCCAAGACCCAGAGAAAAACCTTCCATTCTATTATGCAAGCCAGATTCTCCACTCCCTTCCCCAAGTCCGTATAACGCAGAAATCCAAGCCTGGCAGAGGAGCTTTTGGGAGTAATGTGGGGAAATGGAACAGAACCCCAGAAAGATAAAGGGGTCCTTGGTTTCCTCTCCAAGCCAGTCAGCTGCCTGCAGGGCAAGGACCAGTCCACTGTCCACTAAACCCACAGAACAGAGTCTGAGCAAAGAGCAGACATTAGCACTTCCCAAAACCTATTTCCACTGTGGTAACAAAATTTCTAATTTCAAATAAATCTAGAAGTGCTGAGTTCAATAAATTCAGACTGGTTTCTTCACTGAAGATCTTGCCAAAGCTTTCAATATGGTAACTACGAATACAGGTAAAAAAAATTTGTAGTATTTCCCAAACTTATAGTCCAGAGAACACCTTTACTTGCGAGGTATCTCACAGGCCTGGCATTCTTCCAGATATGTAATAGGAGATACTGGTACAAATCACTCCATGCAAATAAGTAGCTATCAAGTCACTGTGGAAATGCAAACTGAAACCACAATAAGGTACCACGTCATACCCACTGGGATGACTATTATCAAGAGAAAGACAATGACAAGCTTTGATGAAAATGTGGAGCATGGGAACCTCAGACTTTTCTGATGGGAATGTAAAAAACGGGCAGCTGCTTTGGCAAGAAAGTTTAGCAATTTCTTTAAAGGGTCGAATTTACCCTGTGACCCAAGAGTGTCACTCAGAAAGAAAAAAAAAAAAAAAATACAGCCTCAATGTGAATGTACACAGCAGCATGATTCATAATAGCCAAAACCTGGAAGCAATCCAAAAGTTCATGTAAATGGATAAATAAAATGTGGTATAGCCACACAATGAATTATTATCCAGCAGTAAGAAAGAATAAAATACTGATACATATTACAACATGCAAGAAAGGAAACATCACACATTACATGATTCCATTTATATAAAATGCCCTCCAAAAGGTAAATATATAGACACAGAGCAGAAGCGTGGTGGCTAGGGGGTTGGGGATGCGATTAGGAATTAACTGTAAATGGACATGAATTTTACTCAAGTGATAACAACGTTCTAAAACTGGATTATAGTGGTGGTTGCAGAACTCAGTAAATTTACTAAAAAGTCATTAAATAGCACCCTTAGAATAGGTGAATTTTATGGTATGTAAATTATGCCTTGATAAAATTGTTTTTAAAAAGTGCTATCAGTGATGAATGAAATAAAATTTTATTAACCTAAAAAAATGCCTATCAGGCTATATGCACAGCCCAATGCTGACTCAAGTGAAGGCGCTGGACAAGTTTTTAGAGTAAAGAGGTGTGCTTGGGTGAGCTGAGCATCCTAGATCCTGGACTGTGTTTGGAAAGACGCATAGGAGTCTTTTTTATGGAAGGATGTATGTAGAGGTAGTTGCAAACCAGAAATACATGTGATGATTCTCTACTTGCAAAGTGTACCCTCAACAAAACAAAACCCAGCCCACAGAATTTAATAAAATGGTGGAATTGATTAGGATTCCAGGACCAGTGTGATGGGAGTTCTAAGGGAGAGGGACTGGGCTCTTTGATCTGCCTGGTTCCACCCTGACTTCTTTCTAATTAGCAAAGCTTTTGAGGCTGACTGATAAGCATTCTGGGCACTGCACATGTCTGGCCACTGACTAATTAATTAATTTTTGACTTTGAGCAGTGACATTTAATTTGAAAACTTTCTACCATCCATAGATAAATGTGGAAAAGTAGGGCAAAAGATTTAAAAATATGCTAAAGGTGCCATTTCAAATCCAGCTCGCTCCCAAGAGGGCAGAGACGGTCAGCGGGTTAAATGAAGAGATGGATGCTGAAGGGGACAGGCCTGGGAAGGGGCTGCTAGGCTGGCTCTGTACCCATTTTGCTGTGTGTGTGGGCTTAACCGTTTACCCTCCCTGTTCTCTCGGTCATTTTATTTTATTTGAAAATTAGGAGTCTCCTCTGCAGTCTTGTTTACTGAGAAGTGACTGTGTGCACTGTCCACAGAAAGAAAAGGAACGGAGAACAAAAATGACACCAAGAGGGGAATGAGAGGGTGGACAACACTTATGAGTCTACACAGAGGTCTTGAGATGAACACTGTCCGGATCAAGGGTCTGCAAACTACACCCAAGAGCCAAATCCAACCTGTCATGTCTTTTTATAAATAAAGTTTTATTGGGACAAAGCCATACCCATTTGTCCACGCACTGTCTTTGGTTGTTTTCACGCTACCATGGCAGAGGGGAGTGCGTGCAACAGAAGTTATTTGAGCAGCAAAGCAGAAAAGATGTGCTCTTTGACTCTTAATAGAAAAAGTTGACCAACCCCTGGTCTAAATGGAGTCAGCATTATGCTTTGTTTTTGTTCTGGTTTTGGTTTTTGTTTTTTAGTATAATTAAAGGAACACTGGAAATTCTTCCTTTTTATCTTAAAAGACCTTTTTCTGACAAGAAAGGAATTAATATTTTTTGAGCACCTCTATGTGGTTGGCACTAGGTCCCATCCTCAAAGATTAGCATCACCTTAAACCTTTGAGGCGACCATGTTAATCCCATGTTTCAGAGGAGAAATTTGAAGCTTGTAAAGTTAATAACTGCTCATAAGTTACAGAATTGGTGTTTGAAACCAGTCCAACTTGTCTCCAACATCGTAGCATGATGCCTCCCTATTATGTCAACAGTAAAGCTAACATTCTGGCAAGAGGCTCCCTCAGACAATCCTTTTGTAAAGAGTCAAAAAGCTTTTGGAACAGATTTTAGAGTGATGTATTTGATAGCACTTATTCAGTCACTTCTGTGTCAACTTTATCCTCCAAGCTTAGAGAGACGCCCCTCTATTTTTTTTTTTTAATATTTATTTATTTTTGAAAGAGAGCAAGCAGGGAAGGGGTAGAAAGAGAGGGAGGGAGACAGAGAATTTAATAAGGCTCCAGGCTCCAAGCTGTCAGTGCAGAGCCCAACAGGAGCTCAAACTCACTATGAGATCATGACCTGAGCTGAAGGAAACCCTTAACTGACTGAGCCACCCAGGCGCCCCCCCCCCATCTATTTTTTTTAAGTTTATTAATTTATTTTGAGAGAGACAGAGACAGTGTGAGTAGGGCAGGGACACAGAGAGAGGGAGAGAGAGAATCCCAAGCAAGCTCCACGCTGCGAGCGCAGAGCCCGACGTGGAGCTTTAACTCACAAAACATGAGGTCATGACCTGAGCCAAAATGGAGTCCGACCCTCCATCAACTGAGCCACCCGGGCACCCCGAGTAGCCCCTCTATTAATCCCCTTCCAAGCCGAACCAAGACCAGGCCATAATTTAACAAATCTTTACCAAAGAGTTGAGAAGTCCAAAATTTTTCACATAGAGGATTTCATGGCTGCCGCTATAATTACTGCCTCTCCAGTGGAAATTGCACAAATTTAGGCCCCTATTCTCCCCGTCCCCAAGCCCCAGATAAAAATAAGCATCACATTTCCAACCCAAGGTCTTTTCTATGCCATTCTACTGTGCTGACCATAGAACAGACCCTTCCTTCAGAAGAAATTCCCACTCTAACCACACAGCAGACTCCACCCTCCAAGGTCCAGATAAGGCATCAAAATACTTACAGTGTGGTTCTAAAAGTCTGGGTTATTATGCCACATCACTAAAAGAAAGCCTAAGAACCCTATGATCCTTTCAATAAATGCAGAAAAAGCATTTGACAAAGTACAACATCCACTCATGATAAAGACCCTCAACAAAGTATGTTTACAGGGAACGTACCTTACCATCATAAAGGCCATATACAAAAAGCCCACAGCTAATATCATCCTCAATGGGGAAAAACTGACAGCTTTCCCTCTATACTCAGAAACACAACAGGCGTGTCCACTCTCATCACTGTTATTTTACATAGCACTGAAGTTCTAGCCACAGCGGACAACAAAAAGAAATAAAATGCATCCAAATCAGCAAGGAAGAAGTAAAACTTACACTATTTGTAGATGACATGATACTATATATAGAAAACACAGAAGACTCCACCAAAAAATTGCTAGAACTGATACACAAATTCAGTAAAGTCACATGATACAAAATCAATGCACAGAAATCTGTTGCATTTCTATATACCAATAATGAAACAGGAGAAATCAAGAAAAATCAAGGAATCAATCCCATTAACAATTGTACCAAATACCATAAGGTTACCTAGGAATAAACATAAGGTACCTAGGAATAATAAAGAGGTAAAAGATCTCTATTTTGAAAACTATAAAACACCGAGGAAAGAAAATAAAGATGACACAAAGAAATGGAAAAACACCCCATGTTCATGGACTGGAAGAACAAATATTATTAAAATGTCTATACTAACCAAAGCCATGTGCAGATTTAATGCAATCCCTGCCAAAAATACCAACAGCATTTTCCACAGAGGTAGAACAAACTATCCTACAACTGATATGGAAACAAAGAAGACCCCCAATAGCCAAAGCAATCTTGAAAAAGAAAAGCAAAGCTGGAGGCATCACAATTCCAGACTTCAAGTTATATTACAAAGTGGTAGTGATCAAGACAGTATGGTATGGCACAGAAACAGACACACCGATCAATGGAACAGAAAAGAAAACCCAGAAATGGACCCACAACTATATGGTCAACTGATCTTCAACAAAGCAGAAAAGAATAGCCAATGGAAAAAAGACAGTCTCTTCAACAAATGGTGCTGGGAGAACTGGACAGCAACATGCAAAAGAATGAAAGTAGACCACTTTCTTACCCCATACACAAAAATAAATTCAAAATGGTTTCAAGACCTAATGTGAGACAGGAAACCATCAAAGTCCTAGAGGAAAATACAGGCAGCAACCTTTTTGACCTTGGCCAGAGCAAATTCTTACTAGACATGCCTCGTGAGGAATGGGAAACAACAGAAATAAACTACTGGGATTTCATCAAGATAAAAAGCTTCTACACAGCGAAGGAAAGAATCATCAAAACTAAAAGGCAACTGACAGAAAAGTAAAAGATATTTTCAAATGACATATCTGATAAAAGGTAAGTATCCAAAATCTATAAAGAACTTATCAAACGCAACACCTAAAAAAAACAGTTAAAAAATGGGCAGAAGACATGCACACACATTTTTCCAAAGAAGAGATACAGATATCTTGCCAACAGACATATGAAAAGATGCTCAACATCATTCACCAACAAGGAAATACAAATCAAAACTACAATGAGATATCACCTCACACCAGTCAGTATGGCTAAAATTAACAACACAGGAAACAACAGATGTTGGCGAGGATATGGAGAAAAGGAACTCTCATGCACTGCTGGTGGGAATGCACACTGGTGCAGCCTCTCTGGAAGACAGTATGGAGGTTCCTCAAAACCTTAAAAATAGAACTATCCTACACATGCATCCCAATGTTCATGGCACCATTATCAACAAAAGCCAAGTTGTGGAAACAGCCTAAATGTCCACAGACTGATAAATGAATGAAGAAGATATGGTTATGTGTGTGTGTACATATTTAAAATCAAATATAGTCAAATATTACTCAGCCACAAAAAAGAATGAAATCTTGCCATTTACAACGATATGGATGGAGCTAGAGAGTATTATGCTAAGCAAAATAAGTCTGAGAAAGACAACTACCATATGATTTCACTCATATGTGGAATTTAAGAAACAAAACAATCATAGAGGAAAAAAGAGAAAGGAAAACCAAGAAACAGACTCTAACATAGAGAACAAACTCACGGTTACCAGAGGGGAGGTGGGTGGGGGGATTAAGCAGTGCACTTGTGATGAGCACCGGGAGTTGTATGGATGTGGTGAATCGCTAAAATGTACACCTGAAACTAATATTACACTGTAGGTTAACTAAGTGGAATCCAAATAAAGACTAAAAAAAGTAAAAATTAAAAAAAGATAAATAAAAGTCTGGGCTATTCACTATGCCCAGAAGGGCTATGCCTGGGGTAGTCTAGTTCATATTCAAAGTACTTCCTCCAGCCTCAGATAAAGAGAGCAGGCCTGACCACATTGCCCTCCCAACACAATTCTGCACCCCTAACACCCATAAACAAACTTCTAGGAAAGAACGCACATACACATTTCCCATGAAGAAATAAGTTTCAAGTATCATTCAGCCTAAATCCATTTTTAGAGAGGAACAAGTTCCCTCTAACTTGCAAAGGTGCAGCCCTGCTAAACAGAACATCACATTTCATCACTAAATGGAACCCTGAGCAATTTGGGCCATAGCTTCTGCATTTAACTTCTTCTTGAGCAAGGTCATCTTTGTGCAAATTAGAAAATGGCCACTTCCTCCCAGCATGTACACCACTGAACAAGTGCACAGAGCATGTGTGAGTTAGAGCAAAGGACTCCCTCCTCTGGGTGCACACTTGTCACCCTAGGACACAAGGCTAGGCAAACAGATCGTGGGCTGGGCTTCAATGTTACCACTGTGCAGTGAGCAACATGCACAACCATCCATGACTCCACATGGTTTTCTCCAGGAATACTGGTCATTTCCTTTATATCTATTTAACTAATAGGCACATTCCAGTAATGTTTTCATAAACAGAGGTCATCTGCAAACATTAAACTGATATCCACCCTTAGAGAAAATTAAGATGCTGAGATCTTCAATAAAACAATTCAGAAGATCTGAGCTGAATTTACAAATCAGTCAATTGCCAGTTGTGCGATCTCAGACAAGTCACTTGTCCTTCCTCAGGGTTTCATCTATACACTGGAGGCGCATCAATACCAGCACTACCAAGATCTCAAAGATGTTGTAAATCTCTAATTATGAAATGCAGAGTAACTTAGTAAACACAAAACACCACTGTATATTAAGCAGTAACCACCTAAAAATACAGAAACAACAAATGATATCATTCATGCTTCCATCCAATGCCAGTCTTCCTGTTCCTGCTGTCTCTGGCCGCAGTATTCTTCCAGCAAAAATATGAGACGGGCCACTGGTTGTCCTTGGTTTTCCAAAAAGGTCACCCAACCAATAAAGGGTTTCCAACGTGGAAGGTAATTAGCTCACAAAGCCTTTCCATCCCACCTGATCAATTAGACTAAGCACTAAACACTCCCATCCCTAAAGCGCATAAAATGGAATCGTATGTATGTTTTACTGTTACAGAATGATAATGTGCTGCTCTCAGAATCGGTCACACAAGCTGGGGAATAACCAATATTTTTTTAGGCCCGCACCCTGCCTAGTGATAAGATATTTGACTAAAATTTTTAGTTTCTGGAGAAAGGAACAAAAGATTTAAAAATTATGATATATAGGCTTTTGTGCGGCTCATCAGGACTTCCTTCAGGGCTTCTGCGGAATCCAGCATCAATGGCAACCGGGCCGCCTTGGCCATGCCCTTCCACGGCTGTGATGTGCCATGCAGCCTCAGTGACTAGGCTGGATCCAAGCACCAAACGCAAGGCCCATTTTTCTTTGTCAAAGTCTCCCTGTGGTAGGAGGGGATGTCAGACATCTGGCAGGGGATTTTTCTCAGCAATGCACCCACGCATAGATGTGCACCCTTTCGTCCTCTCCTAGAAGACAAGTTATTTAAAAGATGTATTTTTGAGAGCGGACTTCTCTGCATGTAATGTCAACCACAACAAATAAAGAGGGAGGGAAGAAAAGGCCATGGGAGGGCCATCCAAAGCGAGGGAGGTGCCTCCCTGAGCAGTTTAGGGAATGACTGATGCATGTGTCAAAGGCTGTGATAAGACATGCTGAGCTTATCAAAAACCAAAGCTCTGATGACAGAGTTCACACGTGGCAGGAAGATAAGAGACGCTGGGTTCTTCTCTCCCTCTTTTCTCTCCCCAAAGACCCTGTTTTAATTTCCCACTCTGCATGTTACGTTTTCAGCCCCAATGGAGACTGTGGAGCCTCGCTCAACTCCTTTTCTAATCTCACCGTAAAGGTTTCCAGGAGGCTGTGATTAGCAGACGTCGACCTCAATGCTATTTGGGGAAATATTGTGTGAGTGGTGTCAGAGATCCAAAACGCAGCTGAAGGTTTTAGAAACACTCAGGTGTGTGGGAAGGGAATTAAGCTGGGTGTCGAACGCGCACAGACATCTCGGCTCTGCCACAAACATGCTTTGTGACTTTGCATGTCATGTCATCTCCCTGGAAGGGAGTTTCCTCTCCTGTAAAATGAGAGGCTGTGGTATCGAGAATATTTCTACCTGGAACAACCCCCTCTTCATCACTGCTGTCTCGCAACAAGGCTGAGAGGTCGGAACGTTGCAAACCTGAGCCCACCATCTCCATGGCTCTGCTAATGGTACTGTGTTAGTCAGCGTGCTGGGGGGCTTCAACAACAGAGATGTTTTTCTCACTGTCTGAAGGCTGGGGGTCCAAGACCAAGGTACCAAGAGATGTAATTCTGGATAAAGGCCCTCTTATGGGCTTGCAGAAAACATCCACCTTACAGCTACGTCCTCACATGGCAGAGAGAGAAGAAACGCTCGTGTCTCTTTTTCCTCTTAGAAGGGCGCTACTCCCGTCGTGGAGACTCGACCCTCACGACATGAGCTACTCCTAATCACCTCCCAAAGGCTCCACCTCCTAGTAGCATCTCACTAGGGTGAGGGCTTCAACATGTGACTTAAGGAGGACACAAACATTCAGTCCATAACAAGTACCAACATTGTTGCAAGAGGACCAGAATCTTGATATGAAAGCAGAAGGTCACTGGTGTATCTCTACAGCCCTCCTGCCTCCAGTTTGGCAGATGCTCTCATGCTGTCCACCCTCTTCACCATCAGTAAGGCTGTGTGGCCCCTTTGGTCATCCCCAAACCATGAAGGTATCTCTGGACCCTTGTCCTAACTTCAGTCTCTTTTATTTTTCCTTGAACCATTACCAAACTACTTTCTGTCCCCTTTAGCCAAGCCCGAGATGAAACTAAGCCTTTTCAAGAAACGGATTTCTCTCAGTTTCCCCACTTAAGTCTCCTTCTTGGAATTCTGCCCTTGGAAGTGGCTGCCTGGCATTGAGAAGGATCCTGAGGCCAAGTTCAGGCCAAAATGGAAAGAGATCTGTGACTGACTAGTAATGGCTGCAGGCATTCCATGTAGGAGACCACAAGAGATACATCACATGTCTGTCATCCCTGGCACCCAGAGCCCAAAGCAGTGGTCCTCCAACACTGGTGTGCGTCAGAATGATCTGGAGAACTCACCGAAAGTATCGTTTCCCAGACTCCACACACACGGATTCCTGATGTAGTGAATCTGGCGGGGGGCACGGTGCAGGGGGAGCCTGTGCATCTCACTGTAATAATGCCCCAGGGTGACTCTGGTACACGCCAAAGATTTGGGAAGAAGCTTGTACCCTTCCCATCTTAGGAGCTTGGGATTCTTAGTGGTCCAGAAACCCTTTAAAATAGATAAGGCAGAGATGTGTGGCTTGTCTGCATGCCTCTGGCCTTGTAACTTCAACGCGAGCAGGACTGGCCTCCAATTGCTAGCATTTGTACCTCTCTGCAGGAGGGCTTTCTGAGGCCACAGGATCTTGCTCTGCTCCCACATAAGGCACAAGAGAAGTACCAGTGAACTTGTGTGCTCCAGAAGCAGCAACCAAACAGTGCAGCTGCACAAACACACATATGAGATGCTCCCAGAGTTTCCTAGTGGCGTTAAATGCCAGCAGTGCCCTGCTTGGTGACACAATCTTTACTGGCCACCTTCCCTTCCCTGTTTCACATTCCAACCCTCCTCCCCCCAAAGCATGTCCAGGGATTATCACCCAAATATGTGATCTGCCCTGCAATTCTTGCCCTAGCATCTGCTTCTGAGGAAACCCACATGATGACAAAATTTGAAACAGAACTACATATGTGTATGATCCAGCAGTCCCTCTTTTGGGCACATATCCAGAAAAGAAAAAAAAAACAAAATGAAATCAGTATCTCCGAAAAGATATCTGCATTCCTGTGTTCACTGTAGCACCACTCACAATAATCAAATATGGAAGCAACCTAAGGGCCCATCAATGGATAAATGGATAAAGAAAAAGTAGTAAATAATATACAGTAGACTATTATTCAACCTTAAAAAAAAAAAAAGGAAGGAAAATCTGCCACTTGTAACAACATGGATGAACCTGGAGAATATTATGCGAAAAGAAATAAAGCAGACAAAGACAAATACTGCATATCTCACTTCTGTGTGCAATCTTAAAAGGTAAAACCCCTGGGGCGCCTGGGTGGCTTGGTCGGTTAAGCATCCGACTTCGGCTCAGGTCATGATCTCGCGGTCCATGAGTTCAAGCCCCGCGTCGGGCTCTGTGCTGCCAGCTCAGAGCCTGGAGCCTGTTTCAGATTCTGTGTCTCGCTCTCTCTCTGCCCCTCCCCCACTCACGGTCTGTCTCGCTCTCAAAAATAAACATTAAAAAATTTTTTTTGCGGGGCGGGGGGGGCGCCTGGGTGGTTCAGTCAGTTGAGCATCCGACTTCGGCTCAGGTCATGATCTCACGGTCCGTGAGTTCGAGCCCCGCGTCGGGCTCTGTGCTGCCAGCTCAGAGCCTGGAGCCTGTTTCAGATTCTGTGTCTCCCTCTCTCTCTGCCCCTCCCCTGTTCATGCTCTGTCTCTCTCTGTCTCAAAAATAAACGTTAAAAAAAAATTAAAAAAAAAAAAAGGTAAAACCCCTAACAAAAATAATAAAATTTAAAAACTTTATTAAAAAGTCAAACCCCTATAAGCAGAGTAAAATGACGGGTAACAGGGCCTGCAGGATAGGAGTGTTGGTTCATAAACTGGCGCCTTTACCCAGAGGACAAGGAGAGACTCAAGAAAGAGACGGCCACTCCGGATGAGTAGGTGACAGGTTTCAACAAGCAAGAGAACTTACGGACAAGGCTTTCCTGGGGCAGCTGCAAGACAGTATGTCTCTGCACCTGCCCACCAGAATCTTACAAGTTTCGAGCATAGAAGTCCTAAGTATAGTCTCAAGTACAGAAGCCTTAATGGGGTCACATATATTGTCTAGATAGTCTCAACAACACCTTATTATCTCAAGGCTGTGTCCTTGAAATGGCTCCAGTTATGGGAACAGTGGTCTGAGCTCACATCCTAAGGACAGGGGAGGGGTTAGGGAGCCTCTAACTGCTCAGGTCCAGCCTGAGGGTCAGCAGGGGGGGGGCATACCCCCTCAATGACCTCCTCTGTAGAGAGGACAAAGAGAGGTCAAGAGGTGTTGGTCAAAGCATACGAAGTTCAGTTGTGTAGAATAAGTTCCAGAGATCTAATGTACGGCAGAGTGACTACTGTTAATGATAATGGTATTCTGGGCTAGAAATTTGCTGAGAGCGTAGACTTCGGGTGTTCTCATGACACATAAAAAGCTGCTAACTACGTGAGTAGATGGAGGTGTTAATTAGCTTGATGGTAGTGATCATTTCAGTATGTATACGTATATCCAAACATCATGCTTTCCATCTTAAATATATACAATTTTCATTAAATTAATACATCAACAGAGTTTGTCTTCAGGCATAAACTCTGGGAAAGAAATATGGCTATGTCAAAGTTCAAAGCATAAGAGAATTTCTTTCTTGTCTTCCCTTCCCTCAAAACATGAAGCTCCAATTCCTTCTCCCATCCCGACCACACTGCACTCACAACGATTTGGTGTCTGTGTGGGGCAGTTTTAACTTTTCAAAGCACTTATATATTCAAACATCCTTTTGGTACTTAGAAGAGATCTTCCAGGTAGGATAAGTAAGAACATCATTCTTTTGGGATAAATGAGATCAGCCCTCTGAACACACACCCAGAGAAGTGAGTCAGAGGGTACAAGGTCACACATCATATTGGCCTCCAGCATCACAGCCCCCCCCTCCACCGGCCCCGGGGCAGCATTATGCATGGTGGATTATACAATCCCACGAGCAGGGTCGAGGCAGAGGTGTTTCCTGAGAGCAGCATAGGGCACTGTGCCCCACCAGAACAGAGGCTCCCCATGAGAACACTTAGTGATGACAGTCATTGTCTGTTTTCACTCTGGGGCAAGGGAATGACTCTAAGAGAAGTTCAGATACTATCCTTGATGGGAAGACACACTAACAGAGCCAGAGTTTGCTAAACGACAGCCAGCCTGTGGTATTCAATTCTTTATCTTCCATTCAGGGAGGCTGGACACTTGCAGGGGCAGACAGAAGTGAAAGAGCTTCTCTGATACGGTAATTCAAAGGTCAAGCCTTTGAATTCACAGATATAAATGTCAGATACAGATTAGCACACCAGAAGAGAAATCAGATTTAAAAAAAAAAAAAAAAAAAAAAAAGGAAAGAAAGGAAAAGGAAAAAAAAAAAACACCTTTCTCCAAATCACTGGTTTTCAAACCGGAATGTGCATCAGGATCCTCTGGAGGGCTTGTTAGCATCCAGATTGCTGGCCCCGCCCCAGAGTTCCTGATTCACTAGGCCTGGATGGGGCCCGAGAATTTGCATTTCCAACAAGTTCCTGGGTGAGGCCAACCACACAGCTCTGCCTCTGAGGACCCTGGCTTCAGGGCTTCCCAAACTTCCTGTGCCTAAGAATAACCTGGAGCCACAAGTGAGATGCAGATTTGGCCTCAGGAGGTCCCAGCTGTCTCTCTAACAAGCTCCTAGTGATGCTGACACTGCCAGCCTGTGGACCACAGCGAGTAGCAAGGCTCCCTACTGGCGTCTCTCACAGGGATGTGCCACACTCCTCCTGACATCAGAGTCACCAGTGAGGGTATTAAAAATGCAGATGGGAACTCCGTGGTGACCAAGAGGGGAAGTGAGAATACGTGGACCCACAGGGTGGGATGAACGGACACACCGGCCACCAGACCCGCGGTCAGCACAGGACACAGGCCGCACGGCTGGGTACTATGTTGGTCCCCAGCTCCGTCTCCCCAGCGGGGCCATCTCAGGGCCTTGAACTCATCAGCTCTGTCTCTCTCGTGTTTGCACCAAAAGTGGCATCCTCTGAGCGTCTCAGAAACAGCCAAGTGGCAGAAACCCTCTTAAAAGGGAGAAAGAGAGCCAGCGACGCTGCTTGGCCTAGGGGTGGCACAGCCCTCGTGCTGGAAACCAGCTGGGACCTCTAGCTGAGCCCAGGAGGATGGGGCCATCATCAGTCGGACACCCCTGAGGCTATCAAGAGAGCGCGCCTCACCTCCAGCGAAAAGACAAGGAGACAGGGAGGGAGGGGGGAGGTGGAAAGAGACACAAAAGAGGAAATTGAGCTCTCATTACAAGATGGTATTTGGGATAACGTAGAAATTCAAAACAAATATTGAACAACTTGCAAACTGCATTTTCCTGGGACTTTTCTCTTGGCTTTTTTGGTTTGTTTGCTTTAATTGAAATCTGCGTGCTTCAGTGAGCTCATGTGACATGCCATGTTCAGTTATTCCAAATGACTGGGGCCACATGATGCTCCATTTCTCGTCAGCTGCAGAGCACATTTTATGTTTCAGGAACTACAGTCCCATCAGTCTGTAACTATCATATTGCACTGAAATGGCTTTGGCACTCAGGTACAATGGCACTTCCCGAGTGATTGGGAGGGTCGTCCCTGGGTCAAAGATGAGCAGGGATCAGGAAAAGCAGATGGTTCCCTGTGTACCCCCTAGGGAAAAGGACATAAAATTGGACGGGGAAAACCAGCTACAGGAGAACAGAGCACAGCACCCGGGGGGGTCCCCTGACCCTGGAGTTAGAAAAACAGGGGTAAAAAAGCCCAAGAATGTGGCTGGAAAAACTGGGGCAGGGAGGAGACATGAAGTAACCCACTTTATTTCCGGAGACATTCCAACTAGACCCTGCCTGTTATATTCTCAAGACTGGAAGCTTATACCAAATCATCCCCCACATGGGGTACGTTGTACTAATTCCCTGAATTCAAATATTAGAGGTTTTTTTTCCTACCTTACCACAGAGGAAATAATTTTTCTCAAAACAAAAAAACAAGCACAGATTTACTCACAGTGCTAAGAGCTAATACAGAAATTGCTCTATTGATAGACGGCTGGGCCAGTGACCTGATTTACTCCTAGCAACCACCATATAAAGTAGGTGTTATTTCCATTTTACAAAGCCTGTCATTGCTGAGCCGTCGGACCAAGGCCAGCAACCACACACCTCTAGACTCTGTGTCACCTGGACTTTTCTGTTACTTGTAGGTGAACGCATCTCTAACCAATATTGTTATTAGAAGCTGAACCAAAGTAGTAGGTTTTTGTTTTCATTATTGAAATGCTTCAGGGTCTACTGCTTTGGTGTCTCTCCCTTTCTTGCTGGTTCCAAACCGCATGTGAGTTCTTTGCTGTTGGACTAGAAGACTGAGGGGCAAGTCTGGGCAGTCCCTACATTAGCACCAATTAGAAATAGCAGCTTAGAACTCCTCTTTCCTGGTGCTGGGGTGCTGGATTCACTGGAGATGCCCCAAAGCAGCAGCCCCAATGGGAAATAAATGAGTCTGATTTTAGAAGAGACAGGCCCATCTTCCCTCCTCGCTACCAATGTCATCATATGACCGTAATTCCGAATAATGAGAATAGGCACTTAATACACATTCACCGTAATCAATGCCTCTCACCGCAAGCGTCCTTCATTTCTCCCATCTCCAATCTGTGTGGAAGAGGGAAATTGCAGTGTAGTATATTCCAGAAACATGCAAAGGCCCTTCAATTGGCCATTCCCTCAGGTTTTTTTTCAGAACAGGAAGTGAGGAAACTGATGAGCAGTAGCACTGGCGTGTCCTGCCTCTCTCTAGAGTAGGACATACTCTGTCCTGAGCTCAAGCAGCCTTGATTTAAACTGGTAACAGAAGGGGCACCTGGGTGGCTCAGTTGGTTGAGTATCTGACTCTTGATTTCAGCCCAGGTCATGATCTCATGGTTCCTGAGATCGAGTGTGGAGCCTGCTTGGGATTCTCCTTCTCCCTTTCTCTCTGCCTCTCCCCTCATCCTGCTCACTCTTCCTCCCTCAAAAAAACACAATAAATAAACTTAAAAATAAAAAATAAAATAAAATAAAATAAAAGAAAAGAAAAGAAAATAAACTGGCAACAGGAGACAGCTTCTCATTGGGCACCTGGGGGAATCATAACAAAGAAGCTCCTGAAACCTGACAATAATATTCAGTAGTGTGACCAGGTGCAGTGGGACCCAGATGGCAGGAGGATGTATTCCTAGGAGACAGCAGGGAATGAGAGATGGGTCACAGGAGAAAGGATCATGGAGGGGAGCGTGGTGTGCAGCTTCTGACACGGTCTCCCGGTGACCTCCTCCCTTTTGTGTTCCAGCCAGACCAGGAGATTCGCTGCTGACAAAGAGAATGAGGCGAAAGTGATGGGATGTCACCTGTGTGATTAGGTTACAAAAGACTGTGATTTCCATCTTGCTATTATTCTCTCCGGCTCTTCTCACATGCTTGCTCTGATGGAAAGAGCCACACACTGCAAAGACGTGAGGATGGCCTCTGGCCAAGCCAGCAAGGAACTGAGACTCGGTCTGACAGCCTGTGAGTTGCTAGATCCTATCAAAAACCACCGGGTGGGCTTGGGAGCATAGTCTGCTG
The DNA here is from genome assembly GCF_046562875.1 of Panthera onca. Lineage (NCBI taxonomy): Eukaryota > Metazoa > Chordata > Mammalia > Carnivora > Felidae > Panthera > Panthera onca. Next base: position 28,509,939 of record NC_138354.1, read on the forward strand.
CAGCTGACCTTGGGATGATTGAGACCCCAGCCCACATCTTTTTTTTTTTTTTTTTTAATTTTTTTTTTTCAACGTTTTTTATTTATTTTTGGGACAGAGAGAGACAGAGCGTGAACGGGGGAGGGGCAGAGAGAGAGGGAGACACAGAATCGGAAACAGGCTCCAGGCTCCAGCCATCAGCCCAGAGCCTGACGCGGGGCTCGAACTCACGGACCGCGAGATCGTGACCTGGCTGAAGTCGGACGCTTAACCGACTGCGCCACCCAGGCGCCCCCCCAGCCCACATCTTGACTGCAGCCTGTGAGATGCCCTGAAGCACAGAATCCAGCTAAGCCATTCCTGGATTCCTCACCTCAAAAACTGTGTTGGTTAAAACTTTGGCCTCATTTGTTGCGCAGCAGGAATAATACAGGGAGAGAGTCATTCTGATGTTTTAACAGTGGGAAAAAGGGGGCATCTGGTGGCTCAGTTGAGTGTATGACTTCAGCTCAGTTCACTATCTCAAGTTTCATGACTTCAAGCCCTGCATCAGGCTCTCTGCTGTCAGTGTGGAGCCCGCTTCAGATCCTCTGTCTTCCTCTCTCTCTGCCCCTCCCCTGCTCACGTTCTCTCTCTAAAAATAAACATTTTTAAAAATCTTTAAAAAAAAGAAAAAAAGGGGCGCCTGGGTGGCTTGGTCGGTTAAGTGTCCGACTTCGGCTCAGGTCATGATCTCTCGGTCCGTGAGTTCGAGCCCCGCATCGGGCTCTGTGCTGACAGCTCAGAGCCTGGAGCCTGCTTCCGATTCTGTGTCTCCCTCTCTCTCTGACCCTCCCCCATTCACTCTCTGTCTCCAAAATAAATAAACGTTTAAAAAAAAAAAATTAAAAAAAGAAAAAAAGAAGTGGAAAAAAATAAACACACAATTAAATGTTCCAGTACTCAGAACCTTTCTCTACTTTACATTGTAAAAAGGTTTCTGTTTTGTTCTGTTTGAGGGTTTCTCTTTGTGTGTTGGTTTAATTTTGTTTTGGAAGTTTTCTCTTTTGTTTCTTTTTTGCTCTAGAAGCTGCTGACTGAATCTGGGCATTTCCTGTGTTAACCTGGACAATCCAGATCATTGTTACCACCGCTGCCATTTAATCAGAGTTTGTAATGTGTCAAGCACTGTGCTGAGCTTTTTAAAGTATTATTTCGTTAAAGCCTCACAACAACCCAGTGAAACAGGTACTGTGGTCACTCCCCCTTTCACACAGGAGTATGCGATTAGAGACTTACGGTCCTTGCCTGAGTCACTTAAGCAGTTAGCTATAGAGCCAGGGTGCACAGCTAAGAAATGTGACACACAGCCTGTTCTCCGCATCACTTAGCCTGGCAGAGCTGAAGAAGGGAGAGGAGGCAGGAAGGCTAGCACGAGGGCAGAGATCCAGAAGGCTGGGAGTCAGGGCCCCAGAGGTGGAGAAGAGCAGAGACTAGGTTTTCGAAGAGAAAGTTTGGAAAGGGGAGAAGGAAGAAATGAGAGATAAGGGTCACTGCCATGCACTGAGGACAGTAGGAAATGGAGAGAGGAAATACAGGAAAGAAGAGACCGAGGAGAGAGGAGGAGCAAGAGAGAGAGAGAAATTGAATAACTGTGCTGTACATTATGCACACAATCCCTTTTCAGCATGTGCAAGTGATGTAGTAAAGATTGAAACTACTTTCAAGTAGTAAGAGATGGGCACTGCATCAGGATGCTTTCTCGCCCTCTCTGACCCTTCTTTGTCTCACGTGGATACGAGCTTATTCCTAATGGTTTCCGTATCTCCTGCCTCCTCTTTAATACCACCGATGATGCCCCAGGTTCGACCCTCACCTTCTCTCTCCTGGACTGTGCCAAAATCCTCCCGAAAGACCTTTCTGCATCAACTCTTACCCCTGCCGACTTCTCTTCTAGACTAGTGACTAGGCAATCTATTTAATTATACAAACCTAATCAGGATGCTTTCACATAATCAATCGACTCCACGCTTCAAACCATGATCTAAAAGACTACCACCACCTCCTGCTTGAACTACAGTGACCATTTCTTTTTTTTTAATGTTTATTTATTTATTTATTTTTGAAAGAGAGAGAGAGAGAGAGAGAGCACAAGTGGAGGAGTGAAAGAGAGAGAGAGAGAGAGAGAGAGAGAGAGAGAGAATCAGAAGCAGGCTCTAGGCTTGAACTCGTAAACTGAGATCATGACCTGAGCTGAAGTCAGATGCTCAACTTTATGAGCCACTCAGGCACCCCCCAGTGACCATTTCCAGGTGATATAAAAAAGAAGTAAGTCCTCTCTCAATTCCTGACCCCTGGGATCTCACCCCCCCACCAACCAAGAGAAAACCATATTTCCAGAGATGTGGGAGGTGTATAGAATTATGTGTAGGAGGATTAAACTCCACCCACTACAACTCACGTAAAAAATGCAGCAAGTATAATCGACTGATCTCCGACAAAAGAGCAAAGGCAAAACGACACAAAGACAGTCCCTTCAACACATGGTGCTAGAACAAACAAGTGGACACGAAAAACATACGGGTCTAGACACAGACCTTCACAAAAATTAACTCAAAATGGATCATAGATCTAAAAGTACAACGCAAAACCATAAAACTTGTAGAGGATAACCTAGCTGACCTTGGGATGGTGATGCCTCTTTAGATACAACACCAAAGACATGATCAGTGAAAAAAATAATTGATAAGCTGGACTTCGTGAAAATTCGAAAATGCTCTGAGAAAAGCAAACCGCAGACTGGGAGAAAATATTTACAAAAGATGTATTTGATGGACTGTCATCTAAGATATACAAAGAACTCTTAAAATTCAACAATAAGAAAACAAGCTACCGGTTTTTTAAAAGGGCCAACGACCTTAACAGACGCCTCACCAAAAAAGACATATAGATGCCCCACAGCACACAGCATCAAGGAAAATACAAATTAAAGTAACAATGAGATATTATACACACCAATTACAATGACCAAAATCTGGAACACTGACAACAGCAAATTCTGGCTGCTGGATATGGAGCAAAAGGAATGTTCATTCTGTGTTGATGGGAATGCAAAATGGTACGGCCACTTTGGAAGACAGTCTAGTGGTTTCCTTTTTTTTTTTTTTTTTTTTAAGTATAATTAACATACATTGTTGTATTAGTTTCAGGTGTATACCACATTGATCCAACAATTCTCTGCATCACTCAATGCTCACCGTGGTACATGTAGCCACCATCCATCATCATACAATGCTATTACAATATTACTGACTTTACGGTCTACATTGTACTTTTCATCTCCATGATTTGCTTATTTTATAACTGGAAGTTTGTACCTCTTAATCTCCTTTATCTATTTCACCCATCCCCACACCCACCCACCCCCAATTTGTTCTCTGTATCTAAGACTCTGTCTGGTTGTTGTTGTTTATTTGTTCATTTGTTTTGTTTTTTAGATTCCACTGAGTGAAATCATATGGTATTTGTCTTGCTCTGTCTCACTTATTTCACTTACCATAACATCCTGTAGGTCTTGTCGCAAATGACAAGATTTCATTCTTTTTAACAGATGAGTAATATTCCATTGTATATGCCACATCTTCATTATCCATTCTTCTGTGGATGGACACTTGGGTTGCTTTCATATTTTGGCTATTGTAAATAATTCTGGTGGTTTCTAACAAAACTAAACTTACTCTTACCATATGATCCAGCCATCTAGTTCTTTGGTATTTACTCAAAGGACTTAAAAAATTAAATCCGCACAAAAATGTGCACACAGATGTTTACAGCAGATTTTCCTCTAATTGCCGAAACTTAGAAACAACCAAGATGTCCTTCAGTAGGTGAATGAATAAATAACCTGTGGTATATCCAGACAATGGAATGCTATTAAGCACTAAAAATCAATGAGCTATTAAGCCATGAAAAAACATGGAGGAATCTTAAATGCATATTACTAAAATGAAAGAAGCCAATCTGAAAAGGCTACATACTGTGTGATTGCAACTATATGACATTCTGGAAAAGGCAAAACTATGAAAAGGACCAAAAGATCCATAGTTGTCCGGGGCGGTTGGCGGGGGGGGGGGGGGGGGGGGCGTCGATGAGAAGGGTGAACAGACAGACCAGAGAGGACATTTGGGGCAGTGAAAATACTCTGTATGGTATAATGATAAATACATGTCATCATAAATTTGTCCAAACCCATAGAATGTACAATACCAACAGTGAACTCCAAAGTAAACTATAGACTTTGGGTGACTGTGACATAGTTTCATCCTTGGTAACCAATGTACCACTGTGGTGAGTGATGTTGATAATGACAAAGGCTAGACATGTGTGGGAGTAGAGGAAAAAGAAAAAAATCTCTGTGTCTTCCTCCCAACTTTGCTGTGAACCTAAAACTGCTCTTAAGAAAAATCTTAAAACTAGCAAACTTCAGATTCCCTGATTTTATCTTGCTCACAACCCTGCTCCACTAGGTAGTGTGGAAAACACTAAACATGTCAATTGTTTACATCTGCAACTTAGGAAGTTTCAGTCTTGAGTGGGCTCACCATTTTTAGGAGAAATATTCAATCAAAGATGAAGGCCAAACTCTACATTAGGACTGTTTCTCTTTTCCACAAGACGTCACACGCATGTAGGAAAAAATATATGCATTCTCAGAGGAAGAGAAGAAGGAAGTCTCAGGTCACCAGACACCCTTGGGGCTGGTCCCTGCAACAATCTGACTGGACTGGTCTGTCCCCGGTATCTCCAGAAAGGATGGCGGGTCTCTCTTGATGTTGGAGGTACCATACTGGGACCTACTTCTCCTTCTGGCCACTTGCCTCTTAATTCAAAGTCCCTGCCTTCTGAGACCTCCTTGCTCTAACCCCAGCTGGTCCACAGTCTCTCTCGGGCATCTCCACACCACCCTGCAAACCTCTGGACACAGGCTGCAGGGAACTCATGCCACATTTCTCCCTCACTGTTTTTCTACCAAATTAAAAAGCCACGGCTGTAACAATATTCGCTCTGCACTGGAGGAAATCAGGAGCGTGAGCCACCATGTTCTGAAAGGCGCCCAGACTTATCTTCCTGTCTCTAACGCTATCTCCCATGTGTCCATCGTGGAGTGGGCGCTGGAGACACACACGCCCTTCTCCTTGCCGCTGGCTCTGCCGCTGCTCTGGGACCAGAGGGGCTTCCCCCGGCACTTCCACGAAGCAGAAGACACGCCCTGTCCTGCGACTGCTCTAAGCCGGCCAGGCTCGTACCTTGGTGCATATAAATGCCTTTTAGAATTTAGAAAGAAAGGACAAACAAACACATGCGCAAAAACCTTTCTCTATTCATAAAATTTTGGTTCGAAGATTATCTTCTTGCTAGTTACTGGGGAAAAATAAGTAAGTCATCTTTGAGATTCAAGGTTGAATCATGACCTCTTTGTTCCATTCCGTGTGGCTCTCTCCTTCTCTGGAGCAATCAGCTATGGCTGAGCTTTCATAACCCGAGGAATGCCGTGAGGAACAAACCTGGCTTCTAAGGGAATAATTAATCACCAAGGAGTATTTCAAAAACACTACACCCATCATAATTTGGTGTGTGTAGGTATACGTGTATGTGCTGCGTGCATATTTCTACGTAAGTGCCAACATGTTCTACAACCAGGGGTGTGCAAACCATGGCCTGCAGGCCAAATCCAGCTGCCTCCAGTTTCTTGTATTGCCAACATGTAAAAAATTATTTTTACATTTGTTAATGGTTGGGGGGTGGGGGAAAAACAACAGAAGAAGAATATTTTGTGACATACAAAAAATTATGAAATTCAAATTTCAGCATGTGTAATGTGTAATTGGAACACACGCCTGGTCCTTTATGTAATGTCTCTGGCTGTTTTCACATGACACGAGCAGAGACCATACAAACCACAGAGCCTACGAAGGTTACTATCCAGCCTTTTAAGAAAAACTTTGCCAACCCCTTTTCCATACTGTTCGCTTACTCCGTTTTTTCATCTTAAACACATCTTGATAATCATCCTATATTGAAGGGAATGAATTCCATATCAAATATGAATTCCACCCATACATTGGATCTACTTAATTCCTTTTTTAAATGTTTATTTGTTTACTTTTGAGAAAGCGACAGAGAGAAAGAGAGAGACTGCGCATGAGCAGGGGAGGGGCAGAGAGAGGGAGACACAGAATCCAAAGCTGGCTCCAGGCTCTGAGCTGTCAGTGCAGAGCCCGATGCGGGGCTCAAACTCATATCATGACCTGAGCTGAAGTCAGACGCTTAACTGACTGAGCCACCAAGGTGCCCCTGCTTCATTCTTTTTGGAGGCTTTTCCCAGAATTTTCCTGTTACCAATACTGCCACAGTGAATATCCTTGGACTTTCAGCTTTCTGTATATAATATGCCACACCTGTCTCCATATTCCTCTCCCTCCAAGACCATGAGCACCCCCTAAAAAAGGCAACCTTTTCTACTTCTGGTCCCAGAGTAAAACTAAATAAAAACATTAATTGGTTGATCACAACACGTCTGGTTCTAAATGTAAGATGAAAACAGACTTGGCACTCTCACCAGAAGGTGAACGTGGTTCAGACAAAGGGATTTCAACTTCTGCAAATCCACGTCCCGTAGTAAGGAGATCTATCTTCCACACCACTCTTTGTATGCATAAATGTCTGCTCTGCCTCCCTGTTTCTTAGCAATTTGACTTATGTTTAGCAGCCATACCCCAAGATAGCATATTCCTCTGTGACAAGATTTAATTAAACTTCCAGCAAAATAATTAGCAAGGCTATCTTAAAAGACTGTTTTAAAATACCAGAGTGATACCAAGGAGCAAATAGAGTTAACACTGTCATCAGAGATCAAAGCCATCCAAAGACGTGACTGAAAATTTAACCTCCAGCAGCCGACTGATGAAGAAGTACACACTGGAGCAGTTGTGATATCCTCCCTCTCGGGTCCCATCAACAAATTCATTTGACATGGAAAATTTCCCAGAGGAAGCTTAAAAATGGTAAATTTCCATTAATTACATAGCAAAGAATGTTCTCCTCATAATTTATGATCCATTAGGAAACTTTGGGGGAAGCTATAATGTCCTCTTATTATACAGACTATCATTTACCTGGGGAGTCCGATGCAAAAGCTCAGGAAGGAAGGAGGGAGACACTTGGTAAAACTATCTTGACCGTGACGGGTGGAGACGACTATCTTGGCAATGAGTCCTGTGGTGAAGTGACAGTGGGGGCGGTGATGGAATGAGGACATTCAACAAATTCAGCTAAAAATTCAGGACCTGCTACATTTTACCAGGATTCTTGGGGGAGAACGGGGAAAGGTCAGGGGATATGAAGTCAGGAGACTTAGGTGTGAGCTTCTGTCCTACCGCTTGGTCACTCTGCGGTCACAAGAAAGTCTTTTGTCATCTTTAAGCCTCACTGTTCACCTGTACAATGGGTATCTGACTCTCCTCCTTACCTATTTTTCACAGTTGTGGGAATACTAGGAGATGTTGTTAACATTCATTTTGATGTGGGAAAAGTGATTCTATCAGAATCCCATTCTTACTTATCTTTTTCACTGTCTTCCATGAACAGATCTGCCCCAAGAGATCTAAAAGTAGAATAACAGGGTTGCCTGGGCGGCTCAGTTGGTTGGATATCCGACTCTTGATTTTGGCTCAGGTCACGATCTCACAGTTAGTGGGTTCGAGCCTCACATCAGAATCTATATGGACAACGTGGAGCCTGCTTGGGATTCTGTCTCTTTCTCTCTCTCTGTCCCTCTCCCTTGTGCTCTTTGCATCTTTCTCAAAAATACAAAACAAAAATAAATTTTAAAAAAACTTTATAAAGTAGAACAACAAAGGTCAGATTCTGTTTATTTTGCAATTAACACAGGTATGTGGGAACTCTTTTTTCTCTTTTTTGGGTCCAGAGTGGAAGAGTGTGCCTTATTTTTATCTCTCCATGTTGGGAATATGCATACAAAGGTTTATTTACTCTTTGGAGATGTAGGGTGAACTACTTTCCAAATGGTAGTGACCAATTATTGCTCTTGTGCATTTCTTAAGTAATCAGAAAACCCTGATTATTATTATCCCAGACAAGAAATATTAATGCCCAATATTTAAGCACCCATCATATGCCAAGCATGGCACTAAGTGCCTTTGAAGCTTGTGCAATGATCACCCCCATTTTATGAATGAGGAAGGTGAGGGTATAGGTATCTTTCTAGGTCTGCAACTTTTGAGAAATTTCCTCTGCCTCTCACATCTTCATGTCTCTCCAGGCCCCTCGAAATCACCACCACCCTTCTAGCCAGTGTCAGCCTCACCATTAGTCAGAGGTCACCAGATCCTGCACCTCCATTCCTCATCTTCCAAATCTCAGGGACACGCGACTTAATGAGCGTTTCAACAGTTCAATGGACCAGTGCATGTAATGGACCTAGCCTGCTGCTCAAAGCCCAGTGACTGGTTAGTAAATGGTGGCTGCAACACAGCCTGGTGGGTTCAACACAGGGGCCCAGGGGTCCAAGCTCTTGGCTCCAACCCTGGCTCCTCCACTTATAAAAAGGGACACCTCACCCAACATGCCTCATTTCTCCAAGACCCAATTTCATCTCGGGGATAATAATACCTCCCCTCATTGGGTTGTTGTGAGCATTAAATGAATTGCATACATATAGTGTGCTTGGGACGCTGTCTGGCCCCATAAACATTCCATACATACAACTCCCACTACTGTTGTTATTTCCTGACAATGCAAAGCTTCTATTAAGTGAGTTCTTCTCTGTCTCCCCACCCCTCCCCTGCACTCGCCCCCATGCTGTGCTCAAGCCAGATAAACCAAATTAACCTTAGGAAATTTATTACCTTTAAATCTTGATTGCACACAGGCCCCCTCCCCTGACAAGACTCTCTCATCTTCTCAATTCCTCTGTTAATTCTTCTGCTGATTATTTCTCTTAAATAGGGTTAAATTGTGTTCCCCCAAAAAGCTCAGTAGAGAAAATAAGAGATGAGGGAAAAACCTGTTTTGGCCATTAACTATGTGTCTCAAGCTGCTAGCAACCTCGATGGGGGCTCTGGTCAACTCCCCTCACCTCCCATCTGCACTGGAGTCTCCCTTAATTTTAACAGAAACGGGAGCGGGTCAACCCACCACAGTCTATGACCTGGCCCGCAAAACAAGCCCCTGATCATGGCACCTGAAGTTCAGAGAACCTGGAAGAAACACTCGCCCATAGCTTCTGTGGTCCAGCTCTCAGGATTTGTCTCAGAATGATGCGCATATTCAAGACCACATCCTCCAATGCTCTGGCCCATTGGGGAGTGATTTGCATTCAGGGAGGAAAGGCTAATATTCTAGTCTTAGCAATTATTGAAACACATGCAGTCAGTGCTCTAATAAATTATCTTAACCCAATTACGAAAAACATTGCAAAACATTACTGTGCATCGAAGACCGTTCTGCCCAGGAATCTTTATTGGCAGGGTAATTAAAAACGTACTAGCTATGGCTTCTGCTCAAATATTTGGGGATGTTTCGTGCCATTTGAATTAGCTCTGTCGGACTCCGGGGAAAAAGACCTGCCTGCTCCTTGCTTTATCCAATCCCCCTTTCCTCATTCCTCCCTTTTGGAGCCACTCACTGCTGGGGTCTCATTCTCTCATTAATGCCTCCTACAAGTTCCTCCCCATCCTATTCCGTGTTACAGGAGAAAAGACTTATTATACAGGCTCAGTCCTCTCTCCTCCTTCCCTTCCTTTTCTGTTCAAAGCAAAAGATTTTTGTTAGCTGTCATGTACTGGAGACCTACTATGTGCCAGAAACGTGCACCTTATCAGAATAAATCCCAAAGTAGCATTGCAAGGAACGGTGTTCTCATTTCCAAATATGAGAACATTTAAGAATTACAAAAACTAAGTGAACTCCCAAAGTTCACGAAGCTGACAAGTGGCAAAGCCAGGATCAAACTTAGATCTGCTGGTTCCAAGGTTTTTCTCATTCTCCAACAAGGTACAGATCAACAGCTTACATGTGCCAGGCAGTGGGAAAAAGTGCACAAAGTCAGGCAGAGTCCCCACCCTCTGTATGCATCCAGCCATTGTTATCAGTCAGGACGCATTAATTATGCTGAAGTAACAAGCAAACCCCAAATCTCAACGGGATGTGTAACAAACTGCTTTCTCATTCATGCCACATGTCCGCGGGGGTTGACTGAGCCCACAGCAGGTCATATGTCCTCATCTGACTTTTGAGTAGACAAGGAAACATAATCCTAGCAAAGGACTGGAAAGTTGGAAATATGAGGTAAACAGCACTAATGACAATGTCCGCTCCCGCCAGACCGAGAGGAGGGATGCCATTTTCGGAACAGCAACTCGGAGCTCTGTAGTGGATTTACAATCAAGCTGTGACACTGGCCGAGGTCCCCGGCACTGTACTTACAGACCCGACACTCATCTCCAGCAGCATCTCTATCAGACCACAGGGATCCCAGGCATCAAACCCGGCCACAATCACAGGGCCACGCAACACTCACTCCCTCATAATCAGGCTCATCTTCCCATCCGGCAATGTGCACCAGGCAGCTGGACTCATGAGCCAGGTTCTAAGGCTGCAAACGAAGCCAGCCCACAACCAGAGCATGGAGGCGGCCAGTGCCTACTGAATTGACATTTGAGAATCTCTAAAAAGTTCTGAGCGTTTTAATCAAACAAGCACAAAGAGACAGTTCCTCAATATCACTGATGATGCCATTTGGCACGGCCTCTCCTTTCACCATGAGACAGGTTCTGGGCTGAACTGCGTGCTGAAAAGAACACGTTAATGGCTCCATTGTACAGATGAAGACACAGGAGCAGGAAGATTAAGCATTCACAAAGTGGCACAGGAGGCTTTGAACCCGTGTCTTTCTGACCTTGAGCACACAGCAGCCTGGAGCAGTTACAGCCTCAGTCAGAAGGACCACAGCAGAGACGGTGACTCCACGGCCCCCAAATCTAACGGGCCTGAAGCTGTGGCCAACTGACACTAGAGATAACCAAAATGGCCCACAGTCCAAGCCAGAAAGCAGTGGAACTCAAATCAAATCCAAATCCACCAGCATTTAATGTGAGAAGAAAAACTAGTTTTTAAGCATCTACAATGTGCCAGAACACCACACAAGCCCAGGCCATCATTTCCATAGTGTGCATGACCCAGGCGTAAGGCATCATCTCATTTAATCTTCCCAGTATCATCAATACGCTGAGTATTTTATGGACAAGAAATCTGAGTCTCAGGGCACCCGGGGGGCTCAGTTGGTTAAATGTCCGACTTCGGCTCAGGTCATAATCTCATGGTTCGTGAGTTCAAGACCTGCATTGGGCTCTCTGCTGTCAGCACAGAGCCTGCTTGGGTTTCTCTCTCTCTCTCTCTCTCTCTCTCTCCTTCTCTCCCTGCCCCTCCCCAACTTGCTCTCTCTCAAAATAAATAAATAAACTTTTTTTAAAAACAGGAAATGTGAGTCTCAGAGAGGATGAGTAACTTGCCCAATGTCACACAGCTTATAGGAGACAAAGCTCACATAAGAATCCTATGCTGCCTGACTTGATACTTTCTGCTCCCAGGGGGAGGTCAAGGATACTCCCTACTCATACACACATACACGATGCACACAAACATGGATTTTCATGATTGTCTTAGAAATACCACAGCATCACCCGGGAACGGGTTTGGATTCCTCCCCTAAACTGAACTGTGCCTCATTCCAAACCAAGCCCATTAACTTGTCAGGTGATAGCAACACCACCACCCTTACCAACAGCAGCAATACTTGTAGGAAAGAGGAAGACGACGAGGGGAAAGGAAGTGAGAGAAAGAAGAGAAACAAGAACCATCATATTCCCTCCACCACCTTCAATTAAGAATTTCGTAAGCACCAGCATGTTTTGAGTAATTTACAAGCACCATTAAATCATTAAATCTTTATGGAAAGCCCCAGACGGTAAAAGCCCCAAATGGTACTCCTTATCATTTATGGGAGTACTATCACTCCCATTTTATAGGCAAGGAGACTGAGACACAGAATGATCAGGTGTCCTTCCCAAGGTCAGCCAAAAGAAGACCCAAATCTGTATGCCAAGTCCATTCTCTCTCTTTCTTTTTATGTGTGTGTGTGTGTGTGTGTGTGTGAGAGAGAGAGAGAGAGAGGAGAGAGAGAGAGAGAGAGAGAGAGAGAGAGAGAGCAGGGGAGAGGAGTAGAAGAAGAGGGAGAAAGAATCCCTGACTTGGGGCTGGATCCCATGACCCCAGGATCATGACCTGAGTCAAGATCAAGAGTCAGACGCTCAACCAACTGAGCCACCCAAGTCCATTCTCTTAACCAGCTATTCCATCTGCCTCTGATGAAAAGCAGAGTGGATCAGGGCTTGAGGAGTGAGGGACATAATCCAGCTTCCTGTCGGGAGAGGCGTGGGGAAGCACACAGCAGGCCTGGTTTCTTTCCAAAGGGAAGTGTCTTTCAAGGGTCTGCCTTATAGGCTCCCCACCCTCCTCTTGGTACCCTACCCAGACTTCCTTTCTGGTGGATGCTTCCCTACCCCAGCTTCTCTGAAAAATGGCTGATGGCGGTTCACAGCTGCACACCCCCCACTCCAGGGAACTGCTTCTTCATCCCCTTGCATGGAGGCAGGGCCCACGCTTCCTCCTGAGGGTTCTCCCCAAATAAGTCACTTGCCCAAGAATCCCTGCCTCAGGCTCTGCGTCTGAAGCACCCAACCAGACACCCCACTCCTCCTGCTCCCCAACTCTGCCTCTGCTCACGTGGGGTTCTGGTACTTATATAAGCTTCTGCTTCTCACACCCAGGAGTGGGAGAGCAGGGAGAAGGTGAAGCGAGGGAGTCTGCAATCCGGGGTTGCCGGGAGGCACAAGGCCAAGCAGCTGAGAGAGGGCAGCCAACTCAGCCTCGCTGGCAGTGCCCAGCCGCCCCCAGGCCAGCCTGCCCTCGGCCTCGTGCACTTTGGGTGATTAAGAACAGATGGCCCGGCGCCTCCGCCAAGCCCCATTAACTCCTTAATGCTGCTCTTCTGGAGGCCGGATGGTCGGCTGAAAAAGCCAGCTTTGGAGGTCATCTGATTAAATGATGCCCGGCACAGAGGGTTGCCCAGTCTCCCTTCCCAGGCTGGCAGCTGCCCCCGCTGCTTCATCAGACCTGCCATTCGTGACCAGATGGGCTGGGAAAGGGGCCTGGGTGTGCTTAATGGCGGAAATGTGCTCAGTGCAAGGAGCGCTGGCGGAGGAGTCAGGGGACGATCACCGCCCTGCGGCCGCGGACAGGTCACTCAATCCACGTCCCACCTTGATCACCCGCCAAATGGCATGAGTCATAATAACTATAATAACAACACAACAAGAATAAGTTTACCAATGTTCTAATGGCAACTATTATCCCTTCGGTGACGATAATCAGTCCTATCATTCTAGTGGTGATGAAAATACTGCGCCAAACACTTCACATGTGATCTCTTCTTCCATCCCCGCAACTGCCCTTTGGGATGACATCTCTTCTTTTTTAGCTTTAATCTTTGATTTTGTTTTTGTTTTTTTTTTTATTCTGAGAGAGAGAAGGAGGGAGAGTGTGTGGGGTGGAGGGACAGAGAGAGAGGGAGAGAGAGAGAATCCCAGGCAGGCTCCGTGCTGTCTGCCCAGAGCAGCTCGATCTCACCAACCATGAGATCATGACCCGAGCTGAAATCAAGAGTTGGATGCTTAACCACTTAACCGAGGGAGCCACTCAGAAGCCCCAGGAGGGTACCTCTTCTGATCTCCATTTTACCCATGGAAAAAAACAGAGGTTCAGAGAGGCTAAGTAAAATGCCAAGTTCACTTGCCTGGCAACCACTGGAGGGAGGAATTGAGCCCAGGTAGGACTGACTCCAGAGCCCCTGCTCCTTACCATCATGCTACAGTGCCCCACGCCACCTACCTGGCAGGACATCCAAACTTCAGAGGGAAAGAAAAAACCCACAAAAAAGTACTGAGGCACGCCAAAGGATCCTTGATCCCTCCCTCCAAATTAATTAATTAATTAATTAATTAATTTTAAAAGGACCCTATTACTAATTCAGTCCATTCTTCACCAGATTATTTTCTCAGACCTAGAAATCCAAGGCTTCTCCCAGAAACTCCAGGTTCTTTGTAATGCTTCTACCTAGAACAAGGGAAAGGTAACACATGTACATCTACATGCTTTGGATAAAGAGGAGGCTCTAAGAAGGTGGCTACGCCCTTGATCAATGAGAGAACCCAAGAAACATATATACTAGTGTTTCATTTGAGAACACTGGGCATGTCAGATGGCCTACCAGGGAGCACAACATGGATGAGGGATATGGGACTCAGGGAGAATCAAGGGAGCACCAAGCAAGAGGGCACACACTCCTTGTACACACGCTGTTGGGGAAGCTCACGCAAGTGCCGTTTGGTGCCTGATTTTGGCCCTTGATGGGAAAGACCTCAAAAACACAGTTAATTCTAGTATCTAGTTTTGAAATTAAAAAAATACTTTAAAGTTTGAGATTTAAATATGGTGGAAAGTGTGCTATCTCCTGCTCTGGGTGATTGTTACATGAGTGTATTCAGTTTGTGAAAAATCCCTGAGCCGCTCACTTAGGTAAAAATGTTTTTGTGACCGCATATTATACTTCAATAAAGAGGTTTTTAAACAAAGGAAAACCATCTCTGATGAAAAACAGAAAGTGCTTTGGAAAACCCAAACTCCTACCCAAGGCTGCTCTTCTTTTTGTGCTGTAAACAATCCCCACCCCCTCACCCTGCCTTACCCACAGAACTGGTTCCTTATCTTAAAACAAATGGGCCCTCAGTTCACTGGATACCTGCTTGTGTTGGCCTCCCCACTGGAATGGGAATGGTCCCCAGTGCAGCCCACCTCTGGAAGCTTCTGGAAGCATCTTTCAGGCAAGCCTTTATTATTCCTTATTCTCCAAAGGCCTTAAAATGCCAGGTGTCCTCCTCCCCTCTCCCTCATCCACTCCTTGAAGCCAGAGACTATGACACAGTTGAAGAGCTTGGGGGAGACTCTCACCTGGGCAAACACAGCTTGTGGCCAAAAATGCTGAATGCAGAGACGGCCCTGGTGGACCTTCTCCTTAGCCTCCTCCAACTGCACCTCATCCGGCTCATCTCCTCTGTCTCTCTACATACCTTTACTTCTACATCTGGTTTTCTAGTTCCAAGTGAGTCTTCTAATTCTCATTGTTCCCCGCCTCCCCCAATTTCACACCGCTCTCTCCTCCAGTCCTCCCCAGTCATTCAAGCAAAAATCTTAGAACCACCCTTGGCTCCTCCTGTTCCCTCACCCCTCACTTCTGGAATCCAGCTGCTCTGCCCCACCTCTACTGTCATCACCTTCCAGGCCACCAGGATGACTGTGCTCTCTCATTCACCCTTCTTTCAAACTACCTCCTACCCAACACCTGGGTGAGCTGTTAACCTGTAAATCAGATTAGGTCGATTCCCCTCTCTGAACCTCCAAGGGTCTTCCCACCTCACCTACAGCAAAACCCAATGTACTGTCATGGTTAGGGGCCTACGCAAGGTGACGTCCGCTCGATGGTCTCCAGAGTGGTTCCTCACTCAGCCCCAACCCAGGGGCCAACTTCCATTTCCCAACCACTAACCTCATCCCTAACACAAGTCTTTCATGCATGCTGTTACCTCACCTAGGACACTTTCTCCTTGGCTTTTCCCATAGCTGGTGGCTTCCTATCCTTCAGGTCTCAAAGAAAGGTCACCTCCTCAGAGAGGCTATCCCTGACCACCCATCTAAATTGCCCCCTCTCAGGGTGCATGGGTGGCTCAGGGAATGACTCTTGATTTCAGCTCAGGTCATGATCTCCTGGTTCGTGGGATCAAGCCTGCATCAGGCTCTGCACTGACAGTGTGACGCCTGCTTGGGATTCTCTGATTCTCTCTCTCTCTCTCTCTCTCTCTCTCTCTCTCTCTCTCTCTCTCTCTCCCCCTTTCTCTCTCCCTCTCCCTCCCTCCTTCTCCCTCTCTCTCTCTCTCTCTCTCTCTCTCTGCCTCTCACCCACATGTGCACTCTCTCTCTCTCTCTCTCTCTCTGAAAATAAATAAATATTAAAAGAAAAGAAGGAGCACCTGGGTGGCTCAGTCAGTTAGGCATCCAACTCTTGATTTTGGCTCAGATCTCACAGTTCGTGGGATGGAGCCCCATGTTGGCATCTGGCCTGTCAGTGCGGAGCATGATTAGGATTCTCTTTTTCCTTTCTCTCTGCTCCTCCCCTGGGCTCTCTCAATC
Organism: Panthera onca; assembly: GCF_046562875.1. NCBI lineage: Eukaryota > Metazoa > Chordata > Mammalia > Carnivora > Felidae > Panthera > Panthera onca. The sequence continues at coordinate 28,526,280 of NC_138354.1, forward strand.
TAAATTAAAAAATAAACATTTTTTTTTAAAGGAAAAAAATAGGGGGCTGGGAGGCTTAGTTGGTTGAGCACTGACTTTGGCTCAGGTCGTGATCTCACAGTTCCCTGTGAGGTTCCAGCCCCGCACTGGGCTCTGTGCTGACAGCACAGAGCCTGCTTTGGATTCTGTGTCTCCCTCTCTCTGCCCCTCCCCCTCTCATTCCCTCTCTCTCTTTCAAAAATAAACATTAAAAATTTTTAAAACAGAAAATAAATCACATTACTACAAAAAATAATAATAATAATAAATAAATTGTCCCCCCCCCACCTTATTCTCCATCACACCATCGTGTTTAGTCTCATTTGCATACCGTCTGTCCTCCACTCAAACCCGAGGGACCATGGTACCAGAGACCCTGTCTGTCTTGTTCTGTCACGAGCCCCCAGCACCTGGCACATAGTCAGGACACAATGGATGAGTATGTCTGGAGCATGCCCAGCGTTATTCACCTAGGCTGCCTACCACAGACGTGCCCACCTCTGGCCCGTTCCCTGCCTGGTGTCCCAATGAAGAGATAAATGGGACATGACATAGTAGCTCTAGATTCCCCTGATAGGTTTCTGCTCCCTTTACCTCGCTCCTTGCACTCTGATTTCCAAAAACAACAAAAAAAGCAAGGCTGACACGGGCCTGCCTCGCGCCTTCCCAAGTACCAGTGGTCACACAGGCTGACCTGCATTCCCCACTCAACTAAGTAAGTTGTTGAGGCAGCCAAATAAAATGAAGAGCAAAAAAGTCTGGACTCTGGAGCTGGAAGGACCCCAGGTCAAATTCTAGCTATTTGCCCTCATACTAAACCTCCTGCCTCAGTTTCCCCTTCTGTAAAAGAATAATCAATCTATCTGCCACAAAGCAGCATGTGGCGTGAGGGACTCCTTTAGCAGTAAACAATGACACGGGGTCCACGTACAAAGTGTTTAGTGTAGTTGATGACACAAAGCATGTACCAAATGTTATCTATAATGAAGAGTAATATCTCTGGGAACCCTGCAGAACTCAGTTTATAATTTCTTTCCTCTGAGAAGAATCCCCTGCCCCTCACCCTCTCAGTCTGACATAGATGCTCCACACAAACACAGCTCTCAAGCCCAGTGTCTAGTGGGAACCCTATCTCATTCAGAGTAAAAGCTAATTCCTCTACAAAGACTACACATAACTGACCCCATCAGTTCTTGGACCCGATGCACTCCATTCTCCCCATTTTTGCCCTCTGCTCCAGACACCCCGGCCACCATGTTGTTCTTCAAACTTTTCCAGTTCCTCTCCGACCTCGCCTACTATCCCCTCAGCCTAGGACACACTTCACCCCAGCTATTTGCATGGTTCCCACCCTCCTCTCCTTCAGGAACTTGATCAAAACTCCATGAGGTTTTCCGTGGCTATTGTGATAGACTGAACGAGGCTCCCCAAAAATGCCCACATCCTAATCCCCTGAGCCTGACGTGGCAAAAGGACCTTTGCAGATGCCATTAAGGAGCTTGGGCTGGATTATCCAGGTGGCCCCAATGTCACCACAAGGGTCTTCATAAGAGACAGGCAAGAGGGTCAGGGTCAGAAAGGGACACTTCTTCATGGAGGAAGGGGTCATGAGCCAAGGAATGCAGGTGGCCTTCAGAAGCTAGAAAAGGCAAGAAAATGAACTTTCCCCCAGTGCCTCCAGGAGAGACGCAGGCCTGCTGACCCATTTCCAACTTTTAACCTCCAGAAACATAATGTAATGCACTGTTGTTATTTTAAGCCACTAAATTTATGGTAATTTATTTCAGCGACATAGAAACCTAATACAGCTACCTAATCTAAAATTATATTCTCCACCAAATGTGCACATATATGCACGTACTTGCACAAACTGCACACACACACACGCACGCATGGGGGCACACAAAACACATACACTCCTTACCCCTTTTCCTTGATTGAAAATTTTCTCCACACCACTCACCATCTGACAGACAAATAACATGTAAGAAAAACATGGTGCGTATTTCCCACATACGCATAGATACAGACAGAAATAAATGTACAATGAAAATAGGGATTTTCATCTGTTTTGGTCACGGCTATATTCGTTGCACCTGGAAACAGGCCTGGCATTACTGAGTGGAGAGATGCTCACTAAATTTGCTGACTGCAAGCCTTCTTCATCTTGGCACTTGGATCCTGTTCTTATCAGTTACGTGAAAGCTCTCTCACCCCTCGACTTGTAGCCCCTGGGGGCAGAGGCCCGTCTCCCTTGGTCACTGCTACATGATTCCATCACTAGCACGGTACGTCATCCCCCCACCCCCAGACGATCCCCACCAGCGTGTGCCGAACGAATGTGATACCACGTTCTGTACCTCTGAGCCCCCACATTCTCAGAATTCCAACTTGTCAAGAGCCCTCACATTTTATTTGATTGCTAACATGTCTAATTCCCAGTTCACTGAAGGGAAGAGAAAAAAAAAAAAAAAGGAGGCTCTGGAGGCTGTAATTTACAAAGCAAATCTGCCCAGCAGAAATACTCATCTTCAGAAGACAGTTGGATGCAATCATTTGTTAAAAAGGGAAAAAAGAAGGAAATGTGTCCAGATCCTCAGCCTTTCCAGTTGTATTGTTTGCAAACCTTTTGAAAGCAGTTTGAGGCCAAGACTAATCATTTTGCCTCAAGGGGCTCATTTCCTGAGGCTGGTGGTACTTTTGAATACTTTTGTCACTGAGGAAGGAACACAGCAGGCAGGAAAACGGAGATTCTGGCCCAAGTCCTTCTGTGGGAAAGGATGTATGAAAATCCAGTCAATTACACCTGGCTTGCTAATTAGAATTCCAGGAGTACAGAACCCACGTGTCCCTTTGAAATCGTCGGAACAGTCAGATGAACAGGACTATCCCTGAGAGAGAATGTGCAAGGACGTATTTAAATTATATTATTTTCACTTTAAATAACCAGGTAGGAAGAATTAGTGAGCAGAATTAAATTAGGCAGGTGGGGGCAATCGGTACATATTAGTTGCCTTTGCTCTTTTCTTTTCTTGTCGCAGATTTATCTTATCATGCCACCTTGTCAAGGATTCTTCCTGGCCAGTTCCCACACCCCATCTGCAGGTTCCTAAAAGGCAAGGACTGCCTGTCGCTTTTCGGTGCACTTCCTGGCAGCCGTTACAGTGCCTGACAAATACAAGACCCTATGCCGATGGGTTAAATAGATGAAAAGATGAGTGGATGGATGAAGAGATGCTGAAGCCAGGAATGAGTGTGCCTGGGTCCCCACTTGCCTGGCAACCATCATCCAGGGCACATGTGTAATCGATAGGGTGGGTCAGTCACCCACCCTAGAGATTCTGCTATTCAGTCTATCTCACGTGGAACCCAGAAATATATTCTGGAACTTTTCCCCTAGGTAGCTCTGCTCCTCAGGAAAGCTCAGCAAATACATGCTGCATCCACCTGTTTAATGCATCTTCACCTAAAATGTCCTTGGGTCATGTTTCCACCTGCAGCGAACCAAGTTTCTCACATTCAATAGGGGGAGCGAGCCCTTTCCACTTGGAGCCACTCCTTTTTCCCTCCTGGGTTGCCACTCAACCCCTCCAGTCACAGCCTCGTATTTCTGTTCTCAATCTCTTCACTGAAGCATTTGGAAGTTTCCAATATTAAGACAGAGACAGTGGAGCCCAAGGGGGTCTGCATGCTGCCTGACATCCATGCAGTGACCAGACTCGATTCTCTGGAAGACCTCGCATCTAAGAGCAGGGCTTCCTGGCTCAGGTTCCCGTGCACACAGAGTATACACCAACTTGGGAAATGGGGGTGATCAGAGTGTGTGTTTACTTTATGTTACTACCCAGGTCTCTCCATTCAAAAATAAGGCTTACACAGTGGCTTTCAACCTGTGCTCTGAGGAGCCTTTTGGGACCAACCAGTCTCCAGGACTCTCTACTCCTCCCACCGGGGCACCATCTTGTTGGTCTAGGTTCCACAGAGGACCTTCCCCAAAACATGTGATTCATTCAAACAAAACGGTTCCATGGATAGAAAAGGCCAGAAGCCAATGGACAATGTTGACTTTTCTCCCTCAAGGCCCCATTAGAACAAAAGGGAATTGGCCTTTTAGGACACTGAGAAGCCAGACCTAAGGATTATAACTCCCACTCATGCTGGGATAACAGATAAACCTGTACATTAACTATTATCAATTCTGTGAAATAGAAGAAAGCTCAGAGGAAATTAATACGTCCTGTATTCACGGTCTATTGCTGCTTAATAAATTGCCCCAAACCTTAGCGCCGAAAAACAATGTTTATCGTCTCGGTTTCTGTGGGCCAGGCATCCAAACACAGCTTAGCTGGGTTCTTTAACTCAGTCTCTGACAAGGCTCTAGTCGAGATGTTGGCCAGCACTGCAGCCATCTAGGGCTGAGCCAGGGAAGGCTCCACTTCCTAGATCACTCACGTGGCTGCCACTGACGTGTTCCTCAGTGCAGCTGGACTGCGGGCCTCACCTCCTCGCTAGCTGTTGGCCAGAGCCGTTGCCACGTGGGCTCCCCATCAGACTGTTCGCGCACGACAAGGCAACCGGCTTCAAAGCGGGGAGCAAGGGAGAAAGAGAGTACAATCCAGACGGAGACAACCTAACTTTTGTGTAACCTGACCTGGGAGATGCCATGCCACCCCTTCTCTGGTGATCTATTTATCGGAAGCCAGCTTATACTCAGGAGGAGGGCATTACCCAAAGGCATGAATATCAGGAGGTGGGGACCCTTGGGAGCTATTTTTGAAGCTGCCCCTCCACCTCCTAAAGCACCGCCATCAGGTCACCTAGTCAAATGCAATGCGTGTGATATGGTCAGACAGACCTAGGTTCAAATCTTGGGTCTGCCACTTTCTATTACTACTGTTACTGATAATGAGAATAAACATGATGACTGCTGCCCTCTACTACTTATTGGGCACTTTGCAGACCTTCCCAAGACTCATTTATTTTGTCCTCACAACATGCCTTTGAGAAAGGGCTTTTATGACACCCAATGCACAGGTGAGAAAACTAGGGCTCAAGAGAGTTGAGCATCTTGCCCGAGGTCTCAAAGCAAGTAGGAGAAGCAGCCAAATTCCAGCCTCTGCCTCTGATGCCGTGACCCCGAGGCTAGCTCCACGTGCTAGCTTCACTCCTCTGACTGCCTCCATGTCACAACGCCACTAACACTGAGCAGCAAGGGCCCGTAGAGAGGAGTAAATAAACTAATAAAAGAATGGCACAGAGTTAGAGACCTATAAAGGATGGTATTTTGTTTCACAAACATCTGCTGAGCACTTGATCTGTGCCAGGCACTGTGCCGATTCAGGCTTTACTTACGCAATTTGTTCAGGGCTCATGCCAACCCCATGAGGGAGGCGGCAGTAAATGCTTACGCTGACTTATTAAAGCTTGACTGTTTTGAGAACTCTATAAAGTTGGAGGACTCACTGAGCCCTCGACATGACCCTAGGAGGCAGGCACTTGAGGCAGACGCTGGGGCTGGGGGGTGGGGGGCCCTCACTTGTATCACTGCAGGATACACAAGCCAATTCCCAGCGTCTGGCACCTGCTTCTCTGCCAGGGCTTTCTTGGGCTGACAAAGCTTGCTTCGCCCTTCCACGGGACATACTCTGCTGTTCCTCCCGTGGGAACATCATTCTACACATGACTAATACCCCAGCTCACTCATCCTTCCGGGGGGGTAACTCTGAGCTGTGGGTTATACAGTGTCGACCAGAGTCACCCAGAGTGATTTCTGGGCTGCCTCAGTGGCAACTGACTGAATAATACACGCTTTCTGGCTGCCTTCCCTTCCCTGTCTCACTTCCCTACTCCCCGACCTATGTTCTCTGAACCTTTGAGATAAATTACTTATAGTCAAATCTCCGTCTCCGTGTCTGCTTCTGAGGGAACTCAAAATAGCACAATACTAGTGTTAGCCTCATTTTCTTTTTTTTTTTTTTAACATTTATTTATTTTTTTGAGATGGAGAGAGACAGAGCACGAATGGGGGAGGGTCAGAGAGAGAGGGAGACACCGAATCCGAAACAGGCTCCAAGCTCCGAGCTGTCGGCACAGAGCCCGACACGGGGCTCGAACTCACGGACCGCAAGATCATGACCTGAGCCGAAGTCGGCCGCTTAACCGACTGAGCCACCCAGGCGCCTCAGCCTCATTTTCAGATAAGAAGACAGAGGCACAGAGAGTTTAAGTATCTTGCCCAAGGTCACACAGGTCACACAGCTGGGAAGTGATGGAGTTAGGATTCAAACCCAGGCAGCCTGGCTCTTCATGTTATGCATCATTAAGTTTTTCCTTCTGACTAAGCTGGGTAAAAAGAGTCGAAAGAGTTGCCTTATCACACCAAGGATAAACCGACACCAAGGCACGGGGTAACCAGTGGCCAGGTGTGCATACAGTTTCACGTACCTCTGCAAAGCCCAGCTCCATTCCTTAAGGAAAATGTCAGCTCCCCAACACAGCCAGCTGTGATCCCACTGAAAGATGTGATTACGGAAGCCATGCTAATGGTGTGATCACGTAGCAAGGATTTCTGGTGGGCTTGTAAACCTAAAACCGTAATTGCCAAAGAGAACTCATCCCCCACAAATCAAGCCCCTCTATATTGACAATTACATCCGGTGTTGCACGGAATTTAATGCCTAAATAATGAAGTCAAAGAACAATGCTGGAGACTGAGCATTTGAATATACTTGATTAATTCATTTCTCACTCCCATTTAATAACCCACTTAGTCGGTGACGGTTAAGTGCAGCAGACTTAGAAAGAACATAACACACCAGAGAGAAAACATTTCACAGATTAATAACTGGATGTGGGTACAAGCTGGCGCTCCCCTAATAGAGGCACAAAAATAGGTTATCGTCAAAAATCTGGATTTAATGTTCCAAAATGGGGATTCGTGCTTTGCTTTTATACGGTTCCATACTTATCACCACAGGCTAATGAAACATAAATCAGAAATCAGGAGCTAATAAATGCAATTCTGGGGGAGTATTTTTTTTTAATTTAATACCTTCCAAGATCATGATCTTTGTTCAAGATCTTTAATGTTCAAATTACAATGTGTGAATATTAAGCATATTCGATTATGATTGAACTCTCCAAAAGGCTAATTTATGAACCCTGCAGCCTAACACGTGGGCACCATTTAAAGGAGGATGTGGCCACAGTTCATTTATACCAATTTCTCCAGTATCGAGAGAAACACTCTGAAACTGCCTGTACGAATAAAGTCACGCGCATATGTATCTGGCTGGTTTGTTTGATTTGTGCAGAGGGATATACAATTAAATGATATTGACTCAGTGTTTAAAGCAATTTTGGCAGAAATTTTGCTTTGGGGAACATTCTCATAAGTTTCTTACTTGCTGGGGTGAAGGAGAGAGGTGGTCAGCTAAAGGAAGGGTGCTTCCTCTGCTTGAGACAGTGACAAAAGGGGCTTCCCCTCCAACCAGAAATCTCTTTCTGAAATAATTTTATGATGTCTGTGGGAAAATATTTTCCCCCACTGAATTTGGTTTTAATGTCAGTTAAACAGTGTCCCCATCCCTTTAATTCATTATGACATTTACTCTCATTTGCCCTGTTTATCATGGGATGGGCAAACCACTAGGTGCGATGAGAAGCGCCTCATGTCACTCCAAGGGTCCAGCCAGCCCAGAAGGACAGACTACTTACACTGCAGGGAACTGGAGGGAGGAGCGTGAAAGTGTTTCCTGTGTGCTAGGAAACACTCTGTCCTGGGAAAATCTGGATCCATTCATTCTTCAGGTCACTGTCTTTTGCCATAACATTTTTTTTTTTTTTAATTTGCTGCCAAAGAGTATCCACGATACTGATTTGGTAAAAATGAAACATGAAGTTAGAACTCATAAGTTAGGATAAGATTGGGTAAAATATAACGCAGAGACTTACATCTCAAGACCATACACATTTATTCCAAAGAAGTCATTTGATTCTGAGCCCCCTGGCAGTCAAGGTATAAAGGGAAACCCCGCCCTTAAATGATTCCCCAGGGAATGCAGACATTTTTTTTTTTTCCTGGCCCTTGAACAAGTGCTACCACTAACCTACAAAGTGTCTCTGAAAGAACTAATAACGTCATTCCCACATCCTACCCTCCATACGCACACCGCACACCGCTCCCATGGATAGGCTCCTCTTACTGAGCACAGAGTGTGTTTATGCTGTTTAGCAACAAATTTACTACCCCTGTATGGGTAGAAGCAGCTCTGTGGGCGGATGCCGGCAAGCTGACTGTGCCTAATGCAAGGGAGAAGGCACCCCTTCCTGCAGGAAGATGGAGCCAAAGAAAGGAATACAATTTGGCAAGCAAATTCTGTCTTGACATCAGCTTCCACTATTCCTTTGGCTGGACTACGCACAAGGACGTGGACTTAATTCTGACACTTTTTTCATACAGGGCTTCCAAAGGAATCACAGAGAGACAGGACAGACAAAATTCTCAATAAAGGGAATAATCTTGGGTTCCCTGAAGCAGTGTCTCAGCCTTTGATGAAAGCCAAGAACAGTGCCTAAGGGAAATTTAAGGACAACAGTTCTACTGGGGCCAAGATAATGTGGCCCTAAAATCCCCAGGTGTCTGTTTCAGAACTATCTTGGAGGGGAGACAGAGTAGGCTTCAGCCAGTCTTCAAAGCACCACCTCTCAGTAAGTTCAGAATACTTCAGAAGAGATCAGAGAAATTAATAAACCATTCCGCTCAATCTAGATGAGCCATTAAAAGAACAACATCCAGCCCAGAAGTAGACCTTCCAGGACCTCTGAGAGATTCCTACGCTAGGCCAAGAAGGGCAGAATGGAGAGAAGGCTGAGATACTAAGACGATCCCTACCTTCTGTCTTTTATTTCATTAAGCCCCCTTTTCCTTCCTTAATTTCTGTCTTGGGGGGCTTGATTTAGTAAGCCATTTGCGTGGGTTTAAGAGCACAGACACAGGCTATAAATAATGAAGGCAGCCAGGAAATCATTCAGTTATATAGAGGGAAGGATAGTAGATTAAAGAGGAGTGCCAGAATGAAGGCCCTTCAGTCCTGGAGAAGAAAAGGAAGGGAAGAAGGGAGCTGGGAATGGACTGAAGCTCTGGAACTTGCCATTTTGAAGCAATCCTCTGTAACCCTCTGACAGTGAAAAGACAACCAACACAAGTTGGCATAGAGGGCTCTTACGTTTTCCACAAACATCCCGTCACTCAGTGGGAAGCTTCCTTGTTCCTGCAAATGTCCCTCAAAAGAGAGTCTCTCTCTAGAAAAAATCATTGCGAACACTCCCATCTTGAGGGGAGGAGTCTGTTGTTGAAATAATTTATGCTGGCCATCCAGGAAGCAGTATGCAAATTTCAACTGTTCTGATTGGACAGAGTCTGGCAAGATGCCAACCAATGTCCAGTCATTAGGGTTTAACCCTTCCATTCCTGTTTTCACTGTCAGTCTGGGACCAAGAACAAATTCACCTTCAGACTCTCAACTCACTAAGCTTGCAGGGAAGGTTTCACCACTGACTAGTGGTGCTTGAGCTATAGAAAGCCAGCCAGTATAATGTAAGACCAGGCAGAAATTCCTCCCCCGGTTCCCAGTTTTGTTCATGACCTCTCATATTACGGTCAACATCTGGAATGAACAACTAATAATTGCAGCAAATGCCCTGAGGGGTTTACGCCTATTTACATAGAAATAGTTCTGACCAGAGGTGGCCACCAGCAATGGTTAATTTAATTTACTATCCCTTGGCAAAAGAATAGTCATTGGTTTTCCAGCACTTTTAACCTTGGTAGACCCTTGGGAAATAAAAATTAGATTGAGAGAAAATTACCAGTGGTGGAGAACAGTATAAAAGTGACAGTAACATATATAAACCTCCGGCAGGAGTGGAATAAAGTGGCATATTATTGTTCACTGGCTTCCCAAGTTCAATATTTCTTGTGTGATTTACACTTCCACCTTTGTCTCGCCCCCTGGAGTAATTCTGGCCACTCCGGGCAGCCTCTCCCAAGATGCACATCCTTGTTACTGTCAGAGAAGGGACAGATTACCTGGCTAAGTAGGGAGAGATGTTTGGACAAAGAGCCATGAGAAAATGGGGCTCCACAAATAAGAGTTTAAAGAGATGCCTGGAATGAAGCGGCTGAATGTCTGGGATGGCTAAGGCTGACATTCCAGCTTTCTGTACAGAATTCTGTGATCATGTTCTGTGTGACAGCTCAGCTCTGATTGGGGGTTCTGGCCAATGCTGCCCTCTCAGCCTCACTGCTCACCATTCCATGAAATCTCCTGTATTCACACTTACACCTACACCACAGTTGTTTCTCTTTCCTGAACCTTTGCTCATGCGATATTCTCTGCCTGGACCACCCTTCTTCCCCTTCTCTATTTTCTTGGTCTAGCTCCTCATTGCCTTTCAAAACTCAGCCCAGGCATCACCTCCTCAAGGACACTTTCCCTGATTACCTCCAGGCTCGGTGAGTGCCACTTCCAGTATTATCCTTTGGAACTTGCCACTTCCATTATTTGCATTTATCTCTTTATGTCTTTCTATCCCACCTCACAAAATGAGACTACTGTGACCTCCCACAGAACAGGAAATTTAAGTCCACAGAGAGAGGTCAGGGTTCAAAACAGGAGACAGAGGCACAGGTTAGGAAACTCCTGACATCTCCAACTGGATAGATTTCCTATTATAGGCTTCTCCTTCATTGCACATACCACAATTTCATCCTTATTTATTTGTGTGATTATCTGATTAATGTATACATACACACACACACACACACACACACACACACACACACACACACACACAAGACTGTAAAGGCAGGCATTGTGTCTACCTTTCTTTCCCATATTTCTCACATCTAACACAGTCCCTAGCAAAGAGATGGTGCCCTATAAATGTGTATAATTATTCAACTGACTAATTAATTAATAAATAGATCAGGGAGAGAAAAAGCAGAAATAAGGTCATAAATGGGCCCGAATTCCAAAGTTCATTTGTATGTGTCTGCATGGGACAAGAATAAGAATAGCTCCACTATATGGAGCTGATACATACTGAGCTCACTTCCAAGGAAATTACATCCAAGCCAGGAAGGGTCTGATTCAGAGACTTATGTATAAACAAATATTGAAACCACCATGGAATTTCTTTTCCCCAATAGGACCCAAGGCCCCTAATTTATTGAGTATAAACAGACTTAACTGCTGAAGCTGTCTGGAATCCACTAACACCCTCATTTTACATGTAATGAAGTGGAGCCAGATCTTATCCACCTACCTACTGGAATGATAAACTCATGAAGAGAGCACTGTATCTGTTTAGGAGACCCTGTGATTAATAGTTTGGGTTACAGCATGAGGTTCCAAAAGTCATGCACAAGTCACAACACAAGAACACCAAAGTGCCTTGGAAAAACAGTGATCACAGTTACCCTTAGGTTCTTTTATTTTGCCAAGCATCGTCGTGAGTTGTATTTGCAAGTTTGGGGCAGAGAAGAATTGCTCTGATAATAGAAAAGAAGGGATGCAGGGCACTGCATTGGGTGTCAGGAAAGACAGACACACAGGTGATGTGAGTGTTAAGAGACTTGGGGATTTTTCAATGTGCTTCCTATGGGCAATGTGATATACACTCACTCCCTGTCTCACTATAACATCTTCAGCAAATTCTGCTTGGCTTCTTAATTCTCTCTCACCTGAGTAGATTTTTATGTGGGAGGTGGGAAGGAGGACTCAAAGAGTAGGATAAGTTAGTAGCTGACATCTGGATGTTAAAATCCAGGGGAAATGATACCTAGCCAAGCTAGCTGACTTGCCAAAAACTCTCTGCTAGCCATAGACTGACCCACTCAGATCCATCAGCTGGATCCCTCCCCGTCCTATACATTAAAGATGTCAACGAGGCTTTCAGCAAGGTTCCGCAGGCAAGAGAGAAGGAAGGGCAAGTCCACTGTGGTGAGTTCATGTCAATATTCATTGGCATCTAATACATGTCAGACAGTGTAATATGGATTCTCACTTAAGCTCCACAACATCTCTATGGAGTAGTTGGTGTTATTTCTATTTTTTACATGAAGAATGAAGAAATTCAAGACTATGGAGGTAAAGTGTTACGAGTTAGCCAGCCAGTAAGTATTAGAGCCAGGATCTGAATTCCCAACTTTCCACCATGTTACACTATCTCCTTATAAAAGCTGGATGATGTCTGAGGAAGGACAAGGGGCAGAGTTGGGAGATGAGGCCACCAATTCAGAATTTCCTGGTTGCCGTGGGGTACTTTAACAGTATAGGGAACCAAATAGGTGCACTGATAAGGTAGATAACCATAAGCCTGTGAATCGTGGGACTTCATTTGGCATAATCACCAAGGGGAGTCAGACAGCAAGGGGCTGGGAATGCAGGCACTGGAATCAGGCAAATCCTCATCTGAATCGTGGCTCTGATTTATTATCTGAAACAGTTCAACTCTAAATTTCCCTTTAGAAATAATAATCATAAACATAAATTTAACGATTAGTCAAAAGAAGAACAGCCCTTTTGAATTAGGGAACAACTGTCGCCAGAGAATAATAACCCTAAATCTCCTTTGCTGGATTCATAGCAGCCTCCAGTTCACAAAGCATAAAAGCCCAATCTTGCAATTTCCTTAATTCCTAAAAATAAACTGAAACTTCTGGTGTCACTGGGATGAGTCTTAATTCTTTCGAAAAGACAATGCTGAGAGTGGTGACTATTTGGCAACCTTGGAAAAATTATGCCACCTCTTTGAGACAGGTGTGTCATCTGTAAGAGGAGGATAACCATGCAAAAAAGTGGGTTTTGTAGATGTTGTGAGATAATGTGTGTAGAGTCCTCAGGACAGTGGTCACCACAGAGCAAGCACTCGGTGAAAAGGAATTGAGGACAGTGGCGATGACAATGACAGAAACAATAATGCAAAGATAGACCACAATGACACAATGATGTGTTGGTGTGGATGTGGTGGTAGATGACAAGGATGATGATGGCGATCAGGATGACAAAGACAACGGTGCGACGGTGAGACCTTGATAAGCAGTGATCACGATGCTAATGTGTTTGTTGATGGTGATCATGTTGGTGAGGGTGAACATGAGGAAGGAAAAAGAAGCAAAAAGGCAAAAAGAAGGGAAACAGAAGAAAGGAGGAATTAAAAGAAGAAAGCACAGGCTCTCTGTAATGCAGCAACTATAACTCATAGGTGACTGGGTCTCACCTGTCCAAACCTGAGGCGCTCTGTTCCTTCACCCACAACAGATAGGCACACCAACGGACATGGCCTCTGGGATCCCTCCAGCCCCACCAGTCACCCAGCCCACTCCTCTCCCAAGGATGAGAAGGGAACCTTATTCTTTCGATTCACTGTACTAAGACAATAATGCAGCCACATGCCCACCATAACCCCTATAGCCAGATGCTTTCTGTGCAGTAAAGCCAAAGACATAAAGACTAGCAATATATAGGAGCAATCCTCAAGAGCCTAGCTTCCAGGGAGACTGAGGCCATGCCTGGGAGGACCTGGCCAAATCACTTTCTTGGGATCACCATTCATGAAATGGAAATGAAGTCTTTACAAGAGTTCTAAGAATGTCAAATGCATGAGTAAGATCACATAAGCAAACGCATGCTCCAAGTTCTCTCGAGTAGCGACTATGAATATCTTAAATTTTAGATAATTATAAAGTACAGAATTATTCCAGTGGATGAAAGCATGACTTTTAACAAGGTAATTAATCTCTCCAAATCTCTCCTTGATGAAATAATAAGTTAATACAGCAGTACCTATCTTATAAAACAGGAACAAGTCTTAAGTGAGATGGTCTATATAAAGATTTCGACATCACATCTTTCTCATGGTATCCTCCAGTAACATTAGCTGGTATTATTACTAGTGCAGGAGACGATACAAAAATAAAACAAATATACCCAGGATGTGATTACGTGACTCTCCCGCTTAAAACTTTCAGTGGTTTCCCCACAGCTCTAAGGACAGAATCCAGACACTTAATACTGGCTAAAAAAGCCCTTAGTGACCTGGCTCCTGCCTAACTCCCTCCACAATTAAACCTTCCTGAACTGCTTTTATGCCTTCCAGGTTTCAAACTCTTGCTGTGCCCTCACACTTCCATTGTGTTGCTGGACCTCCTAGAATACTCAGCCCCCAGGCTCGGGGCGGGCTGCCACCCTGCATGGCCCACAGCCCTTTGAATCTCCCATATCACAGCGTGGTTGGGTAGTTTCCAGGTGATTTATCTGTTTCCACAACTACTTTGGATTGAGAAGGTATACTGACTGTTAATCTTCACCATCTATCACAGCACCCGGCACAGAGCAGAGCTCAGGAAATGCTTGCTGGATGAAGAAATGAGCGGTGTGATGGATTTGCATGGGGTGCAGAGGAGGAGCATGGAAGGGGTCAGAGGAAGCCTGATGGAAGATGATACCTGAGCAGGATCTTGACGGACAGGCAAGATTTACCCAGGCAGATAAAAAGAGTAAGAGCATTCCAGAAAGAGAGAAGAACATGGACAAAGCACAGAAGCATGACAGAGCATGGAGCACTGGGGAAACTGCATACACTTATGTAGCAGTGAAATACAGGATTCCAGAGTAGCATAGCGCGAGAAGATGCCGGGCTGCGTGTGCCATCAAAATCCCTGGCCTTTATGCTGTGAACATTGGGCAGCCATTGAAAAATTCAAAGCAGAGAATCGATTAGATCAGATTGGTGACAGGGGCCTATTATCTGATTATTTCCCATTCTTCCCACCCTCCCATCTTGTTCTCTCCTTTCCTATATCTTCTTGGATATATTCTTTCTTTTCCTACAGTTTCCATTTACATTTTTGTTGACCCAGTATGTCAGAAAATCATGACTTAAGCCGGGCAGTCCTAACAGCATCAACTGGGATTCGGGGGGATGAAATTCCATTGTGACATGGCCAGAAACACTAAGGGGCACTTGTTCTCAACATGAGAGCTCTACAAATGTTCTGAAAAATGATGGGGCGCCTGGGTGGCGCAGTCGGTTAAGCGTCCGACTTCAGCCAGGTCACGATCTCGCGGTCCGTGAGTTCGAGCCCCGCGACGATCTCGCGGTCCGTGAGTTCGAGCCCCGCGTCAGGCTCTGGGCTGATGGCTCGGAGCCTGGAGCCTGTTTCCGATTCTGTGTCTCCCTCTCTCTCTGACCCTCCCCCGTTCATGCTCTGTCTCTCTCTGTCCCAAAAATAAATAAAAAACGTTGAAAAAAAAAAATTAAAAAAAAAAAATGTTCTGAAAAATGAGTCAGGTGTTGTATGTACATACTGACATAAAAGGAACATGTGTGTCACTTGCTTAAAATAATTACCTGCAAGTGCCTGTGGCAACACAAAACCGTTCCAAAGACTAATGCACTTCTTTTTAAATTGTAAATATAACTCTTCTCATTTCTCCTCCTTCACTGCAAAAAACACATTATCCATTGACTAGCATGGCTGATGAAGTTTATCCTAAGATGATAGTTAATCACACCCAAAGCCCCAGAGTTCTCTGAGGATTACGGTTAGTGTTAACATTTAACTTTAGAGTTAGGGTTTAGGGTCAAGGTTTAATATCAGGGTCAAGATTCCCTTTAAGGAAAATATTTTAAAATGACTACAATCTAATCCAGTTAGAATATCCAAAGAAGAGGACCCAAGATTCAAAAGGTTAGATAAAACTCATGATATGAAACCAACAATGAGAGGGTGACTGGGGAGCTAATAATTGATCAAGTATGGAAAAATTTTTGAGAACAAGGATTAATACCTTTCTACTAGAGCAGGTGACAGCAAAAATTTTATGTAAAGGACCACATAGCAAATATTATCAGCTTCACAGGCTATATACAGTCTCTGTCACAACTATTCAATTCTGTTGTTTTAGAGCAAAAGCACTCATAGGCCATGCATGTACAAATAAGTATGGCTGTTTCAATAAAATTCTGTTTAGAAAAATAGGCAGCAAGGAAAATATGGCCCATGGGCCATGGTTAATTGGGCATTTATGAGTATCTTTGTGATAGACTCTAAGAAGATAGTCTTCTGAACCAATGTAGAGAGACGAAAAATGGAGATATTGGAAAACAAGATCAAGGCTGCAGCATTATGAGAAAGCCTAGATCCAGCCACACCTGAAACTAAATCTCTTGATATCTTCATTTACAGGAGTCACCCGCCTTATCCATGGTTTCACTTTCCGTGGTTCCAGTTACCCGTGGTCAACCACGGACCAAAAGCAGATGATCTTCCTTTCCTATGTATCATCAGAAGGTCAACAGTAGCCTAAACACTGCATCACAAGACCTACATCATCACACGGGCATGATATCATCTCATATCATCACAAGAAGAAGGGGAGGTACGAACAGTAAGATATTTTGAGGGAGAGACACCTATTCATATGACATTTATTATAATATATTGTTCTAATTATCCTATTTTATTATTAATGATTATTGTGGCAATCCCTTACTATGCCTAATTTATGATCTACAATTTATCATAGGTGTGTATGCATAGGAAAAAGCAGTCTATACAGGGTTTGTTATATGCCCTGCAGATAACAAAGACTGCTATATAGGAAATAATAAATTACCTTTTTTTTTTGTTTTGTTTATGTAGCATGAGTTAGGTTTCTATCCACTGTAACCAGAAAACTCCCGATTGCCAGAAAAAAAGATTCCAGGTCTTATCCTAAATCTTCTGACTCTCATTCCAGTGCTCTTTCTTTTCAGGCAGAAATGAATGGCCCTAGTTGAGATATCTTCTGTCCTGGCCAAAGATCAATGATGCCCATGTGGGCTGGATTTTGCTCCAAGAAATCCCTGTTTCTTGGAGTATCATTAAAGGAAAAGTATGTGCCTAAGACATCCTGCCCATGGATGTGGAAAGTTGACAGAACAGCCCTGGAGGGCCAGATGGCTTCCAGACAGCTGTGACTTGATGGAGGCGCTCCATTTGGCAGGGCCAGGGAGAGCCCAGCATGAACAGCATCAATTAGCAACCTCTTGCTAATCTAGGACGATTATAGCACATCACTGCAATCAAGCTTCATGCAGCCACTACAAATAATGGTTATAAAGTCTCTGTAGCAACATGCAGACACGTTTGATGTGATTTTGAAAGAGAATAGCAGAATACACCAGGATCCTCATTCGTTGCTGAAGAAATCATGAATTGGTACACACTCCCCAGGAAGGAATTTTGCCACATGCATCAAAAATCTTTAAAATAAAAAAACCTCATGGCTTTTGATTCAGTAGTCATCCTCCTCTCCTATAAGAATCTACGCCCAAGAAAATAATCACAAATGCAAACACAGATTTCTGCATAAGGATGTTCATCACAGCATTATTTATAATAGTGATAAAAGAAAACAGTGCCCAAATGCCAAAGGTAGGAAATTGATAAAATCTATTATAGCCACAGGATGAAAAATGATGACAGCCATCATAATTATGATTAAGAAGAATCCTTAATGTCATGGTAAAATATTTACACTAACAAACTGCATATATAATAGGATAACCGATAAACACGACGTGGTACAAGTTTTAATTTTTACTCATCTAGACACAGTGATGAAATGTTTCAGTCGGCAGACTCAGGGCTCCTGGGCTTATTTGCATGGAGATGCTTTTCTGGGGCTAACGAGTAAGAAGGGGGTGGTAGGGGAATCCTTATTCAGACAAAAGAAACCAGGGGCAATTAAAGGGATGTAACAATGAAACTGCCATCTAATCCTCACAGTGATATTTTTGAGACCTCTAGAGTGAGAAGTTCTAGGCAGAATGGAAAAATCATAAATGTTGCTTTGGAGAAGCCTTCTTTTATAAGTTTTATTTACTTATTTTTTTTTAACATTTACTTATTTTTTGAGAGACAGAGAGAGAGAGCACGAGCAGGGGAGGGGGAGAGAGAGAGGGAAACACAGAATCCGATGCAGGCTCCAGGCCCTGAGCTGTCAGCACAGAGACCGACGCAGGGCTTGACCACACGAACTGTGAGATCAGGACCTGAGCCGAAGTCGGATGCTTAATCAACTGAGCCACCCAGGCGCCCCACAGAAGCCTTCTTCTTCCCCCAGATGACATACCATGCCCCTGATAGATGTTCTCAAAGCACTTTGTGTTTCTCCTTCCAAGCACATAATAGACGCTGTCAACATACATTTAGATGATATGCCGTTCTCACTCACCAGTCCTGCCTCGTTGAACATAGTAGCCACTATAAACAACATGTGGCTATTTAAATTTAAGTGTAAATTAATTCAAATAAAACAAAACAAAAAACTCTTCTCCGGTCACACCAGCCACATTTCAAGTGGATGATACAGATATGAGACATTTTCATTATCACCGTCTTATTGGACAGTGTCGACCTAGCTATGATTCTGGTCTTGCTCACATGCCGTATCCAGTTCCGAGAGTCTGGCACATTACAGGCACTCAATAATATGTGCTGGGTGAATACAGTAGGAGGTGTCTTCATTAAAAGGAGGACCTGGGGGTGCCTGGGTGGCTCAGTCGGTTAAGCATCCGACTCTTAATTTTGGCTCAGGTCATGATCTCATGGTTTGTGAGACTGAGCCCCGCGCTGGGCTCCAGGCTAAGAGCATGGAGCCCGCTTGGGATTCTCTCTCTCCCTTCTCTCTCTGTCTCTCTCTCAAAATAAATAAATAAACAAATTAGTAGGACCTTACATAGCAAGAGAAATAAAATCATATATCCCCCTTAGATTTGTCCCTTTTTCTAACAAAACCTAGTTATGAGTACATTTGTTCGATAAAGAATAAACAGAATAAACAATGATACAGGAGCTCTGAACTCAAACTAGAGGTCCAGGCACATGGCATCAATCCTGACAAAAAATGGGTCTTGATAACACAAAGTCCCATCCAACTTCTCAGAACTAAATCTGAGCTAGAGACAGCATATCCCTGTCATTGGGGCCAGGGTGCTGGGAATGACAGAGCCAAGGACCTGAAAATGGTTGGCCTAGTCTCTCTTCATCACCGATATTTTTTTTCCTGACAGCTAAACCAAAACAACAACAACAATAAAAAAGGGGGTAAAATCTCAGTCGTATCCGTGGACAGGAGGGCTCTGAGCTCCAGAGCTCCACAAGACCCATGCTATCCAACCCCTGTATGCTCTTCACTGCCACACACACACACACACACACACACACACACACACACACATTAAAAAGAAAAAAAAAAGCAAGCCAACGGTTCAAGAATCTCAATGTGGAGATGCAAGAAATTGGACTCTAATAAACCTCCTTACCTACAGAAGGTACTCAGATAAATGCTGAATTAACAGGAAACTCTGAGTCTTGGAGGGCTGGGACCTCGTATGCAATATTTGCTCATTCATTCAACAAATGTTTACTAGGCATCCGCTGGGTGACAGGCAACTTGCAGTTACTGGAGATCTACCAGTGAACAAAGGAGACAAACAGACAACATGGTCTGCCTTCTTGAAGCTTACCTGCCAGGCTGGGTTTCAACTGTGGTTGAATATTACAATTATCTGAGGAGTTTTGAGAACTCCCACTGCTTGGGCTACACACACATACACACATACACACACACACACACAGAAATTCTGGTTACAGTGGTCTGACATTAGAACTAGGAACAGGTACCTTCCCAGGTGGGCCCAATGAGCAGTCACATGAACCTGAACACCACAGTTCTGAACCAGTGGTTCTCAAAGTGTGGTCCCAAGACCAGCAGCAGTGGCAGCAGCAGCACCTCGTGGGCCTTGTGAGAATGCAAGTTCTCAGGCCTCTCCTCAGATGTACAGAATCAAAAGCTCTGGGAGTAGGCCCAGCAAGCTGTGTTTTAACAATCTCTCCAGGAGACTCTGATGCCCGCAAAAGTTGGCAACCACTGTTGCAGGCAAAAGTAACTGGGAAGGTAAGTTTTTGAAGGTAGAGGAGTCTTGTTCTCCATCTTTTCCCAATATCCTCCTGCCAACTCATTCAACTTGGTCAGGAATCACAAGAACTGACTCTGCAAGTTGGTACCTGATCGCCACACCGCTGGGTGTCTAGAGGTTCCCACCAGCTGCTCAAGGCACTGCTTTGCTAACTGGGGCTCCTCTGCCCACCCATTTCCCCAGTTAGCAACTCCTCCCCAACTGCCAATGAGCCTGGCATGGACACCCTCCGGCTAACATCTCCATGATAAACTGCAGGTGCAGTTGGTCCCCACAGCCATCTGATGTCCTTATCTCCCACAGGGCTGCGCAAACAGCACAACACTCACACACAGAGGCCTGACTCACTGTGGCACGCACGCACAGAGCCTCATTTTACACAATGCACGTAAACGTTCCTCCTCTATCACATTTGTGACATCACATACACATAGGCACTTGTGGTCAAGCGTATATTGATATCCTCTTACACTGTTCTACACACACACGCTCTGAAATCATACCTCACCAGTGATCCTCAAATTTGTCTGCATTTTGGCCTCACCTGCAAGCTTTAAAAAATACTGATGCCCAGGCCACAACCCACACCATCTGAACCAGGATCTCTGAAGTTGGAACCCAGCTTTCTGTGTTTTTTAAGGTACCCATGTGGTTCCAATGGGCAGCCCAGGTTGAAAAGTCCTGTTCTATGCCATAACTTATAGAAATAAAAAGAGGGTCTCAGCCTTTTTCAGAAAGGAGACAAGATCCTTGGAGGAAACTGGAATTCAAAGACTTCCAGAGGTCTCGTGAAAATCCTTTGAATCACAATTATCTGAGCCCACATCTTCTGTTTCTTTGTCCATTTGTTGATGCCCATTAGTCAAAGACCACCAGGAACACACTTCATCATGCAAAATTGGGTTTACTGGCCCACTGCAATGGGGGTGATGGCCACCCCACCACGGAGAACCATGAGGCGTCTGAGTAAGAAAGTATTAGCAGGAACTTATTGTGGGATTTGTGCTGGTGTTGTGTAATTTGGGACAGGTTGCAAGGGAACAGGAACTTGCTCTGCACTGGATGTGTCAGGAAGTGAGGATGATAATAATTCTATGATTGGGCGTCTTAATGAATCCTATCTAGAGGTCAAGAGGAATGAAGTAGTCCTAAAGCTATAATTGATAAGGAAGCAGAAGTCACTCCCATAACCCAGGAAGTAAGGATGCTTAGCCATTTTTATGGTTTTGACAGTGGTCTTGTATTGTGCTCAGATAGGATTAGAGAATGGTGTTGTGTTTATCTCGCTCCATTATATCCACAGAGTGGCCTTGTATGACGTTATGCAACTGTCATTTATGCCACTGTCGATGTTCACCAGAAGAGCGCCAAGCACCAGCTGTGAGAGTGAGGCCAGCCCCGAATGTTCAATGCTGCTTTTCTCTTTCTTAGCTCTCCTTCATTCTCCATGTTGCCTCTGTATTGTCTCTTTGCATTTTAAATGTGTCTGCTTGTTCCTCTGGGAAATAACTCTCACCTTCCCGGCCTCCTCTATAATACATAGCACATACAATATACATAGCACATGTAATACATGCTGGGTGTGTAGACAAGGGAGCCTTCACACTCTGGAAAGTACACTTGGCTTAGGTTTGGAATCAGAAAATCCAACTTTCAATCCCCACTTCCTACTTGCTAAGTGCACACCTTGCAAATAGCTCAACTTCTCTGAGCTCACATGGGGGTAAAAGTCCCAGTCTGCCCCAGTGGGTTTCTGTCTGCCCCACTGGATTTCTGGTGGGAAGAGAATGAGACAAGTCTGAAGGCACAAGGGGCTAGCAAATCAGCAGATTCTCCTGAGAAGCAGAGAGGGTAGGTAATTGGGGTGGAGGGATGACTGGTTTGACCTACACCTTGGTCAGGGGTAGCAAAAACAGTAGGCTTAAAGGTCCTCTGAGGACTCAAGAGAGGGTACAGGAAAGTGGATTACCAGGTAGGATTCTGGTCACCTCGCTGAAGCTCCTAGTAACAGACTACAAGGGTAAGCAACCAGATGTTGAACTTAGAATGCCATGCCATAACATTTTCTAAGGGCCTAGTGTTAGGCATTATGATGCAGAAATGGAAAAAAAAAATACACTTTCTTCCCAAAGATGCTCCTGGTGTATTGGGAGAAAGAGAGATACAAATAAAACACAACTGCAATTCAAAATAACAACAACAACAACAACAACAGAAGCACTTATAAGGTATAGTACAACATAGAGCAGGGAGGAATTAATCCCTATCAAGGGATGGAGAAGAGTGACAAGGAGATCTTAGGGAAAATAGCACAAAATGGATAATGCTTCAACTGGGTTTTTGCACAATGAGTAGGGGCCTGTCAGGCAAAGAGGAGGAAGTATCAGGAAAAGGGGATCCATAGCAGAGGAGGCAGCAGGTGCAAAGACACGAGTATGAAATACTCTGATGTGTTCTGGGATCTTGAAACACATTCATAAGTAAGTCATCAAGGAACTGTCAACTCTTATATCCCCAGACCACACCAAATTGTCTAGGGCATTGTGTTTACTTATAAATGGAGGGAGCAATTAATGAACACTATAGCTGTCACTATCAGAGATTTCAGCCCCTGTGACAGAATTCCAACCATTTACAAGGGTATATGTATGGTGTAGGTTTGATTTACAGGTACAGTTACATTATCTTTTCACTCTTCTGGTCCCACGTGTACAACTCTTTGGAATTATCTACATGGTTAACTGATTTCAACACTCAAAACCAGGTCTTCTGAACAAAGATTGCACCAATATTGAGATTTCTTATTATTATTCAATCCTCAGCTGCTGTCTTCAAATAACTGATTCAGGAAAGGTCTGACCCAAGGGCACAAGAGTCCCTCCCCAAATTCTTCTGATCCGGGCTTCCAGAAAGTCAAGTTTAGTCAGTTATCTGTAAGATAATAGGCCACCAGAGAGCCATGGGCTTGTCCCACAGATCTTGATTTTATAGCAGAGACTCCAAAGCAAATTCTAGGAGTAGCTGCCAAGAGAGATTTGGGCTTCACAGACCATGTGAGTGGACTTCCCCTGGGTGATCAAAACTGAAAGTGATCAATCTGGCCAAATTTACTGGGCAGAGAGGTCATCCTTTTAGGATAATCTACATACAGATTAGAGAAGTGGGTACACTTCTATGATTCTCTAGCCACCCTCCAGTACTGAATGCACTGCACAGCTAGCTGCTTAACTAAGCACTCCTGTTACCCCTGTATGTCAGCCATGTCCAGGGCCAGCCAGCCTGGAGACAAATAGATCCCCACAGGGGCGAGCATAAGGCAGTGCTCACTAATAGAACATCTCTTCTGGGTGAGTGAGGCAATGGTGAAGACACAGAGGCCCCAACACATAAACAGAGTCCAGATGAAATCACTTCATAAAATGGAAGCACAATAAAAAGAGCAATGCTCTAAAACAGGCTACTATTTTATACCCAAATTGAAACTGGCATATGAACTAAATAAATTAAATGTAAGTAGACCTTTGACTTGTTTATCTGCATCTCTAGAAATGGCTATTTTAAAGTTGGCCCCTAAAAATGTATTTAACCATCTCATTCAGAAAACAAAAGTCACTATACATTCAGGGATACAGGGATATTTAATACTGGGTGCTGTGAAAGGGGACCTAGGGAAGACTCAGGGAGGACTGGGAAGGATTATTAGTGGGTTTAAGTCCCTGGCCCCATCCCCACGAGCCCCCTACACAGAGGACTCAGCACACTTGGAGGAACTCACATACCTGGCCTCAACTTCTCCCCATGACCTCTCCTCTACCACTTTCCACAAAAACTTCAGTTTCCAAGACTCTGTTCTGTTTTCTTCTTTTTACTTTTTACATCAACATCATGGAGGTGATCATTATTTATGTACATTACATTGCTTATGTACAATAAAATATATTCATCTTAAGTGTACAGCCTGATGAGTTTTGACAAATCTATGTGCCCACATAACCCCCATCCCAATCAAATATAAAACCCTAAAGAGTGCCCTTTCATGGTCAGTCCTTTCTGTCATCATAGAGTCACTTCCCCATTCTAGGATTTATATGAATGTAATGAAACAGCGTGGGCTCCTCTGTGTCTGGCTTTTCACAGAGTGATGTTTTTGAGATTCATCTGTGTTGCTGCACATACTGGTAGTTTATTCTTTCTCGTGGCTGAGAAGTAGACCATTGTATGAATCTACCGCTATTCATTTACCCATTCACAGGATGAAAGGCATTTGGGTTCTTCCTTGTTTTGAATATTACACATAAAATGTCTATGAACATCCAAACCCGTGCTGCCTTTGTCCAATGCTGGAAAATGGTTATTTTGTGTATCACATCCAGTTGTCTGACTGCCTACAGTGGCTCCATGATGGGCAGGAGGGCAACAGAATCATCTTTCTTTCTGATCAACAAACGTGCCTCCTTGCCCCAGATGTACTGTCCTCATCCCCTTCAAGAATGTGCTGTTTGACTCTACCTAAGATACTCCTGCTCCCAAAAAGCATTCCCGGCAGCCATGCCCCTGCCCTGAAAATGGAAACCACATATTAATGAATCAGGTTTTGGTGATCAGGTTAACTTCACCCGTGACAATGACAGTCATGGCAATGGCACATCTCTTTTGTATCCTTCCCCAAAACCTGTAACGCCAGTCTAACCAGGAGAAGCCCAGACTGAGGGACAGTCTACAGAATGCCTGTCCAGTACTCTTCAGAATTGTCAATAAAACAGAGGAAGCTTGAAAACCTGTCATTGGACCAGAGGAGACTCAGGAGACATGACAACAAAATGTAATGTGGTCTCCTGGAATGGATGCTGAAACAGGAAAAGAACATGAATGGAAAAACTGGCAAGATCTGAGTAAAGTTTAGAGTTTGGGGGTGCCTGGGTGGCTCAGCCAGTTAAGTGTCCAACTCTTGATTTTGGTTCAGGTCATGATCTCACAGTTCGTGGGTTGAAGCCCCGCATCTGGCTCTGTGCTAACAGCATGGACCCTGCTTGGGATTCTCTCTCCCTCTCTCTCTGCCCCTCCCTGCCATCAAAAATAAATAAATATTTTTGTTTTTGTTTTTTTTTTAAAGTCTGGAGTTTGTCTAATAGTCATGCAGCCATGTGGGGTTCTCAGTTTTGACCAACGTATCATGATAATGTAGGGTTTTAACAATATAAGAACCTGGGTAAGGGGCATATAGGAATGATCTATGCCAGCTTTAAAAGTTTTCTGCAATATAAAATATTCCCTCAGAATATAAAATTATCCCCCCCCCACCACAAAGTTTTTTGAAATGTCAGACTTTAACATTCTGAGCACATAAGGGCCAATAACGTAATAAGCCTGAGATGTGGCCATCCCAGCTAACCTCACTATGCCGCCCACCACACCTGCACTTCCTGGGAGAGGAAGGCTATCCCCTGTCTGTTTGCACATCGTATTCCACTCCATTTCCCCTTGCTGTAGATGTGCCTGGGATTTATGATTATTAAACTGCTGTCTGGTTGATACAGCCAAAAATCCTATTGTCGTTTTTCTGCACAGACTGGCCAATGAAACGCCCAAACCAAGGACAGAGAGGCAGGTCTAGGTAGAGATGTGTTGTAATGCACATCGAGACCCAACTAACACCAGGAAGAAGATAAAGCTGGAGGGGGACACATACCAGCCAAAGCTCTTTGGACAGCAATATACCATCTAATGCCCTACCTTTTCCATCATTTCTCTCTTCCCCTGGAAAGCAAAGGACCCCAGTGTGGGTGAGGCGGCCGTTTTATAAACCCTGTGCTGGGCTCTAGTTTTATTTCCCAGGGTTAACGATCTAAATAAATCTGCCCTGCCTTACTTCTGCTAAGCTGCTTAAGAAACGATGCTTTATAGTCAACATAGATCAGATGGGTACTTTCTCCCTGTGAAACTTGCCATCGGTAAAATTTCTCTACCTAATGAACCAATATTAGTTTAACTACATGTTGTTAATTAAAAGCATAGTTTTATGCAAGCTTTTTTTTTCCTAGTGGGAAAAAAAGGGAATATTGTACTTGCAAAGCCCCCAAAACAGAATAGTAGTTCTAGAATTTATAGGCCTCCCTTAATGGATATGGTGAAATATCTTTTAAGGGTGTCCTTCCCTTAGGGATCTCATTCTCTTTCCAAGCAAGATCTGACCACAGATAACTTTCTACAGCATGGGCCATTTAGCTTTCATGTGTGGGAGAATATCTTTCATCCTGGGTTCTCAATTGTTTTTTTATCCCAAACCATTTTCCTGGTAAGTCAATATGAATTGTGGGCTCAAGAAAACAAAAGTCATGTCTCCTGGTGGTTCCAGCCAAAGATCTATGGAAGTGTCTTCATTTGCATTCGTCCAGAAGCAAACCCTAAAATTCAGGATTCAAGTGCAGATGATTTATTAGGAGGTGATCCAAGGACACATGAGTAGGGTGAAGAGAAGTGAGACAAGGAAGGGAAGGAAAACAATATAAAAGGGATGTTACCAGGTAAGTTACCACTGTGGGCAACTGGGGTTTAGCCATACTGGCATGCTCTGGGACCAGCGTGGAATATGTACTGTTGAGTCATCCAAAAGGGCTGGAAATTGTTTCCAAACTTTCAACTGTCAAAGGTCCTAAGCAGTGTTAACTTCTTTCCCACCCCTTCCAGTTTCTCACAAGCATGGGCAAAGTAGGCTCCAGGGACCACAGAGACCCTTCAAGCAAAGAGACACAGGTGCTAGCAGTTGGAAGCTAGACCAATTTCCACAGAAACGGTCAGGGCTGTAGGCACGTGGATGGGGCACCAGTAGCACCTGCCAAAACAGTGGGTCAAAGCAAAGATGAAGATGGGACCCGGCCTTCCAGCCCTCTAGCCATGTTGCATAAATCCCATTGCTGCCTTCGGTAGCAAAAGAGTCCGCCATGTTTTCAAAGATGGCAGGTGGTTAGTCCAGCTCCAGAAACTGCTAGGTGGAATTCTGTGTGAAGCACTGTGGCTTCCATTTCTCTCTTTGTGGGATCCTTGGAAATGGCACGGTAGAAAGATGACTGAGCCAAAGAGTCTGATTCTGCCAGTAATGGTGGCCTTGGGAAAGCCACTTAACCTCTCTAAAACTCAGTTTCTTCCATCTGTGAAGTGTAGATAATCAGAAATATCTTATTAATCCTGAAGTGAAAGCTACTATTATCTCAAGTCTATAACTGAGAAAACTGGGGTATCCAGTGTTCCTGAGAGAATCACATGAGATAATATATTCATAAGGTAAATAGCAGCCTACAAAGATAAGGTAGTGTTAATAAGAATTTCATAAGAGGGGTGCCTGGGTGACTTAGTTGGTTAAGCGTCCAACTTCAGCTCAGATCATGATCTCACGGTTTGTGAGAGTTCAAGCCCCACATCGGGCTTTCTGCTGTCAGCACAGAGCCAGCTTTGAATCCTCTGTCACCCTCTCTCTCTGCCCCTCCCCTGTTTTCACACACTTGCACAGGTGTGCCTGCTCGCTCGCTCTCTTTCTCTCTCTCAAAAAGAAATAAACATTAAAAAAATGTTTTTTAAAGAACTTCATAAAAGAAGACTTTTGAAGATAGCCTTTTGGAGTGTGGCTGCCAAAAGAACAGCCATCCCAAAGCTGTCCTAGGGCTATTAAGGGCATGGTAATCAATGTATGAAAATGGACACTAGCTGTAAGGGACTGTAAGAAACATAAAAACCAAATGCAACCCATTATTCTTGTTCAGATCCTGGTTTTTAAAAAATGGTTATAAAACACAATTTGAGACCACTGCAGGAATTGGAATATGAACCAACTTAACAGAGAATATTAAAGAACTGTTAATTTTGTTAGGTGTGATAATGGCATGGTGGTTACGTAGGAAAATGATCTTATTCTTTGGAGATGTAGAGTCGCATAGTTAGGGGTAAAGTGTTATGTGTCTGTATTTATTTCCAAATGACTGAGTGAAATATGGCAAAATACTAACAAAGGCTAAGGGATAGGAGCTATATGGGTGTCTACTATACTGTCATTTCTACTCTTCTATATGTTTGAAAAGCTTCATATTAAAAACTTCCCAATGTTTTTAAGGAGTTTTTAAATAAACGTTTCAAACATCAGAAAACTATATAGCGTACTTGGAATTTATCTATGTTGCTACAGCAAACCCTAGTTCATTTATCCTTTAATCGAAATTTTTATTGAGATCATTGTAGACTCAAATAACACAGAGAGTCCCCATGTACACTGTTCTCAGTCTTCCCCAATGGTAACATTTTGCAAAACTATAGTATAATATAACCAGGTATTTATAGCGATGGCATCTACTGATCTTACTGAGATTTCCCCATTCTTTATCTATGCCCATTTGTATGCAAATTTATCACACATGTAGGTACCTGTATCCATCATCACATCAAGATACAGAACATTTCCATCACCCCAGAGATCCCTCGTGGTGGCCTTTTATAACTACACCCACCTTGCTCCCCATCCCCACCCCTCCCCATCTCTAAGCCTTAGCCTCTCGCTGTCTAAAATTATGTCACTTTGGAAAAGTTAGATAAATGGAGTCATATGGCATGTAATCTACAACATCAACATGCAGTGATAGGTAAGACTGAACTAGGAACCAGAAGACCTGGGTCTGAGCCCAAGTTCCACCTCTAGGTAAATATATTTCTTAGGTATATACCAATTTATCTATTTCTTCAACTGTAAAACCAAGTGCCTTCAAGGGTATAACGTGTGGCCCAGGAGACAAGAGTGTGCCTTTGGCAAGAACTGTGGCCCCTGGAGTCCTACAAAGCACTACCTGTACAACTGAACACAAGACCTCATCTCCAGGCTGCCATATTCCCTCATTTTAAATGGATATGTTGGCATCTGTGTGCTTCCTCCATTTCTGCAAGCTTGATCAAATCAAGTTCTCTCCTCAATACCTGAGGGAATATTCCGCTCTCCTATGCTGATGTAGAAAGTTTCTAGGCCTGGGAAGTCCTAGATCACGCAGGAAAAATCTATCCCCAAAACAAAGGCCATCTTGTGAGGCCCCTTGTCAGACAGTTCAAGCTCTGCCGGTGACACCCTGACTTTACTGCCAACTTCTCTTACACTTGAGGATATGGTCCAACCTTTTCAGGGTCTGCATGGCACCTATAAAAAGAGGATATGCAACCACGGGAATCCCATGCAACCAGAATAGGACGGATGACTGCAGGGACAGGGTGCTTTGCACCCTTAGCATTTAAATACGTGACACACTGCACCTCTCTTCAGCCAAAGTGTGATTCCAACGTCGTCTAATTTATGTTCAATTATTTATTCTGCTGTAATGCCTTCTCCAATTACTAATAGATAATTGCATAAGAGGAAATGAAACCCAACACGCTGGGCTAATGTGAGATCATTTTATGGGCAAATTCCTGGCTTGGAAACACTTGCTGAAATGGGGCACAGGTGATTTAATACAATGAAATCAAGGAGACAGGGCCCCCTTTAATTAGCTCCTTAACTTATTTAATGATGCATCGTGGATCCTGAAAGCTGTTATTGTTTAAGGGTGTAATGTGCCATACAATTCAGGGAAAGCAGCCTGGGAAGGGAAAAGGCAAAACGCTGACTTCCGACCGAAGTTCCCAGTGCACCCTGCGCAGCACCACCAGCAGTCCTGGTGATGGGTAATTTGCTTTCTTTCTCCCTTCTGTGCATCATGTAGCAGCGGAAAGAGCCTTTTAGTAACTTCATGCTGCCATTAGACTCAAAAGTCTACTCTATCACCCTGCTACTACATGTGTTTGTACTTCCTGCCTCAGCACATTCGTAATCAACAACAAGGAACTCACTTTTTCCCCTGAAGTTATTCTTCATCTTGGGTAAAAATCAGAGTGCAAAAGAGATGAGCAAGAAATGTAATTATTTTTCTAACACTGAACTTTTTATTTCCAGAGTTCATGTCACAGGGAAGGTCTGAGGAACTTTTGGGGTTCTCCTTCTCTTGGGGTTACCTGGTTACCTCTAAGCATGCATGGCTTCACCTCTCCATGGAGAGCCAACCTGTTTCTCGCCTGGCTTTCTGGGGAACAGCTCAGGGAAAAAATGCAGCCCCCCTATCAGAACAGCTATGCATTCTAGGGAAGCTGTCCCTGGACTCAGGCTTTCAGTTTCCTCTTCTCCCTGAGGCTATCTCTGTTGCTGACAGCTCCCCACTCCATATACTTTTTTGAGTTCAGCTTCTCCTTGTATTCCTTCTCTCATTCAAGTTAGGCACCTTTTGGTGGCCTTTTCCACATAAATCAAAACATCAGGGATCATAGATCACAGAATTTGAAACATAGAAGAGAACTCAGAAATAACCTGACATTACTCCCTGCCCTTTACACTGTAGTTAATCAGGAGTGGGGGTAGAGTATGACCACAAAAGAATGGCATGAGAGAACTTTCTGGGGTGATGGAACCATTCCATACCCTGATTGTGGTGGTGGTTACGAGAATACATACCTGTGTTACAGTTCATAGAAACTAGACACACGTTACTTTTACTATATGACAGCTTTAAAAAAAAATTAACCTCAAAAATATAGAAATAGCAAGTTTGAGGGTTGGAATCCAAATCTTGGTCTCCTGACCCCATAAAACTACTCCCCTAAACAACTACAACTTAGCTGAGAAGGCAGGTCCAGATGGCAGGGACACTTCTGTATGTGTGACATGAAATGGGGCACAGGTGGTATAATACAATTATATATACAGTGCATCATATAGACGGGGTGTGTGTGTGTGTGTGTGTGTGTGTGTGTGTATTCCTCCCATCTTGACCTGCTTTGTACACATATCATATATATTCTTCTCCCAACAGCTTAGCGCAGTGTCTGGTATGCAGTGGACACCCAAGAAATATTTGCTGAATGAAAATGAATTAGCAATTTGCATACAGGAGACACCACAAAAGAATGCACATAAGATGCCAGTTACACAAGTAGAGACAGCTTGAACTTCCAGCCTCCGGTGCTCTATCTGCCGACTCGCTCGATGCCCCTGCCAGGTGGGGGGCTTGGCTAATCATGTGTGCTCATAAAAAGCCAGTACTAATGGAAGCTATCATTTTTCCGCCCTTCGGCTGGGAGCCTTTCACATCACTCATGCTGGTTTTTACTCTAGCCTGTCCCTTGAGCCCCAGGCACATATATGACCTGCAGCTTCAACAGCCGGATTTCAATGTTTTCTAGGCACCTTAAAGCCCACATGGCCAAAAGGGTGCCTATCCCCCAGCTAAAACTCCAAGCAAAAGCCCAGGGTCTCTATCCCATCTCAGTAAGAGGCACCACCCTGCCTCCAGCTACTTAAGCCAGAAACTAAAACAACACTCTGGTTTCCTTCCATTCCCTCATCCTCCCATGGCCAATCTATCTGCTCCATCAACCCCATTATCCTGTCTCCGCCCTCACTTCATCCCTCCCCTCCTGGTCATCACCTCTCGCCTGGAAAACCGCTGGAGTCCTTGTGTGGACCTCCCAGCTTCCACACTGACCATGCTACGGGCCACTGTCTACAGAATGAACTGGTTTTTTAAATTAAAATCACACCATGCCAGCAAAAGCTAGAGTGCTTCCCTTCATGCTCAGAATACACTCGAGCGGGAGGCCCTCTGAAGTCTGACCCCTGCCCTCTCTCCCATCCCATCACTCTGCACTGTCCCTCTCACTCATACTCCAGCCACTTTTGCCCTTGAACTCTGGATCAAATATGCCGATCTCACTCCTCACCGTGCCTTAGCCTGTACTCCTCCCCACCCACCCCGGGGCTGTGGTTGGCTGCCTCTTTCCATGCAGGTCTTGCTTCAGATTTGAACTCTTCAGATAAGACTATTTTAACCCAACCCAAAAGAGCCTCTTTTAAGGTGAAGAGTGTTTATTATTTTCATCACAGAACCAGATATTTTCTTTTTTTTTTTTTTAACGTTTATTTATTATTGAGAGACAGAGAGACAGAGAGCATGAGCAGGGTAGGGGTAAAGAGAAGGGAAGACACAGAATCTGAAGTAGGCTCCAAGCTCTGAGCTGTCAGCACAGAGCCTGACGCAGGGCTCGAACTCACAGTGAGATCATGACCTGAGCCGAAGTCAGTCGCCTAACCAACTGAGCCACCCAGGCGCCCCAAGAGATTTTCATTTATAAAAATAAGTTGTCTGTTGTCCTCCTCTGGAATAGAACCCCGATAGTGTGGGGTTCTTTTCCATGCTATTCTCTTGCGACAGCTTCATGCCAAGAACGGTGCACACAGGAGGCATGCAGCAAGCAAATGTTTGATTAACAAATTAATCGGAAAGGAAATGCATGCCCCCCAAAATAAATAAATAAATAATCGGTATATCCTCTGCGAAATTCTCAAAGACTGCATAAACTGGCTGACAGATACCAGAGGACACACTTAAAGGAACAATCACCAAGGCACAAAAGACTTCAGTGAAAAACTGTAGCCCAGGGGCAAAAACGCCCTTCTCTTTGTATGCTGAAACTTCAACACTAGCACTTGGAGCTTCTTCCCTCGCCAGGAGGGGGCACTTTCTCCCAGGGTAAAGAGCAGGGCGTGGGGGCGCCTGGGTGGCGCAGTCGGTTGGGCGTCCAACTTCAGCCAGGTCACGATCTCGCAGTCCGTGAGTTCGAGCCCCGCGTCAGGCTCTGGGCTGATGGCTCAGAGCCTGGAGCCTGTTTCCGATTCTGTGTCTCCCTCTCTCTCTGCCCCTCCCCCGTTCATGCTCTGTCTCTCTCTGTCCCAAAAAATAAATAAATGTTGAAAAAAAAAAAAAAAAAAAAAAATTTAAAAAAAAAAAAAAAAAAAAAGAGCAGGGCGTGGAACCAGGGAATGAATTAGTATGTTTATTAGGCCACATCCCCAAAGACAGACCACTTGTCTCATCTAAGTTACAACTGTCTCCAAAGCATGGAAAGGGCTCTCCGATCAGCAATTTACACAGGCAAACTTAACATATTGTACGATGTTGATTTATGGTGACAATTAAGAACGTATTACCAAAGTCTATTTCACCATTAACATCCCGGGGGACAGGATAAGTTTTAAATCTTCCGGCTGCTTCTTCCCTAAAGGCTGGGATCTTGGCTAAGGATTTAGAGATTATAAATTTAACAAAGGATGAAAACTGCAAGAGGAGAGTCTTGAACAGCAAATAATGAGTTTAACCAGTGTCTCAAGTTCTCAGCAAGATTTATAATGCTTCCCTGCCTAAGGCCAAGGAATCTTTTATTTTGAAGTTTATAGCGCTATCACTTGCTGTTTTAGATCCAGATGTGAGAGTCTGGCCCTGGGACGGGATTCTTTATGGAAGTCAGTGGTCATGGCTTCAGCAAAACTCTCCTTCTGAGGACCTTTCTGGAGAATAGTATAGTGACCAGGAGGCAACGGCTGTCACATGTAAAGACCAAAAGAGGCACCAGGGCTTGACCAAGTGACATACAGACCACTGAACTGTATACTCATCTGGCCAGAAAGCCCAGTGGCTAGATACCCAACAATCCAGATTATAAGAACTCGGGGGCTAACTGGTTCTATAATGACAGAGTCTGCATTTTCACCTTTGGAGTCACCCATCACAGTAAAGGAATACTAGCAAAAGCCAATTGTTAGCTACTTACCGTTGAACTGACAGAGTGTGAAAGTCAATCAGCTGTACCTAGGTCAAACTTCCTCAAAGTACCCTCCATATTTCATCTCCAGAGGAGGTGGCCACCTCCATCAGGATTACCTGGGATACATTTAAAGGAAGAAAAAGCCACTACACCAGGCCTGCAAAAATCTGGGACTGAGGTCTAGAAATCTCCATCATTAACATGCTCCACAGATTATTCCTATACATACTAAATTTTAGAAAACACTGATCCAGCTTTGTTGGGATGGATGAGAGCTGACCTCTCAAAACACTTACTCCAAGCAGAACTCTAGATGCGACTAGGAAGTACTTCTCTTTGCCTCTGACTATTTTACTCTGAAAAGGCAACCATCATGAGAGCCTCTTGGAAAGAAAGGGAGGTGATATTCCTGAAGAACATTCATTTCTTCTGAGACACTGACCCTCCATTGGACCACCCATTAGCATGACAATATTTGTATACAACCCTGCCCAATTTTCCCTTAAAATATGTATCTGTGGTATACATGGCACTCCAGTAGGTGAGTTAGAATATTTTTAAAGACTAAAACAACTTGAGAATTGAGTAATGAATATCCAAGAGAAGAATTTCAGGTACCGTGAAGGCTATTACAGACAATACTACCTTATCCCCTCCCTCACTCTCTCCCAAGACAGGTTCACATAAAAGTTGGCTTGCATGACCATATACTGGGGACCAGAACCTATCACATTCTGTGAGTCCAAATTCTCAATGTTGTCTGGTCATGAGGTTTTCAAAGCATAGCATTTTGCCAATAGAGAGAATCACCCACCAAATGCAATGTGTATTATGTACACACACACACACATGTGCACGCACGCGCCTAGGAAATGTATTGTTCTGCTCGTCAGGGACT
Organism: Panthera onca; assembly: GCF_046562875.1. Taxonomy (NCBI): domain Eukaryota; kingdom Metazoa; phylum Chordata; class Mammalia; order Carnivora; family Felidae; genus Panthera; species Panthera onca. Next base: position 28,560,889 of record NC_138354.1, read on the forward strand.
GGTAAAAGATGGTGGGTACAGAGTCCACCCATTCTGGTCACCAGAATCTTAACTACAATAATCAATAAATATCTACAAATACCAGATAACCATCTGTAACAACATAAATATTTGTCTTACAGAGTAAATTTTCTTAACATGAATTGGACAGGACATGGCATAACAGAAAAATGATCATGCTAACTAACATTTACTGGGAACTTATTTTGGGTTCAAGAATTTTATAGACATTGGGAGTTATTCTCATCACAATGCTGAATTCGGTAATGTTATACCTCCATTTTACGGATGAGAAAACAAAAACTTTAAGTCACATTCCAAAGTTATACAGCAGAGCAATAAGCTGGGATTTCAATCCATACAGCCTGACTCCAGAGGCAACTTTTTCAGGAAAGTCTGGATAATAAGTGTTTTAGGCTTTGCAAGCCATAAGACCTTGGTCATAGCTACTCAACTCCATCACCGTGGCACGAAAGCAGCCATACGGCAATAGGTGGCTTGTGCAAATGAGCATGGCTGTGTACCAATAAAACTTTATTTATAGGAACCGAAACCTGAACTTCATATAATTTTCACATATCATGAAACATTATCGTTTGGTTTTTCCAACCAGTAAAAAATGTAAAAAAATACTCTTATGATTGGTACAAAAATGGGTGATGGCCTAGATTTGGCCGGCAGACTACAGTTTGCACACCCTTGCTCTACACCACTTTCTAGTCATGATACCTTGGGCAGGTTTCTCAGTATCTCAGCTTCTTATTCTTAATCACTAGGCTAATGATACCTTGATTGACAGCATACCCTAAGTCATTTGCTCATTCACGCGTACGTTTTTACTTAACAGATACTTATTGAACCATGCACTGGGCTAGATGCTGAAGATGCTAGATCCAGTCTCATCCCTCAGTGAGCTTATATTTCAGTGGCAGTAACAGATGGAGAAGCAAGTGTTCTCTGTGACAAGTATCTGACAGCAAAGCCGAGAGTGCTATGGGACAACAACTCTGGAATAAGGAACTCAGAATGTCTCAAAGGCACTGCAAGAAAAGTAGCGACTTTCGAGACACAGGTGATTCCATATGGAGGGGGCCCAAATTCATACTGTCATTCATCCTACTCTGGTTGGGCTGCCATGGGAGACGGATGGAATATCTGAATCGCAGATCCTAGGCCACTGCTCTAATCCTTTGACAAAAGATATATTTGTTTTGTGCTGTTGTGTAATGCATTACCATACACTTAATAGCTTAAAATAACACATATTTCCTATCTCACGGTTTCCATGGGTCAGGAGTCTGGACACGGCCTAGCTGCCTCCTCTGCTCGGGGCCACACTAGGCTGCAGTCAAGGTATCAGCGGGACCACATTCTCATCTGGAGGTTTGACTGGAGAAGAAGCAGCTTCTGAGTTCATTCACATTGTCGGCAGAATTCATTTTCTTGTGGCTGTGGAACTGGAGGTGGCTTGCCTCTTCAAGGCTAGCAGGAGTGACAACGGTTCTTCTTAGCATTTACACAAATGCAAAATAAATACATAGAAACCATTCTCACCCTTGCCATATAACATAGCTTAACCAAAGAAGTGACACCGCATCCATCACCTCTGCCATATTCTGTTGGCTAGAAGCAAGTTGCAGGTCCTTCCATCCTGAAGGGGAAAGGATCATCAAGGACATTATACCGGGAGTCAGAGGTCATGGGCGCCATCTTAGGATTCTGCTACCACAAAAGACGTCTGGCACACAGGACGCATGTTGTACCTGGGTCATGTGGTCCATGAGCTAAAAGAGCTTAGCACACTGTCCAGCACAGAAGAGGCTTGTTACTATCCTTATGATTTGCCACTACCATTATGGAGAATGTTCCATCCATGTTTCATCCCTCTCAGAGCATTATTCATCTCTCCAAGGTGATTTGGGATACTGCTATGCAGAGAGCAACTTCTCCTCTTTCTCTCCAGGGACTTCCACGTATCACACTGCGTCCACATTCCCTTTGATGCCTTGAAGTTTTCGAGCTGACCTAATGGCTTTGTGCTATATTGCTGTCTAGGTAGAAATGCTTCTGTCAGAGATGGGTTATGTCGACTTTTGCCAACAGCCTCTGAGCTCCCAAATTCCAAATGCTAATTTGCTTTGTGCCAACAAATTCATCTCACAATCTTTTACTGCATGCCCACTGCATGTCAGGTGATGTGTTTTCTCCTTCTTGGTAGGTTTGCTCCAGCTCATATCCCCAGAATTTTCTGTCATTTTGACTGTTTTAATTTGTATTCAGTGTCACTTTTCCCCCCATTCTATTTAAGGCTGAGTCCATTTTTTACAAGCAGTATCTAAGGTGTGAGGTATCAGAGAAATACCACACCTCACTGATCCTCTCTTCTGAAGTGAGGAGTACATTTCACTAAGCTTTTCACTCTCTCCCTCTTTATTTCCTACTACCTTTCCTTGCCATTGAGATTCAGAGTCACTGTGTGCCCCCTCTCTCTTACAATCAACTCTCAAAGAGGAAGGAAAGAAAAGAGACAAGAAAAGAAAAAAGAAAAGGAAGAAAAGAAAAGAAAGTAAAAAAAGAAAAAACCTGTGGTATTTCAGTTGAGTATCTTTTATTTCTTTGTGTGTGTGTATACCTCTGGTTTCCCAGGAATACTTTCTGATTCAAGTGACTGTTACTATATCATTAGTAATAACAATATTAATATTGATGATATTAATAAAAACTGATGTTGCTAGGGCTCTAATTATGTTCCAGGATCTAAGACCTTTCTGTATATATAATAAGTGCAAAGCTTCTACATTACCCCAGTTCCATGCTAAGCCCTGTACCTAGAATGTGTTACCTAAACCAGCCCATTCTTTTGCTCTCAGCACTTACTCTCTGTTGAGCACTGAACCATGAGATTGCCAATATTCAATCATTTTTTCATTTACAAGAAAGGCAATTTCATATGGTTCAACCTAATAACAGGGATTTATACTGAATGATTACACAAACAGATGGACAATTATGATCTAAGAGCCATGCAGGAAAAACATGGGGTTCTATGTAAAAGTAAAATAGGGGAAACTGACTACAACCCGGTTTTAGGATGGTGTTGGGGAGATACTTCTTCTCCAGCCCTATGTTGCTTCCCAAGCAGGGAAAATTGCATTAATGCAACAGTCCTGCCCTCCCTCCACCCTCCTCCACCAGTGAGTGCTGTGGAGAGGACTGTTAGTGATCCCATTCCTTATCCTTCCTGTTAGCAGTCCACCCCCACAGAAACATCTGCTTTCTTTGCTCCTCCACACTTACATTTTTCTTTCTCTTGTGGCAGAATACACACGACATAAAATTTTCCATCTTCACCCATGTTAAGCGTACAATTCAGTGGCAGTAAGCACTCTCACACTATTGGGCAGCCATCATCACCGTCCATCTCCAGATCTTTTTTCATCTTCCCAAACTGGAACTAGGATCCTATTGAATATTTCCCCCATTTTACCCTCCCACAGGCCTGATGGCCACCTCTACTTCCAGTCTCCATGAGTTTGACTACTGGAGATACCTCATATCAGTGGAATTATACAGTATTTGTCTTTTTGTGACTGCCTTAGTTCACTTGCCAGTACATCAAGGTCCATCCATCTCATAGCGTGTGTCAGAATTTCCTTCCCTGTTAAAGCTGAATAATTTGCCATTGTGTGCATACACCACATTTTCTTTATCTAGTTATTCATCCATCAATGGGCACTTGGGTTGTTTCTCCTTTCTGGCTAATCTGAAAAATGCTGCCATGAACATGGATGTGCAAATACTTGTTTGAGTTCCCACTTTCGACTCTTTGGGGTATCTACGTAAGCAGAATTGCTGTACCAAGTGGCAATTCTATTTTTAATTTTTTGAGAACCTACCATGGGGTCTTCCACAGTAGTGGCACCTTTTGAAGCCCTGCCGGTTCCAAGTGCTCCACACCCTTGCCAACATCTACTCTCTTGTTTGGTAAGGGCCATCCTAATGGGTGTCAAATGGTATCTCACTGTGGTTTAGATTTGCTTTTCCTCATGATGAATGATGTTCAGCATCTCTGCATGTGCTTATTGGCCAATCGTGTGTCTTCTTTGGAAAGATGTCTGTTCGACTCCACTGACCATTTTTTAATCAAGTTGCTTGCTGTTGTATTGTAGGAGTTCTTCACATATTCTAAATATTAACCCTGGGCGTCTGGGTGGCTCAGTTGGTTAAGCGTCCAACTCTTGATCTCGGTTCAGGTCACGATCTCACAGTTCCTGAGTTTGAGCCCCCAATCAGGCTCTGCGCTGACAGGGTGGAGCCTGCTTCAGATTCTCTCTCTCGCCACTCCCTTCCTTATGCTCTCTCTCTCTCTCTCTCTCTCTCTCTTCCCCTCTCAAAATAAATAAATAAACTTAAAATAAATAAATATTAACCCTTTATCAGATAGATTTTGCAAATATTTTCTCCCATTCTATAAGGAGCCTTTGTACTGTGTTGATGGTGTCCTTTGATGCACAAGTTACAAATTTTGATATAGTCCAATTTATGTATATTTCCTTTGGCAGCCTGTGCTTTTGGGGTCATATTATGTTTCAGTTTTACAGAGGCAGGCCTACCACTGGGGCTCTTGTGAGGACCAGTGCTGCTGGTGAGCGCAGTTAATCCTGAGTTTAGTGTTAAGAATCACACTTATCCACTGAAATGAGCCCTGTTTTCCAACATCAGCTTTTCTAGTTCAACAAAGAGATATTTTGACCTCCATCAGAATTACTCCTCGCCTTTTTCTTGTTTGGTATTAATTTATGCCTTTCTTCCAATACCAAAAGGACATCAAAGAATGTGATTTTAGGATGGCAGCTGAAGGATGCACAGAAGTTAATTAATGGAAGGGGAAAGAGAAGGGTAAATCATCTAAGGCAGAGGGAAGAAAATACACAAATGGAAGAAGAAAAGTATGATCAAATACCCATCACTGAGCAAATGGTGGGGGGGGGGGGGGCGGGCATAAAGAGGGGCTGGAAAAAGTAGAGAAGAGAGTAAATGGAACAGAGGAAAAGATGAAGTTCCAGCCAGGAGCAGAGCCAGAGCCCCACATAATCATGATCTTGTGGGATATTGTGTCTGTCCCTGACCAGTAAGAGTTAAGTTTGTTTTCTGTGATCCCTAAAGATTTACACTCACTATTTACCCTCATTTCTGGGTATGAATAACAGAATCATCAGATTTCTCCCAGAAGCCGAGGACTGCTATTGAATAAGACAGATAAGCATGTCACTTTGCTGCCACCAAAGCCATAGGTCAAAAAATACTTTAATTGGATAAGGAAACTCCCTTATGCCAAAATGGGTGGGAAAAAAAAAATCACAGAAAAGAGGAAACACAAATTACACTAACACAAAAAAGTGCTTGCAAGGAGTGGGAAGGAAGAAGGCATCAAAATTCCTGTCCTTCTAAAATCGTCCATAATTTTAAATGGACTCCCCAAGATGTATTTGGCCATTAGAAATATAAACACTTTCCCCCAGTCTTTGGCAAGGGGTTTCAGCAGATGAATGAGGGAAAAAAATGTTTTAAGATTTTTAAGTAATCTCTACACCCAACATGGGGCTGGACCCTATAACCCCAGATCAAGCATTCCACACTCTACCTGAGCCAGCCAGGCGCCCTGATGAATTAGAAAGATCTTAATAAATAATACTTTTCTCTGTGGGCTTCAATCAACCCAACACTCAGGACTACAAGGAAGTACATCATTGCATTTAATACTTACAACTTCCCTAGGAGGATGAGCACCCCACCCCATTACCCTTGTTCTGCAGATGAAAACACCAAGGGGTTAAAGAAGTGAAATGAATCCCCCACAGTCGTCACACTGTTCCATAGTAGAAAGATTAAAAAACAGTTTTGTCTGATGCCAGAATTCATGTTTCTATTCACTGTAACAGCCTTATGTGCATAAATTCTATTCCAGAGAATACAAGAGGCAGCTTTGGCCAGCTTAGGTCAAAGTCTCTTCCCTCAGTGTGAGATTTTCACGTAGGTTTGCCCCTTTGTTCAGCGACCTCCAGACCCCGACGACAGACCTACAGAGTCTGTACAAATTTCTACTGAGTGACTGGGAACGTGGAGGGAGAAAAAGGGAAGATGGACCAACCGTGAAGAAGGATCTGTGGGAAGAAGGAAGATTAGCAGTGAAAGGAAGTAGAAGGGGAGCTATCTCTTCCACAAAACAGCATCTAGTTTAATGAAAGTTGGTTGGCCCGAATTCTTTGTCATCTAGACAGTAGCTTCTCCCACCCAAAAACCCAAAAGCAAAATAAAAGACGGATTTAAAAATAAGACTAGTTCTTTCTCATTCATTTACTTTTGACGTTAATTTATGGAGCACCTTTTCTGTGCCAGGTACTGTTTTAGACATTTGGGATAGATCAGGGGGCCAGACAAGGATCCCTTCTCATGTAATGTCCTACTTAAGAGAAAGAGACAATAACCAATAACCAAAATAAACAGAGTGGACACAAAGGGGCTGAAATAAGTCTTTCTTACCCCTCTATCACTTCAAATCTGGTCACCGCAATAGCACGTATGGAATGTCTACTCTGTGAAAGACTCGATTCTAGATGATGATCTCATGTAATTCACTTGGGTGAATCTATGAGGTGAACTCCATTATAATCCCCATTTTACAGATGGGTAAGCAGAAACTTAAAAAGGAAACTGCCTAAAGGCCAACAACTAGGAAGTGGCAGGTCCTAGACTTGAACCCAAGTAGCCTGATTCCAGAATCTGTGCTCTAAGCACTAGACAGACCACCTCCTGGGATTAGGTTCAAAGTTATAAACAACGGAAATGGACTCTATGTAACTTAAACAGAAAAGGACTTATCAGAAGGGTACCCAATAGCTCACAAAATCAAAGAGGAAATAGAAACTTAGAGTTTGAGAAAGTAAAGGGGTGCCTGTGTGGCTCAGTCAGTTGAGCGTCCAACTTCAGCTTGGGTCATGATCTCACAGTTCCCGAGTTCGAGCCCTGTGTCGAGCTCTGTGCTGACAGCTCACAGCCTGGAGCCTGCTTTAGATTCTGTGTCTCCCTCTCTCTCTCTGTTCCTCCCCTGCTCACGCTCTGTCTCTCAAAAATAAACACTAAAAAAAAAAAGAAAGAAAAGAAAAGAAAAGAAGAAGAAAATGAGAAAGGATAGCAGGAAAACAGCCAAAATTACAGTTAAAATCTCACCTCAGAAGAGTTCAGTAAAGAGTGTGTCTACATCCCCCAAAGCCCTTGTCATGGTTTCAGCCGCTCTAGGTTGAAAGTCTGAGGAAGGAACATGGTACTGGCTGAGCTTAGTTTAGAGCCCACACTCCTCCAGGAATCACAGAAAGCAAATACCTGGCCTTTCAGCTTCTACAGCAGAAGCAGTGTCCGGGCACGTCTCCAAGATGGTCTGCAGCCGACAAGGGGGAAGTACCACCCTCACAAGTTTCTGCCATATTCGTGTGCCACCTGCCCTGTTAGCCGCTTCATATTTCTCTTCAAAGAGAGTCTATGTTTTTACTTAATTTACTTTAAAGGGGCACTTTATGTTACTGCTGAGGCCACAGGTTCCATGTGCTAGCTATATTTTGTCTGCTAATAGTCATTAAAACAAACATAAAACCGTGAATGATTCTTCAGCTCACCCAGGAATCCCCAGGAGCATCCTGTTCTCCAGGAGATGCTGCTCTGATAGAAGTGACCGAGTTCTCATTTCCCGTGAGGATGGCTGAATGAATGGTGACATCCAGGGAGACTACAGGAGGCTCTGCGTTTATCACCAGAACTCACAGTCTGGGAAATCTACCCCTGCAGTCTCTCTTTTTCCTTAGTTTGCCTTCACTGGAGCCCCACGCCTCCTTCATTTCTTGGCCCACCCAACAGTGGCGCTGTGGAACACAGACATAATGCAGGCACAGCCCTTCTTTGGGTTTTGGACATAGGTGCCCTTCTCTGCATTTCTCAAAATGCTATTTAAGCTTCACAATGATTTCCTTTTGAGAAACAGGATTCAAATCTCTCGCACCCTCTTTATTTCCCTTATCCCAGACCACTGGTCGACACACTGACCAAATAAACAAACGAGCAAACAAACATAAGCCTTACCAAAAACAGGGAGTGGGAATGGGAGATTGGGGGGTGGGGGTAGTTTGTTCAAGAAATATACTCCCTCACTTGCAGCCGAAGTGATGAGCAAATTTATTTACACAACGTATATCCACCTAGGACTACCCTGGCACCGCAAGGATATAAATGCTGCATAAAAACTCCTTCTTCTCTGTGCAGAAAATTCTGTCAATGGACCTGCAGGGAATGCAGAGCAGGACACCCAGCTGGAAGGACGAGAGCCTCTGAAGGAGGCAGAGGAGGGGACGCCACACACCCCATCCCTGCACATAGACTCTCCCCTCCCTCCCATGCATCCCTGCCCTGCACACAGATTCCCTTCTTCCCTCCCCTTCAAAGCCCTCTCCTTCCTCCTTCACCTTGTCTCTCTCCCTCTCAGACCTCTCTCTCGTTCCTCCTCCTGACCTCTCCTAGAGAGGATGGATGAGCAGGTGGCCTGGAGAAGCCTGGACAGAGTTCCAGAGGTGCCGGAACAAGAGCTGCCAAACCAGTTTCCCTCAGCCTCGAGCTGCTCTCAGCATATCTTCTCTTCCGCCCAAGAAGGGGGCTGGCCACAGGCAATTATCTCAGCTCATTCAGTCATAAATCCTCCTGCTTAATGTAGTTGACGGAATGAGATAATCAATTAATTAATAAGTGGCACTGCTCGAGACTAATACATATGCCAACACAGCAAGAAACTGGAAAAGGCACAGGGGGACCGAGGAAAGTGAAGAGGCTTCCTCAGCAATGGGAGAGTATTTACTTGGAGTGCGGCTCAAGTTCAGCAAACATCTGCTTATTCAGAATACGAGCAACCAGGGAACTCAGAATAAGCAGAAAGGTTTCCTGGAATTTTAAAAGAACGGTTGATGCTCTTAACCACAGACGCTCAGGCCTTAGAAGATCCTGAAGTGCTCTCTGAATCAAAAGATTTTTTTCCCTATGGAGTTTTAGAATAAAATGGGTTCCAACTTTCTGGAAATTTGCTCAAAGAGCATGTTCTCTGGGACAGTTTCCAATTAATGCGGATATTATGTCTACCAAATAACCCACTTCTCAATGACTGCAGGTGTGAGGAGGGAGTGGGGATGTGGGGGGTGGGCGGCAGGATGGCAACCACTGCACCAGGTTTATGCTGGGAAGGCCACATTATGGTTTAAAGAATACTGACTGTGGAATCTAGAAAATCAGGTGAGAACCCTGGTTCTTCACTTCCCACAGGTCTGAGAACTTGGGCCAGCCTCTCAGAGCCTCAGCTGCCCAATCTGTACAATGGGAAAATCATTCCATCTTCACAAAGCAGTTGTGAGGACAAGATCGGAAAGGCTGTACTGAGCGCTTCGGGGTGCCGTGGAGCAGTACTCAAATGCAAGGGAAAATTACTGTCATTTGTAACCACACACTTTCGGGTCTCCCCTCCCCTCTCCCCTCTCCCCTCCCTCCCAGGGAGCATAATAACATTCATGATAACTATTACTCATGGAAATTACATCTCTCCATTAGTTCTTCTTACAGAATAAATTTCATCCAAATGCATTAAAATATTTTAGGCAACATGCCTACTTTAAAGGTGTTATTCATTATGATTTTATTTCAAGATGTTGGTCTAAGGAAAAAAAGCTAGACCTTAGTCATTTGGTGAAGTAGTTTGATAGTCAGGTGGTTTTCCTTATGAAAACCCTAACCCTTAGGTTTAGACTTAGCCCACTCCTTTCAAACTGTCAACAAAGATGGAGACAGAGAAAGTCAAACAACCATGAAATATCCAGCAATTAAGCCAAGGCCAAGATCTCTACCGTGCTTATAAAAGTTGTAACAAGTTCAAAAGCAACACCCAAATGGCACGTTTACACTCCACTTAGTTAGCCTCAAGGAATGGGGATGTTTTGAGACTTTTTCCTATTACTCCTTAGTCCTCAGAAAATGGGCATCTGATACAGATAGATGATAGGCAGACAGACAGACAACCAGACAGACAGATGAATGATAGATGCAGAGATGGATTCCATTTGGATGGATTCTTTGTCCTGTGCATGAGGGGACAGAAGACAAAGGAACTTAAGAAAAACATGCAATAGGGCTGACTTAAAAGGAACTTAAAAATCATCTTTCCCCACCTTCTCATTTTAAAAAGTGAAGCATTGAAAAAGGAACCAACTTACCCCTGGTCACAAAGTCAGTCCTGCAAATGTTATTGACAAAAGTAGATGGGCATTAGGCATTTACTGTGTGCCAGACTTTGCACTCAGCTCCATGCCTGTGATACCTCATTTAATCTTCCCAGAACAATCAGAATGCTGGTCTTAGGAAGGAAGGCGAGGCTCGGACAGATGAAGCAACACCCAAGGTAGTTGGCTGGTAAGATGCAAAGCCAAGACTAGACTCTGAAAGGGACACTGGGCTACATGGACCCCAACCCTTGGTTTCTAATTTAGTACAATGTCTCTATATATTTGATTCTGAAATTTTAATTTAAAATGGTTCTTATATGCCAGTGGCAATTGGAAAATTCTCCCCTTTTTTTTAATGAGCATCTGGAAAAATAATTATCTCCCCAAATCACGCATTCCCTTTCTTCTGGTGAAGTCTATTGCAAGCACTGAACCTAGTTCAGCTGGGGCTGGGCCATCCCATAAATAAGTCATGCCCAGGCTGAGTCTGTGTGCCTGTCACTGTATATATAATAGAAGAGACTGTGTCAGGGAGCAGTCAACGCTCACCTCCATGAGCACATGTTTCCAAATTGCTCTTGACAGGTTATGAGCAGAGCGTTTCAAAGGGATGCATTAAATACCAGCACAAGTGCTTTGAGAATCTGCCTTTCTGTTTTCTGGGACTGACACCTTGATTTCTTCCAATGCCCTTTGGTTTTGCCTTTGCTACCATAAGAAACTCCCGGGGCAGCTGGTCTGGTTCCAGGGTTACTCTCCTTGCCTCTGAACATTGGCAGAATAGAACTATGAGTTGATGAGGTTCATGGTGTCTGAGGCTAAGAGATGTGGGTTCAAACCATGGCTCTACCATTTACCAGCCATGCGGCCCTAGGCAACTTCCTTAGTCTTGTAGTTCTTCAAATATGGAATAGGGATAATAATGCTCCCCTCCAGAGGTTGCAGAGAGGATTAAATAAGTATGTTGATAATAGCTAACGTTTATTCACTACTCATTATATTCCAGACTCTTCTTTAAGCACTGAACATGTATGTATTACTCCTATAATTCTCACAGAGAAATAGGTGGTATTAATATCCTCATGTCACAGATGAGGAAACTGAGCCACAGAGAGGTTACAGAGCCAGCCAGGTGTCTCCTGGCAGGCTTTGCACCAAGCAACCTGGCTCCAGGCTAAGATCCCTATCTAACACACTGTTAGTAGCACAGAAAGTGCTCAACAGATTTTGGTTATCTTTTGTCATTAAACGGCCTCCTAACTGCTCACCTATTCAGAAGGGACAAGCCTCAGTGTCTTGGGGTGAGAACAGCATAATTGCCATTTATTGACCCTCAGGTATGTGCCTGATGCTTTACTTACATTTCTTTACTTGGTTTTCCCAGTAGTACTGTATGCTAGGTTCTATTGTCCCCATCAAATACATGGGGAAGCTGGGGCTCTAAAAAGCCAAGATGCTCTCAAGGCAAAGAGCGGCACCAGGATAGAAGCCCAGGTCTGCCCACTCTGAAGTCCACGCCACACTGACAAACTAGGCAAGCCTTCCCAATGTACACCACCCAACTCAAACAGACCCTTTCTGCCTCTCCCACTTCAACAGTGTCTTATAACACAGAACTTCTAAACCGTACTGTGCATGGGAATCATCCAGGGATCTTGTTAAATGCAGATTCGGATTCAGCAGGTGTGAGATGAGGACTGGAATGTCGTATTCCTAACAAGCACCCAGACAGTGCCATTGTTGCTGCTGTGTGGACAACACTTTGAATAACAAGGATGTCAGAGTCCTTCAGCCCCTCCATATTTTCTCACTCTTTGCCAACTGAGACTCCAGAAGCTTCTAAGGTTATATACAACTGAGACCGGGAATTAACTCTATCTTCTTATAGCTCTATGGAGTCAGATTTCCCAAACCACCCCTGCCTTCACCAATGCCAGCCTCACCACTGACACACACACACACACACACACACACACACACACACACACACTCCCTCTCAAATTTTATGTCTTTTTGTCATATGGTTATTGTGCACATTTCATATAAAATCTTTCCCAATATCAAATGAAAACTCAAACTGTTACTAGGCATATTTAACTCCAAAAGGAAAATTCTGCCATATGCAAAATGTAGCAGCCACAGCAAACTGCAAGTGAATAATGATTTAAGTAATGATAATGAGCCTGATGACTTTTGGTTGTATGAGGTTAAGTCTTTTGCAAAAAAAAAAAAAAAAAAAAAAAGTACCCTTCCCACTCTCAAATTTAAACCTAGGAGAAGTATTTCAGGGGTTGTTCATAAAGCAGCCCTCTATTGCTAGGCCCATGGTTTGATCAGAGCCGTGGTCCTTTCTGTCCAGACTCAACTCTTTACGCATTCCTCAAGACCTTCTTTGCCCAGCTGTGCTAGTCTTTCAGCTCCTTGGCTGCCATGATCATTCTTACCTCAGGGCTTGACTGAACTCCTCTCTCTTCATGGATTCTCTTCTCCCATATGTAATTCCCTGGCAATCTCTCTGTTCCCAAGCCCAGAGTTTCCTTCCACAGAGAAGGGTTTGTGGTCAGGACATACTCATTGACCTTGCTCCCTGTTACAAGAGGTTGACTTCATATCTTAGTCCATCCAAGTAGGTCAACCCTTTTTAGTGATCCAGAAAGCAGAGAAAGCAATCAAGATTAAAGAAGGTCACATGGCTAGTAACCCCGGCCAGCCTACAAAAGCCACTAGAATGACCTCCATCATCACTGGGTCAAGAATTTCCTCCACGAATCAATGCCAAGAGGTACAACAAGTGGAGCAGTGTGAATTCACAAACATTCCATTTATAGATGCTGGTTGCGACAACACTCATAAAAGAAATAACAGGCAGTCACTACCACCAAGAAGTTCTTGCATATAAGACTCCATGCATTCTCTCTTGGTCACTGATTCAAACTTTCTAATGATCTCAATTACTGTCCTCTAAGATGACTTCTCCCAGGCTTCTCCAGGCCTTTTCTTTTCTTGTGACTGTGAAAATGTCAACACGGCAACATCCCTTCTTCTTCATCATGCTTGGGTCTCCAACCATCTCTCTGGCAAAGAGTCCACCTTATGATCAGGTATGACTGCCTAATGCTACTGTTTCGACCTTGTTTATAATAACAAAGCAAAATACACAAAATATTCCCTAGCACATAGAATCTCTCCCAGTTATCACCTACTCCCTGATAATAATTATTATAAACAGACACTTGGTATGTGCCAGGCATGATACTAAGCCCTTTCTATATACTAATTAATTACACTTCAAAATAACTCTAATGGTCAGTATTATTATTATCTTCCATATTGTACAGATTTCGTAACTGAGACACAAAGAGGTGAAGTGATTTTCCAAATGTCATACAGGCAGTAAGTGACAGAGTTTGAATTTGAATTCAGGCCACCCAGATCCCACTCTCTTAAACCACTATACATTACTACTCTTGTTTACAGAATACCTGTCTACGTTGCTGCCTAAGCAAATAGAAAAGAAGAGACCTAGATACAGAACACAGAAGGAAATGACGGTTTATAAAAGCCCCCCAGGTGACCCCACTAGGCCTATGTATCAGAGGTGAAGTCAGTACCAGCAGATGGGATCCTTGAAGGGACACTCACCAGAATGACAAAATCCCAAAATGACAGGGAAGGCAAAATAATGAAATGAAAAGGGAATAATGGAAATGAGGGAATCCCTCCTCCTCAACACCAAACCTATTATTTTCTCTCTAGATCCTTTTCCCACTTTTTCCTTCCATCAGTCATAGTGTCCACTGGACGAAAGAATTGCAGATACCAAAGCTGCTCATGTGACAATGAAGGAACTCAGGGTCAGAGTGGGTGACTCGCATGGCCAGATGGCTGCGTTATTTGCTGTCCCTGCTTCTTCTATCCTACAGGGCCACACTTCCAAAACCCTGAAGGTGAGTGGGGGCAGGGTAACACCCAAAATTCAGCCACAGAGCCTCAACCCACATGGATCCCTTTAATGGGTCTTGTTTGGCCAACCTTATAAAAGCTGCAGAAATCGGCTCCTCTTCTCTTGCACTAGAAGCGTCAAGAGCCTCTCTGGCCATTTATTTGATGGAGAGGCTGCTAAACATTACAGCAAGCAGCCCCATCAATCTGGGTAATAGCTGAGTGTCAGTGTCTGCTGAAACCCTAAGACCTCACTAACCTGCAAGGAAAAGTTGTCCTGACCTCCAGGACGCGCTCTGCATGATTATCAGGAATAGGAAGGTCATGTGCTACAACGGACCCGGCCTGGAGGTAAGGGGTGTTCTACGTTAGCCTGATTCTGCTGCTGACTTGTGTGGCCTTGAGGAAATCCCTTAATCTCTCTGGAGAAACTTTTATTGGAAGAGAGAAGAGGCTAATACAAATAACCCCAAACGGGTGCACACAGACTTTAGAAGCAAGTGCCCCCTTTCAGAAGTAGGTGATTCTAGTCAACTCCTTCACTGCTCTGTCAGCTAACTGTGGCTACAACGCTCTTACTGCCGAGTGACAACCACAAAATCCCAGGGGTGTGCAGCGGTAAGCATTTATGTAGCTCATGCATCTGCAGTTCGGCCACTGTAGGTTCAGCTAGGCTGGCTGATTTAATCTGGGCTTGGCTGGAAGAGCTGGCTCTGTCCTGTGCGTGTGTGTGTCTCATCCTCTTCTGGCCCCGGCAGACTAGCCTAGGTATATGCTTCTCATGATCACGGCGGAGATACAAAAGAGCAGGCAGGAACATGGGAGGCCCCTTAAAGCTTAGGCTTGGAAGTGGCATGTTGTTACTCTCGCCTTATTCTATTGGCCGAAGCAGCTATGAAGTCACGTCGGACAGGGCACACACAGAGGGAGGAGCCAACAGACTGCTCCCCTTTCCAACCCAACCTCCATTCCCGCATTATATTGTGCCCCACCGGGAATGATCCCCCATCCGCCTATTCTACCAGTCCCAGACCAACAGCCTGCCTCCTCTACCAGATGGACCCCCACGGTCGACCAGAGCTGTTCCAATTCTCTGGACCCTATGGCAGGTGTCTCCTCCAGTGCCCAGGACGTTAGTCCCACAGCTGGAGTTCAAACAACAGGAGCTGGATGATGGATTAGGCTCCCTGTGAAGGGGATGTGGTGTTGGTGCTTAGCTTTCCCAAGAAGGGATGGGCATACTGATTGTCTCTGACACAACTGCCTTACCTAAAACCCCTGAGGAGCTGAATGGTGTGATTCTCTTTCCAGGGTCACAGAGGCAGAACCAACCTGCGGTCCCCCAGTAAGGGCGCTGGATTTTGTTGCTGCCTTGGCCCCGAGGCTGCACTGCCTGTGCACCAATGCCCACAGTGCCCCCTTCCCCTGGTATAAGAACCTTCATTCTCCTGAGAGCCCAGACTCAGCGAGGCTGAACAGCAGATATCACAAGGTCCCCCTAGAGGACCCTGAACCTCTCGTGTCAGCCACAACACCCAAAACTTCCTTGCTGAGGAATGCTTCCCTCTATAAAATCACTCAGTACACAGACAGTTGTGGGTTACAGACCCACACACCCAGACCTCAGTTTAGATTTACCCAATCTACCCCCAACTACAAAGATAATTTTGTAAAGTGAGAAAATTAGGTAGAAGAGAAAAACAAAGGTAGGAAAAAACTGGATGAAGCCATAAGCATGACTAACACTTAAAATTAATTACATTGCACCCCTGATAATACCCAGCTTTCCAGGAGCTAGGAGGGTAATAAAATGTGTGGATGGCCCCAGTTCAGCTTCTGCCACAGAGATCAAGGCCTGAGTCTCCTTTCTCCCATCTCTGGGTCCTCCTTATCAGGCTCCTGGATTTTTAAGGTCTCATTCACCTCTGGCTATAGGACCAGGCCTGGTGGGTCTCAAAATAAATACAGTCTGACCCCTACAGAGATTCCCTCTCATCCCCCAGGGCCACTTTCTCAAAATCCTGTTCTGCCACTTTCTTTAAAGTCAGAGGCAGCCCCGCCCGCCCGTGGCACGCCAGGCCGTAGACCCTCACCTCCTCTCCCTGCTAAGTGCCCAGGGACCACTGTGCACACAGCTCTCAGCAGCGGCCGCAGCACACACCATAAACCTGCGAGCAGAATTCATTAGTGCCAGAACAGGGCCTGTGCTCATCCTCCGTAGCGCTCCTGCTTCCTCAAGGTATCTGTGGACTCCGGCAGAGAAAAGAAAGAGAGAGTCCAGCATCCCCTGACGTCTCGCAGTGGTTCTAGCGGCCACTTGGAGCACATCAAAGTGGGCTCCTGGCTCTGCAGGCACGAACCAGTGCCTGGTAGGTGCACTTCCGGCCTGGCCATGCCGCCTCTGCTCGGAGTACAATTTAGCACATTTTTTCCACACCGTTCTGGAAAGTGGGGACCTACAGAGATTTGCTAATTGGCAACCTGAGGGCTGGCGTGCCCTGATCCCCACAGAGCACCCTGTTACTATAATCGTTTAGAGACCCGTTTTCATATCCCAAGACCAGGGACCAGAGACTCTGTAATAACCTGAAGGCAAGAGATGCTAAACTGTCTCACTGCCTATGGTCTAAACCGAATGGAGTTTTCAATGTCAGCTGTGGCAGGCCAGGACGATTCTAAGGACACCTGTGATCTAATAAGCAGTTACTTCCAGGGGTCCCTGGGTGGCTGAGTCGGTTAAACCTCCTACTTTGCCTCAGGTTATGATCTCACGGTTTGTGAGTTCAAGCCCCACATTGGTCTCTCTGCTGCCAGCAAGGAGACTGTTTGGGATCCTGTCTCCCTCTTTTTGCCCCTTCCCTGCTTCCTCTCCCTCTCTCTCCCTTTCTCAAAGATAAATAAACATTAAAAAAAATTTTAATGAAAAAAAAGGAAGTTCCTTCCCATGGGTCAGGGTTCACAGGAAGAAGGGATCCATCAGGGTTACCCGAAAGGGGGATGAGGTGGCATGGGAGGTCATGGCCACTAGGGGGGTTCAAACTGACCCTCTCAGTCAAACTAGAAACCTAGGCATTACCTGTGGTTCTTCTTCCTCTCTCCCTGACCCACTCATCAATCAGCAATGCTACCTGCCAAATAGCTTTTCAATCTGTCCCATCTTCCCCATTTCCATTACCGCAGCCTCAGTTCATCCCCTAACTATTCTCTCAAGCCATCCCCCCAATTTGAGTCTCCAGCCCTCTAAACCAGGGAGCAGCAAACTACAGCTCATGGACCAGGTCTGGCCAGCCATCTGTTTTTATAAAGTTTACTGGCACACAGTCACGCCCATTTGCTTACATTTTGTCTATGTTTTTATGTTCCAAGATCAGAGCTGGGTAGTTGCAAGAGGCTATGTGGCCCACAGAGTCAAAATTAAGTACTATCTCGCCCCTTAAGAGATAGTACGCTATCTCTTAGTTGTTTGGTTGTATGCTATCTCTTGGTTGTTTGGGCTCTGCTCAAAACAACCACCAAGTCACTTGTCTTACTCAAGATTCACCAACTGTTCCCCGGGTCAAATAGGAAAAATTTAAATTCCTTGGCATACATGCAACATTATTTATGAATTAGTCCTTACATAGTTCGGGGATTGTAAACTGATAGTCTACAGGCTTCATCCAGCTCCTGTGGGCATACTGTGGCTCACAGAGTCAAAATATTAAGTTATGTGCCAACTTTTACAAATCCTAAGACTATACATCGAAATTGAGATTTCTGGTTTATCTTGAAAAATATGGACCTCTGGGTCTGGAGAGCACAGGCACCATCCAAAGGAGGCAGATGCGTGTTGATTCTGGCTGATGGACGCTACCTGGGAACAGGTGCCTGTGCCTCCCAGTTCACCACAGACCCCACCGCTCCCTAGCATCCTACACCAGGCCTGCTTTACTCATGCAGGCATATGAGTCTGACAGCCCCTGCCCCTCCTCCTTTCTTTACCAGCCAGCCCTGGTAGTTCTCTCCCTGCAACTACTTACTATCGTTACATCAGAAGAGTCAGAGCTCCCAAGAAGCCATGCTCTCTCCCACCCCCACGCTTGGGCACTCACTATACCCCTGTATTAGTCTGCTAGAGCTGCTGGAACAACCACAGACTGGGTGGCTTAAACAACAGAAATGTATTTTCTCACAGTTCTAGGAGCCGGAAGTCCAAGATTAAAGTGACAGCAGATTGGTTCCTTCTGAGGGCTCTCTCCTTGGCTTATAGATGGCCTTTTTCTCTCTGCATCTTCCTATGGTCCACCCTGTGTGTATGTCGGTGTCCTAATCTCCTCATCTTACAAGGACACCAGTCAACTGGGACTAGGGCCCACCCTAATGATCTCATTTAACCTTAATTACCTTTTAAGGACCCCCATCTCCAAATAGAGTCACAGTCTGAGGTGTTAGGACTTCGACATGTGAATTGGGGTAGGGGACACAATTCAATCCAGACACCTCTCCTCCAGGACTGCCCTCACTTACCTGAATCATCTCATAAATACTCGCTCTTTAAGAGGCTGACCAGACACCCCTTTCTTTCCTCCTCAGAAATCCCCTGCTGAGTTTGCCTTCCCATCTTCTATTTCTTTGCACCTTGGGCACACCCTAACTAGAGAACTATCACTCTGCACTATAAGGATTTATAGTCCCTGCCCCCCCCCCCCGGCTTTTTTCCCCACTGAACTGTGTGAGCTTGTGGGAGTAGTAACTATTTTTTTCACTACTCTTCATTCAGCACATATCCACAGGGTACCCACCATGTGCCAGGCACTGCCACTGAAGATCCGACAGTGAACAAGATAGTTTCCTGCCTGCACAGAGTCTATATTCAAGCAAGGGAAAAGCATAATAAATAAGAAAGTAAACAAAAGTCGTAAATTACACAGCACCAAGTTTAACCCTTTGAGGAACGTTCAAAAACCACTGAACGAAGGCAAGGAGGGAAACACACGCAAGATGAGTCTAGATACCTGAGGACATTTCCAGACTTGGATTTCTCTGATGTTCTGACTCTGGGTTGCTGAGGCAGTTATTATGCTGACTGTCAGTCAGCCTCCCCTTGTCTTGAAAGCTGCTGTCACTAGCTTGGGTCACCGCATCCCTATAGCCTTCCTTAAATCACAGGCCCAACACCATCCCTAGGAAGAGATGTAAAGACCAAGACAAAGCCTACCAATGACTCCCACTGTCCTTGCCTCAAAAATCCCCAGAGTTAAGGTCTAGGTGCCAGTGGCCAGACCCAGAGAACGGCTGTATTTCTCCATGTGCAACTTTTGGGTAAATGGCAGGGGGGATAAGGGCAGGGCAAAGGACTAGGCCTAAGAGGACCTCTTCTATGTAAATGATGTCCATTTCAAGAGCATCAGAGGCTATAACCACCTGTAAGGAAGTAATGGGTGATTTCTGGAAGTTCTCCAGTGACACATGAGAAATGGCACCTGTCACAAGGTAACCCCCTCCTCCGCTGAAACCACAAAGCCAGTGGGAACTCAGCATGGTCACTAATGTCCACTCCCTTCCTGTTTCCCAGGATTTTTAAAAAGTAAATACTACGTGGGTTAAAAAATGCCTATTATAGAAAAGTTTAAGTGGATTAGAATACAGGCACAAAATTCACCCATGGCACTCTGTGTGCCCTCACATATTCATTCATACATATAAAATTCAGAATCAGTTTTGTCACATGAAAATTTATGTTAAACTTATGGATTCATGTTAAATTTATACATTAGCAGGAACTAGCTTAGAAATCCTGGACACCCCATTATGGAATACATCTAGTGGTCTTTTTCAACATTTAGTACACTTTATATATTCCAATATGTCCTGCATCTCAATTATCTATCGCTAATTGGTTTATATCATTGGTGACCACTTTCAATGAAATATTTTTAAATGATTATGTTTCCTACACAACTATTGTTGGTAAAGAAAATGTAAGGTCCCCAAACTACTGAATTCTTATTATTTGTAATAGTTTTTAGTTCATTCTATGAGATTTCCTATGTAGGTATTCCCATCATTTTAAGTAATGATTATTTTGCCATCTTCTTTCCAATATTTATCCTTCATTCATTTTCTTCTATAATTGCATTGGCGAGCAATCCCAGGGCACATGTAAATAATGATGGAAAGAGTAGTTTGCTCCTATATTCAGTGGCAATGCCGTTAGTGGCTCTCTGCATTGACAGGCATAATACTGGTTAGCTGTTGGTTTGGTATAGATTTTTTCTCTCGGTTAATAAAAAAAAAATGCATTTTCAGATTCCAATCATCCTATTATCAGTAAGAGAAGTCAGATTTTATCACATATAAAAAAAAATTTGAAGGATCTACCATAATGATCTTAAAATTTACAGAATTCTTTTGTCCTATGCTATATATTTCCATAAGCCTTTATTTTTCCATGTCACAGGGCCAAGAGAATTATTGGATCAAAGATATAAACAGCTGAAAGCTCTTCGTACATTTTGCCAAACTATATCCCCAAAGGATTAGGCCAAGTGACACTGCTCCCCAGCAGTGGATGGGAACAGACTCTGCCCAACACTGCGTTTTAACAACTAAAATTTCTGTCAACTGATAAGACTACTGAATGTTGGCTATAAAATTTATAAGATATACCACCTCTTTCCCACTCTCCTACTGCAACTCTTAAAAAATAATTGTTGGTCCTCAGGTTTACGGTACCTTCTGACATTTCATAAAGATTTTAATGCAATTGCTCTGGAAGAGCCTTCAGGAATATCTAGCTCAATGATTGAGAAATGTTCTGAGGTCACAGAACTATAATAATCCAAAAATGTTATACATACTTTCCCAGAAAAAATGCACACATGTGTGTTTCTTTTTTTCATTAATTTCTGAAAATCTGCAGCTCATCCATGGGGTGTCACAGACCCACGGTGAAGAAGTCTGACCTAGTCAAACACCTCCATTTTACCGACAAGGACAACTGAGGCCAGAAAATCCTGCTTCAGTAAAAAACTGAAATGAAACCATCTTTTGACTTGTTTTAAAGGCCTCTTCCAAAAGTATTTGAAAAGAAAAGCATGTATTATTTTTCTACTTCAAAAATACATTTTTAGGGGCACCTGGGTGGCTCAGTTGGTTGAGCATCCGACTTCAGCTCAGGTCACGATCTCGCGGTCCGTGAGTTCGAGCCCCGCGTCGGGCTCTGGGCTGATGGCTCAGAGCCTGGATCCTGCTTCCGATTCTGTGTCTCCCTCTCTCTCTGCCCCACCCCTGTTCATGCTCTGTCTCTCTCTGTCTCAAAAATAAATAAATGTTAAAAAAATTTAAAAAATACATTTTTATTTTGAAAAAGGAAAGATTTTGAGAACTAGTAGTATTACTGAATGTGCCATGAAGCTTCCCAAGATAAATGCTTTAAGGGAGTTCATATCCACTCTCGTGGGGTGAATGGGAAAATGTACCTGAGCAGGTAGGAGAAGATCCAGGGTCTGGTCCCGCCAGGCCAGAGGGTAAAGCTCTATCCTGGAATAACCCATAAACCCTGTGAGCCTCATTTTCCACATGTGTAAAATAGGGTGACAATAGGGTTGTAGACTGTGGAGGGTTGTGTGTGTGCTGTGTATGAGTGTGTATTGTGGGTAGTGAGGGTTTTAAGTTATATGTGTGCTGCCGACTGTGTTACCTGTAACAGGCCATATGTCTACGTGTTTGGGGTGATATGGAGGGTGGTATGTTGTGTAGAGGGAGTTGTGGGTTGTGTGTGTGGGAATTGTCGGTGTCGGGGTGTGTGTGTGTGTGTGTGTGTGTGTGTGTGTGTGTGTGTGTAAATAAAGCTAAAGGGGTAGGCTAGGGGCGCCTGGGTGGCTCAGTCAGTTAAGCATCTGACTCTTGGTCACGATCTTATGGTGTGTGGGATTGAGCCCCATGTCAGGCTCTGTGCTGACAGTGAGGAGCCTGCTTGGGATTCTCTCTTTCTCCCTCTCTCTCTCTGCCCCTCCCCTACCGCTATCTCTCACACTCTCTCTCTTAAAATAAATAAACATTTTTTAAAAAAAATTAAAATAAAGGGGCGCCTGGGTGGCTCAGTCAGTTAAGCATCCGACTTCAGCTCAGGTCATGATTTTATGGTTCGTGGGCTGGAGCCCAGCATTGGGCTTTGTGCTGACAGCTCAGAGCCTGGAGCCTGCTTTGGATTCTGTGTCTCCCTTTCTCTCTGCCTCTCCCCTACTCACGCTCTGTCTCTCTCTCTCAAAAATAAATAAAAATATTTAAAAAATTAAAAATTTGTAAAATAGAGAAAAGAAAAGAAAGGCTAAACCAGACTGTGGGTGGCACAAGAGAGGCTGTTCATGCTCCAGTGGTATCCCTTCTTCAGTGAATATGCCTGCCCGGCCTCCAAATGCCAGCACCAGCATCGATTTGCCTGAGGGCCTTCTCTGGGTCTGGACCCCACTTTGGCCTCCCTGTCATAGGCCAGAAGTGCCAGTGCTCTCAATCCCCAGTAGCCTCCAGTCAATGAGTGACCAGGGCTGGAGGACAAATACCCTAACACTCCAAAGTTTACGTTCTACACCCATTTCCAGGGCTGCCCTGCAGGATCTTGCTCCAAATGCCTAGTGCGGTCATGGGCAGTCATGGTGATAACATGCTTCAAAGTGATCTTCTAGTGGTTCCTTTCCTTACCCCGTTTTACTTCCATACTCCTCTCTGAGTGTTTCCTGAGATCCTTCCCAAATAAATGACCTGCTGTCACACTCATTATCTCAATGGTCCACTTTTGGGCAAACCCACACTAAGACAACCTTATAAGCCATTCTGAACTTGGCCCTGAGGGCAATGGGCAGCCCTGAGGGTTATTACTGGGGCATCACACAACACTTGATATGTTTAAAAAACAAAGTGAGTAAGACCTAAGACTCCAGTGACTTTCTATGGCCTACAATTCACATTCCGAGGGAAGGATGTTGTCGGTGCACAAAGCCTCGTAATTGAGGATGTGTATTTGCCCATCACCAGGCAGGGGTAGTCCCACTCACCAGGGGGCAGCCAAGCCAAGACTCAGTCCCAAGCAACCTGCCTCACAGCCCCATTCGCACCAGGATGCATTTCTAGAAACACCTTCAAAAACATTTAGTCCAAACCAGTAAACAAAAAGATCCCGGGCCAACTCAAAAGCTGTGTGGCAGAACCGTCCTTTCTGGTAGACACTGTCATTTCCACTCAGCCCCCATTTGGTAAAGGGAGGCCAAAGCCACACCCCACCCCTCAGATGAGAGAGTCAGGGGCCTGGTGCCTTTTCAAGTCAGGCATCTGCTGGTGAACCTGCTTTATAGGCTGGAATCTGGGCCACCAGAAGTTTCTGGTCCTGCCTGTGTGACTCTCCAGGGGAGCATCATTCCTGTCAGGTGGATGATGCCCACGGAGAGTGCCGTGCCCTCGGCACAATGGACGGCAGCCTTCCCGACTGAGGCACCTCTGAAATTCTTCCCTGGGAGCCTACCCTTCCGTAGGAATGAGAAAGGACAGAGCTGCAGCCTCGGGATGGCAGAGGAGAGCATGGGAGCGGGGTGCATACACGGGAGAAGAAAGGAAACCAGCGATGAGGCGCCTCCAAGCTGACAGGATGGACAGGACTCACCCTTTGTCCCTCCCTCCAAGGTTTCTGTTTCCTAGAGACCCTGGGAGGGCAGGTGTGGCTGAAACGCCAGTGTGTAGCACAACACACACCTGACACCAACCCCAGATGGCCCTAACTGTATACACACTCATGGACAAGTTACTTACCCTCTCCATGCCTCAGTCTCCTCTCACAAAACAAGGCTAATAATACTTATTTAACAGTGCTTCTGAGGGGCTTAAATGAGACATTGTGCGTGGAACCCCCTAATAGGATGCCTAACACATCCTATTAAATCCTGTTAAACACATCCTGTTAAATATTCCTTTCCTTTCCCATTATAAGAAGTAACATTTTTGGAATGGTTTCTATATGCCAGTCACTGGTGAAAGAAAACTCAACATCCCGTGAAGCAGGTCCTACAACTCATCCTATTTTATAGATTAGCAAACTGAGAGACGTTATGTAACTAACCGTCAGGGGGTTCTGGCACTTGTGGGGGTGGCACTGGGGTGGGAACACAGCAGCTCTGGCTTCAGACCCCAAGTTCTCCCCCCATTCCCCTTGCTCCCCCACTTACAAGAAAAACGGGAAGCCTACCTGTCCCAGGAAGAAGGCTCACATGTCATCAGGCATCAGTCACGTTAATACCTTGTTTACAATGTGTTTCAACACTACAGCTGTGTCACTGGTGGTATATTTTGCAGCTCTGGTTTTATTAATTTTTTAATTTTTTTTTTTAACATTTACTCATTTTTGAGAGACAGAGAGAACAGAGCATGAGTAGGGGAGGGGCAGAGAGAGGGAGACAGAATCCAAAGCAGGATCCAGGCTCTGAGCTGTCACCACAGAGCCCGATGCAGGGCTCTAACTCACTGACCACAAGATCATGACCTGAGCCGAAGTCGGATGCTTAACCGACTGAGCCACCCAGGCGCCCCGCAGCTCTGGCTTTAAAACCAAACAAACCAAATGATGCCGATGCTGTATGTCAGGGGTTCACAAGGAGTGACCACAGACCATCAGCATCAACATTACATGATGTGTCAGAAGTGCAAATTCTCGGGCTCAGCCCAGACCTACTGAACCAGAAACTCTGGGGGTGGGGCCGAGCCATCACTGTGACCAAGCCCTCCAGGTGATGCCCGTGGACACTACAGCCTGAGCACCAATGCCGAAGTCGAATGTATGTTTCCCTTGTATAGTAACTACTAAGCAGGAAGATTGGCTAAGTAAATCAATAAATTGTTAACATTATTATTGTTTTATTTCTAGCTGGGGTTGTTCAGAGACAGGGGTAGTGGACATGCAGTGCCCACTGAGGACAAACAAATTCATTTATCAATATCCGTATTTTGAGCATTGACTGTGTTCTAGGCACTATGGCAGGAAAGACAGCAAAGAGCTAAAAAGACAAATGTACCAGGTTCCTACTTCTACAGTCTAACAAACTAGTAGGGGAGGCAGTTGTGTGACACAAAATTACACAATTATTAAGTTGTGCTGGAGGTAAAGAACGTGAAACACAAAAGGAATGCGTCAGGAAAATACAATGGGGACTCAGATCTAACCCTGGAAGTCAGGGAAAACCTCTCAGGGTAAGTTACACTGGAGTCAGGGCACAGTCTGTTGAAGCAGGTTGGGAGCGGGCAACTGTGAGGGTGAGAGGAATGGCCGGTACCAAGGGCCTGGGGTGGGAAGATGCTCCCTGGGTGGTCTTTGGAGCTTTTGGACCAGTTTTTTATGTTAATTCCTCTGCTCAGAGTTCCCACCCCGTGTAATGGGGCAAAGCCAGAACATGCACCCACACACGGGGCCCCGTGTGATTCCAGCTTCTCTCGGGGGGCTCTTTGCCTACCCACAGCGCAGACAGAAGTTTGACTTGTCTGCTGTACCCCTAAGCAAGTAGGTGGCGGGTTGTGAGTTCCCGGTTCACTGATGGGTAAATTGTGCATGAAGCCAGGAGCTCCAAACGTGGAGGGGCCATGTGGAGCTGTCTAGAAGCATTTCCCGTTCACCGCTCCAGCTCCGAATTTCCTCTTGCTTTTTACTAGTGAGGCTCTTGTTTCTCTTTTCCAAGCTTGGCTACGTTTCTTTTTTCTTGTTGTATCTTACCCAGAATTCTCCATCATTAAAGGAAACAGTCAATAAGACTGAATTTGCCGCATGTGCTCAATCCACTCCATTTACCTTTGAAATTTCCCACAGCTACATTAGGTGTCATTGCAAAGTACTTCCAGAGTATCACAGACTTCCCATCTGCATCTGAGCCACCCAGGGCTGCAATCCCCACCTCAAGCTCCTGTCTGCCAAACCACATGGGGTCTCCGGCTTGCCTCCAATATTCCCAGCGCCTAATACAGCCGGTGGCATATAACAGTGCTCGGAATATTTCTGAATGGGTAAACTAGTTCATTGGTAACCTTCATACAATCCTACAGGGTGGAGAAAACATTGTTCCTCTTTTATTTTTTAATGTTTATTTATTTTTGAGACAGAGAGAGTGCGAGAGCAAGGGAGGGGCAGAGAGGAGCCGAAGCAGGCTCCATGCTGACAGCACAGAGCCAAATGGGGGGCTCAAACCCATGAACCGCGAGATGGTGACCAGAGCTGAAGTCTGATGCATAATGGACGGAGCCACCCAGGCACCCCTGTTCCTCTTTTAAAGGTGAGGAAACCGAGGCTCAGAGTGCTGGGTAACTCCCCAAAAGTCCATGAGAAAGCAAGATGCAGAAGTTGGAGTCCAAATCGGGACTACAGGATCCCAAAGACCTCTCTCCATCCATCCCACTGCCTCTTAACAGCCCTGAGGTCCCGAAGCGCTAGGCTTGCAGGCGAGTGCCATTGGCTGAAAAGTAGCACTGCTTCCTTCTGCCCAGGGTCAGGACAGTGTCGTGTGACTGGAGAGGAAGGGTGTGAGCCCTGGGGCAAGCGGGAGTAACTGGGAGTTTGACAGAATGAGGTGAAGGTGGACATCCTCGCCGTCTCGCCACAGAGTGGACATGCTCCCATCCTGGAAATAATAAAGTTTAGTCCCGCATAAAGAGAGCATCGCATCTGCCCTGGAATGTAAGGAGCAGCAGGGTGTTCCAGATGAAAACCGGCTCAGGCTGGTGTGCCTGCCTTCAGGGTCGATCACCAGACTTAATGCTCCAGAGCATGCAAAGACGGCCTCGTGGGGACCAAACTGTCACCAAGAAAATCACAAGAAGGGAGGCCGACAATTCTCTGTGACCTTCCATCCATGAGATCCACCCTAACTTGGCGAGATATTCAGAATTCTGAACCGTTAGCACATTTGAAACAGTGGTTATTACCTCGTCACCATAAAAGTTGAGCAAAGAAAAGCAGAGTACAAATTGTATTTCACAGTGATTTCGGCTTTCCTTTAAAAACAAAATAAAAATATGTGCAAAATGAAGAAGACAAAAACCAAAAGCAATTAATATGAAAAGCTGCAGGAGTAGGACTCAATGTGGGGTTTTCCCCCCTCATTTTCTGTATCATCCTAATTGTTAGGAACGAACCTCCATCTTTTAAACAAAACAAAACCGCATTATAAAGGAATATAATGGTGCTTACTGAGTGCTTGTTATCTGGCCGTTTTGTCCCATTTTACCTAACCCCAAGTAAACGTATATTATTAGTCTTGCTTTACAGGGAGGGCATTAGCCTCTGATGAGCTGAGTTGACCAAGCCGTAGCTGCTAAGTGCAAAGCCAAGTTTTAAAAATAAATGTTGACCTACCCTACAGCGTACTTCCCAACCTTGGCTGCGTGTTAGAATCCTATGGGAAGCTTTTAAAAATCTTGCTGTCCAGACCACACCCCAGACCAATTAAATCAATCCCTCAGTAACAGGAGCTCACTGCCTGCGACAGCAAGAATGTGATCTTTCGGGGTGCCTGGGTGGCTCAGTCGGTTAAGCATCCGACTTCGGCTCAGGTCATGATCTCACGGTCCATGAGTTCAAGCCCCGCGTCAGGCTCTGTGCTGACAGCTCAGAGCCTGGAGCCTGTTTCGGATTCTGTGTCTCCCTCTCTCTCTGACCCTCCCCTGTTCATGCTCTGTCTCTCTCTGTCTCAAAAATAAATAAACGTTAAGAATGTGATCTTTCAAGATCAGCCCTGGAGTGGAGTTTCTGGCAAGCCCAACCTCTGGCCCTTTGAGACAGTCTGTGCACACCTTCAAGGCCTGGAAGAAACTCCTTTCTGCTTCACCTAGCCACACTGCTTTCTGTTGCCTGTAATCAAGAAAAAGTAACTTAACCCTTCTGAGCCTTTTGGGGAAGAATAATCAGCAGTATTAGGAATATAACAGAGGTTTCCAGAGCTTGGAGGTCGAGGCTGGACTGCCTGTGTTCAAATCCCAACTCTGTCACTTAACACTATTGCTTTGGACAAGTGACATCAGGTTTCTGAGGCTCCGTTTCCACAAAGTACAATGAAGACAGTTTGTACTTTGCCCCGTGTCTTGAAGACCAAAAGGGAGAGTTTCAATGGTACTCCGCACATACAAAGCACTTAAAGATTAGCTATTATTGTTATCGAGGTGGGCAATGAAAGCTCTTCCCTTACCTAAGACCATTACGACCCCAGGCTCCAGGAGCCCCAGTCTCCTCCATGCTTCTTGGGTGCCAAGCCATTCCCACCACCATCCCTTTGCCCCTGCGGGACTCCTGCTTGAGACAACCTCCCTTTTCACTCCTACTTATCCAAATCTTTCAACACCTAACTTCTCTTCCTCCTTCACAAAACCCATGCTGCTATTTCCCTCCTCTGAACCTATGTGGCATCTGGCAATTCCTACTGCATAATTCAGTACTTAATTATGCATTGCTGTGATAATCTCAGTATTTCATCCTGGATATGTCCTGTCTCAACAGCTACATTGTAGACTCCTCAAGGGCAGGTCCCCTGTCTCATATATGTCTTGGTCAACCCCACCGGGCTGAACATTTAAGGAGGAAAGAAAAGAAAAACGTGTCATATTGAACTGAGCAATTCAACAGATGCCAAATCAATGTCTCAGGTCACAGGAGTGGAGGAAGGTCAGCGAGGAAGCAGGGAGTGGGTCTCCAGGCAGCCCTGAATTGCACACAGCAGAATGACTGGGAAGCTGTTTGGTAATTTGCATACAGATGACATTCTACAAAATGCAGGTGCCTGCCTTTTCACCACAGAGGCCAATTAAATGCTTTACATTTTAAAAGCAGACTCCTTAAGAAATGCCTGTGAGAACAATTAAGAGCACAAAACACAGTAAATGAAACTGGAAGTTATCAAAAGCTACTGAAAGAAGTTGAAGAAAATGGCCAGTGGCCAAATGGAAGGAAACTGAGTCCAGTGGATCAGATTACGGACTCTGGAAGCCAGTAGTCACTGGCCCTGGTCCCTGCAGAGCCTCCCACGGCCAACTGTAAAATAGAGATAATAATAGTGCTTGCCTCCTAGGTAGTTGTTAAGACTGAATGTATTAATATACGTAAAGTAATTAAAACAGCGTCTAGCACTTAAGTGCTCAATGACTGTTGGTTGCAATGATTATGATGATTATTAATATAGCATTATATACTCTCCAAAATAGCAGAGACCTTTTCCACCTTGTTTTCTCAGCACCCCGGCACTTCCGGAACACAGGAGGAAACCCAATAAATGTTGTTGAATGATCGAATTAAATGGCAAGCTTAGTTGGTGACAAATTATGATATGGAGCAGCCTTGTAGACCTCCTCCGCAAGTGCCTTATAACTGCTCCCTCCTTCCCACAGCAAAGTCTCAGGGACCCTTTTATGAGTTTCAACCCCAGTCTGAGAGCCTCACAGACCCCCTCCTGGCTTATCCACTCAGACTCTCCTGGCCAAGGGTCCATCCCTTCCACAGATGATCTGGTCCCTGCATCTTATCCAGCCCGCTCTGGACCTGCATCTTGTGAGCCCTCCCACAGCTCCAAGCAGGGACTCTAGAATCTTACAGGCCTGGGTTGAAATGCTGACATTCAGTGCCTTGCTAACCAGCATTCTTGGGCCATTTACTTCATATGTCTGACCTCAGTTTTCTCACCTGAAAAGTAGAATAACAATACCCACAGATGGATGTAAATGCCCATAACATGCCAAGCACAGTGTGTCTGCACATGAAGGGGGATGGCCCAATGTTAATCCCCTCCCAGCCTGCTATTTGCACAATATGGTGGAATCCTCAGAGCCCCATAAAAACACTGGATGAGCCATTTGGCCAGCAAGAGACTGGTGACTGAAACCACAAGCATCAAGTCTGTTCCTCCAAAACAAAGCAAAACTTTGTAATAAAACTGAGTTGTGGTAGAATGCTAGGAAAAGCTGTTTGCCGCAGCCTTAACGGGCAAGACAGAAAGGGCACAGCCTCAGAGGCCAGGGGACAGGTTTATTAGGAGGATTAAAGTCAGGGAGAGCTGCTGGAGAGTCAGGGTGGCTTATCAGCACGAAATAGTGTGTACTCACAGATAAGATCACCCACAGAGCAGCCAATAGGCCACTTCAGAAATAAAAAATCGTAATGGGCTACTGGGACAGAAAATCCCAGTGGTGCCCCAAGCAGTGGTCCATATTGTCTGTAAGGACGGCTGCATCAGAAGCCCCAGGGGAGGTTTTTCAAGTACAGAATCCAGTTGCCCTTCCTGGAGTCTCCAGTCCGGTCAGTGTAAGTGGTCTCTGGGAATCTGTTAACGACTTTTACAAGAATCACAGATGATGATGCTAAGGGGGCAGTTAAGTTTTGGACTGTCTGAGTTACAACATGAGGACTGTTTCATAATTAGTTCAGCAGCGATCCAGACACTTGGATTTATCCATTCATTTATAACAAATATTCATTACATTGCTTTGGTAAGAAAGAAATAAGAAGAAAAGATAGTCAGGTTCCTCATTAAGCTTATGGTTGACTAACAGAGACAATGATCAAAGAGCCTCACAATCAATCCATTACTCATTCACTCAACAATCGAAGTACCTACTCTGGGCCAGGCTCTGTGTTAAGGAAGTGGGATTTTGATCGGTCCCCTAAAAAATGGGAAGTTGCAAGAGGCTTGAGAGAGTAATATTTTAGATTTCAACCTATCCAAGGGAGACATCTCTGCTTTCTTTTCTTTTTCAGAATTATGTCCTATATGGTTCCCTGAAAGGGGAGAGGAATATTTCTTAAAGTTCAGAGAAAAGATGATGTGTCTAAGAACACACACAGTCTGCTGGCTTAGGAGACAGGTTTACACAAATGAAATATTGACAGTATTTTCTCAACTGATACTAATGAGGTTAAAAAAAAGTGAAGAGAGTAAAAATGAATAATTATAAGAGCAGCAGTAATGATACCTAACATATTAAGCACTTACTATGTGCCAGGCATTGGTCTCAGTGACAAACAGACATAAAGAAAAAAACATAGCCCTTTCATTTGCTACTGGAGCAAGTAACAAATGCAGGAGCTCTTTGGAAAGGTGATTTCACAATGGCATCGGTGGCCTTAAAAAGCATTCCTGCCATTTGACCATGTTCTTTCTTTTCAGAAAGTGCATTCTTTGGAACTATCGCAAGAGTTTTGTGCAAAGATGTTCATCACTCGTTTATTATGGCACAAAACCTGGAAACAAACTGAGTATCCAACAGTAGGGGTTTCCTTCAATTATGTATCTGCTGCATCCACGTAACAAAAGAATGTAGTGACATAAATCCCTTGACAAGATTAACTATTAAGTGGAAAATGAGACGTGCAGAAGAGTGGGTGGCATCTTTGAAACTTCATGTCGTATGCACATATTAACTTGGCGAAAACAACGTAAAGCAACATGCCGAACTATTTCTAGAGTGTAATCCAAGAGTCCACGCAAGGACAAGAAAAACTGGGAAAGAATTTGGGGAAAAGGTTAACTGATTGTGAGTAGAAGACCACTCAATTTTTTTTCTCCCATTTTCCTAGATTTCTAAGTTTAAGATGTGTGACAAAATGAAATACTTTTGTCATAAAAGATTAAATAAAAGAAATCATGAGTCCAGGCTAAGGATTTGCTTTAAACCTCACACATAAGAAGGGATTCATGATCAAGATACAAACACCAAATATTAATGGCAGAAAATGTCAAGGATATGGTCAGAAAGACATAAATCCTACAATAATTTGCCAAAAAACAAAAAGCCAGGTGCCTCTCAAAATTGAGTTGTGTCACTTCAACAAATGGTGCTGGGAAAACTGGACAGCAACATGCAAAAGAATGAAAGTGGACCACTTTCTTACACCATACACAAAAATAAATTCAAAATGGATTCAAGACCTAAATGTGAGACAGAAAACCATCAAAATCCTAGAGGAGAATACAGGCAGTAACCTCTTTGACAGCAGCCATAGCAGCTTCTTACTAGGTATGTCTCTGGAGACAAGGGAAATGACAGCAAAAATAAACTACTGGGACTTCTTCAAGATAAAAAGCTTCCACACAACCAAGGAAACAATCAACAAAATTAAAATGCCTACTTCAAAAAAAAATAAATAAAAATAAAATGCCTACTTCAAAATGTGAGAAGATACTTGCAAATGACATATCCGATAAAGGGTTAGTATCCAAAATCTATAAAGAACTTAACAAATTCAACACCCAAAAAACAAATAACCCAGTGAAGAAATGAGCAGAAGACATGAATAGACGTTTGTCCAAAGGAAACATCCAGATGGCTAACAAACACATGAAAAGATGCTCAACATCACTCACCATTAGGGAAATACAAAACTACAATGAAATATCACCTCACACCAGTCAAAATGGCTAAAATTAACAACTCAGGAGACAACAGATGTTGGCAAAGATGCGGAAGAAGGGGAACCCACTTACACTGTGGATGTAATGTAAACTGGTACAACCACTCTG
Organism: Panthera onca; assembly: GCF_046562875.1. Lineage (NCBI taxonomy): Eukaryota > Metazoa > Chordata > Mammalia > Carnivora > Felidae > Panthera > Panthera onca. Next base: position 28,593,647 of record NC_138354.1, read on the forward strand.
GAGAACAGTAGGGAGGTTCCTCAAAATGTTAAAAATAGAACTACTCTACAACCCAGCAATTGCACTACTGGGATACAAAAATACTGATTTGAAACATTTGCACCCCAATGTTTATAGCCGCATTATCAACAATAGCCAAACTATGGAAAGAGCCCAGATGTCCACTGCCTGATGGAACGGATAAAGGAGCTGTGGTATATATATATATAATGGAATATTACTCAGCCATAACAAAGCATGAAATCTTCCCATTTGTAATGACTTGGATGGAGGTAGAGACTATTACGCTAAGCAAAATAAGTCAAAGAAAGAAAAATACCATATGATTTCACTCATATGAGAAATTTAAGAAACAAAACAAATGAACACGGTGGGGGGTGGGGAAGAGACTGGGAAACCATAAAACAGACTCCTAACTATAGAGGACAAACTGATGGCTGCTGCAGGGGAGCTGGGCAGGGGGATGGGTGAATTAGGTGATAAGGATTCAGGAGTACACTGGTGGTGGAGCACCTGAGTGGCTCAGTCGGTTAAGCGTCCAACAACTCTTGGTTTCAGCTTAGGTCATGATCTCATGGTTCATGAGTTCAAGCCCTGAGTCGGGCTCTGTGCCGACAGCACAGAGTCTACTTGGGATCTTGGGATTCTCTGTCTTCTTCTCTCTCTCTGCCCCTCCCCCACTCATTCTCTCTCTCTCTCGTCTACTTGGGATCTTGGGATTCTCTGTCTTCTTCTCTCTCTCTGCCCCTCCCCCACTCATTCTCTCTCTCTCTCTCTCTCTCTCTCTCTCTCTCTCCCTCCCTCCCTCCCTCCCTCCCTCCCTCTCAAAAATAAGAAAACATTAAAAAACAAAAAGTGCACTGGTTGTGATGAGTACTATGTATTATATGTAAGTGATGAATCACTAAATTTTACACCTTTAACTAATATTACACTGTATTTTAACTAACTGGAATTTAAATAAAAGGTTGAGGTTTTTTTAAATTTTTTTAAAAAAATTTTTTAACGTTTATTTATTTTTGAGACAGAGAGAGAGAGCATGAACAGGGGAGGGTCAGAGAAAGAGGAAGACACAGAATCTGAAACAGGCTCCAGGGTCTGACCTGTCAGCACAGAGCGTGACGCGGGGCTCAAACCCACGGACTGCAAGATCATGACCTGAGCCGAAGTCGGATGCTTAACTGAGCCACCCAGGCGCCCCAAAAGGTTGAGTTTTTAATATCATTGAGAAGTTGTTTGGGGGTTGTTTCTTTTTAAGTGCATTGGTTAGGACTCCTTTTGTTGTAATTGACAGGAACCCCAACTTCAACGGCATGAAGCAAAAGAGGGAATTTATTGGCTTACAGAATTGGAAAGTCCAGAGGAAAAGCTGACTTCTGGACTAGCTTGGTTCTGGAGCTCACTAGCATCTTGACTTAAGTTTCTCTCTCTTGACTCAGCTCTCCATTGTGTGGGCTTCAATATCAGACCCCAGGTAGTGGCCCCTGGAAACCCAGGTTCACTTCACTTTATTCCAAGCAGTTCTAGAAAACTAAAGTGCCCCCGCCTCTTTCCCCAACAGATGCAACGGCATCTAAGACACACCAACTCGGTCACATGACATCTCTGAGCCGATCACTGCAGTCAAGAGAATGCCAAGCTCCTATTGTGCCAGCCAGGGCACACGGCATACCGTGGAGACCAGGGTATAGTGAACACCATCTGAGTCTCCGTCCAGAAGGAAAGGAGGTACCAGAAGAAGAGGAGACTGGGAAGCAAGACAACAGCTGCCCTCAAGGTAACAGAGAAAAGCGCAAATCCATGCATGACCCATCTCTGTGATAATAAAAAAAAATAATAAAGAGCAAAAATTGAAAAGCCATTAAGAAGAACATGAAATCAGACATAAATAGGCAGCTAGTAAGAGCACACTGCTTTAAATGAGTTTAGAGGCCAGGGGAACAAAGTCTCTCACAACTCATGGTTATGTCCACGGAGCTGCCATCAAAGATTTGGGCTTTGACATCTTTGGGAGAAACCAAAAGCTAGAGCGGCCACAAAGGAGATAGAGAGGAGATGAGAGCTGATATCCGAGGACCAGAGGCAACTACTGACTTCTGGAGAAATTACAGGACAGACTGTTAAAATAGCAGATTTAAGCAGGCTTAGAGAAGAGGTGACTGACAAAGCTACAGTCAGCTTACCAAGAGCATGCCTGCCAAAGGCACCACATGGGATCATCAGGTCAGAACCTCTTGGGAAGACCACGTTAAAAACCAACACACGTAGCTTCCAGAAGACATTTGAGATTTGGAAAACATGTTCTAGTGACAAATCTTTGGACAGTAGGAGAAGCAGGAGTATGACTTAGTAGCCAACTGGCTGGCAAGCTGTACCAACTGAATGTCATCATCCCTGTCCTAAGAATGGCTATCGAGTGTATTGACTATGTGCCGAGAATCAGGCTGTCTCACAAGTCTACTCATTTAAACCTCTAAGCAATACATAAAGTAGATACTTACTAGTGCCTTTTTATAGATGAGAATGCTAAGGCTTAAACCTAAAAAAAAAAAAAAAAAGTAGCCAAATTAGCAAATGATTGAGCGGGCATTCTGACCCAGGTCTGTCCAATTCCAAAATTTTTCCTAATAAACGCTGTCCTCGACTGATGTGGTATATACGGTGAGTGTTCACAACTGGTAGCTGTTCTCACGAGCTGTTAGCATTATCTCCAACAAAAACACTGCCCTCTAAGTGTGAAAATGTACCCAGTTCATTCCTCTTCTGGGGGACCTGGAAATGTAAAGGTGTACCAAGAAAGGACAGCAGCCTCTTTGGGGCAAGGGGTTAACAGCTCAGGTTTTGGGAGACAGAACTCCTGGCCAAAGGTTGTTGTACCTGTGCCTGATATTTTTCTTTCAAGAAAATCTGCTCACTTCTGTTCTTCTTCCTTCTTCCTCATCTTTTGTCTCTCCTTTTTTAGTTATCTGTACAATTCAATGTTTTATTTCTTTATCTGATTTAGTGTTTTAATTACCAAAGTAATATATGCTTATCATCAAACTGTGAAGTAATACATACATGCATAGTAAAAAGTAAATGTCCCCACCCCTTAGGAAACTGCTGGTGACAGTTTGGCACATAACCTTCCACAATATTTACTGTGCGCATATAAGTAAACCATGTTTAATACAATGTTAGGTATTTATAGAGAGGTGGTTAAATATACACCAGAATGGCCAGTAGCCTTGCACAGTCTTGGAAGTATGCATGTGGTGTTACTGTGGACACCTCTCAGAAACCACAGTCACTGCCCGTCACGTTCAGTTCTTGAGCAGTCAACAAATGTTTACATGCCCGCTATGTGCCAGTTGCCATGCTAGGTGCTCAGAACAGAGCTGTGAGCGAGACAGGCACAGGGCCATTCCTGGAGACAAAATCTGGATGGTGGGTCTAACTCAGCTCCAGAAATGCAATCGCCAAGCATCTTCTCTATTCCAGCCCTTGTAGGAGGTACAGGGTATCACAGTTAAAACAGACACAACAGCCCCTGCTCTGAAGTGCTCATGGAATAGAAGAGACACACTAGAAAATTAGTTATCTTGTTTTTATTTTTATTCTATTAACTAAATTTACTGAGCATTTATTATGTGCCAGGTACTACACTAGCATGTGACACGCATTAACTCATTTAATCCTCACAGGGACCTACTGACGTAGGTAAATGACTGTCCCCATGTTTCACAGATTTGGACACTGAGGCTCAGAGAGGACCAGTAACTTGGTAGAGATCTCACAGCTGGTGAGTGACTGGGCTGTGACTCAAGCTGAGAGCTAGCTAGCTGTCTCCAAGACTCCTCTCTTTTCAACCACCATGCTATTCGTTCCATGGCATTCTCTTTTGCTCTCTCATCAGATTCCTACAGACCCTACATGACTCCACTCTGCTCCAATCAATTTTTTTCTGAGTCTCCAAACTTTAGAGGAAAGCCTTGCTTGAACTATAATGATAGCCACAACAACTAAAATTGTGTCACATACAACAAAGAATATTCCCAGGGTACCCGGTGAGACAGAAATAGATCTCTTAACAGTCTTGTGTTCTGTATGCCACTTGAAAGGTTAACATTCAGGGTCACCTTCCTCCTGAGCTTTAAGACCAGGGGCATCAATGTAATGAGAGGTGCCAGCATTCCATGAGTTCTGGACTAGTGACCTGTGAGCTTCTGTTGAGCCCTGAGTTCCTGTGATGATTTTTTTTTTTTTTTTTTTGAGTTCAGCATGGTGAGAAAAGTTAATGAGGATCTTGGTCAAAAGAAGTCTTGATCATTTAATGAAAAAGCCTAACTCGTCAATATCCCACTATCAATTTATTTTCAGACCAACCTGAGTCATAATCTTAACTATTATCTTATCCCCATCATCTCCCTGCCCCTGCCCTGCACCCAACCAATGTCAGCCAGCTCTAGGATATAAATGTTCTACAGAGTCTCCCTGCCCTGTAGGATTCCCTAAACAGTGATGCCTCGGCTGTAGACGTGTTGTTATCTAGCTCTTTCTGACTCGACTGACCACTAAGTGGTCCCAACAGGACCCTTTCTTTCAACATGCCAGCCCCTCTCTAAGCTACTGTTCTTCATTCAGATCCTTCAATTCTACCAACAACACTCTACTGAGTTTCTGCTCTGGGCTGAGCACCAGGCTAGGCTGGGGATAGAAAGATGAGACCCAGGTCCTATAAGATCCATGGCACTCATAGTCAGAAGGAAAGGGTAAACAACTTCCACCAAAATGAAAACAGACCTATGTTCTCCATGCAGTAATCAAGCAAAAACAAGGCAAAAAGGAAGGGTTGTTTATTCTCTCTGGTGAGGGTAGGAGATGACAAAAAGAAATTTTCATAGATGAAGGTTTGAAAGGATGAACAGGAGTTTTCCAGGATGAAAAGGAGGAAAAAAGGGCAGGAAATTGTAAAAGGACATGTCAGGGAGGTCGGGGAGTGGGAAGAAGAAAAGAGGGTTACACATAACTCAGTAAAGCTATCTTGTGGGAACATGGAGGAGCAGCAAGGTGTGAGAGGAACATGACAAACTGTGGCGGCCCCCAAGCACTTCATTTGCTTAGTTTGTCATTTTATTTTAGACTTTGAAATAATTTCACATGAACAGGAAAGCCGTAAGATTCACAAAGAACTTTCATACATGCCCTTTTCATCTACTTCCCCAAACCGTCAATATATTACCACGCTAGCCACATCGTCTTTTCTATATAGACACAGTTTTGTGTTTGTTTGTTTGTTTTCTGAGCTACTTGTCAATGAGTTGAGGTCGTGATATTCCTTTACCCTAAACACTTCAGTGTGTTATTCCCTAAGACCAAAGTCACTTGCTTGTAATTACTACACAAAGTCAGGAAATTTTTGTTGACTTAATACTATTATCTACTCCACAAACCTTATTCGTGTTTCACCAATTTTCCCAATAATTTCCCCCACAGCGAGCAAAAAAAAGATGACTGTCTTATTTTAAATTGGAAACCCATACTCTCAGCATGCCCTGTCCCTGTTTTATTTTTCTTCATTGTATTTACTGCTATCTAACATACAGCATATTTTTCTTATTTTCTTAATTGTCTCTCCCTACCACTCTACTAGAATCTAAATCCTACAAGGTCAAGATTTTTGTCTACTTTGTTTACTACCATATCCCCAACACCCAGAACAGTGCCTGCACATGGTAGTTGTTCACTAAATACTCTTGGACTCACTGAATGGCCAAACCTGGAGGTATCTCTTCCCAACCTCCTCTTGTATGTATTTTTTAAAAATGCTTATTCATTATTTCAGAGAGAGAGAGAGAGAGAGAGAGAGAGAGAGAGAGAATGAGTGGGGGAGGGGCAGAAAGACAGAGGGAGACACAGAATCTGAAGCAGGCTCCAGGCTCCGAGTTGTCAGCACAGAGCCCGATGCGGGGCTCAAACTCATGAACTGTGAGACCGTGACCTGAACCGAAGGTGGACGCTCAACCAACTGAGCCACCCAGGCCCAATTTTTTTTTAAACAAAAAATCAATGTGAAATTCATATCAAGAACATTGAGGCCCTGTGTCTGCTTTCCCTCCTTTAAAGTGCTTGTTTGGTGTTCTTTTGTCCTCCTGTAGGTATACGGTGTATATTTCAAGGGAGAGGGCTTGGGCTCCACTAGCCCAGAACAGTGAGGGCTTCTCTTAAAGCTAGCCCAAATCAACGGAATCCCCTTTGGGCTGTCTGTCTAGATGCAAGAGTCCTTGAAGTACAAGGGTATCCCCTCTGCAAACAGAGTTGGCATCTTTAAATCTAATTGAAAGATTAAAAGAAAACCCCCAACTAGAAGGTCAATTTATAGATTCAAAAGTTAAATCAAGCCATATCCTTAAGCACATGGGACACAAACCTTGTATTAAATCAAAGACTTAATCTAAGTTAAGCCACCCTGGCTGGGAATTTGAGCTGGAGATGTGTAATTAACACCAACCATTCAGCACCAACTGCTCCGACAGTCTGTGGCCTGAACGACCTTGTTATAATTTCCAGGGGGCTATGGGAATGCTCACCTTCCAAGCTGCAGAGGTGGTGGGCCTGTCTTCTTTCTGCTTGACCTCATCTACAACTCACCCCTGAGCTCATGATACTCTGGCCGCATGGACTTCCTTATGATTCTCAAGCATGTTAAGGACACTTCAAAGTCATTTGTACCTGCCCACCACCCAACTTCACATTGGACTTTGTGCAAATGTCACTTTCTCAGTGAGAACTTCACTCTTATTCTATTAAATTCTGTAAGCCCCTCTCCTCCCTATAGCAAGTGCCCCTCCTCTGCTTTACCCTTTCCCATGGTGCATATACTACCTGACATTCTGAACATTTCGTTTATTTGTTTACTCTCTCCTCCCCGCAGTAAAACATAAGTCCTATGAAGACTTGGGTTCTGCTTTTTCATTCAATGTTGCCTCCCCAGTCACCTAGAAGTGTCTGGTATATATTAGACATTCAATACCTAATTTTTAATTAATTAATTGGTTAGTTATTTGATTGACCGATTAAGTGATTAATTAAGTGGTCAGTTAATTCAGTTCACATGGCTGGCCCAGAGTAGCCACCAGGCTAATATACTCCATTAAAACCTGTGTTGGGTACTTGGGTAATCAAGTCAAGTAAGATCCACCTGGAAAATCCCTAATCCCACTTTAGTCACTGATGCAGTTTGGTGACCTTGGGACAAAGTCCCAAATTCTCTAACCCTAGAGTTCTCATCTCCTGGACTCCTACCTCCACCACCCCCAACATGTCCTCTACCTTCCAGTGATCTAGAATTCCTTCCAGCTCCTCAAAGTCACCAGGCTCCTCTCACATGCAATACATCTTTTTGTAGAAAAGTCCTCTCCATCATCGCCTATTCTTCAAGCCCCGCCAACTCTTACTCCCCAGGTGATCTCCTTCCCCAGAACTCATCATGCTCTATGGTAACCACCCTCATATGGGTCAGTCTGATTAGCCTGTGGGTTCCATGAAACCAGAGCCCTTGCCTTCCCCTCCTCTGTCTCCCAGGGTCAAGGACACTTCCAGACTCCCAGCTGAACATTACTAATTTGGACAAGGGCTATCCTATTTCACAGATGGAGATAAGTATAGTATGATAATAGTGTAACTATATATAGTTAATTAGTGTAACTATAATATAATGTATAGTAATATGCATTATACTCATAATAAGTATAGCGTAATAAGACAGCCTATGGCCTTGAAACAGCTCTGAGTTCAAATCCCAACTCTTCCACCTTAAGAAAGTTTCTTAAGCATTCTGAATTTTCTCCCTCATCTGTGAAATGATGAACCACGTAAATTCATAATCTATTCAACACTATTCTCAGGGCTGGAGATACGGAAGTAAACAACAGGGTGGTCTACAGCAATATCTGAGCCAAGGCCTAAGAGATGAGAAGTTGCTGGCTATTCTGACCACAAAAGGACCAACATGTGAGGCAGAAGAGAAGTCACACACTGCATCACTGAGGCAGGGAGAACCTTGTAGTTTTCAAGGAGGAGAAAAGAAGTCCAGGGGTGCCCCTGGCATTCTGAAAAGCGAGCCTCCCATACTCTTTGGAGGCACAGAGCCACTCTCTCTGCCCTGTTTCAGGCTCCAGCCCCAATCTGCTCCTGGTCCACCCAGATTCAGACACTGAGGTCCATCACTAGCCCCCATGAAGGGCACTGCTTCACCAGCCACAGCTTTCTCATTTCTTCTCAACCACAACTGGAATCTCCCCCTGGTTGGCCACCCTGTGTACTTCCCACTAGCCAGGCCTTCCCAATCCCCTACATCTGTGTCTCTTTGGGTGTCACTCTTAACCAGGTTTGCCCCGGCTCTTGGGCTAAAAAATTTCCAGTACAAAAATCAATGGGTAATGAAGAGAGAAGTAAGATGTAGGAGACTGCAACTCCAGATCTACATGTCGCTGGGATCCAGGTAGGTCTGAGACTATGAAATGTCTATGCTCCTCTACCTCCACTATCCTAAATGCTAAACTCTGTGTTTATTATTTGTTATAAATAATACTGACCATTTATACTGATGCTGCTTATTATGAGTATCTTTATTAGTATCTGCTTCACCCTGGCCCTGTTACAGCATTGATTCCCAACTGGAAGGAGGATATTTGGCAATGTCTAGAGACATTTTGGTTGCTACAGCTAGGGGAAGGGTGCCACTGGCATCTAGTGGATACAGGCCAAGGATGATGCCAAATATCCTACAGTGCACAGGACAGCCCCCTCCCAATAAATTATCCTGTCTCGAAAGTCAACAGTGCCAAGGCTGAAAACCCTGGTTTAGAAAGTAACCCAGCCCACACACATATAACCATTAAGCATATATAAAGAGATGCTAAGACGTATATGTGCATGTAGGAAAATGCAGATTAAAATATTAATGAGATATTTCATGCCTAGTATGGTAACATGGTTAAAAAAGGACAACTATTGGCACGAATGTGGGGATGTAAGAACGCTCATGCCACAGCTGGTGGGAACCGATGCTGGTGTGGCCCACGCAACCTGTTACTATTTAATCAAAGAGTCAAAGACCCAACGACCCAACCAGGTCTATGAGAAATTCTTACAGAGCTGCTGACAACAACATATATGAAAATAATCATTGCAACGTTACTTGTGGTTTCAGGAAGTTAAAGGCCACAGGGTGTCCACCACTGGGGGAGACAACAAGCAAAAGTAGATGAGTGAGCAGCATGAAGAAATAGAAGTGACTTATGTTTTAGATGTACAAACAGCAGTAGAGATGGACCTCACAACTACAATGAAGGGACGAGGCGGAGTGAAAACCAGCATGAGGTCATTAGGACAATTCCAGATACATCAATTTCTTAAAATGTACACACTGGGGGAATACGTTGGCACAAGTACTCTGGAAAATTGTTTGCCGGTATCTACTAAAGCCCTAAAGCCAAATATAACACTATAACCCAGAAATTATACTCCTAGAACTACACCCAAGAGAAATGAACACTGTGTCCACCAGAACACATGTACAAGAATGTTCATGGCAGTTTAATTCATAATAACTCAAAACTGGAAACAGCCAGTTGTTAATAAACTGATGTATAGCCATACAATGGAATACTATTTAGCAATGAAAAGGAACAAGCGGCAACTAAAGGCAACACGGATGAATCTCATAGACATAATGTTCAGCAAAAGAAGACAAAAGCAAAAAGTGTAGACTGTGTGATTCCTTTAATCAAGTTCAAAATCATACAAAACTAACAGTGTTAGAGGTCATTACATTAGTTCCCTTTAGGAAGGACAGACTTTAAGGATGCAAAAGGGAGATTTCTGCAGTACTGGAAATATTCTGTATCTTAATCTAGATGGTAATTATGCAGGGGTCTATACATATGCAAAATATCAAGCTAGACATATAATATTTGTGCTCTCTATGTTAATTATACCTTAACTAAAAATAAAACATAGAGGGTGCACTTTCAAAAGATAAATTCAACTGACAATACTAAGTACTGGAAAACATGCAGAGCAATTAGGAATGCTCATATACTGCTGATGGAAAAGCAAAATGGCACAGCCAGTCTGTAAAACAGTGTGGCTGTTTCTTATAAAGTTAAACATACGCTTACACATTCCTAAATACCCTGAAGAAATGAAAACTTATGTTGACACAAAAACCTATACACAGATGCATAAATGTTTACAGCAGCTCCACTGATAATCACCAAAAACCGGAAACAATACGGGGCCCCCGGATGATTCAGTCGGTTAAGCATCCAACTTCGGTTCAGGTCATGGTCTCACAGTTCATGAGTTCGAGCCCCGCATCGGGCTCTGTGCTAACAGTCCAGAGCCTGGAGCTTGCTTCGGATTCTGTGTCTCCCTCTCTCTGCCCACCCACTCTCTCTCTCTCAAAAATAAACATTAGAATAACATTTATTAAAAAAAAAAAAAAACTGAAGACAATCCAAATGTCCTTCAATGAGTAAATGGATAAACAAACATCCATACCACAGAATATAACTCACCATTAAAAAGAAACAAACTACTGACATAGGCAACAATATGGATGAATTTCAAAGGTATTACCAAGAGTGAAAGAAACCAATCTCAAAATGTTACATATTGCACCATCCCATTTATAAGACTTCCTTGAAAAGACAAATTTATAGTGAGGGAGACAGATCAGAGGTCACCAAGAGTTATGAGTGGAGAAAGGGTATGGCTAGAAAGGAAGAGCTTGAAGGAGTTCTTCAGGGTGATAAAAGTGTTCAGCATCCTGATCATGGTAAAGGTGTGACATGAAACCATACATGTGATGAAATGCACAGAACTATACACCCCTCCCAAAAAAGACTCAAGTGTACTGCGTGATGATTTAAAATATAAAATAAATAGGATATTGATTCAGAATCCCATTCCACAATAAATACACAACTGTATTAAAAATAAGACAAATAAGTTCTAGAGATCTAACATACAGAATGTATTACATACTTGAAAGCTGCTAAGAGAATAAATCTTAAATGTCACCACAGAAAAGAAACAGTAATTTATGTGATGTGACAGAGGTGTTCACTAACACTAGGCGGTAACCACTTTCGCAGTATATAAGTGTAGCAAATCAGTGCATTGTACACCTTAAATTTACACGTTAGATGTCAATGATACCTCAATAAAGCTACAAACAGAAATATGTGCGTGTGTATAATACATTCGTACACACACATACACATACTACAGGAATATACACAAACAGAAAGATATCCATTAAGCACAAAATGGTGGCCCCTTAAGGGTAATGAATATAAATGAATGAAAATGAAGTGTGGATATAAAGGGAAAAAACCCTACAAATAAAACAGAGACATTCAGGAATACACTAGAAAGACTAGTACTAGGACTAACAGAGAGGCACTTGCAGTCATGGCTGTAGTTCATTACAGGAATCAGCGAAGGGGAAGGAACATACCAGGCAGGGTGTGGAGGCATCCATGCAGAGGCCCTCAACATTCTCCCTGCCTCTTCTCAACCCAGGGATCACAATGAACAGGCTCTTTCCTTGGGCAAAGTTCAGCAACACATGTGCAGTGTTTCTAGGCAGGGAATCCTACTCAAAACTCAAAGTTGAGCGGTTTCACTGGGGGCTAGTCACATGCGCATAACAACCAGACAGCACTACTGACATTCCAGGTTCCTAAAACAGAAGCAGGTTTTCAGCGCCCCTGGTGGGCAAAACGGCTCTATCAGTATTTGGAACAATCCAAAAGCTGAGTTCCCCAATGCCAGTCCAGGGCCAGGCCCAAAAGTATGCTCTTCCAAAGACGGCAACCTCTGTCCTGCCATGTTAACTCTCGCTTGCTCTGGAGGCTTGCAAAGACCAGTGCAGAAGTGCTGGTCCAAAAGAAAAAGTAAAATAAAATCAACACTCTATCGGTCAAACAAAATGATGTTTGGTTTAACCAAGATACAGCCATGGGCATTCTGCCACGATTCTGCTCTCAGGGTTCCAACTACAGGAGAAAGAAGCCCGTGACTGTCCCCCTCAGCCCCATGAGGCAGATAATGGCCGCCAGAGACAGAGAGACAGAGTGGATGCCCCTCGTCTTTTCTCGTAGTGAACCAGCACTGCCCTCAACAAAATGACCTGAATGTGTTTCTCTCTAGCCTTTGCCTCACTATGTGACAACCAAAGTCACACACAAAGAAACCCTCAGCAAATGTTTAAAACCAGAGAAGTATAAAGGGCAGAGAACAACTCCCAAATACCCTCAAGGACAATCTAAAGATGGAGTACTTCTCACCCCACTGAAATGACCCTCCCAGGCCCCCAGCTGCAAAGCTTCTCACATTAAAAGAAAACTTCTCTAGTGTCTCCAGTTTCAGTTTTTAAAGTTTCAGGAATGAAAGCATTTTTTGCTCCCTAATGCTAACTCCCAGTTGTAGCATGGCCTGGGCTCTGTTTACCTAAAGAAACTCCTTTATGTTCACTACAGTCTTACCTCACCTCAAAGACAGATGATCAGCGAGAAGAAGAAGCCTTCAAGAGCCATAAAAATTCTCTGATATTAAATGATCTGCTCTGAGTTGTCAGTTCTTCTGATTATTATTTAAGTCATGTTAGTGTGTTAACCAGACAGCCTCACTGAATGGACGGATGGATGGGATGGATGTGAGGGAGGGAGGGAGGGAGGGAGGAAGGAGGGAGGAGGGAAGGAAGGAGGGAAGGAAGGACAGGTGAGTGGATGGATAGATGGATGGATGGATAGAGATAGGCAAATACAGAAGGAATTGGACATAGACAAATAGACAATAAAGATAAAGAGAGAAGGAGAGAGGTGATTTATCCATTCATTCAATAAGTAGCTGTTGAACATCTACTAGGTGCTGAGCATATAACAGTAACCAAAAGAGGCAAACATCCCCTACCTTCTTGGAGTTTACATTCTAGAAGAAGGACAGACAGACTATACACGAATAAGTAAAACATATAGAATGACAGTTGGTATTAAGTGCTGTGGAAAAATAAAAGGAAGAGGCTTGAGACTGGCTGCGAGGGGTTTCAACTTCGAATAGCAGGGGCCAAGAAAGGACTCCCTAGGAAATTGATTTTGAATAAAGATCTAAAGAAGATTAGCCTGTTCAGATTCAACTGTACTTTTTAAGTAGATAGACCTAACTACATGTACAAAGACAGGTTTAGGCCAAAAGTACCAGGACAATGGAAAATCACAGAAGTCGGTTTAACACCAATAGTAATCTACAGGAGATCATGGAATATAAATGCATAGGTGTTTGAAAGATTTGGATTGGAGAAGTATCATATTGCTAAGGCACAATTTGAAGAAACCAACAAGCTATCACAAAGAAGGGACCTCCCTCCCCTGTGTCCAGGGTAACTAGATCTAAGTACTCCTTATGTCATAATGTCATCACACACAGATGGCTCTACAGGTGAATTCTACTAAACATTTAAAGAGTTAATATCTCTTTTTCTCAACCTATTCCAAAAAAACGGAAAAGGAAGGAACACTTCCAAATTCATTCTATGAGGTCAGCCTTACCCTGATACCAAAGCCAGATAAAGACGCTACCAAAAAAAAAAAAAAAGAGGAAGAAGAAAAAAGAAAAAGAAAACTACAAGCCAATATCTGTGGTGAAAATAGATGCAAAATGAACAAAATAATTAGCAAACTGAAGCCAACAATACATCAAAAAAAAATCATTCACTACAATTAACTGGGATTTATTTCTGACATGCAAGGGTGGTTCATATTTGCAAATCAATGTGATACATCACATCAATAAGAGAAAGGATAAAAACTGTATGATCATTTCAACAGATGCAGAAAAATCATGTGACAAAGAACAACATCCATTCATAATAAAAACTCTCAAAAAATAGGTTTAGAGGGAACATACCTCAACATAATAAAGGTCATATATGAAAAACTCACAGTAAACATCATACTCCCTGGTGAAAAACAGAGAATTTTTCCTTTAAGATCAGGAACAAGACAAGGATGTCCACTCTCACCACTTTTACTCAACATAGTACTCAAAGTCCTTGCCATAGAAATCAGACAAGAAAAAGAAATAAAAGGCATACAGATTGGTAAGGAAGAAGTAAAACTTTCACTATTTGTAGATGACATGATATGAAAAAGCCCAAAAACTCAACCAAAAAAACCTACTAGAATGGACAACTGATACATAAATTCAGTAAATTTATAGGATACAAAATAAATATACAGAAATTGTTGCATTTCCATATGCTAATAATAAAGTAGCAGAAAGAGAAATTAAGAAAACAATCCCATTTACAATTGTACCAAAAGTAATAAAATACCCAGGAAGATACTTAACCAAGGAAGCGAAATACCTTTATACTCTGAAAACTATAAAATGTTGGTAAAAGAAATTGAAAAAGACACAAACAAATGGACATATATCCCATGCTTATGAATTGGAAGAACAAATATTGTTAAAATGTCCGTACTACCCAAAGCAATCTACAGATTTAATGCAATCTTTATCAAAACACCAAGAGCATTTTTCAGAGAACTAGAATAAATAATCCTAAAATTATTTGTATGGAACCACAAAAGACCCCAAATAGTCAAAGCCATCTTGAAAAAGAAAAAGAAAATTGGAGGTATCAGAATCTCAAATTTCAAGATATATTCCAAAGCTGTGGTAATCAAAACAGTATGGGAGAGACACAAAAATAGATACCTAGAGCAATAAACCAGAATAGAGAGCCCAGAAATAAACCCACTATTACATGATCAATTAATCTACAACAAAGTAGGTGAGAATACACAATGGGAAAAAGACATTTCTCTTCAACAACTGGACTGCTACATGCAAAAGAACAAAACTGGACCACTTTCTTATACCATAAACAAAACTCAAAATGGATTAAAGACCTAAATGTGAGACATGAAGCCATAAGATTCCTAGAAGAAAACATAGGCAACAATCTCCTTGGCATTAGCTGTAGCAACATTTCTCTAGCTATATCTCCTTTGGCAAGGAAACAAAAACAAAATTAAACTCTTGAAACTACACCAAAATAAAAGCTTTTATACAGCAAAGGAAATGTTAACAAAACAAAAATACAACCTACCAAATGGGAGAAGATATTTGCAAATGATATGTCCAACAAGGGTTTAATATCCAAAATATATAAAGAATTTATATAATTCAACACCAAAAAAAAAAACCCCAAATAATCCAATTAAAAATGGTCAGAAGACATGAATAGACATTTTTCCAAAGAAGACATACAGATGGCCAGCAGACACATGAAAAGATATTCATCATCACTTATTGTCAAGGAAGTGCAAATCAAAACCACAATGACGTATCATCTCACACCTGTCAGAATGGCTAAAATCAACTCATGAAAGAACAAGTGTTGACAAAAATGTGGTAAAAAAGGAACTCTCTTGCCTTGTTGGTTAAATGCAAGCTGGTACAGCCACTGTGGAAAACAGTATGGAGTTTCCTCAAAAAACTAAAAAAGAATTACCATACGATCCAGTACTTCCACTACTTGGTATTTACCCAAAGAAAATGAAAACATTAATTCAGAAAGATATATACAACCCTGTAAGAGCCAATTATGGAAGCAACCCAAGTGTCCATCCATAGATGAATGGATAAAGAGGATGTGGTATATGTATACAATGGAGCGTTACTCAGCTATAAACTAGAATAAGATCTTGCCATTTGCAACAACATGGACGGATACAGAAGGTATGATGCTAAGCAAATAAGTCAGAAACAGACAAACACCATATGATTTCACTCAGAGGTGGAATTTAAGAAACAAAACAAAGAAAAAAGACAAAAAAAAAAAACAGACTCTTAAAGACAAAGAACAAACTGGTGGTTACTAGAGGGGAGGCGGCTGGAGATGGGTGAAATTGGTGAAGGGGATTAAGAGCACACTTATGGTGATGAGCCCTGAGTACTGCATAGAACTGCTGAATCATTATATCGCACACCGGGAGCTAGTGTAACTGTTAAATGAAAATGAATTTTTTAAATTGATTCAGTAACTTTTAAAAATGTCACACAAAAGAGCGGGGAGGGGTATGTCTGATTTGGGCATAGAAATGGGTAGAAGTGTGGCACCAACCGGGGTTGATATAGACACCCTAAGGACACACCAGTGCGTCAAAACAGGGAACAAAAGCAACAGGAAGGTTGAACTTCTATATAAATATGGAAATGCAAGTTATAGGCACTTGAGAATCCCTGGGGATTTTGCAGGTCTGCTGCTTTTTTGGACTAGGAAATGCCAGTGGTTAGTCTTGAAGGTGCTTATGAGTCACATGAGAACTGCAGTGATCACTACAGTGGGCCACAATCCCTATATGCACACCCCCTTATATCCCACTTTGCTCCTCTTCCCTTGAAGGCGGGGAGTCTATCTCTCCACCCTCTTTCACCTGAGCTGGCCATGTGATCTGCTTTGACCAATAAAATCTCCAAGAATTGATGTCATAGGAGTTCCTGACTAAGCCTCAACAGGCCTGCAGCTTCTGCCTTCTCCCTCTTGAAAGGCTCCCTTGCAGGGTGAGTGCAACTTTCATTTTGCATCCTAGGCTCCCGCTTGCCTCCACAATGCCAGGCCCTGCACGTTCCCTTCCCACAGCTCTGAAATGGGGGACAGTGATAGTCCTGAGGGGGAGGTGGCCTTGTCCTCTGGGCTTGCGTCATGATTAGTGCCTCACCTTTCCTGTGCAGGTGGGGCTGATTAATGGCACTGTTAAAGAGAGCCAGCTGCTGCCTTCCGTGTCCCCTTCCTGCAGAGATCCTTAATTACTGGGCTTCACCTGTTGAGTCTCCTTGAGCGACATGAGCGGATATTTTAAGTGGGAAAACAATTCATTAATAAGTGCCAACATCTTAAAAGAGGGACAGCCCCCAATTAATTCAAGAATCACATGGTTTCAGCCAGGTAAGAGAAGACCAAGGAGGGGCTGCTTTTATCTGAATGCCACAAAGTTGGGGTTGGGGGGAGGCCTTCAGCAGATGGTAGGCACTTGGAGTCTGCAGAGAAGGGGGAAGGGCCATGAGGTCAGACCAGCCCCTTCTTAATCTCCATCCACACTTTACCACCCCCTTGCCTCCCCCTGTAGCTCAGTAGCTTTGGAATGACAGCACTGGCCAGGCATTCAGGGGCCACCTGATTTACCATTTTGCTTTAGCTTTGGCATTTTGTTAAATAAATGCAAGCTCTGAAAAAGCCTAGTCTAAAGTTATTAATACATATTTTGGCCTAGAATAATATGTTAGGTATTAGAATTCAGGTTCTCAGACAGTGGTTCTGAATGCTTGTATTAGAGCAAATTGAGAATTCAGGCACCCAGACTCTGGATTTGGATTTCATTGGTCTCGGTTGTAGGCCCAGGCACTGGGATTTTTAAAACTCTCCCATGGCTACTGGAATGCGCAGCCAGAATTGCAAACCACTCTAGTTTGTACTGCACTTTTATAGATTACGAAGTACTTTCTAAAGAATGGGCCCTGGGCCTTATCATTGAATCACACCTGCCAACCACAGTGCCTGGCAGAGTGAGTCACGTGATACATTTTATGGGAATAAAAATAATGTCACTTGATTCATTTATCATCTTTTCCAGTTATTTTGCATTACACATATATCCATGCACATGTGTGATCAACTACATGCCGAGAGAGAGAGAAAGAGAGAGAGAGAGAGAGCGCGCTTTTATTTGCTTTTCATTTTTTGCCTGCCTTGCCCCTCTCATTTCCATCCCTAGCCCAAAACCTGTCTTGCCTGAAAACCATACATCAACAGCCCAGTCAGTGATCTTCCATATATTCCCCACCCTCATTTAATTCTAGCCAGACATACGGACATCTATGAGCACAGATGGTCACTTCGTAGAAATGGGAACGTATCATACATACCAATTCCTTGCAGAAAGCCCCCCAAGTCACCTGATACAGCCCCACTTCATTCTCCTTCATGGGCACAGACTGGTCCACAAATAGATGCACCATAATTTACTCAGCCATTCCCCCGTGAGAGGCACTCAGTTTGCTTCCCATTTCTCCCCCATCACAAACCATGAGGCAACCATCCTGTAAAGCACAAATGTCCACAAGGATCCTTCTTCCCATCCCCACACACAAAGTCAAGTGTCTAGTGAGCCTGCTTTGACACCCTAAACCTCATCTCTGGCCAAGGAAGATGATGAGGAATTATATGATTATATTATAAAGTGTACAAAAAACACTTTACAGTCTACCGAAGGCTCTGTGTCAAAATCAAGCATTCACACGGCATGGCTGGGTTCTCTGTGGCCAGCCCCATCCACAACACAGCTCTGGCAGAAAGCTGTTCAATAGCATCATTAACAGCCCATTGATCCAATTACATTTCTTTCTATTCCACTTCAGAATTACAATCTCTTGTCCCCCCACCCAAGAGTCCAGATAGATTCCCGATGATCAGTGGAAGAGGTAGCTGCCATCAGGACTCGCTTGAGGGACCCAAACACTCATCTAATTGTGGCAAGGGATGAATTAATCCAGTTGACACATAAGGCCTCTCTTCCACAGGAACTTGCTATTTACTCCAGCCCCTTAGTCCTTCAAGTAAAAGGTAGGGATGTAGCCAAGCTTGGTCAATCCAGGGGTATCACTGAGTTGCTCTCATGTGGCACATAGTAGCCACTCAACAAATAACTATTTAATTGGAAAATGCCCGAGCGATCGTATACTGGGATTCAGAACATAGCACATTGGCAGAATAAATGAGATCTGTCCAAACCGTCTCTTCGCAGATGGGCCGGTACGGGAGCTAGAATCTCAGTCCAAAGGTAATGCAGAAAATGAAAATACACTCTAAATAAGACAAAGTAAAGACCTTGAGTGACAGCTGAGGGAAAAGTAGAGAGAAGTAAATACACATTCTAAGTCTCGTGGGCAAGATAATGGAGGGAGATAAATAGAAATGGGACCAGACTAGGAAGCATTCGCTCACTTGACAACCATGTATTGACCACCTAGCATATGCCAGGCACTGTACAAAGTACTGAGGGTAATGGCCGGATACAGGTCATGATTCCAGCCCTCAATTGCTCGTGGTCTTCTGGAGGAGACCAAAACACAAACACACAATCGTAACACAGACATGACAAGGCAGGATGGAGCTAAGGCCTAGGACAGAGGTAAGCCCAGGGGGATTTGAGAGTATGTGGGGAAACAGATGTAGGAGAGTTCATAAAGCTGCAGGGGAAGGGAAGAAAGATTGGCAGATAAGCAGCTTACGCCATGAAAGGCTGTGCCCTCCTCTGCTACCGCAGTCACCTCAACTTTTGACTTCCACATCGAGACTCCTCACCAATGAGAATCTAGGCCCATAATCATATCCCTGGGAGTCACTGACCCCGTGCTTTTGGACCCCCATGCCTTTGTCCATGCTGTTCCCTCTGCCTGGATAGCACGAGCCCATCTTCCTTCTCCAATCTGCACAGCCATCATCTCTACCTCCCATCAAGGCTCAGCTCAAATGTTACCTCCTCTGTGAAGCTGTTCCAAATTCCTCTGCCTGGAATTAATCTCTGCTTCTCTCCCTGAATTCCAATAACATTTTGCTTGTTCCTCTCCTTATAGTACTCAGCACTCCTGACATCGTATTATAATTATTTGTGTATTTGTCTTCTCTCCTCTACTAAACTATGAACTCCACTGGGGCAGAAAACCTTGTCTTAACCACCTTTGTATTCCCCACAGTGCTTTATCCAAGGCAGGTGCTCAATACATGTTGAATGAAAATTATGGTTATCAGATTCCAGGTAAATGGGAGGAAGTTAACAGACAGCACAGCTAGAATCAGTGGACAGGCATTACAGGGAAGGCCAACTTTATAACAATGAAAACTGGCTGCTTGCTGAAGTAGTGGATTTCCCATGACTGGATAGAGAGATTCTTTAAAAATAGCTGGATCAGATGACTTCCAAGCTTATCTGACCTTTACCAGGTTACTGTGATGGAGAATGACTGGTGAACAAAGACAAGTAAGTCCCAAGAACAGGTGAGGTAGGAATAGGTGTGAGTTATTGTCAATGTTATAGCACCTGGGCTGGATAATAAATGCAAGGGCATTTATGAGATTATTAAATATTTAATCAAAGAAAATTAAAGGTTGGGTGGCTTAGTTGGTTGAGCATCTGCCTCTTGATTTCAGCTCAGGCCATGATCCTGGGGTCGTGGGATTGAGCCCTACATCAAGCTCCAGACTCAGCACAGAGCCTGGTTAAGATTCTCTCTCCCTCTGCCCCTCTCCCCGACTCGAGCTCTCGCTAGAGAGAGATTTATTCCTAGAGAAGTTATGATGGTGTGTCAAGAACAAGGATTATAACCAACCTCATTCTGAACATGTGAGATCCATTTAAAGTATTTGATCTAGATCATAGTTGATCCCCACATCTGTTTGGCAGATCAATGGCGTCAAGTGGTGAGGGCTTCCTAGAGCACAAATCTCATAATGTCATCTGCCACTTAAAACTTCTAGGGGTCCCTAGTGTCCTGGAACGTGCTCCCTGATGCTCAGCATGATGTTTGAGGCCCTAAATGATGTAGCTCTTGTCAGCCTCCCCTTCCACCTTCCCCCTGACACAGACCAGCAGTCCCAATCTCAATGGTCTACAGGGACACAACAGAGGATCCTGGGCCCAGAGAAATCAACAACCATATGCCCCAACTCAAAAATTGCTCAATTTCACAGGCCTAGCCCCTTTTTACAATGGGAATGCAGATTCAGTATTGCTAGTGCTTCCAAGTTTTCAAATGAATCGGGAAATTCAGATTTTTTTGGTAGGATCTGCCATTTTTCAGTACTGGCTTAAAATTTTTTATTTATCTTTTAACATTTATTTACTTTTGAGAGAGACAGAGACAGAGTGCAAGCAGGGGAGGGGCAGAGAGAGAGAGGGAGACACAGAATCCAAAGAAGGGTCTGTGCTGACAGCATAGAGCTCTAAGGGGCTTGAACCTACAAACTGAGATCATGGCCTGAGCCAGTCAGACGCTCAACCGACTGAGCCACGCAGGTGCCCCATTACTGGCTTAAAGATTTTTAAACACTATGCAGGACAGACAAACCCTTGCTGTGCTCCATGGATCTCTCCCCGCTGTTTTACTTAGAATCTATTTTTGTAATCAAGTCAGTGTTCCTGTACAGTACCGTGCTTGCTCACCTCCATGACCCCCTCCCTTCACTTCTAGCAGCAGTTACTCCTGCAGAATTATCCATTTCTTTACATTTGTCTATATTTTCACAATTTTTTACAATGCACATGAGTAGCAGATGCTGTCACTGCTCTCCCAATCCTAGGATCCCACTGACATTGTCATGCGCCCTAGTCCTCATGTGCTATCACTCTTAACAGCCTAGGGCTACTGAAACCCACTTTCCTTGTGTGCTCGGAGAAACATAAGCTCCTGGGAATGTATGTCCCGCAAAAGTAGCCCTTAGCCAGTGAATGGCAACTGCAGGAGTATAAATACTCCAGCTCCCTTGACCCGATAAAGATAAATCCAAAACATACTATCTGCAGATCTCCTCTGTAGATTGAGCCCAAGTTCTCCTCTGCAGGATTTTGCTTGTTATCACACACTTGCTTCTGTTTTTCCTGGAAGCACCTCTTAACAGATCAGTTTAAAATGAATCTTCATTCCAGGATCCACTTCTGGGACCTGCAGTAAACAGCTTCTGACATGCCTCCTATGGTCTCTACCTCCTTGTGTTCATGACCTTGTGCAATCTCCTCTCTGGACTATAACTTACTTCGAAGTCTAAAGGTGAAAAGTGTGGCTTGTGTGATTAGGTTACAAACGATTATGACTTCTTTCTTGCTAGCACCCTCTATCGTCTTCCCACCTTGCATGCTTTCATAATGCAAGCTGCCGTGTGGGAGAAACCCATGGGACAAGGAACTGAAGGTGACCTCCAGCCAATACCCAGCAAAGAACTCAATGCTGCCAACAACCACTGAGCCTGGAAATGGATACTTCTACAGTTGAGTCTTCAGATGAGACCAGAGACAGACGGTGGACCAACACTGGATTGCAGCCTTCTGTAAAAGTATGAAGTCAAGGACCCAGCTAACCCACCACCAGACTCCTGACCCCCCAAAACTATGAGATAATAAATGTGTGTTTTTCTTGTAAGCCTCTGTGTTTTGGGGGTGATTTGTTACAGAGCAATATGTAACTAACACAGGATCTCAACTTCAGAGGGCATGTAATAACTTCTATAATTAGAAAATATTCTATCCCAGTCATCTTCTCGAGAAAGCCATTTCTGAACCTCCAGGCCAGAGTCCTGTGTCCCCTCTGTCATGGGCCTATCACCCTGAATTTAAGCATTGATGTCCCTTGCCTCTTCTCATTTGTCTCCCCCACTCATCATCTTGAAGGCAGACCTTTGGGAGAGGAAACGCCTGATGTATTTCTTTGTCTTACCACCTAAGCATAGTATCTGGTATATAGTAGATGCTTAATGAATGCTTATTAAAGTAATTAATTTCATTGTTAATTGTTTCCACCATGAGGTTCGGGCCAAATGTCTCCCTATACTCTGTCATTGTCCAGATGCCAAATGAAGGGTACAGCAGGCCATCAGTATTCAGCAAGATCTCCCCTCTATGCAGCCCCCACATTATGGTCTCAGCAGCTTCTCCTTTTCCATCACCAGGGTGCATATCAATTTCACATTGACACTTCCTCCCATCTGTTCGATTCATCTGTTGGACGGTCACTCACTGCCACTTCAGAGCAACAGGGAGTTCACTCTTCCTTTCATACCCCTCTGGGAAGCCCAGGGAAATTATCTCTGATTGATGTGATTTCTTCTTTTGGTTCTAATGACAAAATTGCAGAAAAATCCAGCCCTATTTTGCACCACACTTGGAAGAAATCTGCTCAGCTTTTGTCTGCCAACCACAACAAAAAAACTTGATTAACCAGGACTCAGCACACAGTGGTTGTTTGGGGGGCTTTTTTTTCCTGGATAGCTGAGGGATAAAACTGAAAATGCCATTTATTTCTTCCCTTATTACTTAGAAAAATAATCAATAGGTTAGCCCACATTGCTTCCCACTGTAAATAAATTCCCCCAAAGAAATTGAGTCTGAGAGAGATGAGCATCTTGCAGGCCAGAGGAATGCTGTTAGAAATTAGGTTGAATCAGCAGAGATCTTTGGAGTGGGCAGGTTTGTATTTAAAAAAATTATTTGCTAACACTCATATTCCATGTCTTTGTCCCTTCTCCTAGAAGCAAAGGATAGAGGATGTGTCCTGGTTATCTGCGGGTTCCAGATTCTTGAAGTCCAACTCATAGAAGTTGTATTTTAGTTAATATGGTAGAGACTCGTTTACAGATTTTTAAATCCAAGCTGATTAATGTCTCATACTCTGCCTACTCAGTGGGGACTCAGTCTCCTAAGCATCCTGGATCCTCCCTTGGAGACACATGAAATTCCTTCTCCATTTCTTACCATGGTCTAGGGCATGGTGAGAAAAGGAACCTTCCTTGTTACTAAACTAATAGATCCTCTTAGCTCTAGGGGAGGAAGAAGCCAGAATGGCAATGTGATACCCTGCCCAAAATTCCACCTATTTTAAGGGAAAGGTGTTGTCAAGAGAGGAGACAGATTACTGAACACTGATTCTGGGCCAAGTGCCAGGGTGGAGAATTCAGGTTCTACTCCTCATTATAGCGTGTAAAGTCTTACTTGGTCTGGTCCTTGAGAACTTCTCTGCCCATGTCCCCACATCATTTACTATGCTGCAGCCATGATGGCCCTCTCCATATTCTAGAGCATGCCAAGTTCTTTTTTGCCTCAGGATATTTGTGTTGGCTGTTCCCTCTCCAGCAATATTCTCCATCTTCTCCAGAAATTTCCATGGCTCACTCCTGGTCATTCTTCACAGTTCAACCCAGTGTCCTCAGAGAGGTCCTCCCTAGTTAAGTTGCCCATCTTCCATGCCCAGCCATTATCCACCATGTTCCTTTTCTTTTTTTTTTTTTCACATGTATTTCACGTATTTTCTTCATAGCCCACTGCCACCTTTAATTAACTTACTCAATTCTTGCCTGCCTCCCCCTGAGAATACAAGCTTCATGAAAGCAAGGAATTTTCCTGTCTGATCAACATGCCAATTCATACCTGCCATGTCACAGAAGCTCACTAAGTATTTGTGGAATGAATGAATCAATAACTTTCTCTTGAATCATCCCCCAAGGTAAGTATTTTTATTATCCCCACTTAGAGATGAGGAAGCTGAGGTTCTGAGCAAGTAAGTAAACCACACATTTACACAGCCAGGAGGAAATAGCTACACTTTCGACCACAGAGCTATCTAACTCCAAGAGCCTGAACTCTCCATCATCACTGGGTACTGTGTGGGAAGACAGGAGATTATGCTTTAATCAATTGTTTTCCAACTTCTGTTAATGAAAAATGTCTGAGCAGCTGTGACAAGGAAAGAAAAAGTCTTTTATCAACCCACAATCATGAGTATGTCATACCAGGGATGTGTCTTCCAAATCAAACATTGCTAGTTTGTCAAATAACTGGATAGAATGGATACTGCAAGAAAGCGTTGTGCCTGTGCTTCCCTACGCACGCATTTTCTCTGGGATCCCCTCAAAGGGAAAATGAGGTCCGAGTGGAATTGGTGGTACAGGCCTGTGTCTGGGATGGTTGCAGTGGACAGACCTGGCAAGACCTGCCGGGCTCACTCCAAACCTTCTCCCCAAACTCACCACCCCCACCCAGCATGGAAGAGGGTGGTGCAAAATCATGGGAACTGGACCCTGCAGTCCCACTGACAGTTATTTTTCTGGAACCCACTCCTTTTATTATCACCATTCGGGATAACAGTCACCCAAGGGTCCCACTCTTTGCCTTACTTCTCATCTCCAGCTCAAAGCTCAAAAGCCTCACAAGAAAAGACGATTTTACTTTCTGGACCTTAAAACTTGGGGCTTCCTAAAGAAGCTTCCGGTGTGCCGTGCCCCCAAATTCCAGCCGTTTCTGAGCAGGACTGATTTAGGGAACTGCTCCAACTCAGCTGTGGAGGCCCAAACAACACACCCAGTTCTGGATGTCCCTACCCAAGTGCCACTTACAAGACAATAATCAGTTAGCTCACCATACCGACTACTGAAACTTCCTGACCTGAGTAAGGAACTTTATCTTGGTGGCTTAACAGTGTGAAGCTGCTTACAGCTATGGAACCAAAGCGAGAAATTATAGTTCAAAGGCAGAACTTGCACTATCTCCCAATTCCCACTTTTTTTCTTACTTTAAGTCTTTTTTATTAAGAGAATCATAATGTTCTCTATCTACATGACACTTTCCATCTTTAAGCATTAACTAATTAATTGACTGAAATGGTATCTTGGGAGCATCCATCATCTATCCCATTAGCCAGAGAGCCAGGCGACTATCTATAAAAGCCATTGAACGCTCAGAGGAGGCTTTGTCTTTCCACTTCCCTTCCCAGGAATGTTTGTGTGTGTGTGTGTGTGTGTGTGTGTGTGTGTGTGTGTGTGTCTGTGTCTGGATCTGTAATAGAAAAAATTAAAAAAAGAGGATTTTGCTTCCACCAACCACTATAAAAATCTACCTCTGGGAGACATGGAATTTCAATTGTGAAATAATCAGTCTTGGAAATTGTCCTGTCCTCTAGGAAAAGAAAAAAATAAGTAGTTTAACAGCGATTGCCCTTCAAAACAATTACTAATTATAATGTCTATAAAGAAAAATACCCTCGATACCATTACTCCTAATAAAGCTGGGCGAATCTATAGAAAGGAATTAGCTGGCATGTCTGGGATCTGACGGGAGAGCTCTTGGGGGTGAGTTAGAAATGGGGGGGTGTGTGCTGCAACAGGCTTATAAACCTAAATCCAAAGCTTTAGGAAGCTTAACCCCTGGGGCAAGCCCCTGTCAGCAAATTGGGGAGATTAACACATGCCGCAAGGAAATCAGGCCCGGACAATTAAGAGATGAGAAACCAAGTTACTTCCTGACCATCCTTCCAGCCTCTCTGGTTCTGCTTCTCCCCTGCCCCCTTCACCTCCTCCTCAGGTGATTACTATAGTGTCTGCATTCCATTTATGAGTCCTACCTTAGGGTTGGACATCATTCTCTCCCCTCTGCCCATTGAAAGATACAGCAATGCCTGGGAAGAGTTACAGCCTGGCCCTAAGGCCTTGGAATGAATTTGCCTGTTAGATCCCATCAGTTTGGAACAAAATGTGGTGGGGGGGAAGGATATGGGAGGAAAGACAGAGAGAAAAGGGGCCCAGAGGAGAGAAGCGGGGGGCAGCATGAAAGATGGACTAAAGGAAACGGTTGGTCTGGTTTCAAGCTCTCCACCACTCACCTGCTGTGAAAGCTGCGTCAAGTCACATGAACCCTGATCTCACACCTCATGTTCTCATCTGTAAAACTGAGGTAGGGAGCAGGGTATGGGAAACCCAGTGTTTTAGGTAGTGATCAACTGCAGAAAAAACAAATTCCTCCAGCCACTTTAAGCAGAAAGCAGAGATTTATGACTAGAGGTAATTTACTAAGGTAAATTTATTACTTGGGTGACTTAGAAAACCAATGGAAGCACTTGAAGAGTTGGGCTTCTAAGAACAAACCCCTGCCCCCAAATCACCCTCCCTTACGATGATCGGGAAAACTGCCACTGCTGCTACTCATGATCGCCAAGTCTGGAAGCGAATGGCTGCAGAACCGCCCTGACTGCACAGTGATGCACACACCTGCAAGGTGGATTACATTATACCTTTCTCCCTCCAGCAGCTCTGCATGTAAGACCCATGGCAGGGCATCTGATTTGCGAACCTACATCATGGCCAGGAACCTCGATACAAGAGTCCAGGAAAGGTACTTTATAGCTTCCCAGCCTCTGCAGGACAGACGGCACAACTGACAGAGGCTGGAAGGGAAGCTGGAGGAGGCCATCTACAGGGCTGTCAAGAGAAGTTAATGAGATGGTATTTCTAAAGTGCTTCACACAATGCCTGGCCATTAGTAGGTCCTCAATGAACATCAGTTTCCCTTTACTTTCCCAGAATTTTGCTACAGGTTGACTCTGTGAATCTTCCCAAAATAACAGAGGAAAAAAACCACAGAGTAGAGAATGGATCTTCCTAATTCACATATGAGTTATTTGGGCATCTTCAATTTAGCAACCTTATCAAACATCACAGTTGTCCCTATTTAAGGCATTCTCCTACCTCCACAGAAAGATGGAATCATTTTAAGCAATAACTTAAAATTTTATACTTTGCAAACAACGTGGTCAAGCAACATTTCTCTCTGGAGAATGACATTTACTTTATCAATGTTACCAATATTGGGCACCCACTGGAGGCCACGCAGATATGATTTCTCCCTTTCAAAGAGTTAACAGTCTAGACTGAATAATTATACAAAACATATAAAATTTCAAATTCTGATAAAAGCTCAGAGAAAAGAACAGGGTGCCATGTGCCAGAACAAACAGGGTGAAACCAATACTGTTCAAGGAGTCAAGAGAGACCTCACCCAGAGAATCACATCAAAGCTTACCTGAAGGATGATAAAGGGTCACCAAGTCAAGAGTGGGACAGAAGAGCATTTCTGGCAGAGCAAACAGCAGGTGCAAAAGCTGTGTGTTCGAGAAACCAGAAGAATACCGACGTGACTCGAGTAGTAAGAGGAGAATGTGGTGAGAATACTGAGGCTGAGAACCCCAGACTGTTGTCTGGGGGTGACATTTCCCCTCAGGCCAGAATCCAGACATGTGAGCCCATTAACACTTCACCCACGTAACAGTACTTGTCTACTGTGGAAACGGTATTTGTCTACCTTACTGCGCCTTAGTTGTCACTTTGGTAAAAGAGAAAACTATGAGTCTTTCACCGCGTGGTTCTGTTAAACAGGCTAACAAGTACAGAGCTAGAGAGGGCTGGGCATGTGTTGAGTACCCACAGCAGCATCGTCACCATCACCCTCAATGTCTAGCCACACAATTCCAGAAAGGTCCATCGGTTCTGCCCCATTCACACCCTCTCCCCGTTGTACCCCCTCCCCTACCCAGATACAGAGCAGAGGCCCCCATGTGACACCCCTCACCTGGCCTTGGCTGATTCGACCAGAGCAGGCGCCAACCACCACCCGGACCCACCAATTCTCACGTCCAGAAATGTGAAATGGAGCCCGAGGCTGAACTGGTCAGAGGATGCTGGAAGCTGGAGCAGTAAGGTCATGAAGAGGAAGAGCCAGCACCACTGGCAAGCGGAAGGTGATCAACAGCAAAACCTGAGATCTTGATGGCACACTCCACTCTGCAGAGAGGAGGGCGGGGCAGACATGCGGAGATAAGCCCCGGAGAGCAAGATGGAGATGACGGTTGGTTAACACCATCTCCAGGTCCCATGAGGTCCAGCCGTTATGCTGGATTCCCTGAGAACCTTCTGTATCTTGACAATAAAACTTTCTATTCACTTTAATGTCTTTGAATGAGTGTCTGTTCCTTGAAATTAAACAATCGCCGCCTGAGAGACTCACGGAGGTGGAGAGCTGAGGCCACCCTTCCTAAAATCAGACCTCAAGTGCAACCCCACCATGCAAACGGGTCGCAGTAACCACAACCATGGGCCCTACCACCATCTCAAGGCATTTCACAGGCTGTTCTCACTGCACAGAAAGCTCTTCCACCTACATCTAACGAAACTAGCTCTCGTTCACCTTCTAGACTACCCTCTTTGAGCATCACTTCCACAGATGCCAACACTAAG
The DNA here is from genome assembly GCF_046562875.1 of Panthera onca. Taxonomy (NCBI): domain Eukaryota; kingdom Metazoa; phylum Chordata; class Mammalia; order Carnivora; family Felidae; genus Panthera; species Panthera onca. The sequence goes on from NC_138354.1 coordinate 28,622,532, forward strand.
GTGGACCCTGTTGCAATTTCCACAGCTCTTGGAACCTCCACTTGGCAGCATACAACTCATTGTTGGTCACAGGTCCGATGGCTGCCACCCCAGAGATGGTCCGCCCCACATGTACCTGCCCTGTTTCCTGCTGTCTCCAGGGCTTGACATAGTGTTGGGCACATAGTACCTGCTAAATAAACATTTGGTTAATGGGTGACCAATAGTATGAAAGGACCAAATTGACTTTTTAGCTCTCTAGTACTCTTTCCTTTATGGGGAAAAAAAAAGTTTTATTTTATCCTACTGGGTGCTCTACCCTGTACAAGGTGTTAGAGACACAGACATGAATTAAACAGGATCCCTGTGTTTAGGACTTCACAGTCTAGGGGAACAGATGGATATATACACAGGAAAGTTTATTATAATGTAACATTAGTACTAAAGGAGCTAGAAAGAGGATCCTAGGAGTAATGGATGATGGAGGAGGAAAGAGACAGAGGAGAGGGGTGTGAATGCCCCCCATGGCACTGCTCCTCTGAATTTCCTCAGAATATAAACATAGTAGATATCCATTATTTGGCTACTCGGCATCTGTTCTCCCCTTTGGCATCTGTTCTCCCCTTTTCCAGAAACAGCACCCCACTTTCTCTTTTGTAGAAACACCTGCCACCCTCTTAGCCCAAGTGGTTAAGATGGGATCAATCTAACACCCCTTCCCCAGAGTCAGAGGATTCTTGGGGGTGGTGGGGGCAGAAACCAATGAAAGAGATTAGCTCTTTTTTCACTAGAATCCCTGAGCTGGTAGCAGCCTTAAGCTGCCGAATCCTATCTTGGCATGAAAAGGGGAAACCTCCCCAAGAATAAAGCTTACAGGGAAAGGAGCAGGCTGGAGACAAAAAGATGTTTCTGATGACACTGTTTGAATACCTGAGTCCAACTAGATCTATCCAGGAGTTTTAAGCTATGGGTCAATAAATTCTACTTTTTTTCCAAAACCAGAATTTCTCAACCTCAACACTACTGACTTTTTTGTTTGTTTGTTTGTTTTGTTTTTGCCTGGATGGGGGCTGCCCTGTACATTGCAGGATGTTTAGGAGAGCATCCCTGGCTGCTACCCACTAGATGTCAATCAACAGCCATCCTCACACGCAGCTGTGACAACCAAAAATGTCTCCAGTCATTGCCAAATATCCCCAGGTGGGTAAGGGTAAAATCTCTTCCAACTGAGCACTATTGGTTTAAACCAGCTTGAGTCAGTAACCAAAAAGAGTCAACACCACAAACCGACCCATCAAATTCCCTACCTAATTTCCAGGAATAGCTTTCACTCCTAAACGTCTTTACTTTCCAGGGTACCTGAAAACATCTTCCTGTGGCCTTTGCTCTCTGAAGCCAGTCAGTCGACTCCACATTTTTGAATACTGGAGTAAATGAAAGTAAGTCAATCAGATCAACAACAACTTCCATCTCAGTTCCAGCGGTACTGTTTTTGTAAGTGGCAGATCCGAGGACTTTGATGACACCCTTTACTCCCCTTTACAAATTTAAACACCTTCTCTCATTTACTTTCTTTATTTCAGAATTGTCAACAGTCCATTTTCTTTTCTCCGCAGACCTTGCCTTTGACGGGACACTAATCAATAAGAAATTATATCTTTGCCAGGCTATTTTAAAGTAACGTAACCAACATATATTTCTCTCTCATTCATGGCTTTATTGATTGTGAAACAAAAACAGAAAGCCACTGGAGATTCCACACAGCATTCTTGAAACTCCCACTTCATTATGTGCCACCAAGGCCAGCTTCATCCAGTGGAACCCTTTCTCCTGATGTCCTTACTTTGTGTGAGGCTGGTGTCTGATCATCAGCCTCACACTGTAAACTGTAACTCAGCTGGAAATGAGTCAGTCCTTCAGAATGAGGGAGGGCAGGGTGGTGACCAACAGCAAAGCTCAGGCAAACGGGCTGCACCCACTAATTCTTTCAGAAATTATTTTCTTGCAAGTTATTACTCTTATCATGATGGTGTTAACCCACCTTCTGGCTCCTAAAATGGAATATCCCTTGCAAGGAAATGTCACATTGTGCTGAGTAATAAAATCAAAATGAAAATGAATTTTCGAGAGGACGGCAGCTACCGCCGTTTTAAATGTCTTTTAAAATACCAGCCAGGAGAGCTTTTAAGACATAGGCATAGAGTTGGGCATGTGGATCCATTTCATAGGTGTACTTGTGCATCTGAAGACAAGTAAGATACCCAGGAAGAAGGGAAAGAAAATGGACAGTGGGTGCAACTGACCAAGGGCACATAGTAGGTGCTTGGTCCCTGGTGACCTGACCCCGTTTCTCAGGGTGGGGGCGGGGGAGGGGTTCTGCTGCTGAGACCATCAATAATGTTAATTGTAAGGTTATACTGATCCTTTATTAAAGGGAGGGAAATCTGGGGCGCCTGGGTGGCTCAGCGAGTTAAGCCTCTGACTCCTAATTTCAGCTCAGGTCTTGCGGTTCATCAGGCTCCGTGCTATCAGTGCAGAGCCTGCTTGAGATTCTTTCTCTCCCTCTCTCTCTGCCCCTCCCCTGCCCTCACTCTCTCAAAATAAATAAATAAACTTTAAAAAAAGTAGTGCGGGTGGGGAGAGATCCATCCATTTGGCATAGTTACTTGAGAGTACGTTGAGTCCTTAAATAAAGGCACGTGCACAGATCAGCAGGACACTGGGAGCATGCTGGCCAAACACCACACAGGGTTTACGTTCTTGCAGCCACAAGACCAACACGGGCCCAGCACTCATGTCAAGTTTGGCCAAAGGAAGCAGGCAGTAAAGGAGACCTGTCTGGATGTCTGGATGTCACAGAACACCACTCCTGGTTGTCCCCCACCCCTAGGTACCACCATTCATGCTAACGATACTACAGCAAAAACAGGCACATGCAAATGAAGAAAGAAGTAACAGGATGAGACGTGATCTAGCGAATTCCATTTTGAGGGCGAATATGGATAGACGTTGGCGAGGGATTTGTGCATTTGTGGTTTCAACAAAATGACTGAGCTCCTGCTCCAAGCCCCAGCATCGTCCTAGGCTCTTGGGATAGAAACCAAAGATCCCTGCACTCATGGGGTGTACTTTCTAGCAGCAGGCAAAGGGTGAAATCTCCAGGGATGGTCAAGGGCTGTGGTTCAAAGGGACCATATTAAGCCTGAACACTTCCTAGGTCCCCTAAGCCTGTAATAGCTCCCACAGACTTCGGCAGAGGTGAGTGTAAATAAACAAAATGTTTCCTGCATCCATGCGTTCTCCTACACCTTACCTCCCATGGAAGCAAAGTCCCATCTCCAGGACAAGAAGATGGAAAAGTAGCTTCTCCTGGTGTGGCAGCAGTGGTGAGCCTGAGCTGTGGCCAATTGTGACAATTCTCTGCTGAGATAACTCACCCATCCCTAGTTGCCATCAGTGAAGTTGGAGCCCCCATGAAGCAGTTAGGATCAACTCATAGGAAAGGCAGCCAGGCTATAATAATTACTACCCCATGGTGAATCTACTCTATCCATCCCTCTGTGAGGTATGTATGCACGCCCCCATCTCATAGATGAAGATACCGAGGCTCGGAGACAATAAGTGACTTGCTTAAGGTCTGCCTTACTCCAGAGTCTATGTCCTTTCTGCATTGCTATGATGCCCATTTCAATAACCTGAGTCTTCAACTCTGCATCTATCCCCAGGTAGGGCACTGTGGGGTCATGAATTAAGGTGCAGTCTTTGCTCTCCTGGAACTAACAGTCTAGTTGAAGAGACAAGGGGAGACAAGGGGAACAAGTGCTTATCTATTTAACAAATAATACTGACATTCCACCACACCCACCTTGTCTTGTGCAAATACCTGTGGGTCCCAGAACGTGCTGTGCATTTGCACAAGCCTGCAATGTCCTGTGCCCTCTCCTCTCTCCCCCTACCCAAATCCTCTCCATCCTCCATGAGTCAGCTCCTCTAGGAAGCTCCACTAACCACCCCACTCCCTCGAGCTGGTCAGGTACCTCTCTTATGTGTACCAAGAAACCCCTAGTGCTCACCTCCACCAGGAAACAAGGAATATCTCTAACAAAGAGAGCATCAATAAGAAGTGGGGAGGAAACAAACACCTGATATGGGGAGGTGGGAAGAGATAAAGGGTATTCAGGATACATGTACTGTGGTCCAAGGGGGGCCCACCTATGACAGGAAACCCATGGCCATGTAAGGGACAGGAGGGAACTGGGAACAATGGAAGACACGGAAATAATCAGTATATTCCAAACCCAATCAATCCTGAGGTCTTACTTTCACTTGTCTCTAGGTACTTCCACTCCAGGAATCCTATCATATCATCGTATCATATCATATCATCACAACTATGCAGCAGGCAGGATACACCGTCCTCCTCATCTGATGGAAGAAGAAATCGGACACTCGGGAGAGATGAGGTGAGCTGCCCAAGGTCACACAGCATGGACACCCTCAGGCAACAGAGCCAAGTGGTTAAGATCACACAGTCTGGTGTCAGACACAAAAGCAGCTCTCGATTTCCTGGCCCCATGACCTTGACCAAGAGACTTACCTTGTCTAAGACTCCATCTCCACAATTATGAAAGGGGACTAAAACTCTCTACTTCAGAGTTGTCAGAACCATCAGACGACTATAGAAGACCTGAGTCAGACCTTGACAGCCGCCACGGCAAACCCTGATCTCCCCCATGATCACCTAACCGTTTGCTTAGCCTGAGTCCTCTGCAAAACCATTTACGTGAAACTCTGGTCCCAGCTGTTTGCCGGGAACATCAGGACTTCCTCTGGAATGTGGTGGAACAGATGACTTTGGACCCCAAATTCCGGAGCCCTTGTCCAACTACATGTCTACTTTTTTTAAAAGCCACTGGCTTCTCATTTCCTTCCTAAGCTGCCAGGAAACAAATACCAGGGGCTTGTTTTACAGAACGGTTTGGCAAATCATTAGTTTGCCTTCTACAAAGGCCAGAGTTCACTGCTGAGATATTTAAAACCCTACTGATGTCTTAAAATAAATATCACAATGGAGATGTCAAAATAGCAGTGTGCTCTAACACATGACATTTGTGGGGGGAGGAGAGAGTAAAAAATGTAAATGGATTTACCAAAATAACCTCAAGGTGCAACCTTTGAGGTTTGATACCACAGAAATGTCATATTGTTTCAACTTTCTTTGTTTTTTGTGTGAAGTTTGTTTTCCTCCTTTGAGGGGGTAAAAGGTTTGTCATGAAAAAGAATCAAAAAATTTTCTCAAAAAGAAAGTAAGCATAATTGTATTTTTTTAGATCTATCGTAATAATTGTCGGCTGTTTTTTTTTTTTTTTTTAATGAGCTGAACACAATTCCCAAATACAAATACAGCAGTCCCCCACCTTATCTACGGGTATTACGTTCCAAGACCCCAGGTGAATGCCTAGACCGTGGATAGGAGCAAACCCTGTACGTACTATGTCTTTCCTATACATACATCTATGATAGAGTTTAAGTCATAAGTAAGGCACAGTAAGAGATTAACGATAATAACTAATAACAAAATAGAACAACTATAACAGTATGGTGTAATAAAACTTAGGTGAATGTGGTCCCTCTCTCTCTCTCTCTCTCTCTCAAACTATCTGATTGTCCTGCACTCCCCTGTCTTCTTGTGATGATGCGAGATGATAAAATGCCTGTGTGATGACAGGAAGTGACGTGAGTGATGTAGGTGCTGTGACACAGTGTTAGGCTACTACTGACTTGTTACCACACACCAGTAGGAGAACCCTCCACTTCTGAACCACAGTCACCCATGGGGCACTAAAATCACGAAAAGCGCAACTGTGGACGGGGGTGGGGGCTCCTAGTGTAAATGATTTCTCCAAATGGAAGATGTGCTGAGTACCCAAGGGATGCCAAGTCCTGGGCTGGGCATTTCAATTTTTTTTTAATTTTATGTATTTATTTTGAGAAAGAGAGTGAGCAGGGGGGAGACAGAGAGACAGGGAGAGAGAGAGAATCCCAAGTGGGCCCTGTGCTGATGTGGGGCTCGAACTCACAAACGGTGAGATCATGACCTGAGCCAAAACCAAGAGTCAGATGCTTAACTGACTGAGCCACCCAGGAGCCCCTAGGCTGGGTATTTTAAATATTTATTTCATTTTAATCCTCAAAGGTGCTCAGTGAGGCAGAGGCATGATTTTGGAGGTAATGGGAACCTCGGATAATAACTCAAGAACGTGGGCAGATAAAGCATGCCAGGATTAAGCACAAGTCCATCCTTATCCCGATTCGACGCTCTTCCCAGAATATTTCCCAGCATGCCTCCAGAGCCCGCTACTCTATCCAGACCTATGAGGGCTAAACATCCAACAGTATCAGGCAAGGCAACAAATAAAATCTTAATAACTGGAGTTCATGGCTAGTAAAAATAAATAAATGGTAAATCTCAGAGAGAAGCAGTTCTACTAAATACCTATAAACTCATGAATATGTCCTCTTCCCTGGGCCTGCCTGGCATAACCTTCTTCCTCATCTCCTACCACTTCCCACTTGGCCCTTTATGCTCTGCTAAACACCAGATCTCACGTACTGCCCAGAGCTATTCATGTCTCATGTCACTGCGCCTTTGCAAATGCTGTTCCTTTTTTTCCAAGCGCTCTACTTGGTGAATGAATTCCTGTCCCCCCATGAAAACCCCGCTAACACATAGCATTTTGGAAAAAGTCTTCCTCATCACTCTCTCACTCCTGCCCGGTGGAATTCAGGAGTTCTTCCTCATCCATTCCCTCTATCATGCACCTGCTTACATCTTTGTGATTATCCCAGTGTTCAGGGTTTTGTTCTCGTGGTTGGCTGGTGGGTTTGACTAACAAATCTGTTCCCCTCACCAAAATGACTTTCCTGCAGGCGGGAGTTATGCCTTAATCTACCTCTGTGTCCCCCGTGCCCAGCTCAGCGCCTGAATCAAAACAAGCATCTAACTGAATTGAAAGGAAATTGAAAATGAAAACAAATATCGCGGAGAACTAGGAGGAAGGGAAACAAGTGCTAATGCGATGAACGTCTATTACAGGGCAATCAACCAGACCGTGTTTTCCTAATAGAGACTACGAAACTGGCACAGAGGCAAGACGGAGCAGCAGTGGGGACGCACGCTCTCTGGACATCTGCTGGGCGTCTCATTTGATCAATCCCCGCCTTGCCTTGCTGACGATTTCATCTTTCGCAAGTCAGAGGATGCGGCAGGGGAAACAGTTACTTGGCACTAGATCCTGGCAACAAGGAAACACGGGTTGATGAGAAAGGGGTACGATCCTTGGGAGAAAATAAACGGGCACAGAATCGTAGAGTTAATGACGGTGCAGGAAAGGAAGAAAGAAAACGAGCGTTCATGAAACACCTGCTATATGCCACACAATGCACATGTGTTACTGCAGTGAATTCTTACAAACACCTCAGAAGGTGAGTACACGTCTCTTCGATTTGCAAAAGAGCAGAAAATGCAGAAAGGTAAAATCACTTGCCCAGGGTCAGCCTGGCAAGTCTGTCTGTCAGCAAGACCCAAATTCTGACCTCACTCCGTTTTGCAGGTGGGAGGGCATTGCCTGACCTGACAACCCAGATCTGAAGAAAAAGAAGGAACCCTTCCATAGGCACCAGGGGACACAACAGAGACAACAAGCACACCCCACGATCACGGTAACAGTCATTTCTCTGAGCAGGACAGGCGGCCACTGTCCTGTGTGTGGAACTCATGGAACCTCCATCTCAGCAGATGCTTCAAGGTTTGCCTGGGTCAGGGGGAGGAGCCCTGGAGGATCTCCCCGGAGTAAAGAGATGCCTCCGCCCAGAAGCAGCACACATCACTTCCTGCACATGATCAACTTCATGCGAGGGGCGGAGACATGCAATTCTCTGCCCAGGAGAAAGAGCCACAAACAGTTGTACACCTCAAGTCCCTGCCACAGCAGCTTCTGTGTGGCAACGAACACTTGACAAGTCCTGCCTCGGCAAACCGCCAAGGAGGAAACACGAAAACAAAAATGAGCAACTGTATGGCGAAGCTCAAGTAAAGAGAAAGGGGACACTCTTGACGAGAGAATCTGGTGTAGATTCACAACCAAGAATCACCAGCCACGTGAGGAAGTCTGGAGCTACCAGCGAGGCCCCCTGGCCACAACTCAAGAAGGAAACATTGTGCAAAATGGACGGGAGTGTCTTCGTTCAGTTTAAGCCACACTCTACCAAAACTGCCCGGGCCTGCACACCAGGAATTTACTTCTGATGGTTCTGAGGCCGGAAGTCCATGGTCATGGGTGTCCCCGTGGTCAGGTTCTGGTGAAAACTCTCTTCCTGGTTTACAGACGGGTTTTCAGGGAGAGGGGACACTCAGGCCTCTTTCTCTTCTTATAAGGACATTAATCCCATTATGGAAGGTCCACCCTCATGACCCCATCTAAACCTCATCACCTCCCAAAGGCCCCACCTCCTAGAGCCATCCCACTGCAGGTTGGGGCTACAAAATATGATCTGGGGGAGATACAAACATGCAATCCAAAACAGGAAGGCCCAGAGAAGTTGCATCTGCCTGTTCCTTTTTTACCATTCCCAAAGAGAAGGAAGATGAGGCATCGAAAACAGGTGATGACAATCCACAAGAATGCCCTGAATGCTTTTATTTGAAAAGCTATGAGCAAAAGCTGGAAGGGTGGACACATTTCAAGCACTGCCTTGAAAATGGACAGAGGATGGCACGAAAAGGCACTAAGCCTCTGCCACTGAGCTGTGTGGACTTACAAAGTTACTTAACCTCCTTGAGCCTTGGTTTCTTGCGCCTGCAATAGAACAATGTACAATCTGCCTCAAAGGGTTGTTACAAAGATTGAGAAGATCGTACAGTTAATGTGCTTGTCCAAGTAGCAAAATGTCAGAGCAAGGAAGAGAGTCATGAAAATAAGAAGAATGACAATGACAGTAAGTCCTTCAGTGGGATGAACATCAACTTGGTTGTCCCAGGAAATTTCAACCTTGGCTCTCTGACTCCATTTCCCATGACCCTGTTCTTGCCTGAACTTTGCTTCATTACAGCTACAGTGGACTTTTTGCCCTTATTTGAATGTGACAGGCATGCTCATGTCTCAGTGCCCAGGCACTTTGGGGCTCCCTCTTCATGGAATGCTCTTCTCGGGATCCAAGGGCATGTCTTGCCCAAGTGTTATTTACTCATTGAAACCCTCCATAACTCCCTCCTTGAAAAAACAATAGCCACCCTCACTCTGCACTCTTTATCCTCTTTCCTTTATGCTTCACAGGGCACCTATCATCTCCTATTATACAAAATAATGTACTGATTTATTTTTATTGTGTGTTCTTCCCTTTAGAATATTTTCCCAAACTGATATGAACCTCCAGCCTGTATCAACACCAGGCATACACTATGCACTTAGCATTATGTGTTATTTGTGCTGTCCTGTTGTTACAGTGACTTCATATTTCTTTTCTCTGACCTACTGCTTATTAATTTTAGATTTTAGCAAGAGGGGGTGGCTTGTTTATAAATTCTGGACATCCTGCACCTTCTATACCCTTTACTCAGACATTCCAAGACTCCATGAGAAAACATCCTGAAAAGTTCCTTGTCAAAGTGCATCCCTGCAAAGACCTGTCCCTACTTCAGTCTTATGTCATATCACATCACACTTCTTGAGCTTTGGAGCTGCTTGGACATTTACCCGTGGAAGGTGACCAGCATCCAAAAATGTCCAAGACTCACAGAATCGTCGCCATACGTTCCAGCTAGTGTTGTGCCTCTGCAACCATGGGTCCACGTGTGGCTATGAATGTCAGCCTGGCTTTATACATCTTTCACCGCCTCTGTGTTTTCTCAGGGGGAAGGTGGGTTCTTCATTTAAGCTGGAATACAGCTTGTGTGACGCTGTGTAAGTAATACAGAAGTACACATACTGAGCTCTATCAAGAGCCCTTGCACTTGGTGAGAAGCAATGGTTTGCAAGTAGTTATAACATCTAAATTCCTCGGACAATTTCTGACTCCTTTTGCAACATGGTGACAAAACATGGGGGCCATTTTAACATCAGATTTTATTTTGATGAAAATATCAAAATTTCCAGAGGTAATAGAGTAAGTATCCGGCTACAAATTACCTGGGAGATACACCTTCCATTCCCTCCAGGGAAAAGGGCTCACAAGCACTGGGCACTTTGACAGTATTAGTACCCATGATGGGCACTTAAAAAAAAAAAGTGCTATCCCACTTCACGTCCATTGTGAGGGCACAGCAAGGTAAGTTCCACTGGCCCCATTTTTCAGATTTAAAAAATGAAGGTTGAGAGAGGTTAAGATCATTGCACAAGTGGGTGCATGTAGCCAGAAGCAGGGCTAGAAGTCAAAGCTATGTCTGCACTTTTTCTACTACAAAGGATGGGATCTGGGGAAGACCAACTTCTCAAAGAATAAATACATGGGAGAACTGGTAGAACTTCTCCTGCGTGATCCCTGAAGGAGCTGTTCTGAAGCCACCACAGCCAGAGCAAGGGGGTATGTTCAGTCCAGGTAGGTCCCTCACTTCATTTAGAAATTGATCACTGCCCCTGGTTGACTCAGCTCATTGAAGGCATTTGATTGAATCCACTCATCCATAATTTCTTTTTTTTTCAATATATGAAATTTATTGTCAAATCGGTTTCCATACAACACCCAGTGCTCATCCCAAAAGGTGCCCTCCTCAATACCCATCCCCCACCCTCCCCTCCCTCCCACCCCCCATCAAACATCCACAATTTCTAATTCGCTTCCACAAGCCAACAAAGGAAAGGATGTGTTCATCCACTTGACCTTGGAACTAGCTCACCCTTGATCTCCATGCTCTTATCAGATCATCCAGTTAGGGAGAAGTCCTCCCAGCCATGTCTGGCAAACTGAGCACCTCTCCCGCAAAGCTGGCAGCTTTTAAAGAGCCACCAACTTAATATAAGAGATGAGACGAGACAGTTGGAGGAAAGAGTACCCGGAAAAACCCAAAAGACACAGGGACGGCAAAGCAACTTGTATTTCCCAGGCTCCTCCAAAACAGGAGCATTCTCTCAACATGACTGTCTTAAGAAGCAAAGCACCTTTTCCTCAGCCTTGACTTTTAAGTGGCTGGAAATACAGAAGACAAGAGTGATGAAGAGCCTTGGCAGAGAGTCAGCCAGACCACGGGGTCTGACTCCCGAGTCCACTGCAAACCAGCTGTGGGACGTGAGCAACTACTTAATGTCTCCAAGCCTCAGTTTCTTTATCCCTAGAAGAGGAATAAACTTAGCATCTCCCTGTCATCAGGTCATGAGTGCTAAGTGAAGAAATACAGGAAAGCTCTTGACACAGGGCCCAGCACACAGAAAGTACTCAATAAATGTTGGCTATTACTTCCAAGAAAGAAAAAGGTTAGCTAGGCTATAAATTTTATAGGCCAACAGCCGCAGTGAAAATGACTCTTTGCCATACCCTGAATCTTCTTTTCTTGATCGATATGCTTATCATTTCTGAATGTGAAGCCTCTCTAATTTACTGTTTGGGGGTCTACGGGATAAAGTTCCCCAGGACTCTTCCCTCTGCACCCTGCTTGACTCATGTTCCTCCTGGACAATCTCATCCATGTTATTATGGTTTTAGCCAACCTACTCATTCCCTCAAATATATATTATCTATTTGCCACCAATTACTGAACTCTGCATATGAAGCAAAGGCACCGTATATCTTGCTCCTCTCCACCTGGATGCCCCAGCTGCCCAAAACTCAAAGTGTCCAAAACATGACTTTCTATATTTATCTTAAAACATGGCTTCTCTCCCTGCCTCCTTTCTGGGCCAGTGGCTCCACCAACCACCCAAACTGGAATCATTCCAGACTTCCTTTCCCTCCCCTCACTCTCACATCCAACTGATCCCCAATTCTCACATACTCCAGGTCTGGATGGCTCTCCCAGACCATTTTTCTCCATTCCCAGCTGATTCTGACTCATACTTGGGGCTCAGAGCATCTTCCCTAGAATACTACAGAAGCCTCCATGTGGCCTCACACTTCCGGTCTTGCCCAGCATAGCCCCACACATAGCACAGAGGCATCCTCTGAAACTTGATTCTGAATCTGCCAATTTCCTATATTAAAACCTTCAAGGATACATGGAACCTCCAAAATAAAGTCTCTGCTCCTTAGCCAGGAGGGCCTACCATGATCCAGCCCTACCTATGTACCCAGCCCTATCTGTGGCCATTACTTAGCAAACCCCATCACATGAGATGCTACTGCCTACCTATAAGCCCCCCATGTCTTATCCTACCTCCATGCCTTTGAATACGCAATTCTTTGTGGTCACAATTCCCTCCCACTCCTTGGCTGCTCAGCTAACACCTAATCATCATCGTTCAGGAGTTCAAATCCGCCCCCCTTACCCCCACCACACGTAGGTCTTTGCTGATTCCCACTCCCCAGGCTATGTAAGGCCACCTTCCTCTGTGTTCCTTCCAACATGTTTCTTCTGTGGTAAGTATGACCCAGTATTTATAATTTTCTCTTTCTTCTTCCATCTTTATCCCTTCACAACCAGCCAGTCATCTCTTTAGGACAGAGATTCTGTCTTTCCTATTTCCATTGTCACTCATGTTGTAAGGATAAAAAAAATTTTTTAAGTTATTGCAACTGAGCAAACCAGAAATTTCTGAAAGCAAATGTTTTATGCATATGGGGGGGTTTAATAATAATGATAATAACAACATGAACTATTTTTAAGTGCTTGATATGACTAAACACTTTATAGGCATAGCTCATTTAATCCTTGTAACTGTTCCATGAGGAGGTCCTATTTTTGTTCTTTTTTTAGATGAGGCCAATGAGGCACAGAGAGATTGTACATGCATGTGAATGCGCGCGCGCGCGCACACACACACACACACACACACACACACACAGGGTTTTAGAGTCAGGAAGTCATAGTCCCTAATGTGGTTCTGTCATCTACCTTCTAGGTGACCTCGAGGCAATTCGCATAGTCTACATTTGTTTCTTCATCTCTGGGATGTGGAAAGATTTATTGTGATAATTAAAAATACTGTTTATAAAATTACTGGAACACAGTAGATACTTCATGTGAATGCCTGTTTCCTCAAACAATGTCCTCTGACAACGTGTCCAAACTCTGTTCAGGAACATCATTAAATTCTTAAATTGGAGAAAAGGACCTCTGGTTGGCTGGTTTAGCTCTGGCTCATCCAATGGACCAGCTCTGAGTGTCTCCCATCCTTGCCCCCCTATTTCCTCCATAGCCTCCTACCTACATGAACTTCATGGATAAGGTGGGACTCAGGGTGAACAATCCAGGATGGGGTTAGAGTAAGCCTAACACCGTTCTCTTGAAAAATACAAAAAGCCTAATGCTTACCAGTTTGATTCTGAGGTTGTGAAACAAATGCATAAGAGTTGGATGTGTATTTTGGTCAACTACTCCGAAAAGCTGTTTCCAATGCCAGAGACCTAGGTGTGGAAGCCCAGAGATCCGACATAGGTGGGGATTTGCCATGATCAGATTTAAACAACAATCTGTTTGTCTGGAGATGCTGAAGCTGTCTTCCCATCAGCTCTGGTTCCCTCCCCATCCTGCTTCAGCCCCTCCTCCGCTTCTCAGAGAGGAATACATTGACATTTCAAAACGTATTGATTACAGGAGCAGACTAGGTTTGGGCAGGGGAAGGGGAAGAAATTGATTGATTTTATTATTTGTGGGAGGAAAAAAGAAGAACAAACAACAGTGCTTTTGTTTGGAGGACAAAACCAAAATTATCGGTTGAATGGGGCTGAATTAAGCACTTAGAGTTCAATCTTTCCAGAGTGCTGACAATGCAGGTGGAGATCAATACAGAAACAATTTGCACCGTGGGGAACCTGGGCTCTGGTTATTAACAACTAATTATACCAAGTTTTCTGCAGGATTGGGTTAGTTGTCTTAAAGGGTGTGATACAGCAGGACTCACAGGCAATGTCAGATTCAGGGCAGGGATCTATCTGGTTCCCAGAGCAACGAATCCACAGCTCAAGACCAGGGAACTTGCTGACACTTCTGTTCTGTGGAGCGCACTTTACACTCTGACACTCACAAATAAGGGTATAGGAAACCCGCCCTATTTTGAACAGAATTTTAAAATAAGATTCCCAATGGCAAGGCAGCAGCATCAGCATGGCCACATCAGTGGTTAAAATATTGAAATCCTTCCATACTTGATAATCAACAGCTACTCGTAGGACTTCCCAGACCCCCACTCTACCCGGATGTAAGAAGCAAAGGGCTAAGTACCTGACACAGTAAGGGTCGGTGCTCCAGGGTGTGCCCCAACATCCATTCTGATAAGTCATGCCCATGCCCTATGGGTGGTCAAATACTGTGATTATCATGCTGACCACAGACAGTGGTTTTTTTATAATCAGTTACTTACCAACAGCCAGTCTACAAACCCAGAGGCCTTCCTGTGGGGGGCTTAATTATTGTATATAAAGTCACACACACATATGTATGTGCACGCATATACCTATATACAAATGCACATATGTCTAGTTATAGCTACATGTATAGTTATATATTATATATAATCTTACACATATATAGAGAGCAATAGTTTAATAAACTCGGTATGTTTCAGAGATATTTCCATGTTACCACATATAAATTTATCTCATCTTTTTATCAGCCACAAGGCACTCAACTGTAATTCAGCTTCTCCCTTATTGATGGATATGCAGATTGCTCCACAAGCAACGCTGTAATGAACATCTTGAACATACATTACTCCACACACCCCTAAACATTTCTGTAGGATAAATTCCAAGAAGTGGAACTGCTCGATTAATGGAGACGTGTGTTTCTGATGTTGACAGATCCCGAGAAACTAGTCATACTTTCTTTTATACGTGAATGACACCATATGTGCCCCATTTACATGGATGGTTTGCAGAAATTAACCCCTCTCAAAGGGGTCTCTGGTCAATCTGAAGAGTGTCAATGATAAGTCCATCTGCATTTAACAATTAGAGTCCACCAAGCTCTTTCATGTCTGCTCTGGCACACATTTTCCCACAAAGAGGCTGAGGGAAGCTTCGCTGCTTCTTTGAGCCAACAGATTATTCCAGATGCCGCCAAAGCATCCAATCTGTTGGGCTGAGAATAGCAAATAGCAAGATTCCCTGCAGAGCCTGGGAGAATGGTACTCTCACCAGTCGTGTGTCATCAATTGTTACCCAGGCCCTGAAGCTGCTTTGCTGGTCTCCAGAGCCATATAAAGTTCTTCTGACAGTTCTGACAACTTCTGGCCACCACACCTTGCCTGGGATATCCCAAGCCTCCCGTGAAAAACAGCTGTCAGTTTCCGTCCCTCCAATCAGAGGACATTAGACCCAGCACAGAGGGCTAGACAGAAAACAGATGCCCGTCTGTCCCCTCTGTCTTCCTCCCCCACATAACAAAAGCTCCAGAGCCTGGGAAGGGACAAAGGAGAGGGAAGTAAGGCTCACAGTAAAAGCATCTAGACCCTCAGCTCAGTCAGCCAAAAGGCCCCACTACACAAGCATTTTTATTCATTCCACAAAGGACCTGAGGCAGCTTCTGAGAAGGTACACAACACAGTAAAATTGGAAAATGTAATTAAAAGACAAAGCCAGGGGAAATCTATATATGGGACAGGAAATGAAGACCAAAAGGAAATGCATCTGGGTTATGCACAATTTTTATATATTTCAACACCAACTGGACCCCAAACTCCCTGGCAGCCAAAGCTAAAAAAAAAATTGGGAGAGTTAGTATCCAGAGCCACTATGTTCATGAAGAGAATTCCCACAGTTAGGCTTTCAGAACAATCATGAAGAGAAAACAGGAAGACGACGCAAACCTCGATTTCTCAGAACGGTTTGTCTCTCCTCTGAACATGGGCCCCAGGGGCCGATCCTCCTCCCCAACCAGCCAGGCAAGACCTCTCTGAGCCGACCTGATGCACTGTGCTCCACGTTACTGCCCCCCACAACGTCCACTCCACTCAGGCTGCTGCTCGCCCTCGCCCTCCCTTTCCTCAGCGGAAAACCGACAAAAACCCAAGCAGCCAAGACCCTCCCAGGAAGCCCTCCAAGACTTCCCGAGGTCTTCTGCTTAGTCCTCCAGGGTACTCAGCAATTCTGTCCAGCTACCTGGCTAACCAGGTGTGTTTCTGACCTCTCTTTTCTAATCCTCTTCCACATACACACCGGAAAAAGTCAAACGGGGTGAGCAAAATTACACTGAAAGACCAGAGTTCAGGCATGAGACTTACCATCCATCTTCTAGATCCACAAAATGAGGGGTCAGACTCCAAAAGAGAAACTCTTTCCACCTCTGACAATATTCCTTCTTCTGACTGGCAGAGGCCCTGCTTTCCAGGGTGGGGGAATTTGCAGACATCTGTAAACCACGGCAACTTTGATGAAGGGGCCAAGCAGGGGGCTTTCTACGATGGGGCCATTTCACCTTATTTTTTGCTTGAAATGTTTCACCCTGCCAGTGCCCTCATCAACCCCACCACCAGGGTTTTCCCAGCACTACCGTGCTGACGTAGTTACAAAGATGAACTGCAGACTTAGAGGCAGTAGATTCCTTTAACAGGCAGAAACAAAAACAAAACAGAGGATTTTTTTTTTTTTTTTTTTTTTTTTTTTTTTTTTTTTTTTTTAGTCTCTTCCTTTCCTTACAATAAATTGTTGCATAAAACCTGTAGCCAGTTTACCCATCTGAGGTGGGCTGGAGTCCCAGGTGTGTCCTGGAAGCCGAGCATTGGGCGCCATCTAGGTGCAGAGGGTGGTACTGCAGGTACCAATCCTTGAGTTTCACCTGCCGGTTATTGCAGACCCTTCCCCTCCACCATCGCTTCTCCCATTGCCTGAAGGTATCAGTAGAAGCGATGTGCTACGGTGGGGAGCCTTGGGCTTTGAGGCCAGACCCTGCCACTAACTGTGGGGTCTTGGGCAAGTGGTTTCCTTATTGGCAAAATGGGGATAATCACACCCATTTTACTGGAGGACTGGAGGATTAAGTAGGAAAAACTACATAATCTGGCATGTAACACAGGACCAGTAAATCTTCATTCCCTTCCCCCACTGCCCTATAAATTTACTCAGCCCACAGCCAAGTAACTCCAGAGGGCTTGTTTTGCTGATCTGTAAACCAAGGATGAGGGACAGCCAGGGCTGTTGGAAACAGAGGGAACATAACCAAGATACCCAACTCCGGGCACATAGTGAATGCTCAACTACTAACAGGAAGGGAAGGAAACTGTAAATCAGGCCCCGATCAGTTACATGCACTGAGGTTATATGAACACATAAGACAGTTATACAGACAAGACAAGTCTTGTAGTGAGACAGCCAAATGTAAATAAAAACACAAGTTAATAAATTAGATGTATGAACAAAGCACATGTCAAATAGCTTTCTAGACTGTGTCAATTACTTCACTTAATTTCCATATGCACCCAGCAACAAACGAATGTCACCCCAAATTCTGAGCCAGGGGAGGCTCAGAGAAACTAAGGGGACACACCCTGAATTTACGCTGTGTCCCCACCTCTCCTCTGCTATTCCAGATGTGACCCATCCTCACTTTCTTCCCCAAAAATGGATTCCCCATTTCTGCTGCTGAAACAGAACAAATTCACAACCTGACTCTTCCTTCCCAACTCTTACCTCCTCCCTTGCCTCCAGTACTTGGTCGGCCTGAAGTCCAGTCTATTCCAATTCTCCATGCCTGTCCCACCCAGACCTTCACATTTCTCCCCTAGGGAGATTCCTCCACTCCACCTGTGCAGGAGCCTTGTACCTGGGCTCTCTGTTCTGCTCTTCTCCCTCCAATCTCTCCTGGCAGAACTCCCCCGGGGATCGCATGCCATCAGCAGGTCCTACTGTGAGTCTAACCTCTCTAGTCCGCTCACTTTCCTCCAACAAGCTTTTCCCAACTACCCTACCCCTCAAGCATCTCTGCTTTCCCTAAACACAGACAGGCAGCTACCAATTCTGCCTACATACTAAAATAACCTGGGGAAGCTTTACAACACAGTTTGCCAATAAGCACATGAAAAGATGCTTGACATCATTAGCCATCCAAGAAATGCAAATCCAAGCCAACACACAATGCCCGCTAGAATGGACATAGTAAAAAAATATGGACAACGATGTGGGCTGTGAAGACAGGCAGAAACTTGAATTGTCACATACTACTGGTGAGAATCTCAAACGGTGCAGTCGCTTTGGAAAGCAAAAGCTGGAAGTTCCTCAAAAGGTGAAGCTTATGAGTTAACCGTAAGATCCAGCAACTCCACCCTTTTATCTATATCCAGGAGAATTAAAAACAGATATCCATGTAAAAACGTACACACAAACGTTCATAACAGCATTATTCAAAATATCCAATCATTCTGGATTAAAATCCCTTGCGTGGGGCCCAACAATCTGCACATTTAACCAGGGTCCCTTTTCAGACATTTTTCAAGTTGACAAGCACTGACCTGCAGAATCGAATGAATCCCAGGTTTATGTCACAGCCAACAAGACTATACCTTTAGGACCCGGCTGCACCTGCGTCTCTGACATCATCTGTCACCGTTCCTGCGCAGCCTCGTGCAGCTCCACCAGCACCTACTGCTCCCACGTAACAGAAACGACCTCTCCTTTTCCCTTCACTTGGCTCCTAAAACTGGCCTCCAGGCCTCCACTCCAGTATCACCTCCTCTGGCAAAGCTTCCCGGGGCTCCTAACCTCCTACAAATGTACTTCTCAACCAGGAGCAACTGGGCTCCCCAGGGGACACCTGGCAAATATGGAGATAATTTTCATTGTTACAACTAGGGGTAGGGAGGTACTACTGTCACCTAATGGGTAGAGTCCAGGGATGCTACTAACATCCGACAGTACACAGGACAACCACACTCACACACACACACACACACGTCAGTAGTGCTGACAGTGAGAAACCCACAGTAGTCATGTGAGTTCCTCAATGGCAGAGAATGTGTAAGACTCAACCATGTATCCTCACTATCAGGCAGAGAGCCTAGAACACAATAGAGGTGCAGTAAATATTAGTGGAATGGATTATCCGTTCCCCTCACCCAGCACTTAGGTGTGTTCATTTATACTCTACCTTATTCAAGAAAAGAATTGTAGCTGCTAACAAAAACCTATGCAATACAAAAGGGTAAAGTAAGCGAGAGAATCTTAGTCGGAGAAGCGGAGATGAAGCCACAGGTGGTCTGAGGTCAGGTAAGCATCAGAAATGGTGATTATAGTGATTGTAACCATAAGGTCAAGATGGGTGGAAACTTGACTCAGGTTCCTGTGGGATACAGCAATAAGGGAAACATGAGATTCACGGATCCATCCAACACAAATACCTCAGTCGCTCAAGAGAAGCACAGCTTTCTCAGGTGCTGACACATGACTGCACTGGGAGTGAAGTAGGCAACCGTCTCAACGGCAACCAGACACCAGGAGACTTTGGTGACTATTTCCCATAACTCCCCCTGGGTTCTTCTCTCCTCCCTGACCTCATCCTCTCTGCCAGGTACCAGGTAGTTTCTTCCCACCCCTTGAGAATGGATGAAGACAGATGTGATGCTAGCAGGAGACTGAGAAGGGTTTCTGCAGCTGTTTTTGGCATCACTGCCATCACCACGAGGGGACCTTGCCTGGCTAGCCCCTATCCGAAGAGGACGAGAGACACGTGGCGCTGGGCTGGCCCAAGTTAACCCACAGCCCTGCAACTCCAGCAGAACGACCCAGCTCGCCCATCGTAGCCCAGCCAATCCCCCGAGGCCCTCCAGCTGCACGAGCAAACCCAGCTGAGTTTCGCAGGCCTCCCCAGCCATCTCCCCAGAGCATGAGCTACATCCACGCTCACCACCACATGCCAGACTACGGGAAGGTCTGTTATGTGGCATTACTCTGGCAACAGCTAACTCAAACATCTCCCTGGCGCAAAGGTGAAGGGGAACACCAGTGCTTGGCAACCACACGTAAATCAACGTGAGCCACTTTTGCAGTGCTCAGATGGAGCAAACTGCTCCGCGCTGAGTCTCTGAATGGGGAGGAACTCCTTCATGACAGGCCACGTTTCCCCCAAGGGACCCCCGCAGAGCTGGCACTTAAAGATGCCCGAGGCAAATGCGTCCATCAGCATTTGACTGGGAACACGACCAACCAGAGGCATTCTAGCCAAAAGCTGCCAGGAACCAAAGTGAAAATGCGGGCAAAATGGGACAATCGATTGAGTCAGTCTAGAGATCCAGATGTTCTAAACGCCCTGCGTCACATCAGATCCGCCAGGGGACCCAAAACAGATGATGCGGCAGCAGGATTCCCAGTCTTAGTTCCCATGTGACATCCTGCATATGGCTGGGTCCTTTCCAACCACCTCACACCCCTCAGGAAGAGATCCAAGAACTCTCTTGATCTCTCCCTCTTGCACATGGCTCCACTTCCAACTCAGAGAGACTATTTCTGTACTTCCCTCCATTAGGTGACAGGCCTGGGATCTCTGGCTTGCCTGCTCAGAAATTAAAAGGCTCAGCCCCATCGACACTTATATTCTCTCAATTCCTCACGCACCACAACTGTTAAAGGCATGAACTGGGCAGTCAGGCAGTCCTGCGTTTCTACCACAGCTCTGCCACTTATGTGCTTTATGACCGTAGGGAGGCACTTAACCTGAGCCTCAGTTGTCTTAACCATACAATGGACATAATAATATTTATCCACCTTAGACGTGATAGCATTAAAAACGGTAAGGCCTATAAAGTACTTAGCAGAGCCCCTGGCATATAGTCGGTTTTTAGTGAACTTATGCTATTATCATTTGGCTGTGAAGTCACAGAAGACTAGTCAGATAGACTTCCTGTGGGTGGAACAGGGAGCGAGGCAGGAGGACCTACTGTGAACACCTACTGTGTGCTAACAGGGGAGCTAAGCACTTTAAATATGCTGTCCCACTTAATCCTCACCACCACACCCTGCCTGGTTATCATTGCTGCTGTACCAAAAAATCAAGTGGGAATTTCCCTGTTGTTCTGGCATTGATGACTGTGGCAAGCACTTGGCTCCCAGCTCAGGGCAGGAGATCTCCGAGAAAAACTGCTTCTAGAAAGGATGATCACACATCCCGTGCCTGCCTGGGATGGTCCCAATTTATACCTGTTGTCTTAGGACAACCATTAATAACTCTCAGCTCCCTTTCACACTTGCAAGTGTCCAAGTTTGGACAATAAATTATATGGTCAACTACTCTGGAGTTGGGCATGGGGGTGACTACAAGAAGATGGGGGCTAGCATCCCCATCCCTGGGGTGCAGAACCACAAGGCCCTTCCAGCGCTGTCATCAGAGTAAAGCCAAGTGAAGATTCTTGGGAAAGAGTACTGTAAACAAAGCATGCAAGAAAAGGATGAAGGGAGCATTGCTCCCCTAAACCCTGTGCCCTCAGAGCTCTTCAGGGATGCCTGTGACTCTATGGTATAGGAGAAAGCCAGACAAAACTAGGAGGTATCCAGGGAACCATGGAGTTTGGGAGCTTGGAGCCATGGGAGATGGAAATAGCCAAAGACAATTTTACTTTTAACTTTTTGAGGGCCTCCATACCGTTTTCCACTGTGGTTGTATCAATGTGCATTTCTGTCAACAGCGTATGAGGATTGCTTTTTCTCCACATCCTCACCAGCACTGTTGTTTCTTGTGTTTTTTATTTTAGCCATTTTGATAGGTGTGAGGTGATATCTTACTGTGGTTTTATAATTTGCATTTCCCTGATATAACACTGTATGTCAATTATACTTCAACTAAAAAAAAAAAAAAAAGCCAAAGAGAGGCACAGCTGGCCCTCTCTTCGGGGTCTCAGTGACAGGGCACAGGTAACGCTGGAACCAAACCTACCACCAATGACAGAGACACTGCATTTATAAGTCTTGAGCCACAGACAGACCTGGTGTCAGCGAGAGTGAGATCAGAAATGCCAACTCCCAGCAACAGCCTTGCCACATTAAGGAAGGGATATGCCCATCAGTTTCCTTCTCCCTCCTCCCCCTCAACACACCAAGGAGACAGGTGGATGTGTGAGGAGCTAAACACCCACACCCCCTGCCTCCGTATTCGGGTCCCTGCCACTGGGAAGGGAGAGAACTTTTCACTGGATCTGAAATTGGAGATTGAAAGTGGCCCCGACTGAGATGTTTAATAGCAGAAAGGAATCCGAAAGATAAGGGATACGCCACCCAGTGGGGTAGAGAGATTTAGCACACAGTTAATACTAGGATCAAAAAAACAAAAAACCCCCAAAACTATCATGTGCATGTACCCTGTAGAGTTGAAACTTCTTGCCAAATTACCTCTCATCATATAGAGTATACTAGATGCCTTATATATTTTAGCTCACTTAAACCTCACAACAATCCTTACCCCCCACAATCTAACAGATGAGAAAACTGAGGCTCAGAGGACTCCAGCTGAAAATTCAGCAAAGATTCGAACTTAGGTCTGTCCATCTACAAGGCCCCGACTCTACCCCCCAACAGCGTGCTGTTTCCTCCACTCCATTTGCCCCCGCCTCACTTCCCAGATGTCCCCGGGGCCTCCTCAATTCCTGTTTTAGGCCATAGCCCCCGCCTATTAAATGGCACGCGGCCTCTGTGGGAGAAGATTCTAATTGTGCCTGACCACAAGGTCTGCAGGGAGTTAATAAATTATTACAAGAGAATATTTGCACTGAAGGCCTTATTGACTGGAGTCCATTTCCCAAGCTCGCATATTTTTTTCCCCAGCAACTGTTGCAAAGCAAGGGCAAGTGCAAATCTTGATGCTTCATCTTTAGAATCCCTTGCAAACCGCCAAGGATACATCTTCAAAGCCTGCCTCCCAGTCAAGGCCATCACAAAGGGACACTACCGTGGAAAGAGAAAAGACTTGTTTTAGGGGGTCTTGGGCTTCCACAGAAAAGGCGCTTCAGTTCCATTCTCCGTGGGATTTCAAATGAGTATCATTTTTCTCCCTCCCAGCCTAATCTTTATCCCCACAGCTGATTATTTGCAGTATGGCAACAAAGAATAAAGAGAAACAACCCACAGGACCACCAACAGGGAAATGGCTGAATAAACCGTGACATGTCCACCCCACAGAATGCTATAAAATCATTATAAAAGAATTTGGGGACAGCCTGAGTGGCTCAGTCGGTTAAGCGTCTGACTTCAGCTCACGTCATGACCTCATGATTCGTGGGCTCAAGCCCCACATCCGGCTCTGTGCTGGCAGCTCAGAGCCTGGAGCCTGTTTCAGATCTGTGTCTCCCTCTCTCTCTCTCTCTCTGCCCCTCCACTGCTCAGACTCTATCTCCCTCTCTCAAAAATAAGTAAACATTAAAAAAAAATTCATATAAAAAGAAAAGAATCCGGGGGGGTGCCTGGATAGCTCGGTTGAGTGTCTGACTTCAGCTCAGGTCATGATCTCACGGTTCATGAATTCAACCCCTCGTTGGGCTCTGTGCTGACAGCTCAGAGCCTGGAGCCTGCTTCAGATTCTGTGTCTCCCTCTCTCTCTACCCCTTCCCCATTCATATATTCTCTCTCTCTCTCTTAAAAATAAACAAAACATTAAAAAAAATTTTTTAAGAATTCAGAAGATCTCAATGCCCCCAATATGGAATAGTCTCCAATTTACATTACATTTAAACGAAATGAGCAAGAAACGAATATATGATTTTACACAGGGGGGAGATGAGAAGGTACAGTCATTCATATTAGCAAGATGAAACAACAGAAGGATAAACCAGCAGGGAATGGTTCCCCTGGCAGGGGGCAGGGGTGGGGGAGAGTAATAGGAATGGAATGGCATTCTTGGGGGGCAAAGAATAGGGGAGTACCAAGAAAGGAGGTGCACCCTGCCAGAAGCAAAAGGTGCACTATGTGTAGGGAATTTTAAATACAATAATAAAACTAAGTACTAAATGCAATGTGGTGTCCTAAATTAGATGCTGGGTCAAAAAAAAAAAAAAAGGACAAGTGGAAAAACTGGTAAAATGTGAATAAAGTCTCAACAGTGCAGTGGTATTCGACAGTATTCTATCGGTTACTTCCTTGGCTTTGACAAATGTATCTGGTTGTGGAAGATGCTCATCAGATGGGAAAGTGAACGGAGGGTAAATATGGGAATTCTCTGTGCCATCTTTATGGCTTTGGTACAAATCTAAAATTATTCCAGAATAAAGATGAGACATGAGACATGCTGAATGGTGTGTGGATGAATAAGCATTAGGAAATGAGAGGGGAGAAAGCAACTCCAGGTTGTCTGCTTTCTATGACCACTATGCACTGGCAACAACAAACAGTATCCCTGACCCAACGCTCTGCTCCTGCCCAGGCCACCACTCATCCCGCACTCCTGCCCAAGCTCTAAGGACACCTTTAAAATACCATTCTTAGTTTGGAAAGAGATAAATATTTTATGTGTGCAAAACTAAAACAAACTTTAAAAATGGAAAGGAAAGAGACATCAAACCAGACATAAATAACACATGGTTTGTTAGTTCGAGCCCTGTATTGGGCTCTCAGCTGTCAGGGCAGAGCATGCTTCGGATCCTGTCTCTCTCTCTCTCTCTCTCTCTCTCTCTCTCTCTCTGCCCATCCCCCACTCACTCTCTCTCTCTCAAAAATAAATAAACATTAAAAACAAAAACAAAACAAAACTAGCTGCCGTGCTGGGAAAAGCCCAAGCCACATAGAGAAGACCCATGGAGGAGAACTGAGGCAGTCCAGCTAAGCTCCTAGTCAACAGCCAGCACCAATTTGCAGCCATGTGAGCAAGCCATGTCAGATGCTCCAGCCAAGTGGTGCTCCCACACGACTGCAGCTCTAGCTAATGCCACACGGAGCAGAACATTTGCCAGCTGAGCCTAGCCAGCCTCCAGAGTCATAGCAGTAATAAATTAGTCTCAACCCTCTAAGTTTGGGGTTGGTTGGTTTATATGCAGCAATCGATAACTGACACACTCAATCTAATAACTACCGAGTCTCCTTGATTCCAGTCGCCTTGATGTAGGAATGAGCCTACATTAAACGCACGTTGCAAATGAAAAATACATCCTGATTTCAGAAACCTTAAAACTCCACTCAGTGTATGTCTTAGAATCAAGAATATGGCCACTGGATGACACATATATACACTCCAAGTTCTGTAGCCTCTAGATTCCCACATTTACTTCAATTACATGCAGATAACAGAATCTTCAAATAACTCAGGTTGTATCTGGCTTATCACCTGGTTTGTTCCTAAATTTATGGGTTCTCCACAGTGAGCAGAGGACACGCCCCTCTCTCTCTCTCCCCTCTCAGGGCATATTTCAATAACACTCCTTTTTGATGAGCTAATACAAGACACAGAAGCTTTCCTAAAACTCAATTTATGGAAGTCAGCGGAGACCACGGTTTGGATTGAAACTCCCAATCTTGCCTAATTAATGACACATATTATTGCCCCCGTTCCCCTAACATGAAAGCAGCCTCTAAACCTTGACGTGTTTTCCCAATGATAGAACGCAACAGATGAATTAATGTCCTAAGGGACCATGGCGGGAATAAAGGGAAAGCCACGAAAGATAGATGATGTCTCAACTAATTTTATGATTTATCGATCTCCACTTTGCTCATTTTGCAATGTGGGAGAGCTCATTTTTCTGCCAGGCCCACGGTGGTGTCACCCTTGCGAATAGATATGATTACCATCCCCAAAACTGTGTTTGTGAAAATAAGAAGTGTGGCTTCTCTCTGCTGCTGACCTCAGCAGTTTTCTTTTATTATGTGTGCCAGACCTGCCAAGAACCAAAATTGATGCACTTATCCGGGGACTCTGTTGGACGGTCACAAGCACTTTTCCTCATTTTTCTTCCAAACAAGTTCATCTTTAAGCAAGTACAGATTCATGGTTTAAATTACTGAGTTGACACATCATCTGTTTTCAGTGTGTGTAACCTCACAAGGAGGATCCCTTGTGTGGCAGGAGAGCGGGAAAGAGGAGAGATGTGTCACCGCTAACCATTTTTGGCCCATGTGCCAATTTGAGTTTAAAGATGTATTTGTCGGGAAACAAAACAAACGGATTTGGACGGTTGGACAATTCTATTCAGCAAACACTGATTGGGTAAAGGTATTGTGCTAACTGTTCTGAGGGTGGTCAGTCCTTCAAGAAATCTTCATCTGGCACCTACTTATGCTAAGTGCTGGCTGGGGTCACAGAGTGAACAAAATGGACATGGTCTCTTTCCTCATAGAAAAAGTGCCTCCAGAAGAAAATACAGAATGTCAAAAGCAATGACTGGGAAGAAAGGAGAATAGCATGTACTCATCAACCATGCCACTACAGTGCTGTGTAGCACCCAACCAGTGGCTTACCATCATGGGCATTTAGATCTTGCTCACGGATCCATGGTTTGGCTTGGGTTTGGCCGAGCAAGGCAGGGCTTGAATCCCAGCCATTGGTTCAGATCAGGTACATTCCATGTGTCTCTTCTGTGACCAGCAGGTTACTCAAGTCACGTTACTCTCGCGGCCATGGTTAAAGGGAATCATGCAAGCCCAACAACTCGGCCACATTTCAAACCTCTGCTCATGTCAGGCCCACTAATATCCTATTGGCCAAAGTAAGTCAGAGCCAAGCCCAAAATCATGGCGTAAGGAAGTAAACTCTAGCCACACCTGGAAGGGGAAGGGAATAAACATCTGCTGGGCAATAATCCAAACTATCCCACAGAAGGATGTGATTAAAAATGGGCCCATAAACGAAGCACTAAGGAAACAAAAAGAGAGCTGGGAACTTTGAAGGTGTCTAGAAAACTTCAGTGCAGAGGTAACATCTGAGCTGGGCCTCAAATGAGTCATCTCAAAATGGCACCGTGCTGCAAAGCAAGGAACATCTCAGTCAGATAGACTGGGTGTCACAAAGCCACATCTATGATAAACACACCGGAAGGTACATTAGTCGAGCAGAGGGAGAACAGGTTCCCATGAAGACATGTGTTGGTGGTTTAAGAGTACAGGCTCCAATGTGCTTGGGCTGACACAGACAGTAGAAAGAGGCCACCAGGCATCAGGTGGGAAGGAGGTAGGTACTATTCTGCATGCTATTCAAAGAGGTCTGGTATTCCTTCACACCTGTTAGAACTGCTATGATCAACAGCACAAGAGATAACAAATGCTGATGAGGATGGAGAGAAAGGGGAACACTTGTGCACTGTTGGTGAGGACATAAATTGGTGCAGCCACTATGGAAAACAGTATGGAGTTTCCTCAAAAATTAAAAAAGAGAACTACCCTATGATCCAGCAATTCGACTCCTGGGTATTTATCCAAGGAACATGAAAACAGGATCTCAAAGAGCTATCTGCACCCGCATGTTCATGGCGGTGTTATTCACAATAGCCAAGACATGGAAACAATATCAGTGTTCCACAACGGATGAATGGATAAAGGAAATGCCCCCCACACACACACACACAGAGGAATATTACACAGCCATAAAAAGAAGGAAATCCTTCCACCTGTGACAACAGTGATGAACCTGGGGGACCTCATGCTCAGCGAATAAGCCAGATCCAGAAAGACAAACACCGTATGATCTCACTTATCAGTAGAACGGAAAAAAGCCAAACTCATAGAAACAAAGTAGCATGATGGTTGCCAGGGGCAGGGAAATGTTGGTCAAAAAGAACAAACCTCCAGTTATGAGATAAATAAATTCTGGGGATCCAATGCACAGCATGGTGACTACAGTCAACAGTACTGTATTATATATTTGAAAGTTACTAAGAGAGTAGATGTGAAAAATTCTCAATATACACCCACCAACACACACACACACACACACACACACACACACAAACACACACACACAAACACACACACACACACACACGCACACACACAAATGGTAACTATGTGAGATTATGGAGGTGCTGACCATCCTTGCTTACTGTGGTAATCATTTAACTATATATGTATATCAAATCCAACCATCATGCTGTATGCCTTACACTTACACAATGTTATATGTCGATTATGTATCTCAATAAAGCTGGGTGGGGGAGGAGATCTGTGATTCAGGACACCCAAAGTGATCCTCCTGATTTGCCATGATTCTGCAAAAGGGGGACTGGAGATTTGGGGGAGCCAGTCCAGCAAAGATAAGGCCTTAGAACTGAAGACCTGAAGGCACAGACCCATCTCTGCCCCCAACTAGTTCAGTGATTTCTTTGATCTTCAGTTTGCTCATATGCGACATGACAGGAGTTGAAAACATAAGCAGATATATGCACCACAATAATATGATGCTTTATGGGCATTGGATACTTAATGAACAAACAAATGAGTATTTAATGCAACATTATTTATAATTATAAAATCATAGAAATTACCCAATTTCTATATTATAGAAATATAAATATATTTACAATTAAAATAGAAAATTTTACATAGCTACATCATATTCCAAGATATGGACCTACTATAAGTTACTGAATGTGGAAAATACAGAAAGATGCAAGATGAAAATAAAACTCACCACCCCCTCTCCTCCAAGAGATAGCCTCTATTAACACTTCGGAGGATGCCCTTCCATTCCGTGTGGTATTTTTTGAGTGTGTGGGCATCAGGCACACATGTGTAGTTATCTAACACAAATAAAAGTGTATATAATTTATGAATTTGGATCCTGCTTTTTCCCCTCTTAATATTATTTTGAGGTGTTTTCCCAAATCAATAGATTTTCACAAAAAGGTTTAATGATGTCAGAAATTGGTACTGGTTTTGTGAGGGTGGAAAACTAGAAAACAAAATTACATATTCAAAATGATTTCAATTTCATAACATTTCAGAGAGACAGGTATGTATGTGTTTTGTGCATGTCTGTATGAATGAATGTAAGGAAATATATCCAATGATGATGATGGTTGTCTTTGGGTTGTGGAGTTACGGTTCCCTGTCTCCAGCAACTGGTCTCATTTCTCCCATTTCCACCTGTGCACATACGAACACACATACACACCCAACTGTATGCACCCGCCAGGACTTTGCTCATGCTGTTCCTTCTGCCTGGAATGTCTTTCCCTCATTTCTACCTATTTAAATTCTTCACATCTCCAAAACCCCCTTCCAAGAAGCCTTTTGAAAAACCACTATGTGAATAAACAAGAGCTTTGTTCAGACAAATTCTGTCTCATTCCAGGTCCTGCTCCTTACTGGTTGTGTCACCTTGGGCAAGTCAAATCATTCTTCTGATCCCAATTTTCTCATGGGTAAAATCATATTACAATAGCTGCCTCAAAGGGCTGCTATAAGGATTAAAGGAGAGACTGTATTTCAAAGATCTGCCAAAAAGTAGTCAAATTCATTTCAGTAAATGTCAACAAATGTCAGGTCCCATGTCCTTCCTCCTAGTGTCAGATCTCCACCCCATTTTCTGGGTAGCATTTTGCCTATACAGTCACTATGTTCTGCCAAAGTTTACCTTTAAGTCTCCTGGAGTCAAGGATGATGCAGTTGCTGAAAATATCACCTCCAAATTAGTCAGAGTTGGCTTGCACCCCAGGTCTGACATCTCCTACTTGTGTGAGCTCAAGCAAATCATTTCACCTCTCTGAGCCTCGGTTTTCCCATGTGAAAAGGGGCTTAAGGTTTGATGCTGGGAGGGTTCCGGGGATAATGTACAGAAAGCTCTTAGAACAGTGTGTGGTACATAGGAAGTGCTAGAAGGGTTTGTAATTGCTGTCTCAAGGGGTCACCATGAAGGTTGAATGGGCTTATGTCGGCAAAGCCCACATCCATAGTCCTGGCAGGCACATGGCAAGCCCTCCATAAATATGAGTAGTATAATCCAGTGTTTGATAAATTCAACGCCCCTTTCCCCATCCCTTGAGCAACTGTACGGATATTAGTCAATCCCTCTGAAACCAAGAAGGCCTGTTCTCTCCAATTCACTGGGGTCCCCCTGAGCTTCTTAAACCATTCTCCCCTTCCCCCAAGCCTGTCCTCCACGGGAAGACTCCCGGAGCCAAGCGGGATGGTCCTCCCGCACCACAAGGGCCCCAGGGCCAGGTATCTAACGTCTGCTAATTGGGAGCCAAGCAGCAACTGGCACTGGAGGACATCCACCAGGCTTACTGCACTTCCTTCCCCCATAAAGGAACCCCACGGTTTTGCCCAGCCCGCTCCTCTCATCGACCAGCTAATGGGGTTACAAGATTCCACTCCCCAGGAAGCTGACTTTAATAATGGGATGCCAAGGAAAGAACGGCACTTGCAGGGAGAGGGAGGGAGGGCAGGTGAGGGTATGAATCTACAGCTGAGTGACACATCCTATATGAAGTTGATTCATGTCGGAGCAAATCTGGGCAGGGACCAGCTGATTCTGGAGGTGAAGTTATTGCTCTGCCAGTTTAATATTTCGCCATCTGCTAACTGAAGGCTCCACTGCCTGCTGGGTCCTATAAAGACTTTTATTTATTATATTACACATGGCAACATCTGCCACCGGATGAGGCTGTACTCGGCGCCCTAATTAAACACACACACACTCCTCCACGGCAGAGGGCTGGGTCTCACTGTGAATGAGCAGAACTGCTGCGGACAGTTAAAACTTGGCGTGTCCCAGCATGAAGAGTTTTCCTGAGAAAAGACAGCAGGCAGGACATTCCAGTACCCCCCCCCCCAATAAATCTATAAAGATTTATGGCCAATTAAAAGCAGGCTGGAAAAAAAACAAAACCGCTTTTAAAAGATAGGCTGGGTTTTAATCCTCTCCCTCCTGCCTCACTCCCCAACAGAGCTTGAATTTTAGAAGTCGGTTTGGCCAGCAGTGGGAATTCCTGGTCTGCTTTTCCTACCGGGCGGTCCCCAGCCACAAGACCTTTAAATCACCCTGTGGCCCTCAAGAATGCTAACTGTCCGTGCTGAAGCAGGAGGCCCAACAGACAGAAAAATGAGTTGGAGGAGATCCCCTTCATGCCTTCACCCATGCACTCATTCAATAAATATTGAATCTATTAGGTGAGCTGGTGAATGAGGTCGGCTACATTTGTGTCTCCATAAAACACACATTTGACTGGTGTCTTCAAATGGACAAATAAACCAGACGGTTATAGACTATGGTGAGCGCCCGGACAGAAATAAAGTGGGTGATGCGTTAGAGAGTGCCGGGCACCAGGATGGTTCATGGCAGCACTACTGCCCTCTGGCTGCTGTAACAAATGGTCACCAACTTAGTGCCTTAGAACAACACAGATTTATGATCTTACAGCTCTGTGGTTCAGAATTCTGACACAGGTTAAAATGAGGGTGTTGGCACAGCTGGGTTCCTGCTGGAGGCACTACGAGAGGCTGCATTCCCCTGCCTTTCCCAGCTTTCAAAGGCCACCTGCATTCCTTGGCTCATGGCCCCTTCCTCCGCCTGCAAAGGCCACCCTGTTTCCCTTGTCACATTTCTGTCTCTGACTCTCCTCTTCTGCCTTCTTCTTCCACTTTTAAGGACTCTTATGATTCTATTCACCCCTTGCAGATATCCCAGGACAGTATCTCTGGTGTAGAGAGATGAGTAACCTTGATTCTATCTGCAATCCTGATTTCCCTTGGCCATGTAACCTAACATATTCATAGGTTCTAGGGGTTCAAATGTGGACATCCAGCAAAGGGGGGTTATCCTGCCTGCCATGATAGGTAGGGGGCTATTTTAAATTTCTCTAATGTTTATTTAGTTTTGAGAGAGAGAGAAAGAGGGAGAGAGAGAGAGAGAGCAAAAGTGGGGGAGGGGCAGAAAGAGAGAGGAAGACACAGAATCTGAAGCAGGTTCCAGGTTACGAGCTGTCAGCACAGAGTCCAACATGGGGCTCAAAATCACAAACTGTGAAACTGAGATTATGATCGGAGTCGAAGTCAGATGCTTAACTGACTGAACCACCCAGGAGCTCCACCGGGGGCTGGCTATTTTGTATACGATGGGCCTTAAGAGGGCTTCTCTGAGATGTAACAATGAGAAAAGGTTGCAAGTAGAAGGAAAAGGAAGTGCAGAGATCCAGTGGCAGGAAAGAACCAAGTGCTAAGTAGTGTGAATGGGAAGCTAGCTGTGGGCTTGAGGTGGTCACACGGAGTTGTGGGAAAGGGACACATGGTCCAGATGAAGCTGAAGAGGAAGAAGTGGGTCAGATCATGCAGAGTCTTACATACCTTACACAGGTAGCCTGGTGCAATGAGTGACAGACATCGGAAGGGAACTTACTTCCACTGAGCACGATTTTTAACAGACCCTGTGCCAGAACCTTTAGATATATCATCTTGTTTAATTCTACATGTCCATAAAATGTGCTTTGCCATTCCCGTCTTCAGGATGAGGAAGCAGTGACTTACAAAACTAAGTGGGAGAGACAGGACTTAGCCCTGTCTGACTGACTGCTGATCTGACTCCAAAGCCTATGCCCTTCTCCCCAGAGGCTGATATCCAAAGGCTTCTGCCTTCTACACATTTGCGACTGGGATGCCACATCACTCTATCTCCCTCTTCGTCCTTCCACATGACAGACAGACCGCACAACCCAAAAATGACATGCAGTCGAAGAGCCCACCTAACTTGTGTTGTGCTTGTTGCTGCTTTGTCAAGAGAGATGCATTAAATTCCTCGTTTTCCCCACAGAGGTTGGCTCTTTGAGGAAATAGAGATTTTTACACTCTCCCAATCCCACCAGGGAGGATGTAAGTTGGGACACTTGGCTGAGTGGCTGGAACAAGTGACCCTAAGACTAAATGGCTCAAACAGGGTAGAGACCATTTTCTCCTTTACATATTGGTCCAGAGGTAAATACTCTGGGACTGCCGTGGTTCTTCTGCCCTTGGCAATCAGCCATGGGCCCAGGCGCCTTCTATCTTCTTGTTCTTCTTTCTTCCAGATTACTGTCCTCATCCACACGGTTGAATGAAGCAGGCTTACCAGAACCCCAGTGAACTCCCACCTGTAGGAAGATGCTAGAGAGGAGGGAATGCAACCATTTTCCTTTCAAAGATGTGACCTGAAGCTGCACACATCACTTCTGCTTACATCCCATTGGCCATTACTTAGTTACATGTCCACATAGTTGCAAGCAAAGTCGGGAAACATAGTCTCTAGCTGGATGGTCATGCACTCAGGTAGAGCTTGTGAGGTTCTGTTATGAACAGGAAAAACAGAAAGTAAGCGTCAGGGTATAATTAGCACTCTCTACCACAAAGGATGACTGCTCTTTTTGTTGACCTAAAGTCTAGCCCTTCCTTTTCCACTGCATATTGCTTTAAAAAAAAAAAAAATAAGGCAATAAATGCCTATTGTCCACAAAAAGGAACCAAATTAATTTTTTTTTTTTTTTCAGAGACTTAAATAAAAATGGCCTGGCCATGTGATGATCTTCCTAATCTCCTGTCCCTGGAAGAGGCACTGGAGTGGTAGCTGGATACACAAACCTGACCTGGAACAAGACCCCTTAAGGGGAGAGTCTTTGGAACAGAAACCTCTACACATGAAAGAAAGTGGCACAAAGGGCTGTAGCTGTGGGAGCGGGTGAGTCCAAGGCAGTCCTGAGGATGAAGAGGGAGGAGGCTACACTGCAGGGCAGTCTCACAGTGACAGAGCTGCGTTCAGCAGCGCCATCTGTGGCAAGGAGGAGCAATAACAGGCTAACGAATCCCAGAAGGGTTTCCCTACCGGAGGACTTCTTTTCTTAACAATGTAAGAACCCTGGTCTTACAGGGAAAACTTTCCATTTTTCATCACTGAGTATGTTAGCTGGGGCTTGTCATAGGACCCTGGGATTCCTGGAGGATCCATGGTAGAGGCCAGCCTCAATAAGGTAAGATAGGACTTCTGGCCAACCCAGAAGGTGGAAATTCAAGCAATTTTTATTTAATTTGGGGAAAAAATGTGACAGTACTTGTTCCTAAGGTGTCTGTGATGTGTTCATTTCTGTCAACAAATAAAAGAGGTGAAAATAAACATTCTCTGAAGATCTCTTTAAACAATTTGCAGAAACACTTCAAGTCAATAAAATACCAAAGATCTGGCTGATAAAAGTGTCAAAAAGAAAAAAAAAACAACCTCATGAAGCACCAAGATGACCCACTAAAAACATTCCATGTGCAATCTGTGATCAAAATCCTACTTAGGGGCGGCTGGGTGGCTCAGGTGGTTAAGCGTCTGACTCTGGATCTCAACTCAGGTCATGATCTCACGGTTCGTGAGTTCAAGCCCCACGTCGGGCTCTGTGCTGGTGGTGCAGAGCCTGCTTGGGATTCTGTCTCTCCTTCTCTCTGCCCCTCCCCTGCTTATGCTCTCTCTCTCTCTCTCGAAATAAATAAATAAATAAACTCAAAAACAATTTTTTGACCCTACTTTAAAGATTGTTCACTTGAGGTAACTGGAGGACCAGGGCAAGCCCAAGGACTAAGGGACTTTCAATGGGTCTTTGGGGCACATAATTACAATAGCAATTCCCTGAAATTCACATAAGCTTGTGGCCTGTTCTCCACCAATGTCTATAAATGACCTCAAATGTTTCATGCATGAAATGGGACGCAGTCTAAGAGCTGCTCCAAATTAAGTGTTACAAGAACACAGGAGAGCAAGAACCTAAGCTCAGCCCTGTTGTTGAAGTATGGTGTTACTGAAGACTCAGCATCTGAGCCACATTTTAAAGGAAAGGAGGGATTCTGACGAGGAGGGACTGTGTGCAAGTGTAGGACAATGGGAGCATTCCCATCCCAATGAGACTTTACATCAGTGAAGTGGGCTACAAGGCCATGAGGAGGGTCAGAAATAATGTTGGTCAAACACCCAAAACAGAGTATGCCATAAAAAAAATAATAATAAGTGAATATTATTTTAAAAACAACCAATTATTGACTCTAACAAAGCTGAGCTAGAATCTGAGACTTCCACATTAGGCCAGTTCTTGTAAATGGAGACAAAGTACTCCCCAGGCTCCCACAGATGCAAATCATCTGTGCTGGAAAGAATCTGCTACTGAAGCCCTCAGGATTTCCATAGATTAAAATCAAACCTCCATGAGCTCACAATCAAAGGCCACCAAACTCACTAGGAAATGAGCAACCATGAGTGAGAATTAGCAGAAATAATACACAACATACTTTTACTTCCACTGACTTCAGATACTGGGAACACAGAAACAACAAATGCATAATTGTGTTTAACATACACTTTAAAGAGATGAAACACGGAATACAAAAATGACAAAGTAATCAAAGTTGATCAAAAATGACCAGACGTAGATGAAAAAGAGCCAAACAAAAAGTGTAAAAATATACAATGATAGACTATGTTGAACCTAAAACCTCAATTCATGGGGCTCCTGGGGGGCTCAGTTAAGTGTCCTATTCTTGATTTTGGCTGTGTCATGATCTCACAGTTCGTGGTTTCAAACCGCACATTAGGCTCCACACTGAAGATTCTCTCTCTCCCTCTCTCTGCCCCTCCCCTGCTCATGCATGAACACACACTCTCTCTCTCAAATAAGCTTAAAAAAATTAAAATTTTTTAATAAAAAAAACTCAATTGAGATTTTTAAAAATAGCAAAAATCGGAATTGAAACTTGAAGATATACCTGAAGAAGTTATCTAGCATGCAGCACAAACAGACAAGGAGATGAAATCTATTAAGCATTACTAGAGAAGCCGGCCTCTATTAAAAAGAGGCTTAATCTCTACACAAGTTCCTAAAAAGAGGATAGAGTGAGACACACTAATTAATATACATCTAATGGGAGTCCCAGGAGGAAACAGTGGAGAGGATAGAGAAGATACAGTATTTAAAGTGACAATGGGGGCACCTGGGTGGCTCAGTTGTTTGAGCGTCCAATTTTGGCTCTGAGCGTCCAATTGAGCATCCAATTTCAGATCTTGTGGTTCGTGAGTTCAAGCCCCACATTGGGCTCTCTGCTGTCAATGCAGAGCTCATTTTAGATCCTCCTCCCCTCTCTCTCTGCACCTCTCCCACTCTCTCTCTCTCTCTCAAAAATAAATATAAAAAAAATAAAGTGATAACAGATGGGTATTTTTGAGAAACGGCAAAACATACAAATCTTCAGATACAACAAGCATGACACTATATAAGCAAGAATAATAAAGAGAAATCCATACACAGGATTGCAGATATGGAGACTGCAATGAAACCATAAAATATCAAAGAAAGAGAGAAGACCTAAAAGCTCTCAGAAAAAAAGATTTAAAAAAAAAAAAAAAAAGGAAAAAGATTACCTTCCAAATCTCCAAAGTTTCAAAATAAAACAACTATCATCCTAGGACCATGTGGCAGGCAAACCCATCTTTTAAGAACAAGTGTGAGCCATCGAGTTTTTTTAGCCACAGCAATGAAAGCCAGAAGACTCCAGAATAAGATCTCCAAAGTTTCAGAAGAAAACAACTATCATTCTAGGACTGTGTGCCAAGCAAACCCATCTTTTAAGAACGAGTGTGAGATCGGGGCACCTGGGTGAATTAGTTGGTTAAGTTTGGCTCTTGATTTTGGCTCAGGTCATGATCTCGTGGTTCACTAGATCGAGCCCTGCAATGGGCTCTGTGCTCACAGTGTGGAGCCTGCTTGGGATTTCTCTCTCCCTCTCTCTCTGCCCATCCTCTACTTCCTCTGTTTCTCTCAGAATAAATAAACTTAAAAATTTTCTAAAAAAAAAAAAAAAAAAAAAAAAAAGAATGATTGTAAGATCATGACATTTCCATAGAAACAAAAACTGAGAGATTTAATGACCAAGTGCTTTTCACTAAAGGAATTCTAAAAGAAATAGAAAATGAAAAATAGTGCCAAAAGAAAATCTTAGGTGCAAGAAGAAATGAAGAGTTAGCAAATAAACTCTTAAGCCAGTAGATAAATATGAAACATTATCTGTATTAAATATTAATGATAAGATTACAATTTGTGAGATTTAAAAAATAGACAAAATTGAAACAACAATAACACTGACATTTAAGTTAAGAGGAAGACACTGGCATTAAAATATTGTGAAGCCCTTCTGTTATTTGGAAGGAGAACTATTTATAATACGATACCATTTTTACAAAGTTCAAAAGCAAGCAAAAATAAAGATATATAGTGAGTTACACATTTGCGATAAAGTTAACAGAGCAAAAAAAGAACAATAAACCCAAAAAAGGACAGTGGATTTCTTTGTAAGAATGGGGTGGGGATCGTACAGTGAGCAATATCCAAGCAGATCCAGCAGTATTGATAACTTCCGTGACTAATAAGATAGGCAGTCATTTCATGAGTCCTCATTTTATTTTAGTTTTTTTTTAATGTTTATTTATTTTTGAGAGAGAGAGACAGAGAGTGAGCAGGGGACGGGCAGAGAGAGAGGGAGACACAGAATCCAAAGCAGGCTCCAGGCTCTGAGCTGTCAGCAACAGAGCCCAATATGGGGCTCGAACCCTCCAACTGAAAGATCATGACCTGAGCCGAAGTCAGACACTCGACCGACTGAGCCACCCAGGCCCTCATGGGTCTGCATTTTATTAACATGCTTTATAATTGACATACCTTATATATATTCTTTGTGTGTTTCAAATATTGCCTTAAAATACCTTACAACAGATTAAATGATGAAGCAATAAGAGGACAATTTTCCTGAGGACAAGAACAAAAGCAAAGTTTTTCTGAATCTCCCATCTGTTGTGCACACAGTGGGCCCTCAACAAACATCTGTTTATATTACTTCCACAGAATTTGTTCTCCTTAGTCAATTACAAAAGGATGAGAAAAAAAAGTAGAAGGGAATATAAATTACATGATAATAAAGTATATAATATAGTATAATAGGCATGATACTGGTAACATTAACAGAAGAATAAATCAGTTTCTCAGCCACCAATTACACGGTCTCTGTGGCTTTGGGCAGGAAGCTTCCCTGGACTTCAGGTTGTTAAATCATGATGGATGATCCCATAAGGAACCAAACAAGATCAGTGGAATTCATTCATTTGGCTGGCGCCCTGGGAACTCTTTCATTTCCCCCAGCCCTGACGGCCTCCTCTTATTACTGTAGTAATGGGTCAGTACCACTAACAACAAGGTGGGAGAGAGACACAGGACCGCAAAGCTAGCATCCCAGGACCAGCCATGATAGTTAGAGAATAAACATCTCTCACAGGCAGTCCAAGGTGATGGGGGAAGCAGAGAGGGGACACTTATAGGAATCACATACTGCACATGCAGCTTGCAGGGGGTGAATTACTTTGCCTCTGCAAGACTCAGTTTTCTTATTAGGAAAATGGGAATAATAATGTGTAATTCAAGGATTATTAGGAAGACCTCTGCTTGGTCCAGCACCTCGTAGGTGTCCCTAAAATATCAGCTGCCTTTCCTTAGTAAGTTCCCTAACACATCTTCACCTCTGATCCCCAATGTTAAATAAAGAAGCAAGCGCAATCATGAGTGACAGAGAAAAAATGCTATTTTAAAACTACTACTGACTGCAGCTGCTTCTGCCCCTAAGGGAGAGACATTATTTCTCTCCAGACTAAATATATTTTCTTTAGCAAAATTTTTTGATAGGCAGCTTTGGTTATGAAAAGTGAGGGTCCCCCCAGGGCACAGTTTAGAAGAAGACCGTGAAAGAAAGAGGTAGCTAAACAGCTCTGCATTATAAATGTGAACAGAAAGGCTGGGGTTTCACAGCATGCTGAGAAATGGGGTGATGGGTAAAAGCACACTGCAGCGGCAACTCCCATCTCTACCTGACAGCCCACCATGTCTTCTTCCGCTGCTGTATTTCCCTCATTAGAAATTATCACTACCTGGGGCGCCTGGGTCGCTCAGTCTGTTGAGCGGCGAACTTAGGCTCAGGTCATGATCTCGCACTCTGTGGGTTCGAGCCCCGCATCGGGCTCTGTGCTGACAGCTCAGAGCCTGAAGCCTGTTTCAGATTCTGTGTCTCCCTCTCTCTGACCCTCCCCTGTTCATGCTCTGTCTCTCTCTGTCTCAAAAATAAACATTAAAAAATAAATAAATAAGTAAATAAATAAATAAAGATTAAAAAAATATTTAAAAAAAAGAAAGAAATTATCACTACCTTACATCCAGTACACTCATTTGTTTACTGTCTGTCTCCTCCCTTAGAATATAAGCTCCATGAGGGTAGAATGTTTTCTTTTTTAGGCACTTCTGCTTCCCCAAATCCCACAAGAGTGCCTAGGAAATATGAGGTATTCAATACATTTTTCTTCAATAAATGATTAAAGGGCAATACTGAGGAAATCTGAGGCAGAACTGCAACAGCTGATCTCCAGATCAATGGGAATAAATGACTTCTGTTTTAAGTCTGAGTTTAGGGGCTGTTTGTTACATAGCATTACTGTAGCAACAACTGACTGATACAGTTAACAATACTGGCTTGGTTCAGATATGATAAAAGATCACATCAAGTTATGTGGCTGACTGAGGCTTTGGAGTCAGGCCAGTCTGGATTTCATCCTGTCCCACCACCTCTGGGCTTTTGTTTCCTCCTCTATAAGGAGTAAATCCTTCATAAGAGGCAATCAAATGATACCTTCCTCACAGGTAAGTATGAGGACTGAATTGTCACCTTTGCCCATAATCATTCAATAAAGAGTAGCCATTATTATTTACTCAAACAATTCTGATGCTTGATGGGTTCACTTAATCTCCATGTAAAGTCAGTCCTGCTTTAAAAAAAATGAACTTAAGATTTTGATCCTTTATAATATTTGAAATTAAAGATATGGAATTTATGTAATATTTTTTCCAATAAATTTGCAAAATAAATTCTAATACTCAAAGTTTATGAATCCAAATGATTATTCTTGTTCATTGAAAACTAGTTGCTTCCTCTTTCATTATTTTGAAAGTAATAAGACCATATTTCATGAAGAACGGTGAAAATCTGTAGATATTTTAACCCTTTATTCACATTCTAAAATCTATGCTAAGAAAATTATCACAGATATTTTTAAAGACTTTATGAATGCAGATCTTTGAAATCTAATGAAGATCTTTGAAGATCTAATGAAATATAATTGATTGGTCTTCTACTTCCAATGCAGAAATGCAAAGTCACCACAGAAAGTCATTTTCACCTAAATAACAAAAAAAAAAGCCAGATAAGCTACAAAATCAGTTTTTTTAAACCTTTCAGCGAGCTAAAGACACAGATAAACCCAAATGAACTAAATTCCAGAAAGCAAGTATCATTTGGGAGGAGATAAGAAATTCACCAGTGATCTTATCCCAGGCAGAGCTACAGGATGAAGAACAATGATAGATGGGATAAGGAGAAAACAACTGAACGTCCAGCAAACTAGTAATGGCCCTGTGTAGGCTGGCATGAAAGATTAGAATCCCAAGGAACTCTGGTCACAGAGCAGGTCTTACCCATCTTTGAACACTTTCTCACAGGTCTTCACTAACACATGGGTACAGTACACTGAAATAGGGGTGAAAGCAGTGAGACAGTTCCTCCTGAAACATGTAAAGCTTCCACAAGGTGAAAAGCAGCTGTTTTTTTCTGAAATGAAGGGAAAGAGTTAGGCAAGGCAAAGGAGCTGAGACAGATCCACCAGAAGCATTCTGGACAGGCAGTGCTACAGAGATGCGCTGAAGCACTCCAGGCTTGCATCTAGCAAAGTCTGGGGATAGGGGAGGAGAACTAAAAGAACACCTCTTCAAGGCATTCTGGACTCCACAAGGGGTAGCAACGTCCCCTTCAGACTACCCCTGA
This sequence comes from Panthera onca, assembly GCF_046562875.1. Taxonomy (NCBI): domain Eukaryota; kingdom Metazoa; phylum Chordata; class Mammalia; order Carnivora; family Felidae; genus Panthera; species Panthera onca. Next base: position 28,663,398 of record NC_138354.1, read on the forward strand.
AGTCGGTCACTCAACCAGGCAGAGCACCAGGGCTAAAACAGATCCTACAAGGTTCAGAAAGCAGGGGGAGTGACCGTGGAGAACAAGGAGAGCATTCCAATGATCCCAAAGGCAAGCATCTAAACTTAAAAGCACAAGAAGTTCCTTAGAGTTCCAAAAGCTAATGGCTCAGCTTTGAATTTCAGGCAGTTTTCTGGAATTAACCAGTGTTCAGATCCCAGGACCCATTAGAGAAGAAGTTCTGATTCCACCATCAAAACATTTTAAACCAGTGGTAAACTGAAAAACACTTAAGCTGCAACAAAGTCCAAGCTGATCTCGACCACAGGCCAGATGGACTTAGCTCCCACTCTAATGGCCTGATATAAGAAAAGGCATGGTCTTTTTTGGAAGTTAAGTATTTTTTACTTTAGTCTCTACTGATCTTTTACACAAAATGTCTAACATATAATCAAATAAAAAAGGATATTAATAACTTTTGAAAAGAAAGAATGTGGCCCAGTTTACGAGAGCAAATAATCAATAGAAACAGACTCAGCAATGATCCAGATGTTGAAATTATTAGACAGGGAGTTTACAATCACTATGATAAAAATGCTTTTTAAACTTTAATGCAAACAATAGACAATGGAATAATTAGAAATGAAAAATCCAGTATAAGAAATGAATTAATTTGTTAAATGAACAAAGTGGGGGATAAAACAGAGGAAAATATCAGTTAACTAAAGGGAAGATCAACAGTATCCAAACTAAATCACAAAGAGAAAAGCTAATGAAAAAATCAGACGAGAATATTCAAAATCCGTGGAACAATATTAATGGGTCTAACTTGGTATCAAGTGGTGTGAAAATGTCCCAGAGAAGGGGACAGATGATATATCTGACATGATAATAAACAGCTTAAAGCAATTCAAAATGGATGAAATGCATAAATCTATAAATCTAAAAGGCTCAGTGAAATTCCACATAAGATAAATATAAAGAAAAGTAAACCTAAACTCAATCACAGTCAAAATCAGGAACACTAACAATAAAGAGAAAACCTAAAAAGCAAAAAGAGCAAAATGATACATTATATAAAGGAAAGGAAAATACAGGACGTCTGACTCATTATCACAAGCTAGAACACAGAAGCCAGAAAACTGTGGTAATGACAGATTTAAAATAAATGGTATCTTTAAAGTACTAAAAGAAAAAAAATGGAAGCAGTGATATTGTATCTAGCAAAAATATCCCTCAAAACAGATGACATAACAATATCAAAAGCTGAGATTTGCTGAAAGAAGTTCCTGAGATTGAAGGGAAATTATACCAGATGGAACCCCAGATCTGTAAGAAAGAATAAAGAGCATCAGAAAGGGTAGATATTTGCATAAATGGAAAAACCTTTTGTGGACCTTCAATTTTACGTCTATATTTTCTCAAACTGTTTTTCATAAATATTTACTGTGTGGATCAGAAATAATAATACTGGGGCACTTGGTTGGTTCAGTAGGTTGAGCTTTCAACTCTTGATTTCAGCTGAGGTCATGATCCCAGGGTTGTGGGATCAAGCATCACATCAAGCTCTGCACTGAGAGTGGAGCCTGCTTAAGATTCTCTCTCTCAGGGATTCTAGGGAAGATGGCGGCGTAGAAGGATGCTGGGCTCACCGCGCGTCCTGCTGATCACTCAGATTCCACCTACACCTGCCTGAATAACCCAGAAAACCGCCAGAAGACTAGCAGAATGGAGTCTCCGGAGCCAAGCGCAGAAGAGAGGCCCACGGAAGAGGGTAGGAAGGGCGGAGAGGCGGTGCGTGCTCCACGGACTGGCAGGAGGGAGCCGGGGCGGAGGGACGGCCCGCCATCCAAGCAGAGACCCCGAGTCTGGCTTGCAAAAGCGGAGGGGCTGGACGGAGTGTGTTCCGACAGCAAGTGGGACTTGACATCTGAGAGGTCATAAGTTAACAGCTCTGCTCAGAAAGCGGGAAGGCTGGAGGACAACGGGAGGGAGAGTTGCTGAGCCCTGGGACTACAGAGCTCAGTTTGGTGGGGAACAAAGGCGCTCACCAGCGCCATCTCCCTCGCCCATCCCCCAGCCAAAATCCCAAAGGGAACCAGTTCCTGCCAGGGAACTTGCTTGCACCGCGCAAACACCCAACGCTGTGCTTCTGCGGATCCATCCCTCGGGTGTGTCTGACTCCCTCTGGGTGCCACAGGGCCCCTCCCGAAGCAGATCTCTGAAGGAAAAGCGAGCTGAGCCTCCCCCTCCTGCCCCTGTGCACCTTGCCAATCCACCCCAGCTAATACGCGAGATCCCCAGCACCACAAGCCTGGCAGTGTGCAAGTAGCCCAGACGGGCCACGCCACCCCACAGTGAATCCTGCCCCTAGGAGAGGGGAAGAGAAGGCACACACCAGTCTGACTGTGGCCCCAACGGTGGGCTGGGGGCAGACATCAGGTCTGACTGCGGCCCCGCCCACCAACTCCAGTTACATAACACAGCACAGGGAAAGTGCCCTGCAGGTCTGCACTACTCCAGGGACTATCCAAAATGACCAAACGGAAGAATTCCCCTCAAAAGAATCTCCAGGAAATAACAACAGCTGATGAACTGATCAAAAAGGATTTAAATAATATAACAGAAAGTGAATTTAGAATAATAGTCATAAAATTAATCGCTTGGCTTGAAAACAGTATAGAGGACAGCAGAGAATCTATTGCTAGAGAGATCAAGACACTAAAGAATAGTCAGGAGGAGCTGAAAAACGCTATAAACGAGATGCAAAATAAAATGGAAATGACCACGGCTCGGATTGAAGAGGCAGAGGAGAGAATAGGTTAACTAGAAGATAAAATTATGGAAAAAGAGGAAGCTGAGAAAAAGAGAGATAAAAAAAATCCAAGAGTATGAGGGGAAAATTAAGAGAACTAAGTGATGCACTAAAAAGAAATAGCATACGCATAATTGGTATCCCAGAGGAGGAAGAGAGAGGGAAAGGTGCTGAAGGTGTACTTGAAGAAATAATAGCTGAGAACTTCCCTGAACTGGGGAAGGAAAAAGACATTGAAATCCAAGAGGCACAGAGAACTCCCTTCAGACGTAACTTGAATCGATCTTCTGCACGACATATCATAGTGAAACTGGCAAAATACAAGGATAAAGAGAAAATTCGGAAAGCAGCAAGGGATAAACGTGCCCTAACATATAAAGGGAGACCTATAAGACTCGTGACCGACCTCTCTTCTGAAACTTGGCAGGCCAGAAAGGATTGGCAGGAGATCTTCAATGTGATGAACAGAAAAAATATGCAGCCAAGAATCCTTTATCCAGCAAGTCTATCATTTAGAATAGAAGGAGAGATAAAGGTCTTCCCAAACAAACAAAAACTGAAGGAATTGTCACCACTAAACCAGCCCTACAAGAGATCCTAAGGGGGATCCTGTGAGACAAAGTACCAGAGACATCTCTACAAGCATAAAACATACAGACATCACAATGACTCTAAATCCGTATCTTTCTATAATAACACTGAATGTAAATGGACTAAATGCGTGAACCAAAAGACACAGGGTATCAGAATGGATAAAAAAACAAGACCTATCTATTTGCTGTCTACAAGAGACTCATTTTAGAGCTGAGCACACCTTCAGATCGAGAGTGAGGGGATGGAGAACTATTTATCATGCTACTGGAAGCCAAAAGAAAGCTGGAGTAGCCGTACTTATATCAGACAAACTAGACTTTAAATTAAAGGCTGTAACAAGAGATGAAGAAGGGCATTATATAATAATTACAGGGTCTATCCATCAGAAAGAGCTAACAATTATAAATGTCTATGCGCCGAATACGGGAGCCCCCAAATATATAAAACAATTACTCATAAACATAAGCAACCTTAGTGATAAGAATGTGGTCATTGCAGGGGACTTTAACATTCCACTTACAGAAATGGATAGATCATCTAGACACACAGTCAATAAAGAAACAAGGGCCCTGAATGATACATTGGATCAGATGGACTTGACAGATATATTTAGAACTCTGCATCCCAAAGCAACAGAATATACTCTCTTCTCGAGTGCACATGGAACATTCTCCAAGATAGATCATATACTGGGTCACAAAACAGCCCTTCATAAGTATACAAGAATTGAAATTATACCATGTATACTTTCAGACCACAATGCCATGAAGCTTGAAATCAACCACAGGAAAAAGTCTGGAAAACCTCCAAAAGCATGGAGGTTAAAGAACACCCTACTAAAGAATGAGTGGGTCAACCAGGCAATTAGAGAAGAAATTAAAAAATATATGGAAACAAACGAAAATGAAAATACAACAATCCAAACGCTTTGGGATGCAGCGAAGGCAGTCCTGAGAGGAAAATACATTGCAATCCAGGCCTATCTCAAGAAACAAGAAAAATCTCAAATACAAAATCTAACAGCACACCTAAAGGAAATAGAAGCAGAACAGCAAAGGCAGCCTAAACCCAGCAGAAGAAGAGAAATAATAAAGATCAGAGCAGAAATAAACAATATAGAATCTAAAAAAACGATAGAGCAGATCAACGAAACCAAAAGTTGGTTTTTTGAAAAAACAAACAAAATTGACAAGCCTCTAGCTAGGCTTCTCAAAAAGAAAAGGGAGGTGACCCAAATAGATAAAATCATGAATGAAAATGGAATTATTACAACCAATCCCTCAGAAATACAAACAATTATCAGGGAATACTATGAAAAATTATATGCCAACAAATTGGACAACCTGGAAGAAATGGACAAATTCCTAAACACCCACACTCTTCCCAAACTCAATCAGGAGGAAATAGAAAGCTTGAACAGACCCATAACCAGCGAAGAAATTGAATCAGTTATCAAAAATCTCCAAACAAATAAGAGTCCAGGACCAGATGGCTTCCCAGGGGGGTTCAACCAGACGTTTAAAGCAGAGATAATACCTATCCTTCTCAAGCTATTCCAAGAAATAGAAAGGGAAGGAAGACTTCCAGACTCATTCTATGAAGCCAGTATTACTTTGATTCCTAAACCAGACAGAGACCCAGTAAAAAAAGAGAACTACAGGCCAATATCCCTGATGAATATGGATCCAAAAATTCTCAGTAAGATACTAGCAAATCGAATTCAACAGCATATAAAAAGAATTATTCACCATGATCAAGTGGGATTCATTCCTGGGATGCAGGGCTGGTTCGACATTCGCAAATCAATCAACGTGATACATCACATTAACAAAAAAAAAGAGAAGAACCATATGATCCTGTCAATCGATGCAGAAAAGGCATTTGACAAAATCCAGCACCTTTTCTTAATAAAAACCCTTGAGAAAGTCGGGATAGAAGGAACATACTTAAACATCATAAAAGCCATTTATGAAAAGCCCACAGCTAATAACATCATCCTCAATGGGGAAAAACTGAGAGCTTTTTCCCTGAGATCAGGAACACGACAGGGATGCCCACTCTCACCGCTGTTGTTTAACATAGTGTTGGAAGTTCTAGCATCAGCAATCAGACAACAAAAGGAAATCAAAGGCATCCAAATTGGCAAAGATGAAGTCAAGCTTTCACTTTTTGCAGATGACATGATACTATACATGGAAAATCTGACAGACTCCACCAAAAGTCTGCTAGAACTGATACATGAATTCAGCAAAGTTGCAGGATACAAAATCAATGTACAGAAATCAGTTGCATTCTTATACACTAACAATGAAGCAACAGAAAGACAAATAAAGAAACTGATCCCATTCACAATTACACCAAGAAGCATAAAATACCTAGGAATAAATCTAACCAAAGATGTAATAGATCTGTATGCTGAAAACTACAGAAAGCTTATGAAGGTAACTGAAGAAGATATAAAGAAATGGAAAGACATTCCCTGCTCATGGATTGGAAGAATAAATATTGTCAAAATGTCAATACTACCCAAAGCTATCTACACATTAGTGCAATCCCAATCAAAATTGCACCAGCATTCTTCTCAAAACTAGAACAAGCCATCCTAAAATTCATATGGAACCATAAAAGGCCCCGAATAGCCAAAGTAATTTTGAAGAAGAAGACCAAAGCAGGAGACATCACAATCCCAGACTTTAGCCTCTACTACAAAGCTGTAATCATCAAGACAGCATGGTATTGGCACAAAAACAGACACATAGACCAATGGAATAGAATAGAAACTCCAGAACTAGACCCACAAACGTATGGCCAACTAATCTTTGACAAAGCAGGAAAGAACATCCAATGGAAAAAAGACAGTCTCTTTAACAAATGGTGCTGGGAGAACTGGACATCAACATGCAGAAGGTTGAAACTAGACCACTGTCTCACACCATTCACAAAAATAAACTCAAAATGGATAAAGGACCTGAATGTGAGACAGGAAACCATCAAAACCCTAGAGGAGAAAGCAGGAAAAGACCTCTCTGACCTCAGCCGTAGCAATCTCTTACTAGACACATCCCCAAAGGCAAGGAAATTAAAAGCAAAAATGAATTACTGGGACCTTATGAAGATAAAAAGCTTCTGCACAGCAAAGGAAACAACCAACAAAACTAAAAGGCAACCAACGGAATGGGAAAAAATATTTGCAAATGACATAGCGGACAAAGGGCTAGTATCCAAAATCTATGAAGAGCTCACCAAACTCCACACCCGAAAAACAAATAACCCAGTGAAGAAATGGGCAGAAAACATGAATAGACACTTCTCTAAAGAAGACATCCGGATGGCCAACAGGCACATGAAAAGATGCTCAACATCGTTCCTCATCAGGGAAATACAAATCAAAACCACACTCATATATCACCTCACACCAGTCAGAGTGGCCAAAATGAACAAATCAGGAGACCATAGATGCTGGAGAGGATGTGGAGAAATGGGAACCCTCTTGCACTGTTGGTGGGAATGCAAATTGGTGCAGCCACTCTGGAAAACAGTGTGGAGGTTCCTCAGAAAATTAAAAACAGACCTACCCTATGACCCAGCAATAGCACTGCTAGGAATTTACCCAAGGGATACAGGAGTACTGATGCATAGGGGCACTTGTACCCCAACGTTTATAGCAGCACTCTCAACAATAGCTAAATTATGGAAAGAGCCTCAATGTCCATCAACTGATGAATGGATAGAGAAATTGTGGTTTATATACACAATGGAGTACTACCTGGCAATGAGAAAGAACGAAATATGGCCCTTTGTAGCAACATGGATGGAACTGGAGAGTGTGATGCTAAGTGAAATAAGCCATACAGAGAAAGACAGATGCCATATGTTTTCACTCTTATGTGGATCCTGAGAAACTTAACAGAAACCCATGGGGGAGGGGAAGGAAAAAAAAAAAAAAAAGAGGTTAGAGTGGGAGAGAGCCAAAGCATAAGAGACTCTTAAAAACTGAGAACAAACTGAGGGTTGATGAGGGGTGGGAGGGAGGGGAGGGTGGGTGATGGGTATTGAGGAGGGCACCTTTTGGGATGAGCACTGGGTGTTGTATGGAAACCAATTTGACAATAAATTTCATATATTGAAAAAAAAAAGAAAAAAAAAGATTCTCTCTCTGTCCCTCTGCCCCTCTCCTCTGCTCATGTTCTCTTTTTTTTCCTCTCTCTCTCTCTCTCTGAAATAAAAACAAAGCAAAAAATAAAGAAAGAAAGAATAACACCGTATTATGGGACTTACAGCTATCTCAGCATAAAACAAAATAAAACAAAAGAATTGGACATAGTGTAACTATATCATAGTATAGTTTTTACACTGCTTGTGAAGTGGTTGAATATTACTTGACAGTATGCAGTGAAGAAGTAAATTCTAATCTTCACAACGATTTAAAAAGTCACAAGAGGTATAATCTACCTATCCACACAGGAGATAAAATATAATATTTAAAAATATACCATTTTCTTCTTGTCTTCCCAAAAGAAGAGTAAAAAAGAAGCAAACAACAAATAAAATAAATATAAAACTAACACCAATATGGGAGACATAAGTCTAACCGTATCACTAATTACATTAAATGTAAATGAACTAAACACTATAATCAAAAGGCAGAGATTCTAAAATTCGATATAAAAAGGAAGACCCGGGGGAGCCAGGGTGGCTCAAAGGGTTAATAAGCATCCAACTTCAGCTCAGGTCATGATCTCATGGTTCATGAGTTTAAGTCCTGTATCAGGTTCTCTGCTGTCAGCACAGAGCCCACTTCAGATCCTCTGTCTCCCTCTCTGCCCCCCCCACCACCAACTTGTGCATAGGCTCTCTCACATGCTCTCTCTCTCTCTCTCAAAAATAAGTAAACATTTTTAAAAATTAAATAAATAAATAAAGAGCAAGACCCAATTATATGCTGTTTTCAAGAAAGATAAATTCATTATACAGATACAGACAGGTAAAAATAAAAGGACAGAAAAAAAATATACCATGAAAGCATGAAAATTAAGAAATATGATATGACTTTGTTAACATCAAAGTAGCCTTTAAGACAAAGAGTATTACTGCAAATTAAGAGGGACATTTCAAAATGATAAAAGGACCAATTTATAAAGAAGACAAACAATAACAAATGCATACCTACCTGACAAAATAGTTCTAAATCTCATGAAGAAGTAAAAAAAGAAAGAAATCCACAGTCATAGCTGGAGAATGTATACCCTCTCCCAGTCATTGACAGAATAAGTACACAAAGCATTCAGTGAAGATAAAGAAAATTTGAACAACACTTTAGCAACCAATAATATTATAGGATATCAGACCAAACTCCTGCAGAAAACACATTCTTTTAAAGTGAATGTGGAGCATTTAGAAAAATAGCTCACATTTGGAGCCACATAACAAATTTTAATTATTATCAAGGAATGAAATCATACAGAGGAACACTGTAGTATGAAATCAGAAATCATTAAAAATGGAATTTCTAGAAATTCTCACAAGCATTGGGAAATAAACAAATAAACTTTCCTAAATAATCCATAGATTAAAGAAGGAACCACAAAAGAAATCAGAAAATATTTTAAAGTGAATAATAATGAAAACACAACAAATCAAAATCTGTGGGATAAAACTAAAGCAGTACTTAAAGAAAAATTTATGGCTTGAAATACGTATATTAGAGAAGAAATGTAGAGAAATAATAATCTACTCTTCCATTGTAGGTAAAGTAAGTAGAAGGAAAAAATACTAAAGTGTAAATACAAACTCTTAACAATAATAAAAAAACAGACAAACAAAAGACACAAAGAGAAAGCAAACACAAATTATCAACATCAAGAATGAAAGTAAAACACCACTACAGATCGTACAGATATTTTTAAAAGATAAAGAAATATTAAAACAACATTATGGCAATCACTCAATACCTTAAGTTAGTTAGCTAATGAAACCACAAATTACCAACTCTGAAAGTAAAGAAAATAAATAACCCTGTATCGGTTTAAAAATGTTTCATTTGTAATAAAAACCTTCCCACGAAGAAAACTTCAAATTCAGAAACAGTTAAGACCAGCATAAACCTGATACCAAAGTCTGACAAAGAAATTACAAGAATTGAAAATAACAGGCCAATAAATCTCATGAAGATAGACACAAAAAGTCTAAAGAAAACATTAACAAATGGAATCCAGCAATATATATAAAAAGGATAATACATCATGACCAAGGAGCATTAATTCCAAGAAAGCAAGGTTAGTTTAACATGAAAATCAGTATTACATTAAGAGTAAAAGAGAAATAATCTGATCACCTCAAAATGTGCAGAAAAAGCATCTGACAAAAATCATCAGTTTTTTAAGATAAAAATATTCAATGAACTAGGAATAGATGGGAACATCTTCAATTTGATAAAGTACATATATGAAAAACCTACAGTTAATATCATAATTAATGGTAAAACATTAAACCTTTTTCTCCTGAAACCAGAAACAAGAAAGGATGACCACTCTCATCATCTGTGTTAAATATTTACTGAAGCTCCTAGCCAGGACAAAAGCAAGTAAAAGAAACAAAAGGCATGAAGTTTGAAAAGAAGTAAACTGTTGTTAATTACACAAAGATTTCTTTAAACCCCTGAAGTAGAACCAATGTCCAAAAAATAATGTATCCTTTGAATAAAATTTGGTGAATTCATTTAATAGACTATCTTCTAGTAATTGAGAATAAAATTCTATAAAGACTGTTCATAAGAGGAGAAAATGTTTGTTACAACCAGCTGTAAAAGATGTATGGAAATATGGACTCATTATTAGATGACTGTAAGGAATTGTTTAATTTTGTTAGAAGTGATGGTGAAACGAGGTTATAAAATTTTTAAAAAGGCATTTTGGGGACACATGGGTGGCTTAGTCCGTTGAACATCAGACTCTTGATTTCAGCTCAAGTCTTGATCCCAGAGTCATGCGGTTAAGCCCCATGCCAGGCTCTGCACTAAGGGTAGAGCCTGCTTGAGAGTCTCTCTCTCCCTCTGCCCCTACCCCATTCACTCATGCACATGCACTTGCTCGCTCACTCTCTCTAAAAGAAAAAAGAAAAAGAGAGAGAGAGAGAGAGAGAGAGAGAGAGAGAGAGAGAGAGAGAAGAAAGAAAGAAAGAAAGAAAGAAAGAAAGAAAGAAAGAAAGAAAGAAAGAAAGAAAGAAAGAAAGGCATTCTTAATAAGGTTGGGTAAAGTTTTTCAACATCAGCACTACCAACATTTGGGACCAAAAATTCTCTATTGTGGGGAGACTGTCCTGTGTATTATACGATCTTTAGTGGCATCCCTGGGCTCTACCCGCTAGATGAGTACTCCCCTCGCCATGACCAAAAATGTCTCCAGCCATTGCCAAATATCATCTGAGTGGGTCAAAATCATCCTCAGTTGAGTACCACTGTTTTAGGGTTACATATGATGTGTGTAACTTATTTTAAACATTTCAGGAGTCAAAAAGCACAGACAAAAGAAATAAAACATGTATTAGTGTTAATTCCAAATGATGAATTTATGGTGTTTATTATACTATTCTATCTCCTTTTCAGTGTGAGTTTCATAAGAGAAATCAAAATAGGTGTAATATTGCATAAGTGAAAAATGCAATACTTGCAACTGTGTATGCACTACGATTACAAATATGTAAAATTATGGATAGAAAAATACACAGGGAAATTTATCAAAGTGGTTGTGGATGAATTAAAGTGTGGTTTATGGGTGATTTCTTTTCCCAAATTTTAAAGTAATCTATAATTATATGCTTTTCTATTGCAAAAATTGACAAATCTAAGAGTGTTGAAATGCAATATTATTAATTATTAGTGGCCTAATATTAGAAGAGAATTAGCAGTAAACACAGCAGGGACAGAAAACTTTCAGACTTGGAATCTCTCCTCCTTCTCTGAAAAGAAATCATCTAAAGGCACAATGGCTTTGAATGGGCATACATCTGCATAATGACTTTCCTTTGTTCTTTCCTGGCTGGCTAATTGAGTAACTTGTTAAACAAACATGCCTTCAGACTTCACACCAGATTAGAGCCCTTTGTAAATAAAATTATAGTTGGGAATAGGCTTCCCCTAGCTGGTAAATAAATTTAGGAATTTAGAGATTTGGCATTGCATGTCAAGATGTGTAAGTAAATCTCAAATTCTCCCACAGTTACAAGTAACTGCCAAGCATCATCAGATGCCATAGTTCATAAAGGCTGTCTCACCCCCTGAAGCAGAGCCGCCTCTAATCAAAATGTCCCACCAGAGAAGTAGCCCCTTTCTCTCCTACCATTACGTGCATGTGGGTGGTCATATGTTGTGCGTGGCAGGGGTGTTGCCTGGTTTCTATGACAACAGGCCTATAAAACCTCTTAGGATTCTGTGGCAAAAGTCGCTTTTTCCTGAATGCATGCATTTATCCATGTCTCCCTTTAAAATGAGTGTCTCCTAGGGTGCCAGGCACTTTTCTAATCACTGATGTTACAATAGAGAACAAAACAAAAATCCCTGCCCTCACAGAGCTTACTTTTTAGTGTATTCTTATTTAAATTTCCCTAAGATCCCAACCTTCAGAGGAAGGATCCTGGGTATCTTTAATCAAGAGTTCAGATGTTTGGAAAGCAAAAATGAGCTTTATTGGGACCTCATCAAGATAAAAAGCTTCTGCAGGGGCGCCTGGGTGGCTCAATCGGTTAAGCATCCCACTTCAGCTCAGGTCATGATCTCGCAGTTTGTGGGTTCGAGCCCCTTGTCAGGCTCTAAGGGGTCAGCTCCAGCTCAGAGCCTGGAGCCTGCTTCGGACTCTGTCTCTCCCTCTCTCTCGGCCCCTCCCCACCTGTGCTTGCTTGCGTTCTCTCTCTCTCTGTCTCTCTCTCTCTCAAAAATAAATAAAAACAAAGAAATTTTTTAAAATATCTTTAAAAAAAAAAGCTTCTGCATAGCAAAGGAGCAAAGGAAACAATGAGCAAAACTAAAAGGCAACGGACAGAATGGGAGAAGATATTTGCAAGTGAAATATCAGATAAAAGGTTAGTATCTAAAATCTATAAAGAATTTATCAAACTCAACACCCAAAAAACAAATAATCCAGTGAAGAAATGGGCAAAAGACATGAATAGACACTTTTCCAAAGAAGACATCCGGATGGCCAACAGACACATGAAAAAAATGCTCAACATCACTCATCATCAGGGAAATACAAATCAAAAACACAATGAGATACCACCTCACACCTGTCAGAACAGCTAACATTAACAACTCAAGCAACAACAGATGTTGGCGAGGATACGGAGAAAGAGAAATCCTTTTGCACTGCTGGTGGGAATGCAAACTGGTGCAGTCACTCTGGAAAATAGTATGGATGTTCCCTAAAAAATTAAAAATAGAACTATCCTACAACCCAGCAATGGCTCCACTAGGTATTTATCCAAGGGATACAGGAGTGCTGTTTCTAAGGGGCTCATGCACCCCACTGTTTATAGCAGCACTATCAACAACAGCCGAAGTATGGAAAAACCTCAAATGTCCATCGATGGATGAACGAATAAAGAAGATGTGGTGTGTGTGCATTCACACACGCACACACACACACACACACACACACACCACACACACACACACACACACACACACACACACACACACACACTGGAATATTACCTGGCGATCAAAAAGCATGACATCTTGCTATTTGCAACAATATGGATGGAACTAGAGTGTATCACTCTAGTGATATATACACTAGAGTGTAAGTGAAATAAGTCACTCAGTGAAAGGCAAATATAACTTCACTCATATGTGGAATTTAAGATGCAAAACAGATGAACTTAAGGGAAGGGAAGCAAAAATAATATAAAAATAGAGAGGGAGACAAACAATAAGAGACTCCTAAAACAGAGAAGGTTGCTAGAAAGGTGTTGGGTGGGGGGATGGGCTAAATGCGCAAGGGGCATTGAGAAGGGCACTTGTTGGGATAAGCACTGGGTGTTGCATGTAAGTGATGAACCACTAATTTCTATTCCTGAAATCATTATCATACTATACGTCAACCAGGATGCAAATTAAAAAAAAATAAAAAACAGAAAAGAGTGAAGTTGTTTTGGCAGTGTGTGTATTCTCCACGTAAGGATGAAAGTCATTTCATTTTGTACTCATCACACAGCATTGATCTTGAGCCGTTTTAGGAGAAGCTGACCAGGAAGTGAACCTTGAAGCTTTCAGACCAGAATCGTTCTACCTAAGAGATGAAGAAGCTGAACGTGGTCACACTGTCATGAGAAGGGAGCTGCCTGTTCTGGGGAATAAATGTCCCACCCACCATGTCTTCCATCTTGTGGGACGGCCGGATCCTGACTCGTAACGCGCACGTCAAGGGAACAAGAAGTGGGAGTACAGGAGCCTTCCAAGACAGGCTTCCACAGTCTGAATAAAAGCCCTGCCACTTACCAGCTGTGTTCTCCTGAACAACATGCTCAACTCCCCGGCCTCAATTTCCTCATCCATAAAGCGAGGATACCAAAAGTACTCCACAGACTTGTCATGAGAGGTGAGAGGAAAGTTTCATGGAAAGCAGAAGTACAGTGCCTGTACTGCTCAACAAATGTTAGTTACTCCCCACTAATATAGGAGAAAATAGGATAGCATCAGTAATATAATATGATATGATACAATGCTGGTTAGTTATGCATCATTATGGTCTTAGTCACTCACCCAGAATCCCTAGTTACATGCTGAGCACCCACTATGTGTCAGACACCATGCTAACTGCTGTCTATATGTTCTCCATTAATCCTCCCGGCAGCCTATGATGGAAATACTATCATCCCCATTGTACAGGTGAGGATAGCGAGCTCAGGTGAAGCAACTCACCTAAGGCCACACAGCGATGAGTAGCATAGTCAAGATCCAAACCCAGGCCCATCTCACTTGAAATTCCATGCCGTCTTCCCAACACAGCCCAGCTTCCCCATCTTTTGTCTTTCCAGTGATGCAATTATCCCAAGCTTTCATCCTACCATGTTCTTTAAACAACCTACCATTCAGACATTTTTTTTTTAACTGGCAACTAGGTGTCTTAGTCCATTCAGGCTGCTATAACAAAACACCAGAGGCTGGGTGGCTAATAAACAATTATTTCTCATAGTTCTGGAGGCTAAGAAGTCTAAGATCAGGTGCTGGCAGATTTGGTGTCTTGTGAGAGCCCACCTCCTAGTTCACAGTCATCTTCTCACAGAGTCTTCACGTGGTAGAAAGGGGGAAGGGGTTCTCTGGGTGGCTTCTATAAGGGCACTAACCCCATTCACAAGAGCTCCACCCTCATGACCTAATCACCTCCCAAAGGCCCCACTTACGAATACCATCACACCGGAGGTTAGGTTTCAACATATGAAGCGGCAGGGCGGGGGGAGAGGCAAACTATCTGACAGCTCATGCTCATTGCTAAATCAGCACCCCCAGCATCTCCGGACCGGACCTTTGGGCACTGTCAGAATCACAAATGCACTCACCCTTCAATTCAGCAATTCTACTTTGAAAAATTTATCCTACGGGTGCTCATGTACCCATGCAAAATGACATACGTGCATGTTACTCATTGCAACATGGTCTGTAACAGAAAAAGACTGGAACTAACCTAAAACGTCCATAGAAAGGGGAAAAATTAACTAAATCATGATATATCTACACAACAGAAAAATATGTCATTATAAATAAGAAGAAAGAACTCTTTCTATTCCGATACGGAAAGATAAGCAAGATGTATTATAAGTAAAAAAGGCAGGATACTGAACTGTGTCATAAAATAAGAATGTATACACATTTGTATTTGCTTCTATATGCCTGAAATTCTACAAAGATAAACTACTTACAATGGCTGCCTGTGAAGAGGGGGTGTCAGAAGTGGGAGGGACATTCTTCACTGTATACCTTGGCATACTCTTATTTTTAAACATTTGAATCATGTGAATCAACTGCCTATTCAAAAAGAAGAAAGGATTTTTAAAAATGGTTTAAAAGCATCATATTGGGAATCAGGAATCCAAACAATAGGGAAAACTTGTACAGCTTACTTTATCTCCATCAGCCTTAGTTCCTTCATCTCAGCAAAACCTCCAAACCCTGAAATACTATTACCTAATAAGAGCATCATGCTTTCCAACATTGTTACCATTAATTAAATGCTTACTACAAGCCCTAAAAACACAGCTAGTATGTGGTAAAGTTAGAATGTGAACCCAGGTCTCCCTGGATGCCAGGCCTGTGTTTTGACCCCGTGGTTTGCTGCTGCCAACAAACCAATCGATCTCCTTGTTGCTGCCCCTTCCACAAATGCCATCCACAAGTTACCTTCCCAGCACTGTCAACTTCCACCAGGCCTGGCCCTCACTCATTTCCAATCACCCTTTATCCACCATAGCGTTGGAAATGAACTGTTACTAATGGCTACTCATATGTCAGCCTAATGAATGGGATGCAGACTTCCATTAAAATAATGAAATTAGTGAGTTTCGAATTTGGTTACATTGCATGGCACACAGCCTCAAGTAATTACCACCCCACGCTCTTTCCCTCAAATTAAAGTCAGTTTATTTATTTTAGGTCTTTGGCTGGGCCATCTCTATTAAGCTCACATCATCTACATGGGGATGGATTTTTTTTTTTTGGCTTGTTTGTTTAAATGATGTTCAGGCTGTTCCCCTGATTAATAAAGTCATAAACACAGCCAGCAGCAGCTTCTGAACTGTGCAAAAGCAAAGACTATAAGTCAAAGAATAATTCTTTAGGGGTTTGGGTTTTGTTTGTTTGGTGTGGTGTGTTTTTTTTTTTTTCTCCAAAGGATGGAAACAATGAGAAAGGAGCTCTTTGAGCTCCAGGAACTCCAATTATGCTGACATTTCTGCTGCAGAAATACACCAAGATCCGTTTTGCAGGAACCCAGTGAACTAGCTAATCAGATTTCCTTGGATAATTTGCTCCAAAGGTCAGCTGCCTTAAAAAGTACCCAGTGCCTCATTATTCGGTGAAGCAGGCTGTACACAGGCTAGGATTTGGAACTCTGCATCCCATGGCAAGCAAGTAGATCTGGAATTTTTTAGCACAGATCCTGCTGCACTGGCCTTGGCCAAAATTTCATCCAACTCTGTGATGAACCTATAGGCAAAAAACACCTTCAGAGAAAGCACCTGATTTGTGAGATCTCGGTTTCCAAGAGGCACCAAAGATGGTGGACTCACCTGGAACTTTGATGCTGTTGGTAAATTTCAAGAGAGGTTTTCACTGATGTGGCAGGTAGGTGGCCAGACCTTGGTTAAAATCTCCAAATCCAATTCTATAAAACTCCTCGATACAGTACTCCTCAAAACTACTGAGATCATGAAAACAAAAACAAAAAACATAAAATACCTAGGAATAAATCTAACCAAAGAGGTGAAAAATCTATACACTGAAAACTACAGAAAGCTTATGAAAGAAACTGAAGAAGACACAAAAAAATGGAAAAAGATTCCATGCTCCTGGATAGGAAGAATTACCCAAGGCAATCTACATATTCAAGGCAATTCCTATCAAAATAACACCAGCATTCTTCACAGAGCTAGAACAAATAATCCTAAAAATTGTATGGAACCAGAAAAGACTCCGAATAGCCAAAGAAATCTTGAAAAAGAAAACCAAAGCAGGAGGCATCACAATCCTGGACTTCAAGCTATACTACAAAGCTGTAACAATCAAGACAGTATGGTATTGGCACAAGAACAGACACTCAAATCAATGGAAGAGAATAGAGAACCCAGAAATGGACCCACAAATGTATGGCCAACTAATCTTTGACAAAAGAAGAAAGAATATTCAATGGAATAAAGACAGTCTCTTCAGCAAGTAGTGCTGGGAAAACTGGATGGCAACATGCAGAAGAATGAACCTGGACCACTTTCTTACACCATACACAAAAATAAAGTGGGTGAAAGACCTTAATGTAAGACAGGAAGCCATCAAACTCCTTGAGGAGAATGCAGGCAAAAACCTCTTTGATCTTGCCTGCAGCAACTTCTTACTCAACACGTCTCCAGAGGCAAGGGAAACAAAAGCAGAAATGAAGTATTGGGACCTCATCAAAATAAAAACCTTCTGGACAGTGAAGGAAACATCAGCAAAACTAAAAGGCAACTGACAGAATGGGAGAAGATATTTGCAAATGACATATCAGATAAAGGGTTAGTATCCAAAATCTATAAAGAACGTATCAAACTCAACACCCCCAAAACAAATAATCCAGTGAAGAAATGGGCAAAAACATGAATAGACACTTCTCCAAAGAAGACAACCAGACGGCCAACCGACACATGAAAAGATGCTCAATGTCACTCGTCATCAGGAAAATACAAATCAAAACCACAATGAGATACCACCTTATACCTGTCAGAATGGCTAACATTAACAACTCAGGCAACAACAGATGTTGGCGAGGATGCAGAGAAAGAGAATCTCTTTTGCATTGCTGGTGGGAATGCAAACTGGTGCAGCCGCTCTGGAAAACAGTATGGAGGTTCCTCAAAAAACTAAAAATAGAACTACCCTATGACCCAGCAATTGCACTACTAGGCATTTATCCAAGGGATACAGGTGTGCTGTTTTGCAGGGGGATGTGCACACCAATGTTTATAGCAGTACTATCAACAATAGCCAAAGTATGCAAAGAGCCCAAACGTCCATCGATGGCTGAAGATGGATAAAGAAGATGTGGTATATGCATACAATCGAGTATTACTTGGCAATCAAAAAGAATGATATCTTGCCATTTGCAACTACGTGGATGGAATTGGAGGGTATTATAATGAAGTGAAATTAGTCAGAGAAAGACAAATATCATATGACTTCACTCCTATGAGGACTTTAAGGGACAAAACAGATGAACATAAGTGAAGGGAAACAAAAATAATATAAAAACAGGAAGGGGACAAAACTGAAGAGACTCATAAATATGGAGAACAAACTGAGGGGTAATGGAGGCATTGTGGGAGGGCAATGGGCTAAATGGATAAGGGGCACTAAGGAATCTACTCCTGAAGTCATTGTTGCACTATATGCCAACTAATTTGGATGCAAATTATTTTTAAAAAATTAAAATTAAAAATAAACATTAAAAATTAGAAATTTTAAAAAAAAGCAAGCAAAGACTGAAAAACTGTCAGAGGAGTTAGACCACAGGAGACAAAGGAAAGACAAGGCTAAAGGCCACAGGGGACTCTGGCTAAGATTCTGGACAGAAAAGGCTACATTAGTAGAAAATTTGGTGAACGAATAAAATCTGGCATTTAGCTAACAGGTTCCAATGTTGGTGTTTTAGTTGTGACAGACATACCCCATCAACATAAGAGGATAGTATTCAAGGAACTAAAACCAGGAACTCTCTGTACTATCACAGCAACTTCTCTATAAATCTAAAATTACTCCAAAATTAGAAATAAATTTTTTAATTGTATATACCATGAAAAACTCCACTGTGTATTATGTATAGTTTGATAAAAATAAGTCTAAGTTTAGGCTACAGTACACTTACATAATGGTTTGAAAACAAGACAAAAACAAAACACCAAATCTAGAGAGGAGGGCAGTGCCAGTCTTGCAACTCCTTTTATTTATCTTTATTTATATATCTATATCTATTACCAAATATATATCTTTTAAAATCCCAACAAAACAAAAAGAAACAACAAAAAGGGAAACTAAAATTAAATTAGGATACCATGGATGTTCACCCTCTATCCAGTGAGAAGGGAAACACCCAGACGAAGGATCTGGGGTTCTCAGTGTTTGCTTACCACTGCCAGTGGGCCTGCCACCCTGAGGGATTACTATATCCCAAGAAGAGCCACAAAAGCAAATGGCTCAGCTCCCACTCTCATGGGTTTATAAGACACGTAGCCCCAACCCTCACCCTCTGATCCCTACTGTCCTCTTTGAGCTACTTCATGGAAAGAGATACATGGAGGTGCCCATTTGCACCCCACCAGGTCAACTGAGACCATGCGTTGGTCTTAAGAAGTCATGGCAACCTTGATGGAGGAGTGCCTGAGCTGAGTCTTGAAGGAAGAACAGAGGGAGTTGGCTAAAGAAAGGGCAGAGGATTCAGAGAGAGGACTGTGCATGCCAAGGCACCAAACCTCAAGACTTAGGTGAATTCAGAGAAGTAGACGAAATGGAGGTGGAAGGAGTAAGAAAGGGTTCTCTCATAATGGTCTCTAAGTCAGCTTGGGCTGCTCTAACAAAACGCCACGGGTTGAGTGGCTTCAACAACACACACTTATTTCTCACAGTTGTGGAAGATGCAAGTCCACGATCAAGATGCTGTCAGATGCGCTGTCTACTGAGAATCCCCCTTCCTGGCTTCACAGACAGCTGTCTTCTCACTATGACCTCACATGGTAGAAGGAGCCAGGCACTAGCCCTGGGACCACCTCTTTCATAAGGGCGCTAATCCCATTCATGAGGAGTTCCACCCTCGTGATCAAATCATGTCCCAAAGGCACCACTGCCTAACCATCGCACAGGCAATTAGGCTTCTAAACAAAACAATTTTAGGGTTTTAGGGGAACACAAACATTCAGTCCATAGCAAAGGTTTTGTGAGCTAACGAATTTGAATTTATCCTGAAGGGGATGGTGCGTTCTAACCAAGCCAGTGAAAGACAACATCAGCATTCCAGAAAGATCCAACACATGGAACAGGGAGGACAGATGGAAGGCAAGACCACAAGGAGTGAGGCCACAACCCAGGCAAGAAACACAAATACCCTACCCAGAGACAACAGTAGAAAGTTCTCAACAAGGGATGTAGGGATGCCACCAGGAACAAGGGACCTTGCCCCAATAAGAAGTGAGGTTACTGCTTCTCTAGGAGCTTTGTAGCTCAACACCATCCCTACTCAAGCTGGAAAATATCCTCTGTCACCCTCCATTCCACATCGCAAGTCCCTGCCCTGTACCACCCACTTTTGCTGCCAACTGTCTGATGCTGTGTTACACCACATCTTAAATCATCAACCTAAGATCTGTTTATTGCAAAAACCAAGGTAATCACAAGGGCTTAATAAAGTTACTAGCAGTATTATATGGGCACTGACTATATCTAGGTATTATGCTAGCCTTTAACCTGCAGAGACAGATATAGTTATTCCCATTTCACAGATAGGAAAAATGAGGCTCTAAGAAGTTAAATAACATGACCGTACAGCCCTAAATGAGGGCAGGAACAGGACTGGAACAAGAATGACTCCAATCACACATTCCTCACTGTCTCACTTTTGTCTTCCCTTAGCTCCTTTATTGAATGTTCCTCTGTCCCTTGGAATCACATACAAGACCATATGGCTAGACCAAAATAAAGTCTGAATAGCTACATCTAGCTGTTTTTTCAATATCCAGTCCTTCCAACAGATCTCTGACATTCCAACACTTCAGTTTTGGAGAGCCTGGCTGAACAGCAAGGACAGTGGTTCCAAATCTTTTCCAAGGGATCAGGGGAACAAGGTTAGTCTGCCATCAAGTAATGCTTGCCTTTTCCTCATTTGTGAAAAAAAAAAAAAAATGGATGGATGGATGGATGGATGGATGGATAGGAGATGGATGGATGGATGGAGTGGTGGGTGAGTGCGGGGATGAACGGGTGGATGGATACATGGGCAGTCAAACAGATAGTGGATATGTTTATACACATATTCTCTACTTTTATTTTTTTAATGTTTGTTTTTTTTTTATCGTGAGAGAAAAAGAGACTGCACGTGCAGGGGAGAGGGGCAGAGGGAGAGGAAGAGAGAATCTTAAGCAGGCTCCATGCTCAGAGAGGAGCCTGACCTGGGGCTCGATCCCATGACCATGAGATTATGACCTAAGTTGAAATCAATTTATTTTTGAGAGAGAGAGACAGAGCGTGACCAGAGAGAGGGAGACACGGAATCCAAAGCAGGCTCCAGGCTCTGAGCTGTCAGCACAGAGCCCGATGTGGGGCTGGAACTCACGGACTGTGAGATCATGACCCGGGCCGAAGTCAGACGCTCAACCAACTGAGCCACCCAGGCACCCCGAGTTTTCTCTAATTTTAAAAAGGATCCTAGGAAACTATCAACAATGGTTATCATTCCCAGGAGGGAAGAGAGTAGCTAGCACAAAGTGGGAGTGGAAACTACCTTTTACTATAAAATCTTTTGTATCTTTCAAATTCTGAGCTGTGTAATACCTACATTATAATAAATAACAGTATAAAAATAATTTTAAAACACTATGTTAAGTAGATACGTGCATGAATGAGTGGCTGGAAGAATGAATGAATCCTAAAAACAGAAAAATTTTTAAATAAATAAGTTTTAACTGTTAAATTTACATTTCTCTCCCATTGATTTTTCTTCCACTCTTGGCCCCAACTTCTACTTGTCTGTGTAAGAATCCAACACGAGGCACCTGGGTGGCTCAGTCGGTTAAGCGACCGATTTCGGCTCAGGTCGTGATCTCACAGTTTGTGGGTTCAAGCCCTGCATCGGGCTCTGTGCTGACAGCTCAGAGCCTGGAAGCTGCTTCAGATTCTGTGTCTCCCTCTCCCTCTGCTTACGCTCTGACTCTCTCTGTCTTTCAATAATAAATGTTAACAAAAAAAAAAAAAAAAAAAAAAGAATCCAACACAATGTGGTATCCAACTTGGCACATAATCAATTACGAAATTTGGTTATTTTAAGTCAAATATGTCAATAATGTGGTCTTCTGCAAGAGCGTCTTTGCCCACACAAATCTATTCAAGGACTGCTCCACAGGTAAAGTGAGGGATAAGAGGGCTAAGGCTTGATACATGTCACCACATGACTTCTTTACTGTACGTGTAATTTTCCTCTTGTACATTAACCCCCACCCGTATGCTGGGCCTCTGAATACTGTCCCCTCCCTCACTGGAGGAGCACAAGGAAGAGTTATGAGTAACTGGACCCTGACAAGGGACAGACGGTGAGGCAAACAACCTCCCCAGCCACCATCAATAGCATTTCTAGGAGGAAATGAAAAGACGTGACTCTTGGCAGTAAATGATCTATTGCTTTCCTTTCCATCCGTATGGAAATGGAGCAGAGTTGTTTCAAAGCCTGAGGTTTATTTTTTAACTTTCTAAGGGGCTGCTTGGATTTTATATATAGAGAGGTTGACAACATTCAACAAAACTTTACAGAGCTTCTACTGAGTTACCATGGACCCCATGTACTGCCCTCAAGAGCTTTACACTCTAATCCAAGATATAAATGCAATCCAAAAAGGGGGAGGCAGTATTTGGATGTTAAGTGTCAACAACAAGTACCAAATTACTTGCAAGGAGGGAGGATGGTGACGAGTATGTGACATGTTCCTTCTAATTCCCCTGGATGTGGGGGTGGAATTTTTAACCGTGGTTGATGTGACTGGACTGTCAGAGGTATGTGAAAACACCTGTGTTCACTGTGGGACACCAGACAGTGCATTTCTTCTGAGACAGTTTGGAAGTCACAAATTTCTCATCAATAAAGAGAACGAAGGGTCTGTCCAGCTCTGGTAGACACACAGTTCCTCGGAGCAAAGGGGCGTGGTTTGGTGTAGTCTGGACCCACCTCCACTATGGGCCCTGGGACTGACTGCAGCCGCAACAATTTCTTATTCAACACGTCTCCAAAGGCAAGGGAATTAAAAGCAAAAATGAACTATAGGGACCTCATCAAGATAAAAAGCTTCTGCACTGCAAAGGAAACAATCAACAAAACTAAAAGGCAACCAACGGAATGGGAAAAGATATTTGCAAATGACATATCAGATAAAGGGCTAGTATCCAAAATCTATAAAGAACTCACCAAACTCCATACCTGAAAAGCAAATAATCCAGTGAAGAAATGGGCAGAAGATATGAATAGACACTTCTCTAAAGAAGACATCCGGATGGCCAACAGGCACATGAAAAGATGCTCAACGTCGCTCCTCATCAGGGAAATACAAATCAAAACCACACTGAGATACCACCTCACGCCAGGCAGAGTGGCTAAAATGAACAAATCAGGGGACTATAGATGCTGGGGAGGATGTGGAGAAACGGAAACCCTCTTGCACTGTTGGTGGGAATGCAAACCGGTGCAGCTGCTCTGGAAAGCAGTATGGAGGTTCCTCAAAAAGTTAAAAATAGATCTACCGTACAACCCAGCAATAGCACCTCTAGGAATTTACCCAGGGGATACAGGAGTGCTGATGCATAGGGGCACTTGTACCCCAATGTTTATAGCAGCACTTTCAACAACAGCCAAATTACGGAAAGAGCCTAAATGTCCATCAACTGACAAATGGATAAAGAAGACGTGGTTTATATATACAATGGAATACTACTTGCCAATGACAAAGAATGAAATCTGGCCATTTGTAGCAACATGGATGGAACTGGAGGGTATTATGCTAAGTGGAACAAGTCAGGCAGAGAAAGACAGATACCATATGTTTTCACTCATATGTGGATCCTGAGAAACTTTACAGAAGACCATGGGGGAGCGGAAGGGGGAAAAAAAGTTACAGACAGGGAAGGAGGCAAACCGTAAGAGACTCTTTTTAAAAACTGAGAATAAACTGAGGGTTGATGGGGGGTGGGAGGGAGGGGAAAGTGTGTGATGGGCATTGAGGACGGCACCTTTTGGGATGAACACTGGGTGTTGTATGGAAACCAATCTGACAATAAATTATATTTGATATAAAAAAAAGAAAACCAAAAAATAAAATAAAATATTAAGAAAAAAAGAAAAAAGAAAGAGAAAGAGAATGAAAACAGAACAACCATGTTGGCTGGAGGGTGCCCAACAGTAATGGCTCAAATGCGCCATCTTGTGGTGATCCCTGCCATCATCCCATGAGCGGTCCACAGTCCCTCCCCAGCCCTTGCCTCCAAGTTTTGCTCTTGGTGTGTCTATCGGTCCCAGCAGGCAGCACAGAAGGGATCTGGACAAAACAGCATCCTACAGACTGGAATAATTACAAAAGGCATGTTAAAGGGAAGAAATCTGAGCTGGGTCCTAAAAGAAAAGACATCCAGGCATCAAAGAACAGGAAGGACACTTCCAATGAGGGGCATGACGCGCAAAGGTTGGCAGCTGGAAAATGTCAGGTCCTATGAGGCTGGGAAGTCGGTGTGGCTGGTGAAGACTCACTCCTCAGTTTCTGTGGGTATGAGGCCTCTCTAGGGAAGTGTGGACCTTCTGGGATAAGCAAGACATCTGTTCTTCATGCATTCATCACCTCATGATGGGGGAGGATATTCGCTTCCCTTTAGTAGCCCCACCTTTTCTGTGGCCTCCTTTGGGGTCTCCCACTCCACTGCTATGACTGTCCCTATGGACCCGTACCATGTAAGCCATGTGCATTCATTAGTTCATTTCATTCTCCACCACCCTTAAGGAGGGATACCATTATTACCTCCATTTTACAGATTAAGAAACTGAAGCTCAGAGATGTTAAATCACTCACCCAAAGTGACTGAACTAATAAGCAGCAGAGCCAGGATTTGAATTGAGCTCTCTACCTGACTCCAAAGCATGCCCTTGTTCCTCATAAGGATGATATAATGTGCAGGCCTCCGCTACTGCTTGTGACAAAGACAATGATCACATATGAAATCACTCAATCCAAAGTACTTCTGCTCTCAGCCTAAGTGGTTGCCCAAGAGTCTGCCCATGAAAAGCTAAAGCTTCTCCTACACCCCTGCAGGTTTGTGCCCCCGGCCTTCTTGTTGCCTGACCAGCGGTAATGGCTAAATGGGAAGGGCTAGGAGGCCGGGGGTCCAGATGCCAGCTCTACTCCTGAGTGACTCAGGCATAACATTGTCAAAACCAAGCTCCTGACCCCCAAAACCTGCTCCTCCCATGATGACTTAATCACCTTCAACTCCTTCCCACTCTCTTCTAGACACACAGCCCACCCCGCCTTGTTCTTATGTAAACATAGAAGGTTCCTGCCTCAGAACATTTGCACTGGCCTTTCCCTCTGCCTGGAGATCCTTTTCTGTCAGATACACTGGCTGGCTACCTCATCTTCAAGTCTTCATACTAAAATCACCAACTCAGTGAGACCAAGCCTGGCCACCACCACCCCAACGGCATGCCCCAACCCCTTTACTAGTTCTGCATTTTCCATGGCAATTGCCACTTTCTACAGTACTATACAGCTTATTTATTTTGTTTGCTGTTTCTCATCTGCCTTCCTCCACTAGAATAAAAGTACCCCTGACATGGTTCTGACTCGTGAAAGGAAGGCAGATTATACCTGCACACTTTGTCCTCCCTCAGCTTCCATGCCTGCTGACGTGATCCCTGAAGGTAAAGCAACCATTTTGCAACCATAAAGATAGAAGCTGCATGACAAAGCAGGAAGATGAGAAAGCTGGGGTCCCGGATGGCGTCACTGATTCACTCTGCCAGCCACGGCCTGTCTACTGCTGAGCTTATTATTGTTCATGCCAAGTGAAACCCTGCCCAACCATGTGGTTATAGTAGCGTCTTCCAACATTTGCAGCCATAGGCAAGCCCCATACAAGATATTGGTGAGTTGAGGGAATCAAAGTGAAATATTCTAAGCCCAGAGGATAGCATATGCAAAGGCCCAAAGGTGCAAGTGAGCAAAGGCAATTCAAACAACAGAAAGTTCAGTGTGACTGGGATAGAATAGATAAAAAGAAGGTAGTGAATGATGAGACTACAAAAGTGAACAGAGATCTCATCTATCGGGGGCTTATAAATCGAATTAGAGAAGCAGTATAGAGCCACCATAAATTGCTATGAAAAAATTAAGAGTTAGTTTATGTAAAGTGAGCAACATATAGTGCCTGCTCAAAAAAGGATAAGCACTGGGGGCGCCTAGGTGGCTCAACTGGTTGAGCATCCAATTTCGGCTCAGGTCATGATCTCACAGCTTATGGGTTCAAGCCCCTTATCGGGCTCTGTGCTGACAGCTCAGAGCCTGGAGCATGCTTCAGATTCTGTCACCCTCTGTCTACCCCTGTCCCGCTTATACTCCATCTGTCTCCCTCTCTCTCTCTCTCTCTCTCAAATAAAAATAAACATTAAAAAAAAGGATAAGCACTCGGTGTTGTATGGAAACCAATTTGACAATAAATTTCATATATTAAAAAAAAAAGGATAAGCATGGTATCACTTTCTGTTAAACCATTTAATTGAGGTATAACTGATATCTAAAAAGCTCTACATATTTAATTTGCACAACTCGATGAATTTGGGGATAAATACACACCTGTGACACTATTACCACCACTAAGGTCATAAACATACCCATCACCAACCAAAGTTTCCTCTCATCCCCTTTGTTATAATTATTGATACTATTTTTGTATATAGTAAGAACACTTAACATAAGATCTATACTCTTAATAACTTCTAAGTGCATATAGATATATACACACTTAGATATATAGACACTTAGATATAGACACTACACTGCATAGTCGACCTCTGAAACTTCATGCCCTTTGACCATCACCTCCCATTCTGCAGAACAAATCAAACAGTCAACAAAATGAAAAGATAACCTGAAGAATGCGAAAAATTATTTGCAAGCCATCCACCTAATAAGGGGTTAATACCCAAAATCTATAAGGAACTCATACAACTCAACAGCAAAAATACCAATTAACTAATTTTTTAAATGGGCAAAGGACTTGAACAGACATTTTTCCAAAGAAGACGTACAAATGGCCAAAAAGTATATGAGAAGGTACTCAACATTTTTAATCATCAGGGAAATGTAAATCAAAGCTACAGTGAGATACCACTTCATGCCTGTTACAACGGCTATTACTTAAGGGGAAAAAAAGGTAAATGTTGATGAGGATGTAGAAAAACTCTTGTACACTGCTGGTGGGAATGTAAAATGGTACTTCTAATATGAGGAACAGTACAAAGGTTCCTCAAAAAACTAAAAGAAGTGCTACCATAATATCTACTTCTGGGTATTTATCCAAAGGAACTGAAATCAGGATCTTGAAGAAAAACCTGCAATCCCATGTTTCCTGCAGCACTATTCGCAACAGTCAACAACCTCAGGACCCACTGACGGGTGCATGGTTAAAGACAATGTGGTACATACATACAATGGAATATTATTCAGCCTTTAAAAGAAGGAAATCCTGTGGATGAACCTGGAGGGCATTATGCTATGTGAGATAAGCCAGACACAGAAGGACAAATACAGTATGACCTCATTTATATGTGAGTATTGTTTTACCTCTGGATAAACACAAAGAACTCTCCAACCAAATGGAGATGCATCCCCTTATTTGCAAGCCCACCGGAGATCACAGACACAGGCAGAGGGAACAGAGGACGGGGAGATGAAGAGAAACCATCCAGCCAGGACGGCTCAACCACCACTTTACTAGCGTTTGCCACAGTCGGGATTTATTTCCACACAGCGACTCACCCGCAGCACCAACCTCAAGGCCCCTCTCTAACTGACGGCACCTGTGACGCTCAAGATCGTCTTAGACAAGAGCAGAAGCTCCAAGGCACATTGGCCTCCTGAAGCGGCCGTCCCCCTTCCCTCCGTGTCCCTGGGCTGTCTCCAGCAGACAGCAGCAGACGCCTAGATGAGGGTTTGATCAATGGAGGCCAGGTTGATATTGATAAAGCAGCTGCAGTTTCTGCAAATCACCCAGCACTCATAGATACTGAAGATTAATCTTTACAAATACGGGGCAAAGGGGGAGAAAAAAACCAAGTCGATTTAGTTTCCGATTATTACTTGCTCCAGAAAGCACTGAAGAGTCAAAAGTTTAACTGATGTACATTAGACAGGGAGACAAATCCAGAAATATCACCCAATTACCCAGTAGCTTCTAGAAGGTATTTTTCATGACAGCAGGTGGGTTTGCCTTTTCTAAATTAGGAAGGAGACAAGACACCACTAAAAGGATGTCGACTTGGCCTGGCACACAAGTGCTAACCTCACCGGACAAATGTAAGCCTGAATATTTGTCCTCAGTCTATAGAGTGTCCTTGAAAACACATCTCTACTGATTTCCTTGTTATTTTTATCTTATACTGTATGTGTCTGTAGAAATTATCTGACTGTTCCTTCCTGGAACCAGATTTTTTTTCATTTTTTATTTTTTTACTACAAAGAAATAATAAATAAAAGTACTTAGCCCCCTCCCCCATGCCTCTGTTTTCACATCCAGAGAATGGGTACGAGCCCAGGGGGTAATGTACAGCACATTTTATCAACATTGACACTAATGGCATTTGGGGCCAGATAATTCTGTTTGTTGGGGGGCCGTCCTGCGTGTTGTACGAGGTTTAGTCGTATCCTTGGGCTCTACCCACGAGATGCCAGCAGCAGCCACCTCCCCACCCCCAGTTATGTCAACCAAAAATGCTCCAGATATTTCCAAATGTTCCCTGGGGAACAAAACCACTTGTGTATACAGCAATGTGCAAATATATCACAAGAGGTGGATAAGTGCATTCAAAAAACCTTCCACAGTGTATTCACATCAACAAGAAAATCAAATTCCACACCTCATGCCAGTCATAAACCCTTCATTCACGTCCTGGTCACAGCCAGAGAACCTGAGGCAGAATCTTTTAAAACATGGGTCACAAAGCAGTTTCCTGAGGTGAGGTCCAGCTGCCTGCCTCCATAGCTGCACAGCCCCATGCTGAGAAGGCCCCACTCTGCTGCTGGTGCCTTGAAATTCCTATTCATTTTTTTAACAAGGAGCCCCACATTGTCATTTTGCCCTGGTCAGAGTGTGTAGCCAGTCCTGTCTGAGGTGTGTTTTAAGCTCAGGATCCCGAATGGAGCTATTATCTCAAAGAAGTATCTGCACCCCCAGGTTTACTGTGGCATTATTTACACGAACCAAGATACGGACACCATCTAAGTGTCTAATGACAGATGAATGGATAAAAAAATGTGATACACATACACATACACATACACACACACACACACACACACACACACACACACACAAATATTATTCAGCCAACAAAAAAAGGAGGAATCCTGCCTTTTGCAACAACATGGATAAAATTAAGGGCATTATGCTAAATGAAATAAGTCAGAGAAAGGCAAATACTGTCTGATCTCATTTACATGTGGGAGCTAAAAAAGCTGAACTCACAGAAACAAAGTGGCAACCAGGGGCTGGGAGATGGTGGAAATGGGGAGATGTTGGTCAAAGGGCACAAACTTCCAGTTATGAGTAAGTTATGGGGATCTAATGCACAGCATGATGATTTAGTTAATGATACTATATTGTATATTTGCAAGCTGCTATGAGAGTAGCTCTTAAATGTTCACATACACACATACACACACACACACACACACACACACACAGGTAACTGTGTAAGATGTTAGATGTGCTAACTAACCTAATTGTGATAATCATTTCTAAAGATATAAGTATACAAAATCATCACATTGTACACCTTAAACTTACATGATGTTATTTGTCACTTATATCTCGATAATGCTGGGGATAATAAAAAATAAAATAAACTCAGGTTCCTGGATCCCACTGTTTATAATAGTTCCACCTGATATAAAATCCTACAAGAGAAACCTCTTTGTCTGACTTAAAGTGACAGAGAAATTTCTTTCTAAAACCTAAGAATTCCAAGTAAAAGTAATCTGTCATTTTAAACGCAGAATAAGTATAGCAGACACACAGGATGGGTCAGAAGACAAAACTCTGACACCAGACTGGGAGGGTTAAGGGACTTCATGGAAATGAATACAAGAATATTTAAAATATTTAAATTTGGGGACACCTGGGTGGCTCAGTCAGTTGGGCACTGACTCCTGATTTCGGCTCAGGTCATGAACCCAGGGTCATGGGATCGAGCCCCGTTCAGGCTATGTGCTGAGTGTAGAGCCTGCTTGGGATTCCCTCCCTTCCTCTTTCTCTCTCTCAATCTCTCACTCTTTCTCTCTCTCTCTCTCTCTCTCTCTCACTTTCTCTCCCCCACCCTCTACCCTCCCTTCCCTGCTCTCTCTCTCTCTTTCAAAATAAAGGAATAAACTTTAAAAATAAATAAATATTTAAATTTTCTAACCTTTTCTGTTTTTACTTCTAAATGAGCTAAGAAAAAAAAAATCAGATCATTTGAGAGGAATGAAAAAGAACAATTTTTATAAAACCAAAATGAGATTCCTGAACTTTCTACTTGCATATAGGGGATAAAACTGACCAAGCATTTTCCTTGTGGACAGGGAACAACTGGGTCCCCAGACTGAGTCCTCTGCTGGTGAAAATTTCCAAGCACAATTCACACCTGCAGGATTTGCTGAACCTGATTCCAGTTTAGTATTAATCACTTTTCACTTCACTCCCACTACCTCCCCACCTGCCCACCAAAACATTTAGAGCAAAGACCTTTTATATGACAGGAACTCTCTAGACTGCATTTAGATGCCACATTTAGTCAGCCATCATGAAGACAAGACAGCACTTCCAAGGAGCTGACCCAATGTAATAATATCCAGCTCCACTGGTCTAACATTACTCTGGGTGAGACGTACAGTCTCTACTTCAGAAAGAAAAACTGAAGGACAGCATGCCAAAGATGTATTCCAATCACTTGACTGAGTCCCGAAACCCATGTGGCAAAGGAAAAGATAAAACTTGGAGGATATGACAGAATCACAGAATATACAAAAATGTTTCCAAAGGGGGCCTTGCCCAATACTGCAAATAAGATGCGTGCTTTTGTCTATGGGAAAAACATTAAAAATAGCTTTGTTTGTTTCTTGGCATCCTTCTCCCACCCCACCCCCACCCCCCCGCCACTCGATCAAAAGTGAATCCTCTGCTCTGCTCAGACTCTGGGTGTGTTTAGAAAAGGAAATTTAGGGGTGCCTGGGTGGGTCAGTTGGTTAAGCGCCAGACTTCGGCTCAGGTCATGATCTCACGGTTTGTGGGTTCGAGCCCCACATCAGGCTCTGTGCTGACAGCTCAGAACCTGGAGCCTGCTTCAGATTCTGTGTCTCCCTCTCTCTCTTGCCCCTCCCCTGCTTGTGCGCGCTCTCTCTCTCTCTCTCTCTCTCAAAAAATAAATAAACATTAAAAAAAAAAAAAAAAGGAAAGGAAATTTAGAAGTAGAAACTGGAAAGAGACGCCCTGTGTAATAAGAGAGGAAAGGTTCTGGGGTGCCCAAAGAAAAGGAGGGAGGGGTAGAGCTGGGGAGAGAAAAGAAGGATCTAGAAGCCTACATGTGCCAGTCTTCGATGGAGTCCCATGAACGCACACACCCTGTGAGCAGGTTTCCTGTAGGCACTGGGGCTCACGTGAGACATGAGACAGACAACATGGGTGTAGCAGCATTCTCACGCAGAGAATCGCAACACCGAGGCTTTTTATTCTAGCAAGCAACTTTATTCCTGCCAGCACAGCTCAGTTGGGTTCGTACCCACAGAACTGAGCCCTGAACACCACGTGGCATAGTTTTTTTATATATTTTCTACTTCTTTGTCTCCCATATATGGTAATACACACAAACATGCAGTCTGATTAAGTGGTCTCATATTACAAGGTCACGAGGGATGTCGTCACATATGTGTATAGCCAGGTTACCTTGAGGGGTTTTTTTTGTTTTTTCTCTTTAGGGAGAGGACCCTACCACATGGGGAGGACCAGAGTAAGAAGCAAGTGGGGCCCTCAGAAGAGCCTCCTCCCTGAATTAGCAGGAATTAGTGAAAGTAAACTTCACCTAAGTTTTTGAGGATCAAACAAATCGCGACTGACATCAGGAGGACTCTCCTTTGTTGTAAAATGTTCGGCGGTTTCCAACCTTGCACTGGAAACATGTGGCGCCAGAGGTCAGGAACATTTCTCAGCCATCTCTGGGTCCTGTGCATTGGCATGGCGGCCCTATCAGTGCACAGCCCATCCTGGACCTTACCATTAGTGTCCACGCTTGCCCAGGTGTCAACAGCTCATATCTGCATCTCTTTGCTTGAAGCAGAACCCACTGATGGTGGCCAGGGCCCACTACGCCTGTGCATATGGCACCTTAGAAGCACTGGGGAACTGATACACCCCTGGGGGAGGGGTTCACCCAGTGCCTGGAGGGGTGTATAAATACCTCAGTTCCTTTGCTCCTCAGGTGAGATACCTCTGGAATGCATGTTCTATACTGGAGTCAGCAAATGTTTTGTGCACTAGGCCAGAGAGTAAATATTTGAGGCTTTCTGGTCGCTCAGAACTACTCAACTCTGCTGCTGTAGTGCAAAAGCAGCCATAAACAATACAGACATGAACTGGAGTCAATGCATCCAAAGAAGGTTTACAAAAACAGATGGCAAGCCAGATTTGCCATGGGCTATGGTTTGTAAACCCCTGTTCTATGCCATTTGCCAGAGTTAACCAGAGAGATGAAACTCTTTGATGCCCACAGTGGTAAGAACCTTGTTAATATACTAGTTTTCAGTTCCCTTCCCTCCCAGCCTGTCCTCTCACCCCATCGTCCGTAGCTTCACAGATTATTTCCACTCGAATCCTTGCCTCACAGTCTGCTTTCAACTGAGACAGTTGCTTAAGGTACTTTTGGCTGCAAGTAACAGACTGGTGAATTAAAAGTGATTTAGGGGCGCCTGGGTGGCTCAGTAAGTTAAGCGTCCGACTTCAGTTCGGGTCATGATCTCATGATTCATGGGTTTGAGCCCGAATCAGGCTCTGTGCTGACATCAGCTTGGAGCGTGGGGCCTGCTTTGGATTATGTCTCCGTTTCTCTCTGCCCCTCCCTTCCTCTCAAAAATAAACATTAAAAAAAAATTTAAAGTGATTTACATGACACAGTTTTGTTATACCTTCCACAAAAGCTCAGGTGGTCCAGGTAAGTTAAGTCAGTAATGTCAGGGCATTGGAGTTATGATCCTTACAGCTCGTTGCCAAGAACAGAGAACATGTCAATGCCAAAAACAAACAGGAAAAGCATGCCTGGATGAGGCCACTTGAGGCCCAAGCCCTGGAGCACGGGGAAGGAAGGAGCCCACCTTCTCGGAGCATACAACAACTGGCACACGAACAAAATGAGGGAACTGTCAACAAAGAAGAATGAGAAAAGACTGTTGAGGGTAGACAACCAGCATGCACTCAACAGCAGATGTTCAGTAAATGCTGTTTCAATACACAAATGTATAGGTCAGTGGATGTGAACAATGGATAGCAACTTTCCAAAAGAAAGGTAAAGTAGAAAAGGTCACCCTGGGCGTAAGAGCAGTGAAGAACAAGCCCAGACTGACTTGGATATTCAGGAAAGATCTTAGAGGCTCTAGATAGCTCGATTATGTAACTCTGAGCCATCAGTGCAAACTAAATGGGGATGTGAAGGTGACTTTATTAAAATCAAACACAAACATGTTCTCCCCTGGTTGATAATGGGTACCGCATTTCACAGTTCATAAAGTTCATGTCCACCCATTAATCTTACCACTTGATCAAAGAAAAAAAAAAACAAAAAAGAAAAAAAGCCAGGTAATAGGTCAGGTACTACAAAGTACAAAATACTTCTGAAAGAGATTAAAGACTGAAATAAATGGCTACAAGGAACAGAGAGTTCATTAACTAGAAAACTCAATATTGTTAAGATGGACATTCTCCCCAGTTATCTATAGAATCAATGCCATCCCACTCAAAATACCAGCCGCTTTTTGGAGAAATTGACGAAATGAGTCTCAAATTAATATGAAAAGGCTAAGAACCAAAAATAGGCAAGGCCATCTTGTAGGAAAACAAAGCTAAAGACTTATGCTGCCAAGTATCAACATTCAGTGTAAAGCTTTAATAAACTTACAGTAAAATGGCACAAGGGTAGACAGTGTAACAGAAGAGGAAGTCCAGAAAATGTGTGACAAAGACATCACTGTGATTCAGAGAGTAAAGATGGTCTTTTCAGTAGGTGTTGCTGGGTCAAGTGGATATCAGTATCAAATGCTGACAACGAAGCAGGGCAACCGGAACTCGCATACATCTGTGGCAGAACTATAGACTGGTATAACCACTGTGGAAAACTGTTGGGCTATACCTACCCAAAGCTGCATATATGTACACCCTGTAGCCCATCACTTTCACATCTGAGTACATACGTAACAGAAATTAGTGCATATATCTACCAGAAGGCTTAATACAAGAATGTTTATAGTGGCTTTATTGGTAATTGCCACAGACTGAAAACAGCCCAAAGTCCATTACCTGTGGTTTGTTTACACAGTGGAACGATACACTGTGAAAAAACAAAGTAGGGCTATGGGCAAGAAATGAATGAACTTACCTCAGAAATATGTTGAACAAAGGAAGCCAGAGGCACACACGAAAATGCAGAGTATGACTCCATTTATATGCATTTCAAGAACAGACAAATCCACTAAGTGAAAGAAATCAGAATAGTAGTTATCTCTGAGAGATATTGATTGGAAAGGGGCTCAAGTGAGCTTCCTGGGCTCACTTAAAGTGTTCTAGATCGACATGGCAGTTACAGGCCCACATCTATGCAAACATTTATCAAGCTCAACACTTAGGGTTTGTTCACTTCACTATACATGTGTCCTACTTCATTACACATGATAAAAAGTCAAGGAATATGGTTAAGGTGTGTTCAGTGAAGGATTTCCCGAAGATCTGGTACCTAGTGTCCTGAGGATTTAACTCAGTGCAGAGATAAAGGCTCCAATACGAGGAAAATAGACAAGGAGGATGTCCTAAGTCTTGACCCCTCGGGCTATCGTCGCTGGGCTCTCTTGGACAGGGAAGAGCACCTTGACCATTAACTGGGAAGTATAAGACACACAGGAAGTGAAATAATCGGGCTTGCCCACCACAAAAAGTAGCCAGAAAGAGACAGAGATCGTGGCTAAAAGAGGAATCAGAAGAACTATATCGTTCACCAAATCCCAGAGTAAATCATGATAATAACAGACAGCTTTTTAAAAGTGCTTGCTATATGCCAAGCATTTACAAGTTTCAATCTGCTCACTGAAGCTTCACAACAACCTAAAAACACACCTAGTGAATGGCACAGTTGAGATGCAAACAGAAGAGTATGGCCCCAGAACTCAGCCACCCCAGCCCCATGCCATACTTCCTAAGGACGAAGAGGAACCGTGTCTTGAAGAAGCATTTCCTGCCATCTTCTCTCCCCACTGGACTGGGTCTCAGGTCACACCTATGCATTTCTCACTTTCTTAACACTCTTCACACTCCCTCATCATTGTCTGGTTTTGTATTCGTTTCTTGGGGCTGCTGTTACGAAACCATGGCAAACTCAGTGGTTTAAAACAACAGAAATGTGTTCTCTCCCAATTCCAAAGGCCAGAAGACTGAAAGCGGTTTCAGTGAGCTGACATCAAAGTGGCAGTGGGGCAATGCCCCCAGAAGCTCCAGGAGGAACTCGTTCTTGCCTCTTCCAGCTTCTGGTGGGTGTGGCATTCCTTTGCTTGTGGCTGTATCATGCCAATCTGTCTTCATATTGCCTTGTCCACTTCTGTGTGTGCAATCTCCCTCTGCCTTTCTCTCATGAGGACAACTATAAACAGATTAATGCCCCACTCAGATAATCTGGAATAATCTCCCGATTCAATATCCTTAACTTCATCACACCTATGGACTCTTTTTCCTCATATGGTGATATTTACAGGTTCCAGGGATTATAACCTGATATCTCTGGGTGGCTACTGTTCAGCCTGCTATCTCTAAATAATTCTATCACTATTACCACTATCTCTATATTACCATCACTATCTCTGTATTAACTTTATGCACTCCTCAACAGCTGAGGCCATCTGTAGCCATTTTCAGATAGCCACATATTTTGACACTCCTCCTATTAAAAGAGGGATCTACATCCTTTCCCTTGACTCATGAACCTTGTGATTGCTTTGACCGATAGAATCGAGTGAAAATCACACTGTTCTAGTTTCTAATCCAGGTTTTAAAAGACGGTCAGCTGCTACTTCCTATCCCTAGGTACACTCACTCTTGGAACCCAGCCACTATGCTATGAGAAATCCAAAGGGCATGATGAGGCCACATGAAAGTGCCCCAGGCAACAGTACCATCTGAACTCCCAGCCAACAGCCAATATCAACTGCCAGCCATGTGTTTGAGCCATCCTGAATGGCCAGCCCAGTCAAGACCTCAGATGTCTCCACCCCAGAGAACCACCGACTTTTCAGTCAACAGAGTCACGAGTAATAATGCCAAATATTTGTCTCCAGCTATTATGTGAGCAGGTTGGGTTTTTTTATGCAGCAACAGATGATCTGATCACTATCTTATTCATAGTTCCTCCATACCTAGAGCTATGCCTGGAGGTCTTGATGCCCAAGGAATGTGGAATAAATTAAAAACTACCAAACTCTAGCAGGTATGGCCAAGAAGTCGGGCTGGAGATGAAGAACTATTGACATTAGATCCCAAAGAAATGACAAGGTGATGGGGTACAAGAGGATGACTGTGAAGAAACACTTTTCTTGGGTACCAATATTATACATAGATTATAATTATGCAATTCCTCATCAAAATCCCCCAAGGGAGCAACAGAGAGATTGATTATGAAGAACTGGATCACACGATTATGGAGGCTAAGAAGTCCCACAGTCCACTGTCTGCAAGATGGAGACCCAGGAAGTCCAGTGGTGTCAGTGAGTCTGAGTCCGAAGGCCTGAGGACCAGGGAAGCTGACAGTGTTAACCCCAGTCCAAGGACAGAATATGATGTCCCAGCTCAAGCAGTGAAGCAGGAAAAAGGGGGCAATTCCTTTCCTCCACCTTTTGTGGTATTCAGGCCCGCCCCCACTGGGGAGGGCGATTACTTTACTGAGCCCATTGATTCCAATGCTAATCCCATCTGGAAACACCCTGAGAGACACACTAAAAGAACATTTAATCTGGGCACCCCGTGGCCCTAACTGTCACAAGCCTTGCTGGGGGTGGAGGTGGGCAGGGACAGTGTCTAGCGGGATCAAGCTCAACAGAGTCTCTGCATATCATTCGTTTGCTTTCCTTTTAACCCTTCTGTTAATTTAAGAAACCATGTACTGAGTACTTACTGACAGCCAGGCATTGGTTGAGGTGAAGGATATTCAGCAGTCAGCAAGTTCCTTCCTTCACGGAGCTTTCAACCATAGAGTATTTAGGGAGACCTCAAAACCACAGGGAGGGGGCTCAAGGCCCCATTCCTGACCTTAATTGCCTTCCTCTACTGCCGTGCTCACCAAAAATCATTTTCTAAAAACATTAGACCATTCAATACTACTGAGTGTCTCCTCCAAAATGGATATGGTGCAAGCAGTAAATTAGAGAAGATTAACCTGGCAAAGTCCTTCCCTTAATTTTGTGGCAGCTGTTGCAATTTCCTGTTGTGGGAGATGGATGGGCAGGCCCCTTCTGTCCAAATGACTGAGCACACCGTGGGGCACAAGAACAGGAAGCTATGGGTGCTAATGAAGCCAGCCTGTATTTGCGGACACAGGCAGCCCAAAGACCAGCTTCTCAAGACCACTGTGATGTGCCTTCACCAAATGCTTTTTTCTGCTGTAATAATGCACCAGCAGCCGGCAGCCGCAGTTTCCCTGCTCAGACCTTCTTTTCAGGGGAACCGACTCTTGGAAGCAAAGCTAACCAACAGTCTCCAGCTGCTGCACCTCTGGACCCACCATAGTGTTCGTGCAGGGCCACACTTTCCAGGGCTTTTCCCAGCCAGTGAGTGAGCACAGCAGGAGGGCTAGAAACAGGCTATTCTATTCTGATTTGTCCAACAGGTAACTTTGTCTCAGGAAATGCCTACTGGACTGGCTGAAACTTTCTCAGAACGATGCTGAACCCGCCCCCCTTCCTTCCCCCTCTCCTTTCAAAGTATCAGACCTGCATCACAGCCTGAAGACTCTCCTTGCCCTACCCCCGCTCCCTCTCCACTGTCCTCCCTAGGTACTTTTCCAGTATATTTCTTGCACGGTTAATTCCTGCGGTGCCTTCTTCTCAGAGGACCTGAAGTGACACACTATCTAGAGACAACTCTTATTTTGTGTGCATTTTCTTCTTTTTTTATTTCATGCATTTAATTTACATGGTTGTCGTTTCTCTTTCTTTCCCCATTGTATATTACAAGATGAGTGCTGTCTTATGTTGTTATGCTTCCTGTATATTATTTATAATCCATAACAGTCCCTTGCATAGCAGAATCATAAAGATCTGTATTAGCTATTAGCTAATTCCCCTTTGGTGTTAGCTATTCCTCTTTGGTTGGACATTCAAGGTCTTTCCAATTTTTTCCTAATTAAATGTTGCTGCAGTAAATGCCATGTGGAGTCTTGGTAAGAACCAGGGGTTGTGGTTCTGATTCTGCCATATCTGAGCTGCACAACCCTGAGCAAAGCACTTTGTTTCTGTGGGCTTCTGTCTCTCTACCATCGCCCCCCCCCCCCCCCACACACACACACATCAGACGGAGATACTACGAGAGGAGGATCCTTTGTGAATATCAAATTCACGTCATCATTTTCAAAAGACTTTGGTTACCATGTGCAGGGAGGGTAGGGGAAATGGGGAGATGGTGGTCAAAGAGTACAAAGCTGTAGTTCTGTAGTTCTGGAGACCTCATGTACAGCATGATGACTACCGTGAATAATAATGCACTCAACACTGGAAACCTGGTAACAGAACGGATTTCAGGAACACTCACCACACACACACACACACACACACACACACACACATGTCACTATGTGAGGAGACTAAATGTTAATAAGCTTGACTGTAATCATCATTCCACTATGTACATGGGTATCAAATCATGTTGTACACCTTAAACATATACAATTCTTATTAAAAATACACATATATAAATAACTGAAAAAAGGGACTCCAGACAGCCCTCTCGCCCTTCCCACCACATGAGGACACAACAAGATGTGAGTTTCTGTTGTTTACAAGCCACCTGGTCTGTGGCAATGTAGGAAAGCAGCCCAAACAGACGGAGACAGTGTGAATCCAAGCAGGAAAATCAATGGGACATACTTTGCAATCGACCTACCTCAGTGGGGCTCATGCATTACCTACTCCCAGAAACGGTCAGGAAGCCGACCCGAGAAGGGAGAGATGTAGTCAGGAGGCAGGACCGTGGTGCTCAGGTGTGGAAGCTTCTGCTGACAAACCTGCCCTTCACAAGCATCTCACATGGTAAGATACAGATGCGACACCAAGGTGGCCCTCAAGAACTCCCATCAGGGCCTTCTGGAGCCCAGGACCTGATCCCTAAGCTGGCCCCAGACAACCCTCAAAGCCGCAGCTGTCACACGCCCCCGCCCACCTGAGGACATAACCATGTGCAGGAGGCTGCACCCCAGGCTCAGGGAGCTCCCTGCGCCCTGCCTACCGCTTCATCACCAGTGACGATGGCATCGTCCATGACTGCTTCCTCACGTGTCCTTCACATCCTTTCCTTTAGCAGTTATTTAGGAAGAGCTGAAGCATTTTGCTTTAAAAAATAAAAAGCAGCAGAACTGGCGTTTTTGGAAAACCAGCTTGAAACACAGTAAACAACTATGCCAAAAGCAAAGGAAAAAATGCTGAAAATGTTTGTGTCTGTTCAACTGCTCTGACCAGGACTCTCCAGGGGATGCTCCAAGGGGCAAAAACACGCTGGGATCTGGCCTCAGGACACTGCAGCACCCTCAGCTCATCTTGCCTGGAAGCAATTTCATCACACCACTTCCCTTCCACCTGCCCTTCCCTAACCACCCAGTGACCCCGCTCCCATTTAGCAACAAAAACACAGCCTTCAGAAGGGGAATGACTCTCTCAATAAAAATAACACATCCCTAGCATTCACCCGCCCTCTTCATCCTCACACCTCCTCCCACCAAAAAAAAAAAAAAAAAAAAAAAAAAAATCTCATTTATCTTGTTGGTTTTCTCATCTTTTCCATACACCACACAACTGGGTAAATAAGTTCTGTGTTCAATCTTTTAACAGGGGTTATTCAATTTACTCAAGCCAATGTGAATATTTCCCCCTGGTTTCCATGACAACCTCTCAGCACATTCAGTCTTCATATAAATGAGTTATTGCTTTTATGTTCTCATACCCTAAGACAATGAGGAAATTAACATAATGTGGTCATACAAAAAAAAAAAAAAACCATCAAAACAATCACAATCCTCATATCCTCCCCAGAAATTCATAGATAGCATTCTGTGAAAAAGAACCAAAGAGAAATGAGGGCTTTGCATCTGACAACACTGTTAACATTAGAGATTTCATTTCAGATGCATTTAAATGAAGCCAGACCATAGTAGGGTTCAAAAAAGTGTATAGACAGAGAACCAAAATGAAGGAGAAAAGACATGTAAAAGCAGGGACCCAAATTTACCTTCAAACCATACGATTTCCCAACATGGCTGCCACACTCAGCCTCACTGTATGCATTCTGGCCATGCCTGCCCCAGGACCTTCACACATGCCGTTCCCTAGGCCTGGAACATTTTCCCTATGTTATTCTCCCACGCCTGTTTTGCTTAGCTAATTCCTACTCATCCTTCAAATCTCACCTTACAAAAGTCACTGGCTCAGGGAGGTCAAGCTTCACCATTTGACAACATTAGGTTGGATCCCCTGTGTTACATATACCTTCATCGTTCCTCGTATTCTTCCTTGTTTTAGGTAGGTTTCACCAGAAGCAGATCCTAAGAGAAGGATTTGAAAGCAAGGAGTTTACCTAGGAAGTAATCCCAAGAAACATGGGCATGACAGTGGAGAAGTGAGACAGGGAAGGGAAAGAAGCCAATCCAGGATGTGTTGGATTAATATGGACAAGTGGAGCTCGGTCCCCCTGGGGGCTTCTGGGAGCCAGCACAGAGCAGACCTCATCTTAGAGGTGAGGAAGACAACTACCCCCTCTGGTTGGGGGATACTCTCTTGCACGTGTATTTCTCTGCACTTCCAGCCTGTCCCACAAAGGCCTCTCTGGAGAAAGCCCCAGGCCCCGCTGCAGGTGCCTGGGGAACGAAGAGTGAATACCAAGAACATGGGCGCCAGGCACCAGCAGTGCCTACCACATCCTCCGATTCCTACAACATAATTATCATCCGAGACTGGAGATCGATGAACAGGGGACAAAAAGGCTCCACTGAAAGTCAACATGCAAAATGGAGCCCAAATGAATCCGGAGGCCATGGGATCAAAGTGGAAACTATGAATTGCGGAGATATCAAAGACCTTGACTCAAGGCCTGGATGACTAATTAGACTGGAGCACAGGTTTCAGTCAAGGAGCGGAAGACTTTCTAAAAGGGAGCATCTAGGTTCTTCACTCCATCCTAAAATCCTCCACATCTCTCTTGCTGCCTAGGGGCATATCCGGTAGGATAGTTCAAGGCAGTCAATTCTAGCCGTCTAGTCAAGAAAGAAAAATCTTTGGTCCCAGGTGTAGGAGTGGCTGCCCCCCCTCAGACCTCAGAACGAACTCTTAACCTCTGTATGGCAGACTTAGAATCCTAAGCCTCTAAGCTTTTTGATGGTTCCAACTGGACTAATTTGATAAACCGTCAACAAGGAAACGCACCATTAAACAGTGATACAACCATTCATTCAAATATTATGCAACCACTAAAAATGATGGCTGCTAGGGTTGGTATTATTCACAAAGATACGTATGTAACAGGATAATAATAGCAAATGTGAATTGTGCTCGTTGTTTATTCACTGTCTTCCCACACCAGCATGAAAGTTCAGCAAAGGTGAGGCTGCTAGTTTTGTTCAATGCTGTATCATCAGCATATAGGACACTTCCAGGCACAAAAACATCCAGCAGCCAACAGGGTCTGGCATCCAATCAAAAGTAATCCAATCAAAAATTACTCGGTCTATCATGGGTGGGGGCAAGGGCTGGCCTCCATCACACCTCAGAGCTGCCAGGAGGGGCTGGATGACCAAACGCCAAAGTACAGGGAGGGGGCATGCTTTGACCTATAAAACACAAGAGGCAGGAGGGAGCTGGCAGATAAATGACTCACCCTTCCCCCTCACGAGGGACAGTGCTGAGATACAGAAACTCCAAAGAGTCTCCCTAGCGGTGTCCCATGAGGCGAGCTGCGTTTCCACCAGGCTGTGGCCCATTCAGCCAGAGGCACCACCTTGCACTGGCTTCCTCTCCTTCTCTGCCCCACTTTCCTCAAGCCATCACTCTTCCACCCTCGGGATGACACAGCCCCCAACACGCTCTATTGCCAGGCAGAGACGACTCCTCCCCAAATCTGTGACATATGGAGGATCTTTGGAAAGATATGTTCTGGTTAATCCCCAAACTTACTGGCTTAAAACAACAACCATGGTTATTACATCATGACTGTGAGAGTCAGGATCACAAACAGGACCCAGCTGGGCAAGTCCTCCGGCCTACATGCTGTCCAGTGGTGTCATTACTGGTAGTTAGCTGACTTCCAGGCCGCTGTGAAGGGGCCAAACAGCTCTGGTGACATGCTAGGGGCCTTGGTGGGTATACTTAGAAGCTGGGTTCCACAGAACCATCCTCCCGCTCGTGTCATCTCGGGGTCTCTGCACATGTCTCTCTCCAGCAGGATCCTTGGACTTCTTACACGGTGGCTCAGGACTTGAAGACGGAGAGTCCCAAGAAGCTGGAAGCCCACTTACAGGCTAAGAGCAGAGCCAGTGTGGTATCGCTTCTCTGGCATTGCTAGTTAAAGCAGTCATAGGCCAGCCCAGGCTCAAGAGGAGGGCAGACAGATTCCACTTCTTAATGGTGAAGTCAAAGACTTTGCAGCCACCTGCAGTCCCCAGACACACACATGGAGGCGTGCACGCACACGCACACACACACACACGCACGCACGCACACAGAAGAAACTGGGGGTAGGGGTGGAATGAAGACTGAAGCATCAAGGTAGGAGGGATCCCATCATTCTGTCGGCCTGATTTTCCACATGCATGTTATTACTTTTTTTCAAATAAAAAATGTGGAGGAAAAGGAGGAGGAGGAGACAAAAACAACGTCAATACGCTGAATCCTCACCTTCTGTGGCAGAGAGTCAATAGAAAATGTCTTAAATTGATAAATCAAGAAACAGCTGCATAAGCATCTTATTTGGAGTTACAGAGATAAGTACCAGAAGTCCTAAAAATGGAAACATTTCCAGCAAATGCTCTGGGAGACAGTACTTGGGGAGGGGAAAGAGCAGAGAAGGGGCCAGGAACTGCTGCTTTCATTAGGAGCCCTTCTGTTCTTGTACTTTTTACTATGTGTACATATTACTTTGATAAAAAATTTAAAGGGGGAGAAAATGAGAAAAAGTAGGGATGGTTATTTTTAAAGCTATGTAATTAAACCTGAAGAAAATCTCATTTTGCTAACTGAAAAATAAAAAGGGTAGTGGATACAAAACTCTATTAACTATATTCATGGTATGGTTGGAAATATGTTTAATAAGGACAGAAAGAAAACATATATAGGGGAGGGGAAGACATAAAGAGATGTACCTCACCAAATGACAGAGGGTGGGTTTCTCTTCTGTGTTTCCCAAATTTTCAGCAATGGGATTCTCTTACTTTCATAATGAAAAGAAATAAATTCATTACTTTAAATAAATGAACTGAGCAGCGATTAAATAAAAATGTCAGAAGAGTCTCTGAAGAACTCTTGGCCACTATAACCGAACCGGGTTTAATTCCTGGGCCCTCCCAGGTAGCGTGATGGAGGAAGGCAGCTCTGTTCACAGGCTCTGGTAGACTCTAGCCAGCCGGGTCTGTGCACTTGGTTATAAAATCTTCCCAGAAAGAATTTAGTCCATGTATTTTTAATTCAACTGAATAATACCTTTTGTAAGGCTCCAACGTATTCAGTTTTGAATCTGAAATGCTCCTTCAGTCATTGAATAAATATTTATCACGTACCTACTATCTGCTAGACAAAATGCTGGGGGCTGGGGTTAAAATGATAGATGAGACAAGTAAAATCTCCATCACCCTGGAGTCACAGATTAGTAGGGGAGGCAGTAAAGCAACCAGACAATTGCATTAGATCCTAACAGATGCTTTGACTGGGGAAAGTACAAGTGGGAGGAGATAACCTGGAGAGCTTCCTGGAAGAGGCCAAATCTAAGCTCAAACTCAAAGGATGAACCAGAGCAGATTTGGCTAAAGAGGGAAAAAGTATTTCCAGCATAGAAAATATAATATGCAAAGGCTCAGAGACAATAGAGAAGATGGCTAATGCAAAGAACTAAGAATGGAAAAAAAAAAAAAAAAAAAGATGTCCCATCATCAAAATGGTCCCAAA
Source organism: Panthera onca (assembly GCF_046562875.1). Lineage (NCBI taxonomy): Eukaryota > Metazoa > Chordata > Mammalia > Carnivora > Felidae > Panthera > Panthera onca. The sequence goes on from NC_138354.1 coordinate 28,708,189, forward strand.
GGACCCCTTTCATCTGGAGGCTCAACGGCCAAACTGCCTGAACTAGAATCCCAGCCCTGCCCCTTAGAAGCTATGTGACCTGGGTCAAAGTACTTTACCTCAACTGTGTCTCAGTCTCTGCACTGAGTGTCCTAGTCTGCTTGGGTTGCTGTAACAGAAGACCACAGACCAGGTGGCTTATAAAACACTGAAAATTACTGCTCACAGTTCCGAAGCCTGCAAGTCCAAGATCAAGGAGCAAGCAGCCTCAGTGTCTGGTAAGAACCTGCTTCCCGGTTCAGACTTAACACCTTCCAGCTCTAACCTCACAGAGCAGAAAGGAGGAGAGAACTGTCTGGGGTCCCTTTTATAAAGGCACTAATCCCATGCATAAGGGCCCCACCTCCTGACCTCCCAAAGGCCCCACCTCCTAATACCAGTTTGGGTGGGTAAGAGTCAACACAGGAATTCGACAACAGACATTCAGACCAGGGCCCTGGGCTCATGCTCCTTCCCCACCCTCTCTCTCTCCCTCAGGAAGCCACACCCACCCAAATCCCTGTTTCAGACGTGGAAGGAGCCTTAACTCACACATGCATTTCAAAAGCTATGAGTTACACACCACGCTGCACTGTGCTCACTTCTAGGTTGACACTATGGGATCAAAGATGCCAATGCCATGCCAGGAATGGAGCCCCCCTACCAGGGAAACGAAGGTGAACCAGACACCGTCTCAGACCTGGAGGGGCTAATCCAAAAGAAAAGGCAACAGAAGAGGGGACACAGCAAATTTCAGTGCAGTCTGCTGTATTCTGATTCGGGTGTTGCTGAAGAACACTCACAGGGGCAGAACCTGAGCTATGGAATCAGATCTTGGCCCAGCCCTGAATGTTCTTTAACCTCAGTTTCCTATCGGTATCGTAGAGATCCCAAGGTTCACCAAACAAGGTAGCTTAAACGGCTGCCAAGGGCAAAGTGGCTAGCATGGTGTCTGCTCCTACTGGGTACTTGGTACTCCTCCACTCCCTTCTCCCTTGAGGCCACCTAGGCATGAATGGCAAAGCTAGGACCCTTCTTTTTCACCCAAATCAAAGAATGTTTGCAAAAGAGAAAACAGCCCCATAGCCTCTCCTGTCTCTCCCTTAATAGTTTATCTCTAAGTTATTCAATGCAAGAGACTTAGCCCAGCTAAAATTATTCAAAATCGACCTTGAGATCAGGAACAAATTGGCTACAGCAGTCAGCGATTGGCAAATGCAATCTAAATGCCCCAGGCGGCATTAGAGCCTTCCACGTTGACAGCAAGAGTCAATGTGCATCTTGGAAAATTCCGAAAAAAAAAAAATTAAAGGTCACCACATTTGTAGGCAGAATGGATTTTCTTGAGACCATTACAAACAGACTGCCTAAATTACAAAGATTCTAGGCTTGACAGCTCCCGGGGGGCGGGGCGGGGGAGGTTTCAGGTGCAAAGAACACCACCCTTGACTCCCACGCATCCGGGCTGCTGTCTGTGGCCATCTGAAGGTTCTGCCGTCACCCGTTCTCTCACCGAAACTGCACAACCAGTCTCTGATGCCTCCACAAACTGGGACGGCCAGACTGGGGCCAGGCCTGTGCTCCAAGGGTCTGACCAGGCAGGGAAGCCGAAGAGGCGCAAATCACCAAGGTGGCACCAAACATTTCTGTAGAAGTGAATCAAGCCAAAGCAGGAGGCCCCAACCCCAAGGCCAAGTCCAGAAGGAAAGGCTGGGCTTGTAACTGGGAGAGGGATTGAGCTGGGAACGCAGGCTGGGAGCCGGGGGTGACAGGCTGCAAGAGTGGCCTTGAGCGGCATCAGCACAGCTTGGGCTGTCTGGTTTTGTCAAAAAGGAGCACTAACTACTACTACTAAGGACAGCTAACACGGGCCGGGTGCAACCTGGAACCAGGGCTGGGCTAATCCTGTACACGCGCCTCCTCCCTTAATCCTCAGTGCCCAATACGGTAGCTGCTTGTTCCCTCCCCGCTTTCCTCAAAACTGAGGTTTCTCCAAGGTTACCCAGGGAATCACGGAGACCCAGGAAATCTGGCTGCAGGGTGCAAGACCTTGTCGATGTCACTTTCTTACACGTGGTAGCTCAAGTGTGTGTCAGCCTCACTCAAAGAAATAGCAAAACTTAACTCTGAACAGCAGCTAGTAATGTGCACTTCCTCTTTTTAAACAAGGAAACTAATGCCCGGAAGAAGTAAGGAGAACAGAGCTCTTCGCGGAAGCTAGGTTCACGGGAGCAAAAAATACAGAGGCATCCCAAATACGATAAATTGGTATACATTACTGGTGAGCAAATATTTATACCTTCCCACTCCTTCCACCATGGGAGGAACCTAAGTCCCTGCCCCATTAATGTTGGGCTTGCTTTGGCCAAGGGAACACGGGCAGAACCGACCGTGTACTGACAGTTTCCAACTCAGGCCTTACAAAGCATCAATTATTTCTGCTCACCCCTTGGAAGCGGCCAGCTTTTGCCAGGAAAACCCTGCTTCTCCAGTCTCAGCCTCAGAAGCAAACAGAGGGATCAGACCTGCATGCAACCTACAGTGTGAAGCAGAGTCTCCCCAGCCAAACCACAGACCTACGTGTAAGAAATAAATGCTTGTTTTTATAACTCACTGTGTTTGTTGTGGCTGTTTATTACACACCAATAGGTGACTGATACATTTACACATGTATATATTATACAGGATACATATCTGATGGCTGTGTGACATGGAGAGATCTGTGTGTAAATACTGAACACACATCTTTATATACAGAAGACAGTACAGGACGATAGTGTAGGATCCGGAGGAAGAATTAAGTTTGCATTCTTCCTCTGACATTTATTGGCTGTGTGCTTTGGGGTGGTTACTTGACCTCTCTGAGTACATTTTCCCTTCTGTAACATAGGGATTAAAATTGTGTCTATCTCATAGGGTTACTGTGAGATCTCAGCGAAATAAAAGTACACATAATGAGCTTAGCACAGACCCTAACACATACTTACTCATTTATTCATTCAACTGATATTGACGGAGTAACTACATTTGCCGGGCACTTTTTCTAGGTATTTATTTATTTACTTGAATTTTTTAAATGTTTTATTTATTTTTGAGAGAGAGAGAGACAGTGAGGGAGAGAGACAGAGAACGAGTAGGGGAGGGAAGAGAGAGTGGGAGACAGAGGATCCGAAGGGCTTAGCACCAACAGCAACAAGCTGGATGCAGGGCTCAAACTCCCAAAACATGAGGTCATGACCTGAGCAGGAGTCAGAGGCTCAACCGACTGAGCCACCCAGGTGTCCCTAGGTTTTTAGAATACAGTTACTAGCTATATAGAACAAGGAAAAGGTGAAGCAGGGTAAGGACAACCAGTAGCCAGGGAAGACGAGGGAGGCATTCCAGGTGAAGTGTTCTGCACAGGGTCTGGCACATAATGACCACACGACAAATGGTAGCCACTTATTCTCAGAGTGATTAGCATGCAAGAATGAGGAACTCAGTTGCAGACAAAAGGAAAATCAGCCTCTCTACTCCCCAGCACAACCCTGTCCTTGAAAGCCTCAGCAAACCACAGCAACAGATCAAGGACCCTCACTGGGTGGGCACCACCTCAGGCGCTTTTGAAGCTGATGCACAAATCCTGCAAATAGAGCCAGACTCTTATGGTCGGGCTGGGAAGAGACAGGCCAGCTGCTGTTGGGAGGCTGGAGCTCCGCTTGTCCATGAAAGAAGGAGGTTCCTGGGGCCTGAGCCATGCTTTAAATCCACTGATCACATCAAACACGGGCTGCTGGCAGGAGGGAGCGGGTGAGGTGTTCAGAAGCTGGAGGGCAAGGTCAGCTGATGGGGCCCCTCCATGCAGGTGTTGCGGAACAAGTGATGCTTCAGGGATCTTAGGCGGTGGAGTAATACACCAGCCTTTGCAAACACACTTACTGTGCAGCCGTTGAGGCCACCTCCTGTTTTTCAGCCCTAATTGGCATGTTTTCCCATCTCCTCAGAAACAGCACAGGAGATGGCATCTCATAACAGTAAAAGTACGGTCTTTGGAGTAGGACAATCTGGGTTTGCATCCCGACTCTATTGCTCACCAGCTGCCTCCCTGGGCCAGCCGCTTAACCTAAGGAACTACCCACTCCTGTTGTGTAAGGATTAAATGAGATCACCTTTAACACCTTACATGTAAAACACCTCACAAGCAAAATGTTTAGCATAGTACCTGGTACAAGGTAACTACTCAGAGTCAGGGCTCTTATTAGTGACCCATTTTTTTTTTTAATCTTTATTTATTTTTGAGAGAGTGAGAGAGAGACAGAGTGAGAGCAGGGGAGGAACAGAGACAGAGGGAGACACAGAATCCAAAGCAGGCTCTGGGCTCCGAGCTGTCAGCACAGAGGCCGACATAGGGCTCGAACCCACGAACCGTGAGATCATGACCTGAGCTCAGGGCGGTCACTTAACTGACTGAGCCACCCAGGCACCCCATTAGTGACCCATTTTGTAAATGAGCACACAGAGGCCCAGAGAGGTCTCTGACCTTACCAATGAACCATGGGATTTTCTTCCTTCACCACACTATTCCCAACTGATCAATTTCTCAAATGAACCTCAAAAATCCTCTAAGGATGAATCTGGAGTTTTGTTCCTATACCAATAGCAATTAGCACACAGTATGACCTCATTGGTTGAACAGTATGATCAGGTCACAAGCTCAGATGCTCACAGAGTATGGCAGCACTAGGGTGGCCATTTCTGTTTGAGCAATGAAAGTCCCACATTCTAGAACACCACTCAGAGCTGGGCAAGACAGGACAGCTGGTAACCCTGCTGGTAGCATGACTACATGAAGGAGGGAAAAGCTATGTCTCCTCTGTTCAGGTTTTCCACTTCCAAGAAGCAATCCCATGGACTGGTTAGGAGCAAGGGACTAGAGCCAGCCTCACTCGGTTTACACCCTGCCTCCGATGCTCACCCGCTATGGGACCTTGGGAAGGATGACCCCAACCTCCCCATGCCTGTTTCTCATCTGTATAAGGGGAGCTAAGAGGGCTCTTGACTATTGACATTTTGGACCCGATCACTGTTTGCCGTGGGGGCTGTCCTGAGCAGTGTGCTCTATTTAGCAGCATCCTTGACCTCTACTCACTTGACGCCCATAGAACACTGCCACCACCGCCCCCAGGATGTGACCACCAAAAATGTGTGCAGATATTACCCAATGTCTCCTAGGGGGGCAAGACTGTCCCTGCTTCACAACTGGTCTAGGGAGTGTTGTGAGAATAAACAAGGCGATACGTGCATCAGAGAGTCTATTTCTACACAAATAAACTGCAGCCTTGGCAATACAGTGAGAAGATGGCAAGCCAAGAGAGGAGCAAGCAGGACCATGGGTGGGCCAGAGGCTGTACAGACAAGCGACCGCTGTGGGGGACAAGCTGCAAATGGAACCCGGCCTGGCCAGCGTCCCTCTCACATGAGCCTGGACTTCAATTTTACACCACGTGCAAAAAGTTGCATGGATTACTCCTTGGTTGCTGGCACAGCCCCATCACGGAGAGCAAAATCCCCTCTCATTGGATATGTTCCTTCTCTCTCGGATGCATATATATCCCTGTAAAGTGCATTTGTTCATCAAATATTGAATGCTTCCTGTGTACCAGGTATACAGTAGTGAGGGAAAAAAAAAAAAGGACCTGCCCTCATGGATCTTTGAACATATTGTCATGATTTATGTGTAATGCATTTTTAACCAACAGACGCTGTGTCGTGTGGTAGAACGGACTCTGTTCCTGACGATTTCCCCCTCGGCGCTTTGTTTTTAAGAGATCTATCCGTGTTGCAGCGCATACATCAGATCTAGTCTTCCTGCACAGCAGCATTCCACAGAGGATTTCGTCTACTTTAGTGCCAGAGCTCTCTCCAGAATGGCTGCACCTGTCTGTCCACTCTCCAAGGACTCGCCTTTAAAAGGGTCCCAACCCCACTGGACTCACTGACATGGTGTAGACTTCAGGGGCTCTGCCAACAGTTGCCATTAACCCAAACCACTATGCCCCACCATCAGGGAATACACTTGACCATTCTGCCTTAAGCTAACCTTGGTCGCTACGTATGTCACAAAATCAGAGCCCCCTAAATGCCGGAGAAGAATCCAGCCCGATCTCCTGGCTTTGCAAAGGGAGAAACTGAGGCTCAGAGACATGCAAGAACTGGCAGAGATTTTAGGCAGAGCCAGGTTTGGAAATTCCAGTCTCTTGGCATCTTGTTCCTTTACAAAGCCCTCTTCGAGAGATCAGAAATCCATCCATGATTTACGGGAGTTGGTTCACTTTACAGATTTTCTTCCATCTCTCCCGCCTGGTACCACCCTCCCCATCTCATATCCCCCACCCCACCCTGTTTTCAAATTCTTGCTGGAACCATCCATTTTGCGACCAAGTGTTGACTTCAAATGATATATGAGACAATTGACATTTCAAATATTCCAGGCAGGATAGAGAATTCTGATCACAGACCAGCCTGAAACATCCCCACATCTCTTTCCTTACTCCTTCTGGGCAGTAATTGTCCCCCTACCAGCCCACCATCTCCCCCTCCACCCCAACATTAATTTCCCCTGATTCATTTTTCATGCCTTTGAATTCTGCCTTTTCAAAGCAGAATATGTTTCTGGAGCTGCTTCTCATACCTCCCTTCGCCTTCATGAATATTTCAAATGCAATAGTGATATGATCGTTCAACCTTAGAGGCACACCAACTTTATCTTATTTATCTTACCGAGCTGCTTCCACACCGGGATTAAGTCCAAAACATCCTCTGAGAGTTTGTTTGGGTTGTTTTCCCCCAGGCCGCTGCTGCTGTCTATGTAAATTATAGGGAGAAACAGCCTGTCTTCCGCCCCAGCACCCACCCGCCCTCACCGCCCCCCCAGGCCTGGACGCAGGCCCCTGGCCCCAGACACCCGCCTGCCGGTGCCAAGCCTCCTTCTGCTCTTGTCCAAGCCAACTGGCAGGCTTCCTGGTGGGTCCCTGCCGCGGCATAAACCTCCCCCAGCCTCCAGCCCAGTGGTCCCTTGCAAGCAGGAAAAGGACTCTCCATGTGACCTTGGGTAGGTCATTTTGCCACTCTGGGACCAAGTTTCCTTGTCTACATACAAGGAGTTGGACATATGATCCTAAAGGTTTCTCAGTTCTATGGCTCCATGTGACGCAGCGGAAGAAAAAGGGCACAGGATTCGGAATCAGGCGGGGTCTGATTCAAATCTAAGTTCTACCACTACGCTAGCTGGTGACCCTTCACTAACTGTGCCTACCACTAAACTAGCATGTGACCCTTAATGGTGTCAACCACTAACTAGCAGTGGGACAACTGTGTCTACCTCTAACTAGTAGTGTGACTCTTAATTAGCTGTGCCTACCACTAACGAGTTATGTGACCCTTAACTGTGTCTACCACTAACTAGTTGTGTTACCATGATGTAGGTTACAGAAGCTCTTGGAGCTTCAGCTTCCTTCCTTGTAAAACACATTTGGTTACAACAGCTGCAGTGGGGTGATGGGCCGTCCCATCCTGTGTGCCTGGGACCGAGGAGGGTCCAGGGACACAGCGCTTTCTGGGCTAAAACTGAGAAAGTCCTGGGCCAGCCAGGACTCACAGGTTACCCTAGCTTGTAATACTAATCGGAAGTGAATGAGGTCACATGTAGAGAACCAAGTACATGGAAATAAATTAGGATATACCATTAATTATTGCTAATGGCCATGGAGGAATTACTTTCACTTCTGATTTTTTCGAGTATTTTTACATTTCCTTTTATCAAAGCAATACAACCACATGAGAAACAAGACTTGAAATAAAAAGCAAAGCTCTCTTGCTCTAGCTCTCCTCCTAGCCCAGCCCCTGTCCCCAAAGGTGAGCTCTTACAGCCCTTTGTAGCTTCTGATCTTTCAGGGCTGAGTCTGCACACTCACTCCATCTGCTCCAGTCCTTCTGGCCTTAAGGATCAGCTTCTCAAGGCAGGGTGGTACCCAAGAGTAATAATTCTATGGCAAGGGCACTGAGGAGCCGAGTAGGAAGAGGGGGCAGACCCTGGAGACCCCTCTGCTGGGCCAGGCATTAACTCTGTAGGCGCTGGGTCACGGGAAGGCAGGAGCCGTGGCGGGCAGAAGCAGCAGCTATTGACCATACAGAGTTTTGGACACCGGTGAGCGTCAGTGAGCATCAGGTCTGCCTGTGGGGGGCTCACCAACTTCAGAGGTGAGTCTTCCAAGGAGAGAGACTGGGATAACACAAGCCAGACACCTGGACCTCTGGGCAGGGCTACAGCCAAGGCGTCCTGGACACGTGCATTGCATCTGGGTCTCCCTGGCAACATGTCTCCAAGAGATCATATTCTGCTGGTCCAGGTCAATGCAAGCCAACTTGGAGTGGGAGAATACTGGCTCCACACGGTAGACATAGTCAGCTTCAAGGAACAGTCTTATCTTGGAGAAATGCAGGGGGCATAGGTGTCTAAGTTATGCCCTAGACAGGAAGCAGGCCCTACCCTGGCTGCTGGCTGCCCTGTCTGGTACAGACCATCAGTTTTCATTATCATCACCCTACAGGTGAGCAGGCTGGTTCAGTTTTGTCCACTGACATGCCTTGTCAAACACTGGCAAATCCAGAACCGGGACTGAGAAAAAAAGCAAAGCAGTCCTTGAGAGATGTCTCCCTGGGTGGATCTTGAAGGGGGCAAAGAGAAGAGGGGACACTCCACATCCCCATGGTGTCATCCCAGACGAATCAAAACCCCCTCCCAGAGAAGCCTGGAGTGTTGCAGAAGGATCTGTAGAATGAAAGGCCAGAGAAATAACACCAGCCTTTATTCTGCTTATTTCTGAGGCTGTATCAGTTAAGGTGCTTTGGTTGCAAGCAACGGAAGTAAAATCAAACAAAAATCTAAGAGGGAACTCACAACATCAAAGAATCAATAGTGTACCCAGACCTAAGGAGGTTCCAGGATCCCTGCCAGAAACACCTGGACCATCTTTCTACAGAGGTGGCTCCCAACCCTAGGCGCAGGTAAGAATCAACTGAAGAGTCTTTTAGAAACCACTGATCCTGGGACCTCCCCTTCAGAAGGTGGGACTTAATTAGGGTGGGTGAGACTTCCCATCTCACCTCAAAGATGCCCCAGCGATTCTAACGTGAGGCTAAAAATGAGGACCACCCTTCTAGGGATGCCACTCCAAGTGTGGGCCACAAACCAGCAGTACCAGTGTCAACACCACCAGGGAGCTTGTTAGAAGCGCATTATACGTCTCAGAACCGCTGGACCTTCTGAAGCAGAACCCGTATTGTCACAGGATCCTCAGGAAAGTGTGAAGCAGAATAAAGGTTGAGAAGTCTGTGGCTGGAATGTCACACAATGACGAGGACCTAACCATTGTACATCCCTGAGAGGCTCTCCTTAAGAGCAAAATCCCTACAGGGCGCCTGGGTGGCTCAGTCGGTTGAGCATCTTATTTCAGCTCAGGTCATGATCTCATGATCTGTGGGTTCGAGCCTCACATCAGCCTCTGTGCTGACAGCTCAGAGCCTGGAGCCTGCTTCTAGTTCTGTGTCTCCCTCGCTCTCTGCCCCTCCCCCTCTCACACTCTGGACTCATTCTCTCTCTCTCTCTCTCAAAAATAAGTAAATAATAAAAAAAAAATTTTTTTTAAAGAGCAAGATCCCCACAAGACAAGCATCTGATTGGCCGTGCGTTGGTCACACTATGACAGAGGCCGGACGTGCAAGAAAGGACGCTTGGCCTCAAAAGACCCGCAGGCAGGCAGACGGGCTACCCCTTAAAGGAGAGGACACAGGGCAGATAAAGACTCCACAGGTCCAGCACAGCAGTGTGGACAACTTCAGAGGTGGTAATGCCCACTTCCACTTTTTAAGTGCTTACTATATGACAGGGACTGTGCCAAGGGCTCAAATAAACTCACCCTCCTTATAACCCGTAAAGTAGACATTACTATTATCACGACTACTATTTTATAAAGGAGGAACATGAGTTCCTGACTCAGTGAGTCTAGGACAATGCCAGGAAACCTGTATTTCTAACAACCTTCCAGGTGATGCTGACGCTGCTAAGTCCAGTCACACAATCTGGAAGCCAGGCATTAGCCCTGCAGGCCGGGAAATAGACTAAAAATCAAGTCAGTGACTTTTCAAGAAGCACTAATGCCCTCCTAAAAAGCAATGTCAGTTATTAGGCAGGTCCTCATTTTCACAATGAGAAATCATTCACCTCAGGTTAGAGAGATGCATTTTCCAGGAGACACATGCAGCTGGCACTGTTCAGAGAGAGCATATGACGGGAAGTAGACCTGTTTAGAAATGTAGTTAATGGGACTTGTTTGGAATTCACAGAATCAAGAGAGACATTTCCCTCAGCCACACCCCGAGCTGGGAGGGTGACAACTTCCTTAGAAGGAGACTGGGAAGATGTTCACACTAGAGCCCTGACTTTTATTTGCAATGTGCAGCAATGCTTCTGCTCAAATTAGACCTTGAGCAAACTGTCACAGCGCAGCTAATCACTGGGTAGAGTTACACTCAACTAGTCCTGTCTGTCTTGCTAAAAAGGTAAAGAACACCACCTGTAGAAGGCAGACTGCCCAGGTTCGAGTCTGGGACCCACCATTCACTGGCTATGGTAATTAGGCAAGTTGCTGAACCTCGCTGGGTCTCCTATCCTCATCTGTAAATGGAGGAATTATTATGATTTCTAACCTATAGGTCAGTGAAAGGACTCCACGAGATAATTTGTAAAATTCTGGGTAAAACAGCTGGCATATCATAAGCTCCCAATAAGCCTGTTTAACCATTACTGCTGGTGGAAGTGCTGGCCATGTTAAAATACTGTGGCCAATACCTGAACTGGCTGGATCTCTATCAGTTAAGTGCAACATGGGGCACCTGGATGGCTCGGTCGGTTGAGCGTCTGACTCTTGATTTCGGCACAGGTCATGATCCCAGGTTCGTGGGATCGAGCCCCACGTCAGGCTCCACGCTGAGCACAGAGCCTGCTGAAGATTCTCCCTCTCTCCCTCTGCCCCTCTCCCTATTAAAAAAACAACAAACAAACAAAAAAATCCTGCAATCATGACTCTAACATGTGACCCTCCCATGCTTCTCATTGAAATGTAAACAGGCTACAATTTTTCTAGAAAGCCCTCTGGCAATATATATCAGGAACCTGACAAATACTCATGGTGACCCAGAAAGTCTGCTACTAGGAACTTCCTCTGGGAAAACAATCCAGTATGGGGACAAAGATCATGCCCAAGGATGCTACCACATTACTGCAAAGAGTGAAAAATAAAGTGTCCACCAAGAGGAAAAACATTTTTTTAATTTTTAAGTTTCTTTATTTTGCAAGAGAGACAGAAACAGAGACAGCACAAGTAGGGGAAGAGCAGAGAGAAAGGGAGATACAGAATCCCAAGCAGGCTCCACGCTGCCAGTGCGGAGCCTGATGCAGGGCTTGAACTCACCAAACTGTGAGATCATGACCTGAGCCAAAACCAAGAGTCGGATGCTTAACCAACTGAGGCACTCAGGCGCCCCTAAATTATGCTATGTTCATACAATGGAACCTCCTAATATTATTAAAAATAATGTTCCCAACTTTTTTTTTTTTTTTAATTTTTTTTTCAACGTTTTTTATTTATTTTTGGGACAGAGAAAGACAGAGCATGAACGGGGGAGGGGCAGAGAGAGAGGGAGACACAGAATCGGAAACAGGCTCCAGGCTCCGAGCCATCAGCCCAGAGCCTGACGCGGGGCTCGAACTCACAGACCGCGAGATCGTGACCTGGCTGAAGTCGGACGCTTAACCGACTACGCCACCCAGGCGCCCCTAATGTTCACAACTTTTAATGGGCAAACCAAAGTTATGATGTTATGCTTTTGAAAACACACATGTAAAAGTCCATGCAGACTATGAACTCAATGAAGGAAATGTGTGAAAGATGAAAGGAAGGGAGTTATCACAAGGTTGCCTGCTCTGGGTCTTGGGATGCAACCTCTTGTGGTTTTGTCTATTTTTCTAGATCTTCGTCAGCCATCACCTTTATAATCACAGAGACTGGGGGAATCCGGTGTGGGAGACTGCAGAAGGCAAGATGCTTCTGCCCAGGTGTGCCGTGGGTGACGGGATCCCTTTTGTAAATGTAACAGTTAAGAGAGGGGTGTCATGTGGCAGAGAGAGAGAAGGGAGGTAAAGAGGAATGAGGAGCAGAGGCAGACATTGTTCCCACACATTCTGGGGAGAGACTAAGACTGATGAGGCAAAAGACAGCAGCGGGAGGGCTGAGGGAGCAAGACCAGAAGGTTCTGGGATGACCCCATTGGGGTGGCCACAAAACTGATCATTAGCAGAATTAAAGTGACAGACTGCACTGAGTGGGAAAGGAAATGGGGGAGATATCCCATGGAAACACATGGCCTATGTGAGTTTCAAATTGACAAAACCTCACCTCAAACTGACTCAATTCATTAACTCTGGGTGAAATCTGTCTTCGGGTGCACTAGTGTACCTGCTCTTAAACGGTGCGATCAGCTTGGTTTCCCCTCCTGAAGCAATGCTTTCCTGTGGCTGCATCCTCGGGCAGCCTCTCTCCTCCAGGGTTTGAAGCCTGCCAGCAGCTCCCAGTTTCCACTGCACCCGCTTCACAAACCCCGCACAAAGACAGCACGACTTCCCAGGTGACCTCACAAAAGTCCCTCAACTCACACTCAATGGCCCAACTTAAATGCCTCTTTTTGAACCAGTCACTAGAGCTCGGAGAATGGCATTCTCTGACCTGCCCATCCTGGGAGGGCGACACCCCTTTCCTTTGAGTCACCCACACTGACTGAGAATGAAGAAGGGGATGTTCCCCAACAGCTAAGTGGGATGCTGGTCTACGAAAAAGGAGCATGAGAATGAACAGGCAAAATCAACGGAGAATCACTATGCAGAGGCTTTTTCCCCCAGAAAATAAAGCACTCTACTTACCCCCAGGTGATATGAGCAAGAAGGATTCAACCATGCTCTCTAGCTAGGGTCAACATGGGGGGAGTGGGGAGAGGACTCCCAGGGATGAGCCCAGGGGACGCCTGGCAATGACCTGGGGAAGGCATGCTAGCAGCATCTAAGAGGGTAGAGGCTAAGGATGCTGCTGAACACCCTACAAGGCACAGGACGGCCCCTCCGACAAAGAATCATCTAACCCAAAACACTGCTCAAAAGTGCAATAGAGAAACCCCACAGGAGGGTGATCATCTAGTTTGCTGTCCAAACCAGAGTGCCTTTGAAATGGACAAAAGCAAGAAAGCATGCATATCAGGGACTGTCCCAGCAAACCAGGACATATGATCACCCTGCCCCCAACACACCATCAAATCACAGGTGAAAGCATCAGCACTGGAGGCTGAGACTCAGGGGCCGCATTGCACCTGTGCGTTTGCAGTTACGGGACCACAGAGGCGCACCTCCCATGCAAGGCATACTTTACCCCTTCTGCCCTCTCCCAGTCCTGTTGCTGCTGGCAGTCCCTGACATCTACTTCTACGAGGTCACCAAAGAGCACCAGGGTGCACACACCAGCCTAGTGGGGTTGCCCGAACACCTGCCCACAGACGCAGCTTCAAAACACTTCTTGCTGGCATGGCCTGTTCTGCACTGAGAGGGGCAGACCGCCTGGACGGGCAGAAGGAATCCCACCCGCAATTAAACTGCATGAGTCCTGATGGGAAGGAGGCAGAGGAGCAGGGGAGTGGGGAGCCTTGCAAGCTGCTCCTGCCTTTCCCTTTTCATCTCAGAAAAGCCAATTTCAAACTTGCCTCGGGTCATAAAAGAAATTAATTTGATTCTCTCTACCTTGCTCAGAGTGGACACATGTCCTCCACTGGAGCATCAGCTGCTGGTAGATCCAGGGCAAGGAAACCACCCCCTTGAAATGATTCTGGTTTCAGGACAGGCCAAAATCATTTACCTGAAGCCTGAGAAGCAGTTGCCCAGAATTCTCGGGGCTATAATTTTTGCTGGCAAGTTCCAAAAATGGTTCTCATAGCTAAGGTGAGACCCAAATCAAAAGTTTACCCAAAGGGGCAGGCATGGGTAGGACTAGTCCTTGACAAACCCCTGAGCAAAATTCATCTTTGATGTCTGTCAACTCCCTCTTCATATTAATAAGCATAATCATGGTGAGTTCTGTATGTGCCAGGCATGGTCCCTAAGCTGCTTACTTCATGCTAGTGACACCTGTTTATGGTGGACAATCTCCTCTCCTGAGTGTGGGCGAACCTGTGACTTGCTCGAAGCCAAGAGGATATGGCAAAGGTGCCGGATGTCCCCAGGTACGTTTCATTATGTATGACTCCATCTTAGCAGACACACTACGGACAGAGATTCCCTTGCAGGCTGTGAAGAAGTAAGCCACCATGTTGTGAGAGGACCACGTGGCAAGCAGCCCTGAGGAATGACAGAGGCCCTAGCTCAAAATCTTTGAGGAAACAAGAACTCAGTCCTGCCACCACAAGAAAATGAACTCTGCTAATAGCCTAAGCGATCTTGGAATCAGATCTTTCCCCAATCTATCCCCTGATGACACCACTACCCCAGCTAACACTTGGACTAAAGCCTGAGTAGAGCCTGAGCAGAGGGCACTGCTAATCTGTGCCCAGACGCCTGATCCACCCAAACCGAGACAATAGTTATGGGGAGGGGGTGCTACCTTAAGTTGCTAAGTTTGTGTTAACTTTTACACAGCATTTTTCAGATGAGAAAACCAAGACTTGGAGATAGATGAGAAAGCTGCAGCGACAACGCAGGTGACAGAGTCCGAGGCCACCTCGCTCCACACTGCCACCACACACTCTCAACACAGAAAAGTGGAAAAAGTCCTCTATATCAGGATCGTTAGAGATGCTTAATGTTTTGGTCTCAGCCCTGCCTAGTGTTCACTGAACAAATCACTGAACTGCTCTCAGACTAAGTTTTGTCATCTATGAAATTGGGTACAGAGCACCAAACTCATAGAACTATTATTATCACCATCACCATCACCATCATCATCATAAAATGGCTATGCTCTACCTCCCCAGACCAACCTTCCTACTTGGGCTTCAGACTCTGGGTCTCTCTCTCCTCACTCAAATCCTACTCTGAGAAAATGGTATAATCCATGTGACCCTTCTCTGAGTGAATGGTATGATCCATTTATGGAGTACCAGCTGTGTCCTAGGCACTGAGCAGGGGCTAAGGAAATTCAGGAGAATCAGACACTCTCCCTAGGCCCAAAGTCTCACAATCAAGGGTAGGGGGAAAGAGGAATAAATACATGAGCAAACCCAACTTACACATCAACTGAAGCCTCCCCTGTGGCCAAAGAAGAGAGGGTCGAAGCCCATCAGGCATTCTGGCACCACCCAAAGCCCACCCCAGTGTTTGCGTGAAATTGCTTGGAGTTTACACTCTCATTTATTTAGCTCCAGAACTCACCCAGGTGCTTCACAGTGTCATCAAGAACCCAGAAGCCTCCCAGCCTGCTCTGCCATGATGTGCCATGTGTGATGAGGTCTCCTCTCACTGTCACCAGATGGTGGCTGCGCCATGAATGCCACATCTGCCACCACTCCTCTAAGGCAGGAAGGAAGGGCTGGGACTTGTTCTCCTCGTGCAAACCTCTTTTTCTCAGGGGGCCCTTTAAAGCAGTCAGAAAGCTCCCCCTCGTTCGTCGGCCAGGAAAGGATCACATGTCCAGCCCACACCAACCACCAGCCCAGGAGAACGGCCTTCACAAGTCACTCTGAGGGCTGAGGACAAGCCCCTCTACTCCTCCAGGTACACGGTCATCTAATACCTGAACAAACGCAGGGCTGTGTGAGCAAGGACCAGGGTGTAGTGGCTTCTGGACTAGTCCAGTTAATGGGTCACCTTGACATCCAACAGATGACCAGCTTCGAGATTTTTTTTTTTTTAATTTTTTTTCAATGTTTTTTATTTATTTTTGGGACAGAGAGAGACAGAGCATGAACGGGGGAGGGGCAGAGAGAGAGGGAGACACAGAATCGGAAACAGGCTCCAGGCTCCGAGCCATCAGCCCAGAGCCCGACGCGGGGCTCGAACTCACAGACCGCGAGATCGTGACCTGGCTGAAGTCGGACGCTTAACCGACTGCGCCACCCAGGCGCCCCCAGCTTCGAGATTTTAAAACATCTCTCTGGCTGCAGGGAGAAGACCAGAATGAACAGGACAAGGGTGACCTGGAGACCAGCTAGGGGGCTAACCCAATAGTTTTAGCAAAGTTGAGCAGGGATACAGTAGCAGGCAACCCAGCAACTGTCATGGAAATCCACTGTCCAGACCTGTTCGCTGAAAAACAAAATACTGAAAGACACACAAAACACAACGTGTAGCTTACCGGATTTTAAGGCAAGATCTTTGCAACCACCTCTCATGAGTCAAGAATTGCAAGTTTTCCAGCCCCGCCCCCACCAGAAGCCCCCTCTTGCGCTTCATCCTGACCACAGCCCCAGCCCGGTAATGCGGTCCCAACTCCCACAGGCTTCCCTTCCTCTCATTTCTTTAGAGTTTTATCATCCAGGTGTGTATCCGGAGACACCATCACAGAGTCTGGCCCAATTTTTTAACCTGTTGTGTCTTTTTCTTTTGTGAGTAAACTCGATTTTGGAATAACTCTGGATTCACAGAAGATCTGCAGAGATAAGACAGAGACCGCTCATGTTCTCCCTCACCTGGTGTCATCTCCCCTGATGTGACCATCTTGCACTACTGTGGCACATATGTCAAAACGAAGAAGCCAAACGTTACTAGTGACCAAACCCTAGACTGCATTTGTATGTCACCAGTGTTTTCATTCATTCGTGTTTTTGCCCCAGGATCCCATTCAGGACACCGCATTCCATTATTTCTTTTACCTTTCCGGCTGTGTTGAGGTACAGGTGACAAATCAAACTGTATATATTAAGGATGTCCACCATGGTAATTTAATATATGTAGATGCTGTGAAATGACTACCACGATTAAGTCAACACACTCAACACCCCTCATGGTTACCATCTGTGTGAGTGTGATGACAACACTTGAGGTCTACTCTCTTAGCAAATTTCAAGTACACGGTACGGTATGACTACCCCCAGTCACCATGCTGCACATCACATCCCCACCACTCCCTCATAACTGGAAGTTTGTGCCCTCTGGACCAACATCTCCCCGTTTCCCCCTCCCACTGGAAATCACTGTTTCACTTTCCGTATCTATGAGTTTGACTCTTTTAGATTCCACATACAAGTGAGGTATACAAGTAAGTTTTTTCTTCTTAGAGTCTACTTTGTTTGGTAAAATTCAAAAACTGAACCAATTCACACCTCCCCCTACCCACCTCTTTCTCTCTGAAGAAGGCAGCTCCTCAGAGACACAGAGGCTGCGGCTCAGGGATCATCCACGATCTCTCCAGGTGGATTTGCCTTTCTGTCTCTAGCTCGTCTCACTGAGCATACTGTCTTCCAGTTTCGTCCATGTTGTTGGAAACAGCAACATATCCTTTTTTATGACTGAATGCTATTTCTCAGGATGGGTGAGTGTGACATTTTATTTATCCACTCATCCATCAGTGGACACTTGGGTTATTTCCATGCCTTAGCTATTGTGAATTGACAGTGACCAGAATGGCAAACTCTTTTTTGGATATGACTCAAAACGCACAGGCAACAAAACCCCATCACACGCAGTCATCACATCTCTTTAGGCTCTTCTGGTCTCTGACGGTTTCTCAGTCTGTCCTATTTTTCATGACCTTGGAAGTGTCCAGTAGAACTGGTCAGGATACTACAGAATGTCCCTCAATTTCAGCTTCTCACGATTAGACTGGAGTTGTGTGTTTTGGGGGAGAGACGCCTTCCTCTTCAGGAGGCATCTTTTCGAGTTTCTTTTAATCTGTAGGTTTCCCTTCTACCCCTTCCTTCACCTAGCAATTGATCCATGCGAGAGCCCAGGGCATCTCGCTTGTAGTTACCCAGTCTGGCTTTTGCTGATCAGTCACTTGCGGCAGAGTTCAATACATTCCTCTGTCCTGTGGTGTCAGTGCAAGCTGGCATCAGGATCTAGATTCTCAGATGGAGATAATCTCATCATGAGGTACAGAGCTCACTCAAGAAAGATGCAGCTGGTATCCATTTCCCAGGGGTGACATAACAAAGTACCACAAACTGACTTGGTGGCTAAAATCAACAGAAGAAGTTCATTCTCTCACAGTTTTGAGGGCAGAGGTGTGAAAACCAGGTATTGGTGGGTCGGGATCTCTCAGAAGCCTCCAGGGGAGGACCCTTCCTTGTCTCCCAGCTTCTGGCAGTCCCTGCACTCCTTGGCTTGTGGCCACATCGCTCCCGTCCCTGCCTTGTCCTCACATGCCAGTCTTCCCTGTGTCCCTGCCTGTGTCCAAACTCCCCTCTTCTCCTAAGGACACAAGTCATGTTGGATTAAGGATCCACCCTACTCCAGTAAGACATCATCTGCACTTATTACATCTACAAAGAACTCCATTTCCAAATAAAGTCACATTCTGAGTACTGGGCACTAGGGCCTCAACATGCCTTTGGGGGGGTGGGTGGGACACAATTCAACCCATCACACAGGGTATCCCACAAAATCCAAAGAAGTACAGCAAGGCTTCATGGTAGAAACTAGCAGAGGCCAACACAGCCCGCCTCTGTCTTTCTAGGATTGCCCACCTGTCCTTCCTGTGTCTCTGTTTATGAGTGTCTCCCCCTACCCCTCCCTTACCCATTTCCATCGTTACAGATACCCATGGGCCAGACAGGCTTGTGCTGTCATCAGCCTTACATCCCCTCTACGTTCAAGCACCCACCAGGGATCAGCTCAGAGACTGGAAATTCCTAATTCTTGGGAGAGGGTCCACATGGTCTGGCTTTGATACCATCTTTCTCCCTTGGTACAATCGGCCACGCCCAGAGCCAAAAGAATCAAAGACACAGAGTTCTGAATTTTCCGGTGCTCTGGGAAGGACAAGTTTCTAAAGAAGGAGGAAGGGGGTGGAAAAGAATTCTCGGCTGAGAACACAGTTGGTGGATGAAATGGTATTCTTGGTAGAGTGTGCAAGAGGCTGCTATGTTCTAGAAGAGAAAGAAAACTCTCCTTGGACTCTCAGGACCATGTGAAAAGGATTTGAAAGCAGCTGAATTCTCAGAGAAAAGGCAAAATGGAATCAGAAAAACGCCGTTTCATGACACTTGCTTCAATGCTATATTCCACATCTTGGGGAATATGGTTTACATCCACATATTACTGTCCCCTTCCATGTTCCCCATCTGCCTGGACAAAAGTTCTAGTGTGGGAGTCCAGTCTCTCCATTTCTGAAGTGCAGCATCAGGGACACTATCTTAGGACGCTTGGGCTGCTATAACAATACAGCACAGACTTGGGGGCTTAAACGACAGGCATTTATTTCTCACAGTTAGAAAGGCTGGGAAGTCTAAGACCAAGGTGGTGGTATGGGCGGGTTCTAGTAAGAGTTCTCTCCTGGCTTGAGGACAGGTGTCTTCTCACTGTGTCCTCACACAGTGGAGACAGAGAGCATATCTTTCACACCTTTTCTTCTAAGGGCACAAACCCCATTCACAAAGGCTCTACCCTCAGAACTAACCACCTCCCAAAGGCCTCAGCTCCCAATACTGTCACACTGCGGCTTGAGCCTCAAGCTTTGAATTGGAGGGGGACACAAACATTCAGTCCATAGACAGTGAAGGAATGGAAAGCATGGTAAGATTCATCCTGAAAAGGGCTGGCAATGAACTGTCTGCATGATGGATGAAGCCCCAGTGGCCCTCTGGGCTCCTGCATTGTCCCCCCACACCCCACCCCGCCCCACCCCCCGCCACCAGAAGTGAGCCCAGCCCAGCATTTCATAAACAGCGATTATCAGGAGCCAAAAGCCACAGGAAGAGCTGGGGTGAAGGCTCAGGGAATGCTAGAGGTGGCAAGCAACTCAACAAAGCACTTTCCCTCAGCTTGCCCTGAATTCATTCCATCATCTCCCCGGCAGGTGGGATGGGTCACCCAAAACACAACTGGTCAAAGACTTCCTGTGTCAAGGCTGAGAGGGAGAGGACAAGAGAAGTAACTGCCCACACACTCTCCACTCCTCTCCATGTGCGGCAGACAGAATTAGATATTTAACTATGTGCTGATGTTACTCTGGTGACACTAACCTAATCAGCCCTCACACCAACTTTGTGTTATCCCCATTTTAATGATGAGAACACAGAGGAACAGAAAGTTTGAGTATTATGCCTAAGATTACTCAACTGGTAAATGATCTATCTATCTGACTCCAAATCCCTTGTGTTTCTACACCAGACCAAGCTGCCTCTTGGACAGGACCAGTTAGAGGAGACAGCAGGAAAATGGCAGATGCTTCCAGCAGATGTCTCAGGAATAGTTTGATGTAATTTTCACTGTGAACATCTCAGATGTAAGAATAAATGCAGTTGGCTGCATAATGATTTGCAACAATCAGGATTTTTTCTGCTGCAAATGAAACTCAAATCAAACTTGCCTAAACAAAAAACAAAACAAAGAAATGTGTGTGTGTGTGTGTGTGTGTGTGTGTGTGTGTGTGTGTGTACATGTGTGTATATATAGCTTATTCATTTATACCTAGAGGTAGATTCAGGCATGGCTAGATCCAGGAGTGGCGATGATGCAAACACAAATCTGTACTTCACCTCTGAGCTCTTCTTCCCTTTGTGATGGGTTTATTCTCAGACAGCTCCTCCCATACACCAACCCTCCTTAACAACTTTCAGCTTTTATTCAACCAATTTAGCACCTCCAGCAGACAGACCCTTTGGCTTGGGTCACACCAACTGATCTATCCCTGAATCAATCACTGTGGTTAGGATGCTAGGTAAGGTGATGGTCTAGCACTGGATCACATGCCCACCCCTAAAAACGTGGGTGAGAAAAGGTCCCAAATAAACCACACAGCCCAGAAATAAGGGAAAGAGAAGGGTGACATTCAAAATCGTAAACTAGGCGTGTGTGGGTGGCTCAGTCGGTTAAGTGCCCAACTTTGGCTCTGGTCAAGATCTTGCAGTTCATGAGTTTGAGCCCCACGTCAGGCTCTGTACTGACAGGTCCGAGTCTAGAGCCTGCTTCAGATTCTGCATCTCCCTCTCTCTATTCTCCTCCCCCACTCATATTCTCTCTCTGTCTCTCTGTCTCTGTCTGTCTGTCTCTCTCTCTCTCTCTCTCTCTCAAAAATAAACAAACATTTTAAAAAATCGCATGTCAGAGGGCCCCACTCATCAGAGTGGACACCAGCCATAAATAACCAATGAGGCTGTGTGTGCTGCCTAAGCATCAACCCTGGGGAGCAGGGACTGTCCAAAGTAAATTACTCTTACCGGGAGAGCAACAGATGAATGTGGAACAAGTAAAAAGTAAAGACTTCCTTTCCTGAGCTGCTTGGTGTGCCCTTTTTGCAGGGGCAAACTTCCACTCACCCTTCAAGACGCAGCCAGAGAATCTTATCCTCTGTAAAGTTTTACTTGTCTACCTCACTCTGCCCCAAGTGGTTCGTTGCCTCACTGGGACCATTTCTGGGCCTTACTGCTACCCCTAGAACACCACCTTCCACACATTCCCTCAAGTTTTGGTTTACACATCTATGAGTTCCTAGAGCTGGCCCTGCCTTGTTCATCATTTCCCCAGCCTCTGGCACTGGATCTTTCACATGGAACATGTTCAGTGAATATACGATGGATGAATTCATGAATACACATGTAAGTTCCCCCATGGAACCACAGGGTAAAAGGAGAGCGGGGAGAATCAGAGGAAGGAGAAAGCCTGCCTGGAAAAAAAGTGGTAGAACAAGTCAGACAAATCACAAACAGCATCCAATACAAAAATAAAGTTCAGAAAGATGAAGGGGTTTCCTCAATTTCACAAACCTAGTAAATGGTGGAGCTGACTTTTCCCACACACTATAGGGGGGAAGGAGGAAGGTAATTTCTGTAAAAATGTCAGGTTAATAACAAAAAAAATTCATCCTTAGGGGATGGGGCTGGAGTTCACCCCTAGAAGGAAGCAGGAACATGTAGGGAGGGTGGTTGGTATATCCATCAGGGACCCCTCGCATGTTCCTGTCACCCCAACAGGAAGTAGAGAACCCAAGGCCACATCAGCAAAGAGAAGATCCTGGGGACGCGAAGGGCGATGAGGGCCTGGGCATTCTTCCCAACGCAAACCTTCATATGTGTTGATGCCTCAAAGAAGGACACACCAGCCTCATGTTACCTAACTTCAGCAAGAAAGAAAGGACCAGCCCCGTAACATGAGCCCTAATTGCCCTGATCCCTTATGGTGGTCATTTTAGAGAATTACCATGCCACTCGTGATTAACACTGCCATGCAGCCACACAGCACTCTCTCACAAGGAACCACACCCTCCCCAGCATAAATGCCTGGAAAACCCAAATTTATAGCAATCTCATGTACATTTTAGGTATTTGCTAAATTTGGCCCTTGAGAAAGCACAAGGCCGCCCTCATCACAGAAATCAGCTTCCTCCCTGGCCGTAAAATTAGAAGCCAAACTGCCAATATGGGCACAGAGCTCACTGCCGGCTGAGATGCCCCCTCTCCAGCTTCTGTGGGAACATTTCAAGTTCTCACCAGCTCTCTTGTCAGCAGGCCTGGAGGGAGGGCAGCAGGCAGTAAGAGGGGGCAAGTGAGCAGAGGCAAAGAGGGAAGCAGCTGAGAAGGACCCTGGAGATAACAGAGCCAGCGGCTCACTGGAACGCTTCCTGCTAGCAGGTCAAGAGTGGAAACCCAGATACCCAAGGGGGACAATGTGACTGGAAAAAATGAGAGACCAGATCTAGTGTCAGATTCTGAATTTTTACAGGGATCATAACACGTTGCCTAAATGATTCATCTTGATTATCAACACATCCAAATATCCAATCACTCAGAATAATGACTGAAATCAAAAATAAAGAGAACATTCATTATCACTGGGAAAAAGTGACAAAGAAAGAGTACCGGATGCCATGAGTGTATAATCGTGGCTCCAAACGGTTGGGGAGGGAGGGAGGACCCAGGTGGGTTTTCCTGAGGTGGTGACTTTTAAGCTAAGAGTAGAAGGACACCAAGGAATTATCCAAGTAAAAGGTGAAAGAAAGTGTTCATTTAGAGATAATAATACATGCAAAGACCCTGAGGTGAGAAGGGGTGCTGTGTTAGAGGAAATTAGGGGTTGAAAGTGATGGGGGAAATGTGGTAAGAGATTAGCTGGAGAGGAAAGCAGGAGCTAGCTCACAGGACTGGGGAGACTCAGGTAAGTATTTTATAAGTTCACAGAAATCCTGTCACTAATAATTGACAAGATGCTAATATGTATCTGTCGAGTTTTTGGTTTTGTGTGTTTGGGGTTTTTTGTCCATCTTCCCCACTAGAACATAAATTCCATGAAGCCAAAGACCTTTGGTTCACAGCTCTATGACTAATACCTAGAACAATACCTAGAACTCTGGAATGTTCTCCTGTTCACTGCCACACTCATCACCCAAGACCTGTCCCTCATTGGGAAGCTAAACCAAAGATGGTCTCTACCACAGTGACTGTTATCATGGTCCCCAAGACCACATAGAGACTCAAAAATTTGCTAGAAGGACTCACAGAACTCATGAAAAGCCATTATATTTATGGTTATGACTTAAGTACAGATGAAGTATAGGTGAAGAGATACACATGAAAACAGCAAAGGAAAGAGTGAATAGGGCAGATCAACACGGCAAAATAACAGTTTTCTACCATCTTCCCTCCAAAGAACACCAATTTAGACAACCGCCCATGGGTGAGACAGTCTCTGTGGAAGTCCAGCTTTCCAGGGGAGAAGTTCTAGCATAACATTGGAGGGGGAAAAAAAGTCTGAGATTGGACGCATTGAAGAAGATAAAAGGAATGATTTCATTTAATCCACATCGCCCCTCCCACAAGGCCCCTCCCACAGCTCCATGCCAAGAGAAATCTTCTTGGCCCGTGATTTCTCCCACAGGGGAAGTGAGAGCATATGAGCCCCCAGCTTCCTAAGCTGTGCAGGACGCTGACAAAGAGACCACTTCTTTCTTGTCCCATCCAGAATATGGAGGAGTGCTGGGCGACTCAGGGGCTATAAGAACAGCAGACAGGGCTCTCAGAGGGCACCAAAGGGACACAGATCCTACCAACCACCTTGTGGACTCCAGCAGGAAGCCTGTCCATGAGCTGCTGGGCGGGTCTTACCTGCAGATCCCCCCAGCTGGACCTTGGGAACCCCCAATGCTCCATGTACCTCACCTACACACCCCGACCCCACAACTGGACCCTGTGGACACCCCCCATGGTGGTGCATGCAAGCGTCCACAGACGCTTTTCTTTGACACCAAAAGTACAACCAACAAAAGCAAAAATCAACAACTGAGACGACGTCAAACTAAAAAGCTTCACACAGAAAGAGAAACAATCAACAAAATGAAAAGGCAACCTACAGAATGGAAGAACACATCTGCAAACCATATTTCTGATAAGGGGTCAACACCCAAAACATATAAGGAACTAATACAACTCTGTAGCAAAAAAAAATAAAAATAAGAATCTGATTTTAAAAGGGGCAGAGGACCTGAAGAAACATTGCAGTATTATTTACAATAGCCAAGATAGAGAAACAACTTTAGTGTCTATCTGCAGATGAATGGATAAAGATGTGATAGACAGACAGATATAGATACACACACACACACACACACACACACACACACACACACACGTGCACACACACGCATATTCAGCCATAAAAAATGAATGAACTCTTTCCATTTGCAAGACACTCCTATCAGGCATAGAACATTCCAAGGCCTGCGAAGTCATCTCCCAGCAGCCTGTCAGGGGCAAAACCTGTCTCTGGAATGTGCAGGATTTGAACACTCCAGACCTGCTGAGTCAACCCTTCAGTACACAAGTGAGGAAGATGCTACACTCTTCAGCTTCTGGGGAGCAGAAAAAATGGAACCAGACTGAAAGAAGACACATTCAGGTAGAACCAGGGGCCACCTCTATCCACCTGAGCCCTATAAAGGACCTACCTCATGGGCGTCAGGAACATTACCCCTCCCCGGGGCACTTGGGGGCGAGTGTCTCTCACAGGCCAGAGGAGTATCCCTCCTGCCCCAAACCCACACCCTACTATGATAAGCCTGTCTGTCGGAGGTCAGGTTCAGGGAGACAAATGCAGAGATGGAAATCTGTGTGCAGGAGGTTTACAGATACAGGAGCAGTATCTGTAAGGAAGGAGCAAAGCAGCACCCGGCAGAGGGAGGAGTGAAACTGGAGAACAAGTAATAGAGACGCCTGAAACAGCTGGGATTCACGGGGAGCCTTGAAACTGGGGTATCCCTTCAGAGGCATCCCAATCAAGGCAAAGGGTACGACCTTTGTAAGCCTCAGAGACCAGTCACTGGACACGGGGTGCCTTTGGGAGCAGAAAAGACTCCCGAAAACTACACAGCTTCCTTCAGCAAAGGCACAACTTAGCAGTGAGATGTCAGTGGCCAGCTCTCCAGCAGCTGGGGCTCTGTGGTCCAGCAGGGGCTGGGTGGCGCAGCACCCAGCACAAAGCCCAAGACCAGAGAGGGAAGAGAAAAGTACATGAGAAACCTTGAACTGATGAACTGATTAAGCTTTAAAAGCCTGGTTGCCTTGAGAATCTTGAACTAACTTTTTATCCAAGAAGACTAGGTTTTAAACCAAAAGGACCTGGGTTTACCTTGACTTGGCAAGACTGGGTGTAAGATTACAAAAGTAAAAGGGGGCTTGTGCAGGACCAGGATCAAGAAGGCAACTGCAGGATGAAGAGGTTTAGGATAAAGGAAGAAATGCATCAGATCTCGTGGAGTGGGGTAACAGTAAATACATGGGAGTGTATTTTTCTCTGAGCACACGATCTCAACGACGCAGGGCAAAGCCCCCGAGATGTAACACACAGACTTTGTTCTATCTCTTGGGTCTGACGAAGAAGCAGGGATGGAGCAAGATGGTCACAACATGTGTGAATGGTCAATGAGCTCCACCAACCTGATCTCCTTGAACAAGGTGATGCTCCCTCCAAGGTAAATAAGAAACTTCTCCTTTTGAACTGGAAGACACGGTATTTTAAATGTACATTCTCTTGGCTCAGCAGCTCCGCTTCCCAACATTCACCCTACGGATGAACACACATACGTGCACGAGGTATACAGACAAGCAGAAGTCGTGGTAGAAAGTGACAGCAAACATCCTGAATGTTCACCACAAGGGAACTGGTTAATTTATGCACATCCTATGCTGGAATATTACACAGTAGTTAAAAGGAATGAAGCACCTCCATATATACTGATAGGCAATAAATACCTATTGTATTTGAAAACAGTGAAGATTCAGAATAATGTGTACAGCGTATGAAGGTGGGAGGGGACTACGTCTATATACATATGTACTTCTACACAAAGAGAGTATCTTTGGGAAGTTTTCACTGTACACCTCTTTTATGTCCTTTAAACTTTTTTTGCCATATGCCCACATTCTCTATTCAAAAAAGGATTTTTTTTTAAAGCTGGGAACAATGAAAAATCTTCTAGGCATGCAAACTAAATTAATTAGCCATTCCTATAGCTCCAACATGCATTTAAATTTGCAAGCATCCTGGCCTCCCAACATTGACTGGCTGTAAATTGAGAACCTCAGCAATTTCCTTTCACCAGGACAGATGTTGACATTGTTCCTTTGATTTCTCACAGATGTTTGCCTTCCAGCATCTTTAGAACCGGGTTTCTCTGTCAATTTGGAGATCCCAAATTTCTCATATCAAATTGACATGACAGGAAAATTCAAAACCGTTATCACATTTTGAAAGAGTTTATAGGTGGTAACTGGCAACGGGAAAGGAAGGATGTTTAAGGAGAAGCCGTAACATCTTCTCCTTATGTCCTCCTTGTCACAGCATGCCTCAGTTTACCTGATCGGGCTAGCTGGAGGGGAAGTGTACATCAATATATGGACATGGGCTTTGGCATCTGGACAACAGAGCGTTCTAATTTTGGCTCCACCCCTCTTCAACTGTAATACTTTGAACCAGTCATTAACTTGGCCTCTTTTACCTCATATGGAAAAGGGGAGTATCACCTACTTTGCAGCGTGGCTTTGCAATTAAGTGGCATAACAATGGAAATGCTTAGCCTCTGGAAATGGTTTTTCCTTTCCCTCCGCCTGACCACTTCCCATAGCATCTTATCTTCCTTCTTCATGTCCATCTTTTGCTTTAAGACAGGGGTCTCAGGGAATCCCTGGGTTTATCCGCTTTTTAGACATTAGACGGAAAGGTTGGCCAACCTAGAACTCCTTTGACTTGTGTCTCCACCTCCTTGGTACTCTGGTCTCCCTACATGACAAGAGGAACACTGTCCACTAATAAAAGCCAAATCTCTGCTAATTATACATCTCAGCTAATAATGACCAACATGCATTCAACATTGACTCTATCAGGCTCCTAATAATCATTTCACCTGCACTATGTCATAACAGTCTCTCCACAATAAAAAGGCACTATTATTCCCATTTTATAGGTGTAGAAACTGAGCATCAGAGGTGCTGTAACCCCCTGCTGAACAGCTGAGTGGCAGATCTGAGAATCAAATAAACCTAAACCCCAGCCACACACACAACCTAAGGTCAAGTTGGGTCTCTTCACTGTTATTACTTATAAGGGATTATGCTCCCTGGATGGATATGATGGATGCAGTGGTTAATCTTGCTAACATGTTTGAATGCAATTATTCAGGGAGCTGACGCTTACAACTTGTGCAGCCATGGACAACTCAAGGCAACTCAACTCATGTCTTAGAGTCTTATTTCCTCATTTGTCAAAAGAGGATACCAAGGATGACAGAGAGCGTTTAAGGGAGATGTTCAGAAAAGAAAGTGCTATGGACTGCTTGTTTGTGTCCCCTCAGATTCATATGTTGAAGCCCTAATCTCCATTGTTGGTATCTGAAGGTGGGACCTTTGGGAGGTGATTAAGCGTAGACGAGGTCAGGAGGATGGGGCCTCCATGATGGAGTTAGCATTCTTATAAGAGGAGGAAGAGACCAGAGTCCTCGCTTTTTCTGCCATGTGATGACATAACAAGAAGAAGGCAATCTGTGAGCCAGGAAGATCATCCTCACCAGACACCCAACCTGCCAGCATCTTGATCTTAGATTTCCCAGATTTTACAACTGTGAGAAATACACGTCTGTTGTTTAAGCCAGTCTAGGATATTTCACTATAGCAGCCCACACTGACTAAGATGGCGATAGATGGTTGGTCCTTCCTCCAATGTTTCTCCTTTGCAATGCCCACCTTGAGAAAAGCAATCAGGAAAGTGAAAGAAAGCACACCTCACAGACATGGGCACTCTTGTGCTGAATGCACCCACTACTGGTATTGCAAAGATGGGGGAAGTCAAAGGAATTACATCCCTGAGAACATCCAATAGCTTGGGAAAACTTACTAAGGGATATTGGGCACACACACACACACACACACACACACACACACACACGAGAGACAGAGAGAGAGAGAGAGAGAGAGAGAGAGAGAGAGAGAGAGAGAGAGGAGTTCTTTGCTTGAATAATTTAGAGAACATGAGTATGGGAGCTCGTAGCTTGATTTTGTATACTGATAGATAACAGCTGCCATTATAAAGCTGATGTTTATTGAGTGAGTCATTTATGCCAAACACTGAATGCTAAGCACATTTTGTGCATTATATCATTTAATCCTCAAAATACTATCATTACGCTTTTGCAAATGAGCCAAGTGCCTCTCCGAGAGGTTCAGACACTCCTCCAAAGTCACAAAGCTTCCAGTAAGTGACGGAGATAAGATTCAGTCCCAGGTAATCTGATTTGAGATCCCATGTTCTACTGTAATAACCCCAGGGGGATTTTTCAAGAGACTAAATTGCCAGCTCAGCCCCAGCCAACCTTTCATTTACAATACCTCAGGGCCCTTTGGAGAAGAAAAACCAACGTAAAGAAGGAAGGGCTAGAGAAGCCAGTTTTATCAAGGTCCCAAGGGGTAAAAGGGTGGATGGTTCTGGCTGCCTAAAGGAGAAAACTGACAACACTTTCCAGGGAGAAAATCCTCAACCCTTCAGAGAATGAGCTGGGCGTGGCCTAAGCTGCCCATCAGCTCCAGCTGTAATGAGATCAGGAAGTGTAGGCTGTCTTCAAAATGAACTAAAGGAGATTTTGAAGCACTTAAAAAATTCTGCCCAGAGCAAGCACCACTGATGCACAAGGTCAAGGAGTCTGGCCTTACCGAGCAAACGAACAGAGAACGCGAGGTGAGCAAGGAGTTGTCTATTTTACTCTGCCAAGCGCCTACGGTTGATGCTTCGGGGTCGCAAATAAAATCAGAAACCCTGTCTCTGCACTCAAAAAAACATATTCCACCCATCTGAAAGTAACTTAAAAGCAGTTCCCTGTGCATCAACCCAAAGAGCCTCACAAGGCAGGGCTCTCGGCTCCATCAGGCCCAATGTCCATGTTTTAGAGGATATTTAGAAAATCCTTCTTTATCATCCATCCTAAAAAGAAGTTCACTGATAATATAAATCGACTTTAACAAATCAACCGTTATTGTGCCCTGATTATAATAAAAAGGAGAAATGAAATAAAAGGAGATATGAAATAATGAAATACTTTATAGTGAAATAACATGGGTTTCTGTTACGAAGATGGAATGAGGGAGCCAGATGTTCACACCTATGTGTGGAGTAACTGGATGGGCCAGTCACAAATCCAGAATGAGCAGACATGTGTTAATGTGGTGTTACTACAAGTGTCATGGTTTCCCAAAATGGCGATTCCTTCATTTTAACGCTCCATAAGAAAACAAAATGCAGTCTTCTCTGGATATACACTGTAGCTACATTCCTGGAAACTTCCGTGTTCATTCGGTGTTCATATGCAAAAGAGAAGGTTCTAGATTCAGAAAATCATAAATAGGTTTCTAAACCAAATGAATGCCTGGTAGACCATTCAAATATCAAGTAGAATTTGTTTTTGGTGTTTTTGTTTGTTTACTTTTGGCAGGACATCCAACAAAACTACCTCCCTCTACCTCCCATCATTAGGCCAACCAAAACCACAGAATTTTTTTTAAACTAAAGTTTTCTTTTTTAAGAAAAACTAACCCTCAGTGATACTCCTAAAGTCCCTTTCCTGCCTCCCTGGTTTTCCTGCATTTCTCAGTTTCCCTATAACAAACCCCAAAAGAGCTCTCTAGCCCTCAGACAAGCTGGTATTATTTTGTCCTTTCCCCAACACCTCTCAACCCTTGTCAGGTGGACTAATTTAACCCTGTCTCTACTTTTCAGCTGTCCTTACTCTTTTCCTCCCTCAGATTTTATATCATAAAAATCCCAGGCACCAGCCAGGGCAAGAGCTGGGCTCTCTTTAAAAGGCAAGGAAAGCTATGAACCCACCCAAAACTAATCTTTCCCCCAGAGAGAAACAACGTTTGTGCCAGGCACCAAGCCAGACCTTTGGGATACAACAGCTCTTGTTCACTTACTTGCGGGATAGTTAAAATCCTGTATTATTTAGACCAGGGGCCGGCAAGCTACAATCTGTAGTTCAAGTCCATGCTACTTGCTTTTCTATGGCCTTCAAGCTAAGGATCGTTTTTACATTTTAAATGGTTGAAAAAAATCAAAAGAATAACAACAGTTCGTTATGCAAAAATTGTATGAAATTCAAATTCTGGAGTTATAAATAAAGTTTTACTGAAAAACAGTCACATTCATTTGTTTACATGTTGTCTGTGCCTTTCATGCTACAAAAGCAGAACTGGAGAGCTGCCACAGAGACCTTGTGGCCCGAAAAGCTAGAGAAACTCTGTCTGGGTCTTTATTGTAAAAGTCTGCTGACACCTGGTTCATATGCTGAGCAAGTAAGTGCTTGCAAGTACCTACAATGCGCCAGGCACTAAAATTATAGAGACAGAAGGCAGTCAACAAGAAATATTCCTTCTCAAAAATTTTAAAAGGATGCTATTCTGAATCAGGTAGACTTGGGGTCCCACCTTGGCTCTGCTGAACTTGAGCGTGTCTCCTGACCTCATTTTCCACATCTATAAAAAGAGGGTTGTGGATTACCCCCCTCACGTGGATATGTGGCTATCCAATGAGACATCCTATGCAAACGCCTGGAGAGAAAGGAGATCTGCAAACGGCAACTCCTTTCCAGCTCCTGCTTCCCACATACGCCGAGAAAGCAGGCAAGAATGAGTGAGCGAGGTCATATCCTCCTTGTCTAAATGTTTTCTTGTTAGGAAACATTTTTCTTCTTAACATCCCTTCCTACATGAAAAATCCCCGTCAGAGGAATATTAAAAGGCCCTCACCTACAGTTAGATGGAAGGCGAGACTGTGATCTCCCAGCTAAATCATTTCAATTTGCCTCTATACAGATCTAACATCGCCCCCCTTCAAAAAAAAATAATAATAATAATATGAAAGTTGAAAAGTGGAAAACTTCATCCTCTGGAGTTTTCAAAAACTAATTCAGTTGTAATCACAAAAGATTGAAACGAGGATTCATGACACATTTCTCTTCCTCCTGGGCAGATGAATCTATGACTTGCATTTGATTTTAAATGTGATTTCCCCTGCATCTTCAGTGGGTTTGACTGATAGAGCGCACGAGGCCACTCAGTAAAATGATACAGTGGAGATCAAAGCATGAAAGATAATTTTCGCTGAAATGTCTGCAGCCGACGGTGAGTTATAAGCCTTTGTCTCCCACTTTATGGAACACAATTTCATTTAAAGCCAAAATCTGTCACTTCAGCATTGTTTATCGAAATGCATCCCATAACACGGTCCCCTGAAGAACAGTGTCAAGTCGAAAGGTAGAAAATCAAATGGGTACAAGCATCCCAGGACAAAATAAAGTAAGGGGGAGCGGCTTTCCATCTGCATTAATAGGCTTCACCAGTGATGCATCTGGGACAAGAAATGCAGCCATTCATCTGCAAGGTAAATACGCGGTGCTGTCACAGGTGCCTGACGTAGCCTTGAAAACCCGGGGAGTTCTTCCGGGCAGCAAGTACGTCTCTATTCGATAACTTCACTTTATTCATGGCCCCACAAGGAGAGTCACAACTGGGTTTTTATCTCTGCGCAACTTTTTTTTTTTTTTTTTTTTTTTACTTTTTGTGTTTTCTTGCATTTATCCATACATCATGACTAAGGATCTCCCCCGAAGAGCGTACAAAGTTACCTGGAAGTCAGGAAAGCAGGACTGCCTTCAGACCTTCAGTTAAAGGATCTGGGCTCAAGCCCAGACACTCCCACTTTCCAGCTGTAGGACCTTGAATAAAAGAACCTTCGCCTTTCTGAGCCTCAGTTTCCCCATGACAAAGTGGAGGAAATGAGACTGCAGATGTGGAAATGCATGTGTAGATTGCTAAGTGCCTCACGGATTCTAGTCCCTGTCACTGATTTAGGAGGCCTCGGTTGTCACTGACTCCGTGAAGGTGTGTCTACAGCTAAAGGCTGCTGGTCTCAGCAGAAAGGATTTGTGGAGAAAAATTACTCCACTGAGGACACTCAATTCCTCCAGCACAAAGTGAATCTATGACATTGGGATAGTCACTTCTGAGATTCCTGGGTTGCCTGACTTCTTTACGATGCCATGTTCTGGAACCTTCTCAGTCTCCAGCCCCACCACTCACCATACCCCACGAGCTTTTCCTTCATTTGTCAGATGCTGCTATTGCATATCAAAGAAAGAGCCCCTTCTTCTTTGTTAAAGGAACCCCAATTTTTAGGTACTGAACAGTCACATGATTCAGAATTCAGGCCCCTTTGGGCCCCAAGGAGTAAATCTTTACTGATCTAAAGCAGTCATGGTAAAACTGGCCCTCCCTTTCTAGTGACGTAGGAACAGGCATGTGACCACCTCTGACCTCTGACAGCTGATGGAAGTGCGCTGGGAGCTTTGGGAAAAATTCTTCTTGTGGTTAAAAAGGGATACAACAGAGACAAGTTTTCTCTTGTCTTTGGAACTGTTGTGCGACACGGTGGTGTTTGGCACTATAGCAGCCATCTTGCGAACACGGAGGGAAAAGACTGGGACAAAGGCCATGTTCTACAAGCCAGAGCAGAAAGATGGCAAGAGTCCGGGTCTTTGATGATGTAACTGAACCAGAATGTTGTACTATCCCAGAACTAGCAACTGTGAGGAGCCGTTTCCACCCCTAGTCCTGGAGGGCAAAGGAGAAGAAACACACGTGGAACCCAAGTCAGAGCCAGCTGCCTGGCAGGAGCTGTGGTCTTCAGGAGAGAGACGCAGCCAACCCGTGGGAACTCAACTGGGAAGAACCAGAGAAATAAACACCCCAACCTCTCTGTCCCCCCACCCTGTACTGTCCTATGAGGGTCCTCTGTTGGTCAAGTACCAGCCACAAGAGAGTGAGGGAGTCCAGGTAAAGCAGTCCACAACGGGCAGCATCCTGGGGGTACAGCAGGAGCGAGGTCATGGAGTCCGTCAGGAGGAGGAAATTCAAACTATCCAGCTCAGATACTATCCAGAGAAAGGACAGGCAGAAGATCTCCTTCACCCAGAACTCCCAGTCCCAGAGGAGCCAAAACTCTCTGGAAAGTTAATCCCACCCCAGCCACAAGCATCATCAACCAGCAGCAGGCTTACCCCAAACTCTGGTGTGCCTCCTTCATCTGTGCAAGTTTCCACCATTATTTTGCTCATAAGGGAAACTATTCTCCAAAGCCCACAGGAATCACACAGCTTAGAAGTCTTGGGTGGGGCTTTCTGACTTTGAAGTAGATTCGGGGCTCAAGAGAACCAAGAAGTTCTATGAGTGCCAGAAATCCGGACCCCAGGCAGACGAAATGGGTAAACTGCCCCCACAGATGTACAGGAGGCTCTCTTCCCTTCACCAGAAGAGCAGCAAACACATTTATCATTCACTGTGGCCCCTTCGCTTCCAACTGGGGGAATAGGAATTACTTTAAAGAGTTTAGTGCTATCCAATATCACAGTCTCTCCTTCGTGCACAGAAAACAAAAACTCACTAACTCTGGACAGGAAACGTGGACTCAAGCGTTCCTTCTTCTCATTTTGTGTCCACTAGCCCTCAGGAAGTCATTTATGGCTTGTCTATTTTTAAGGTTCCAAGAGGGGAGAGAGATTTACCAATGATAAGAAGTAAAAATGCAAATGTTTTTAAATTGATGAGATACACACATAAAGTGCATTAGACAGTGCCTGCCATGGAAAAAACATTCAGTAAATGCCAGCCATCAGTATTTATTATTATCATTCTTATTAGTACTGGCCATTTCTTGTGTATTTACTATGGGCTAGGCATATTATGGACACTGGATCTTCAATGGCAACTCTGTTTCAATATCTGTGGTATTTTCTGCCCCATCACCTCTTTTCTAAGGGCTTCCCACATCCCCACCCCCCGACAGTTACTTGACCCAGGGATAGACACATCACCCATGCTGGGCAAAAGAGTACTTTGGGATTTTGGACCTTGGGACCAAGAGAATGGGATTCATCTCATTCCTACCATTGAATCAATGAATTATAAAACTTAAAATGTGTTTCAGAGAGAATGCTGCTCTACACAAGAGATACAAAACAACCCTGGAGATGCATCAATCCTAAAACCAGTTTTCCAAGGCCCGGTGGCCATCCTGTCTTTCTATGGCCTCTTGTTCTTGTGAACTATCTAGTATCCCCTCAATAAATTCCTCCTTTGCACTTAAGATACTTTGAGACGGGTTTCTGGCACTTGGAACCACAAACATTCCAAATAATACAAGCCTTTTGAGACGGGTGTCAATACCCCTACTTTGCAGATGAGAACACCGAGTCCCAAAAACAGTGAAAGAAGTAATCTGCCCAGAATCTCCCAGGTACTAAATGGTGAAAGCTAGCATTCGAACCCAGGATTGTCTGGTTCCTGTGCAAGCTCTCTCTGCCCCATTAGGTCAGTTATCCTCAGAACAGACTGACTCGGTTACTCGTTTCCTGTACGAGATTCTTAAGAAATGAAGAGGAAAGGGAGTATAGGCTTGCACTCAACTGAGTCAAACTGAACAGAGTTGAATTGAGTGACTGCGTTTCCATGAATCTAAGCTACATGCTTGTTCACATTTCATCATTTCTAAAACACAGTCATCTTACAATCAATGTGAGCATTTAATGTAGTGTTTCCTTTCCCCCAAAGAGCTGTTCTCAAATCAGTGATCTTACAATCACGGGTACTTGTAAACAAATGGTAAAGCACCGTCACCTTGGGAAGGTACCTACTTATTCCAATGATGCTGCTGCAACCGTTGAAAATTATTTCTGGAATCCCTGAAAACTGTATTTCTTACATGTTCACGTGCGCACAGCTCATTTTTGCAGGGAAAGAGACTCCGATGACCATATGCCTCCTTGTTGCCACTTGGTGCATGTGCAATTGTTGATAAATAGTGTGTGGCAGCCAGTCTTAAAAGAAATTTTGAATTCTGTAATCTCAGCAAGCTCGAGCACATGCTAGTCTCACTTATGAATACCAGATTTCAAAACCACTTACATGTGGAAGGTTGCCTTAGTCCTAAGCAAAACATTCTTTGGATGTGTACTTCAACAGCTCATTGGAACTGAAGAATTTCATTTTTGAATCAGTTCAAGTCCAACCAGCAGCCAACAATTCACATATGCTGCTGAGGAGATGGGCAGAAAACACATGACTTGGTACAATCCCCGTCGAAGGGAAGTTAACAGTATCAAAATCACAAATGTTCATACCCTTTTGACTGAGAAATTTCACCCTGGGCAAACAGACGTTACACATGCTCTTGCACACATGTGTACAAGATTACTCACAAAAACACTGTAATATCAAAACAGTGGAAATGCCATCAGTAAGGAACTGGCTACACAAATTATAGCATAGCAGTCTGATGGAATACTATTCAGCTGTTTAAAAAAAAAAAGCAAAAAAGCAGAAGAATTCTCTACACACTATTTCTATGTAGTTAGTATCTCCCCAAAATATCATACTGAGAAAAGCAAGCTATGGAACAGTAAGTGCAGCACACTGTTTTGAGTAAAGGGGGGAAGAGTTTGTATTTATATTTGCTAGCATGCACAGATCTAAATTCTAGAAAGAACCTGAGGAACTCTTGAGAGGGGAATGCATTAGGTATCTATTGCTGTCCAACAAATTACCTAAAACACCGCATCTTAAAACAACAAACATTTATTATCTCATAGGGGCCGTGGATCAGAGCCCACAAGCAGCTTAGCTGGGTGGTTCCGGCTCAGGGTCTCTCTGGAGGCTGCAGGTAAGATGTCAGCCAGGACCGCAGTCGTCAGAAGGTTGTCTGGGGCTGAAAGATAAGCTTCTGAGCTCACTCGTGGTTGTTGGCAGGCCACATTTCTTCCCTGGCTATTAGCTGGAGACCCCAATTCCTCACCACATGGGCCTCTCCCTAGGGTGCCTGAGTGCTGTCACAATATGGCAGCTGGCCTCCTCCAAAGGAAGAGATCCCGAGAGAGAGAGCGAGAGCGAGAGCGAGAGAGAGAGAGAGAGAGAGAGAAAGAGAGAGAGAGAGAGAGAGAAAGAGAGAGAGAGATGAGGGGGGAGGAAGGAGGAAGAAGGAAGGAGGGAGAGGGGAGGGAGAGGGAGGGGGAGAGGGGAGGGAGAGGGAGGGGGAGAGGGGAGGGAGGGGGAGAGGGGAGGGAGGGGGAGAGGGGAGGGAGAGGGAGAGGGGAGGGAGAGGGAGAGGGGAGGGAGAGGGAGAGGGGAGGGAGAGGGAGAGGGGAGGGAGAGGGAGAGGGGAGGGAGAGGGGAGGGAGGGGGAGAGGGGAGGGAGGGGGAGAGGGGAGGGAGAGGGAGAGGGGAGGGAGAGGGAGAGGGGAGGGAGAGGGAGAGGGGAGGGAGAGGGAGAGGGGAGGGAGAGGGAGAGGGAGAGGGGAGGGAGAGGGAGAGGGGAGGGAGAGGGAGGGGGGGAGAGGAGAGGAGAGGGAGAGGGAGAGGGAGAGGGAGAGGGAGAGGGAGAGGGAGAGGGAGAGGGAGAGGGAGAAGAATCCCTCAAGACAGAAGGTGCAGTTTTTTATAGCCTAATCTTGAAAATGACATGCCATCACTTCTGCAGCACTGGTCCCAAACACTAACCCTGTTACAACATGAGCGAGGACGACACAGCGTGTGAATGCCAGCAGTTAGGGATCGATGAGGCCATCCTGGAAGCTGGCTAACTCAGGGGAGCACTGAAAAGATGAGGGACAGGGATAGGAGAGAGACTTTTCACTATGCCTCTTATATTTCATTTTCTAACTTTATATTTCCTACACTCAAAACATTGGAATTTAAAAGTTGGGGGCAGGGGGGAGAATGTCCTCAGGGACAACCAGCAGCCTAGATCCTAGTTGGAGACTCCCTCTAAAAGAGCCATGCTTCTCAAACTGAGGCACAGGTACCCCAGGGAAACCCTATTGTATCTCTGGCACATGCAAAGCTATAAAGCACAAACATGACCATCTTCCTAGAGCATCAATAGACTCTACTCCATAAGTAGTTCAAAGCAGGGCACAAAGGAGAATGCAGACTTCACAAATATCTAAGATAAAACATGAGACTTCAAAGGAATTTTCACCCTTGGTGAGACTGAGGCTATACTCGGTTGAGCTGGAATGCATTTGCCCTTCTTCTTAGGAGTAGTTTGTCAAAAGTTCTAAAACCACTGCTTTGGGCTAATTGCTCTCCAGAATCACACAAGAAAATTGATCTCAATACTATGAGGTAAATTTCATTTCAACAGAAGTTACAAATACAAGTTATTTGAGTTGGCCACAAATAACTTCCAACCGTTTTTTAAAAACCCACTTCGCCCTCAGAGGGCCAACATGCTATTAATTCTAAAGAGTCCAGGTAAAAAAGGTTGCCTGTGTTCTTAGCTTTAGGGGCGGGGTCAGAATAAGGCACAGACTCTAACAGTGGCTACCAGGGGGTGGCAATACTCAAGTGAAGCCATCAGCTTTGCTTTGTTACTTTTGAACCCAGCTCACCATCAGCAAATGGAACTGGTGTCCTTGCTGTCTGTTTCTCCATTTGGTCCTTTGACTTCTCTCCCATGCTCTCCCCTTCAAACCCAAGCTGAACTACCCATTGAACAGTACAGGGACGATAAAGTAAGGCAGACCTGGTTCAACGCCTGACCATCTGAACCCAAACCCTAGCCTCCCCAACTCAGTTCCTATGTGACCGTGGACAAGTTTTTACCCTCTCTGAGCATGTTTATTCACCTGAAAGATAATGAAAATAAAAGTATGCGTGAGATCGTATTATGTCTAGCTCATAGCCGGTACTTGGCAAAGAGCAACCATTCAATAAATGTTAGCCATCATCACCACGGAAAGGGCTTTTGAGAAGTTAATTCTCAGTAAGCAATTAATGTCTATACCAATAATGACTTCTGACCAACCAGCCCAATGGCTGATAAGAGACTGATAAAACTTTACATTTGTTTTCTTAACAATTTCCCTAGAATCCAAATTCTTCACAGTGAACAAGTACAACTTTTATAATCCCACAGAAAGTGGGCATTAGCTCTCTGCCTGCTAGTCCTGAATGTCAGCCACTGGCCACTGATTTCGGGCTTAGGTGCTCCACCTTTAGAACATGGCTGATTATTCCAATTAAAGACAGACTCTCTCATTTTTTGTTGTTTTGCCTTTGCCTTATTTTATTAAAAAAAAAAAAAAAAAAAAAAAGCAAAGCCAATACACACCCTCCAGACAGCATATAACTTCCTATGCTCAAGAGAAGAGAAAATTAGAAATGTTTCCTCCAAGGACGCCTGGGTGGCTCAGTCAGTGAAGCGTCCGACTTCAGCTCAGGTCATGATCTTGCAGTTCAGAGGTTTGAGCCCCTCCATCGGGCTCTGTGCTGTCAGCTCAGAGCCTGGGGTCTGCTTCGGATTCTGTGTCTCACTCTCTCTCTCTCTGGCCCTCCCCCCACTTGCACTCTGTCTCTCTCTCTCTCTCTCTCAAAAATAAATAAACATTTTTAAAAAAGAAAGAAAACAGAGAAATGCTTCTTCCAGTTCAAATTCTTCCACTCTCTCCCATATGCCTACCCTGGGCTCCGACATTCTGGAGAAAAAACCTAAGTGCCTCGCTTTGTGCCTTCCCTCTAGACAATGAGGAGCAGAAGCGGGGCTGGGGGTGGGTTGGCCCTGCTACGGTGGAAGGCTGGGCAAAATCAGGCTGAAGGAAGGAAGTGTAAATTCTGGGGCACGTTTTACAACCCCATTAGTTACAAGTACATGAGGATTTCAAATCAAGAAGCATCCACATGCACACCCTCGGATTATTTAAGAGATAAGGCGTATCCAAAATTAGCATATAGATCAGAGGCACGCAGTTGAGTGCTGCTAAAGTGGCTATAAATGCCTGAAAAACAGTTGTTTTTCTCAAGAGAGCTTTATACCACTCCAAAACCTTGTTCGGGAAGTGTGAACTGTGAGTCAGACAAACCCCACTCAAGTCCTAGTTTGGGCTCCTAACTGTTGTGTCATCTGGGGGCAAGTGCCCCAATCTCTCCACACCTTCGTTTCCACCTCCCAGGCCTGCTGGACCGATCGAAAGGGACATGGTGAGAAAGTGCTCTCTAAACTATAAAGTGCCATGCAAGGGCAAGATGCCATTAGTCCCTCTTCTTGTACTATATTTACACACTGCCTCATTAAAAAAGAGGACTTGGGGTAGATGTCAGTGCAGCTCTTTATTTTACCTTGAATTTCAAGAAAGAAAGAAAGAATCCTTGTTTT
Organism: Panthera onca; assembly: GCF_046562875.1. NCBI lineage: Eukaryota > Metazoa > Chordata > Mammalia > Carnivora > Felidae > Panthera > Panthera onca. The sequence goes on from NC_138354.1 coordinate 28,748,168, forward strand.
CTTTAGGGGCATAAATATAATTTCCATGAGGACACACATATAATCACTTTACTGAACAAACCCTTGCTCAGACATAACGGAAAGATCAAGTCCTCCTCAGTCTCAGGAGGCTTGTTACCCACACTTTCCCAATTCACTGAACACAAGCACTGCTGAGTGCCTACTGTGTGCAGTACCTGACACGATGTCCAGCAGTGAAACGCACATCACATACACCACCACCTACACCATCATACGCATAAAACACACCCTTTGCAAGAGGGAAGCATGTAGATTTTTGGAATCCCAAGGGTCTTATTGCAAACTGGCTCCCAGACCTATCTTTTCTATCTTTGTGGCTTGGGTTAAGTGTTTTCTGAGCTGCCATTTCCTCAATGGAAACTGGAGATCAGCCATCCTCAAAGCTTCTCAGGATGACTGGAGATACTGAGTATCAAGGACCTAGCAGGGTACTAACAGATTTCCAACAAATGACGGCTACTATTATTTTTCATCAATGCACATTTTGGTGTCTATTGTCAGAGTACTTCAGACAAAACCTTTTTTTTCAAGGCAACAAACAACAGTATTAACTTGATTTTGCTTTAAATTAATATGAGTTCCTGTAGTGTTTAGAAGAGAGATCACAATGATGAATGCTTACATCTCTCTCTCTTTCAAAAAATTTACAGTCCTTACATGTGACATTTAATGTAGCGCTTTGTGTCATCCTACAAAGACTAAATTTAAATTGAAGAAGCAGAAACAGGGAGAGTCCTTGTTTGGGCTTAATTCGTATTTGAGTGCAATAAAACCCTATCCTAGAAGCTAAAGTCATAAAACTAAAAGTCAGGAAGGAAAAGAATGGCTAATTAAGCGCCAAAACTAAAATTTCTTGTTTTATCGCTGTTTCGTTAAGACCTAACAATTGGTCAGGCACAGGGACTTAGATGTGCCATTCTAGTTAATGGTCGGTTACAAATTTCCACCATAAACTCATCTTCCTTCCAGTGCCTTAAATCTCAGGCCCTGGGAGCTAATAAGTAGAGAAAGCTCTTAGGCCCAGGGCAATCTCTCTCTCAATCTAATCTCCCTCTCACTGCCCCCACCTTCCACCCTGCCATTACTGTTTGTAAGAGCTCTTGATTGCACGCCCAGAAATCCAACTCTAGCTAAATTAACCAAGGAAGGAACACACTGGGTTATCCAGCTGGGGTGGTAGTTTACATAAGATAAGGGAGGGACAAGAGCCAGAGCTCCAGGGACTAGAAACAAGACTCACAGCCACCAAGACACAGACTTTCTCTCCTTTGTCCTTCTTTGTCTTTGCTCAGCCTTATTCTCCATCGCTCTCTGTGGGAGGAAAAATAGATGCTGACAGTCCCATATTCACATCCTCCTCTTTAGGACCATAATAAATTAAATTAATCCCCGAGGGAGATCCTGATGGACACTACTTATGCTGTGTGCTATCCCATGGTCCAACAGACGGATGAACTAGGCATGTGCCATTTGCCCATCATAGCAGATGCTGGCAACGCCCATCTGTGTCCCCTGGACCCTCATCACTCTCATACAAGCCAAAGGCATCCCAGTGCAAGCACCTGAGCCTCTCCACCTGAGGACTTGTTCTTGTCCAAGGCAAGTTATAGGAAGTAAAAGTCCCTAGCAGCACTCCTCAGGCAATGTCAGACGGGCAACGGAAGAGGAACATCTCAGTTTTCCTACCACTTGGGATACTCTGAGGTATGTTCCACACCATCAACCAACCATCACCAAAAGAACTGAGCCCCAGGTGCCCATTAAAGTAGCTTGCTCATTACTGCACTCTATATCGGCTTAAATTCCCTTATCTCATTTCTCTCTATAAAGGTTTTTATGTATCTAGGACTTGACTGGGACACAGCGTTCCCAGATATTTGGTGAAATATTATTCTAAGTGTGTCTGTGACACTGTTTCTGGATGAGAGTAACATCTGAATTAGTAGACGGAGTAAAGCAGATTGCACTCCCTAAGATGGTGGGTCACACCCAATCAGTTGAAGGACTGACTAGGACAAAAAGATCAACCCACCTCCAAGTAAGAGAGGACTCTTCCTGCCTGACTGCCTTTGAGCTGAAATATCAGGCTTTCCCTGCCTTTAGATTCCAACTGAGACATAAGCTCTTCCCAGGTCCTGAGCCTGCTAGCCTTCAGACTGAAAGTATGCTAACGGCTCTCCTGGGTCTCCAGCTTGCTAACTCATCCTATAGATCTCAGCACTAGTCAGCCTCCATAATTGTGTGAGCCAACTCTGTACGCCAACTCCTTATGTTAAGTACATATTGTATTATATATTTTATATTATAAATATGTGTATATGCTACATTACATACTAGTATAAGCAAATACGTATATGTTCACATATATCTTATTGGTTCTGTTGCTCTGGAGAACCTTAACACACATTCATGCTCACACAGGTGCTTCCTAGAGTCACCTCACATGTAACTATTTTCATGCAAATCCTCAGCACAGGGCCTGCTTCTGGGGAACCCTGCCTAAGACACCCAGGCTTTCACAGGAGGAGAGGTGTGTAGGACTGACAGCTGGCAGCCGTGGAGAACCGCAAGGAAGGGAGGAGTGCTACCTGAACAAAAGGGCACTAGGCAAATAGAAACCTAGACCTACTTTGGTCCTCGCTGCTGGGCCGGAGGGATGGGGTGAGTCACAGCTCTCAACAAGTGTCACATAGAGAGGGTGACTCCTGGACTGACGTGACACAAGCAGGGCATGCATCTGATCGCACATCCACCCCAAGTGAGATTTCTCCATGAGAATCAGTTCCTTTGCTCTCCTCCTGAGCTCTCGGTGACTTCTCCAGCAAGCACATGAGCTCTGTGGCTCTGGTGTCCTGCTTTGTTCTTTTGTGGTCAATCTCTCGCCTTGTCTTCCAATCTCCAGCTTTGTTCTTATCCATTTGACTCCACAGCTAAATCTGACTCTCATAGCTTCATTTCTCAGACGGCTTTAAGGCCAGAGTAGCAAATTTAAATGCCCACAGAGGGCACATATGTAATACAAACAAATGAAGAAGACAGGACAACAGGGCCTGGTGGCGACTGTGGCAAAGTGCAGAGCACATGTGTCATCTATGGAGAAAGGAGACAGCAAGGACTCAATTCTGGGCAACCGGGGAAACAGAAATGGAATACTGCCATACTGCCGCTCTTTTTTTTTTAAAGAGAAGCAAAATATTCAGGGGTTTTTGATATAAAATATACAGACTGTTGAATGCTGGCAACTATTTTGATCAATGTAAACACTGTGTGAGCCAAATCAATTCTTCTGGCCACCCTACATTTCATGGGTCAGCAGTGGCCCTGACAATGAGTGACGGACTCCCCACTACAGGGGGTGTGGTTGACCAGAAGCCCCAGCTGCTGGGCTCTGCGTTCTGAAATGCATCTGTTACCATAGGCTGCCTGTTCCCAGTGAGGACTGAGCACGGCGGGCATACTTCCTCCTGAGAGCTCCAAGGTTCCTGTCCCCAGAGCTGGCTTGAGGACTCCCCCTATGGTGACTGTGCCCTAACTACCTTCCCTCTCCTTCACCAGGTGTCACACTTGCAGTGCCGTGGGAGGGCTCTTCCAGCCTCCAGCTCCCTCTGCATTCTCTGTCACAGGTGTTTCTCTTATTTTTAATTTTTTTTTTAAAGTTTATTTATTTATTTTGAGAGAGAGACAGAGGGAGCAAGCAGGGGAGGAGCAGAAAGAGAGGAGAGAAAGAATCCCAAGCAGGCTCCACAGTACCAACACAGAGTCTGAAGTGGGGCCTGAACCCATGAATGGCGAGATCATGACCTGAGCAGAAATCAGAAGCTGGATGCTAAACTGACTGAGCCACCCAGGCACCCCTGTCACAGGTATTTTTCTTAATGAAAATCACGCAGGTCTAATCCCACCGTGGAGTTTGTTCCTCAGAGGAAGCAGACTAACACATCTCATAAATTCTGCTTTTGGCTCTCAGTTCACACTCGCTTATATTCCAAACTCTGGCTGCTTGGGTCTAATTCCATCCCAGCTCCCACCGCTGGGTCCTGACCACCACGAACACCACCCCCACCCCCACTCCCACTTCCCCACCCCCCGCCACTACAGGATTCCCACACTGACTGTTCACTCACGTTCCAGAGGGCTCCATGCAGGGTGATGACTTTGGCCCCTTTGTCGACTGAGGCAAAGTCACACACACAACCCTGGAACAACTCTAGTCCTGCACATAAGAACTTCTTCAACAAAGACATGACCTGAACTTTCCCACCAGCACTCCTGGGGAACAAGAGAGCCTTCATGATAGCCTGCTTCTGTTCAGTTTCCAAATCCCCTCATCTCCAGCATCCTACCTACTTCTTATGCAAACACTGTGGGGAACAGATTTTTGGACAAACTTACGGAAACTCTGCAGCTGAACCTTTCATCTCCAGCCTTGGTAGTATCTGGCTGTGCCCCAGGAGGCAGAGAAAGGATACAAAAGGCAACTGTGTCAGGAATCAATTGGTTAGTACACGTGGACCAGAAATCAGCAACATAGAAGTAGGATGTGGAAGACAAAAGCACTGACCTTGAAGTCAGAAGGCCTAAACTAGGTTTAAGTCCTGGATTCTCAGCCATTGGCTGTGTGATCTCAAGCAGGTTCTATAGCTGCTCTGTGCAACCATCACATATCTATAAAACAGAGCCTAGTAACTGTGAGATTCAAACTGCACTCAGTAAAAATACTTCACAGTTGAAGTGCTCAGATTGACCCCTTCCTCAACCAAATGATTTGTTCCGCACTTCAAAAGAACTTATTCTTGGAGTGATGTCAGCAACATGGCTGAATATGTAAGTGTTTCAAATCATCCTGTTGTATACCTTAAACTTATACAATGTTACATTTCAATTATATCTCAATAAAGTTTGAAAAAATAGAATTTATTTTAATAGCTATAAGACTTGAAGCCTACATATAAGCACAACTGAAGGAAGAAAAATGGACATGGGGGACCTTTTGTATGATAGAAATGTTCCCAAACTGGAAAATCTACATATGAACAACTGAAAATCATTTAACTGCACAGTTACAGTAGATAAAAATTACAGTAGGTACATTACACCTCAAAAAAGCTATTAAAAAACAAATCATAAAAATACTGCCAACCTTCTCTTAACCACTCCTCACGATGGCTTCCCAGAGCTGTGTGATTTGGCCACCACCTAAGTCCCCTAATATCACTGGGGATTACTATCCTTTCTCACCCTCCACCAGCACAGTGCCCTTCTTTCTGTCCCAAGCTTGTTCCTGCCTCAGGGCCTTTGCACTTGTCCTACTCTCTGCTCAGACATCTTTCCCAGCTGTTTGAATCTCATCATTTAAGTGTCAGCTCACATTCTCGTAGATGCCTTCCCTGATCTATCCACCCCATTTATGGGCACTCTGACTCCTCACCTCAGACAGTCTCCATCAGTGTTGCCAGTGTTGGTTTATTCACAGTACTTGCTAGTCTTGGAAATCTTTACATATTTGCTTATTTATTGTTGGCCTCCCCGACTCTTTTATGAGCTCCGTGAGTAAAGGGAATGGGTCTGTCTTGTTATTCCTGCATTGTCAGCACTTAGAATAGTACCTAGCACATAGTGGAAGCTTAGCAGATATTTGTTGAATTAACATCAAGAAAAGACATGACTCTGATATGCTAACAGCCCAATATGTCTAAACTCAGTTTCCTCATCTCTCATACGAAGACACCATTACGGGCCTCCCAGGAGGTGATGGTGATGTAAAATTGTATCAGCTGTTAAGGGACTAAGGGACTCCCTTAATGCTAGCAGTCTGTCCCCCCAAACCTTGTGCCTTCTTTCCTTTCTCTCTAAGACTAAAACAAGTCACAACTAAACAAACTACTCTCTAGAATGAGATCAGCAGTTGGGTGCCTGAGTGACTCAGTTGGTTAAGTGTCAGACTCTGGGTTTCGGCTCAGGTAGTGATCTCACAGTTCATGAGAGTGAGTCCCATGTTGGGCTCTGCGATGACAGCACAGAGCCTGCTTGAGAGTCTCTCTCTCTCTCTCTCTCTCTCTCTCTCTCTCTCTCTTTCTCTCCCTCTCTCTCTGCCCCTCCCCTACTTGTGCTGTCTCTGTCTCTCTCCAAATAAATAAACAAACAAACAAACAAACAAAAAAGATAGAATGAGATCAGCAGCAAAAATTCCAACACAATCAACCAACTGCCAAATGACATCTGCTGATTAAGTCTGCTATTGTAGATTCTGCTCTTGCTTCCCAGGAGCAGCTGAGACATCGTGACCAGAAATACCAATCAAGGTAGGCATGCCCCAATCTCAAACCCCAAGGCAAGAAGCTGACAAAACCTTGCAAGCATCTGATTTCAACTACCAGGGTACACACCTGTTTTAATAAAATGACTTTTCCCACCCTGAGAATAAGCATCACTGACGTACAACAAAAGCTGACATTCAAAAAGAAAGCTCTAAGTCAGTAAGAAGATTATCCTGTCTGTTGAGTGCTTGCTACTCGCAAATCAAAAGACCAGACGCTCAGAAACCCCTGAAATAAGACTGAACATCAGACCCCCCGCCAGGCCACCCTTTTTTACCATACAGCTAGAGAAACTGGGGCCCAGAGAGGGCAAGTGACTGATGACAGTCACACAGCCAGTTTCCACCAGAGCTAGGAATAGACAACCAGATCTTCTGACTCCCTACGTAAGCTTCTTTCTAATATTCCAGGCTGGCTACAAATATAACCATTACTTTACCCAATTAGCACCCTCTCCTTCACTGGTAACAGCATCTCTGCTTTCTTTGGGGCAAAAAAATATTTCTTTCATTTTTCATCCATGTAGTTTGGGTAGAATTAACACCATCCCCTGGCACAAAGTGTAAGCACATGACCAGGACTGACCTATCACCATCTTCTACTTCCGTGGCCACAATAACCGGTTCGGAGATGGGCACATGAGCCTCAATGTTCAATGAGGTCAGCCCCAAAGCTTCTGTCAAGACTCTTGGTAATATAAGTTCTTTTTCTAAGTTTTGTATTAAGCTTCACTAAGATAAATTGGGAGCTACTGATGACACCGGAAAGAACCTGATAATGGAGTCGACATGAATGAAAACAGAGCTGAAAGCTGACAGCTACAGATCGGAGAGATTCCAGAGTACATCAGCTAAGCACCTGGACCCAGCCATATCTGAAGTCCAGTAATATTTGTGGACGTGGGAGTTGCTTGCAATGGGAGCAAGAGGTAAGTGTAAAAGTTTGGCTAATACAGCACCTCACCTCTCATCCAATTTCATGGACTACAAAAGACATTATCAATTAAAATTTACCAACAGCATTGATGTCAAGGCCCTGCTACTTCAAAATAGAATTTTTCTGCTCTTTAACTGCATGGCTTACAGAACTTCCTAATCCATTCTGTGTGTCAGCTTTTTTCTCTCTCAAATGAAGCATGTACAGTATACCTTCCTTGCCCTGGGGTGAAAGTCAGATTACTTTATCCAGGAAAGTAGAGAAAGGTATAAAGCATTATTATTTTCCAAGAAATCCCAGTACATAAGTCCAAGAATGTATGAACAAGGGCTTCAGAGTCAGACTGATGGACTCAGATTTCAGCAACATCACTGATGTGCTGTGCGCCCTTGGACAAGTCACCTAACCTCTCTGGCCCAGTTTCCTCGTCTGTAATAGGGAGACCCCAATCAAATCTACTGCATGGCATGGTTGTAGAAAACAACAGACATAGAAAGTGCTTAGTTCACTTAGTTCTGGCACAGGATAAACACTCAAAATCTCCATTGAATGACTGTTGTTGATAACTATTTGTGGATACTGTATAAATGCTGATGATACCATAACGAATGTTGCTAACGTTGTTACTGTCGAACCTTGTATTCTTCCACAAACACAACTTCCTATAGCCAATAGGAAATTCTACTCTACTATCCACCAGTCCCCTTAGCAGCTCCAGCTACATAGCTTGTCAAGGAAATGACTTAACATCTTCTTCAATCAGGACAACTTCAAGGAAGAAAAATAAAACACCACAAGCCTGCCTTCAACTGCCATTCAGGAAAGTTTCCCAATTACCACAACACTTCTGCACATCAAATATGAATTACTTTAATTGCCCCATAAGAACACACTGTTGAAACATTTGACTTGCCCAGAACTAATTGTCTGTCAAAAAGATACTTTGCAGCCAAGCAAATTGCTTAATTGGACATCTAATTTAACTGAAACCTTTTTCCCTACTTATTTCATGCTTTCCTCCCCTGTTTTTGCCAAATTGTGAATGCTAGGCACTGCTTTCAAAATCATTTTATTTGGGAAAAAAAGTCATATTGTCTTGGGGTTTTTTTTTTTCCTATTATAAAAGTAATACATGTTCATTATAAAAAAAAAACTGAAAACTTTTTTAATCCAAAAGGGGGGAAAAAAACACAATTTCCCCTGGACTCACTGCCCAGAAAAAGACTATCAAGATTTCAGCAAATTTCCTTCAAATTATTGTCTACAATAGATTGTCCTACATAGTTAACAAAAACATATATTCAATTTTGTAGGCTGAACTTACTTAACACTTTATGTTTCAAGGTGAACATTTCCACTTGCCATTCCAAGGCCTTCAGAACATTTTTAGAAACAGCAGAATATTTCGAACAACAGCCTGCTTAACCACCCAGTTAATGTGGGACTTTTTGGTTATTTACGAATAAATTTTTGCTCATGTTTCAGATATACTTTCCTTAGGAAAGAGTCTCCTTATTAGAAGACAACTGTCTATGTGTCTCTCATGTTTCTGCACATCTTGCAACAGTTTTTGCTCCCGACTATCTTTACAGGGATGTTTGTACAGCTAACAGCATAGGAAGACAGACGTAATACAGCTGAAAGCAGATTTGCTGACCAGGATGATAAAGGACATGCCTCCTCCCAAGGCAGAGATCGGGCAGCATCTTTATGAAAAGACTGGGATTCCTCGGCTAGGACGCCAACCTACTGTGTGTATGCTGTCCACCTGAATCTACCTCCATGTCACCTCCGAGGACCTTAGGAGCCCAGGGAACTGGCACATGCTTCTCCCTCTGCCAGGAATAATAAAGTCCTTTGTGACCCTGGAGTCTCATGCCTTCTGCCTGCATCCACGAAAACGGTGGTAGGATAATTGGCTCACTTGTGTGCAGGGTAGTAACTCAGACCTTCATAGTTCTTGACACTCCAGAAGTAAACATAAGAGGTCAAAGGGTATGAGCAATTGCTAAAACCCTTCATGCCGATTTCCAATTAGCTTTCCAAACTTAAATGTGAATCGTGGCCTAAAATGTGTCTTGTCTTCAGGAAGAGATACATGTGCCTGATTTGAGTTCAGATGGCCTCTCCTCTGTAGCCCACACTGGCGTCAGCCCCCAATCTTCCTTACTGCTCTTTAAGAGGCTGCTTGCCTCACTACTCAAGTCCCTCAGTTGAGCTGACTCTCTTTTCTGGATTACTCTTCTGTGTAATAGAAAGTGGGCGTGAAGGAGAATAAAAGGGAAAAGGGGGGAACTTGTTTACTTTCTACCCAGTGCCAGCCACAATGCGGAGAACATTCTGATGAGATGGGAGGCATCCGTTATTACTACCTACCAAGCAGCCCCTGCTCTAAGAAGCTTTCCTGGGACCTGCACGTTGGCCTCTGATCTGGCCACACAGGTGACCACGTGAACTAAGCCTAGCCAATGAGAGTTTTTCCCTGCCACTTTTCATTTTTTAAAAAAAAATTTTAACGTTTATTTATTTTTTGAGACAGAGAGAGACAGAGCATGAACGGGGAGGGTCAGAGAGAGAGAGGGAGACACAGAATCTGAAAACAGGCTCCAGGCTCTGAGCTGTCAGTACAGAGCCCGACGCAGGGCTTGAACTCACGAACCGCGAGATCATGACCTGAGCCGAAGTCGGACGCTTAACCGACTGAGCCACCCAGGCGACACTCCCTGGCACTTTTCACATTGTAGCCATGTGAAGTCTCTTCCATTCTGCAACAGGGAAGGTTACTGGAGCCATGGTTCTAGTTAAGTATAGAAAAGCAATCTGAAGAAACAAAGCCACCACGATGAAAACAGGTATGGGAGGCACAGGGGGATGGTTTATTACACGCTTCTGGTTGTCCCTCTAACTCCACCCCTACCCCTCCCAGATTTGGCTATTGGAGTCCGTAAAGTCCCCTCCTATTGTCTAAATTACTTCTAATGAGTTTCTGCCCTTTGCAACCAAAATAATCCTATGAATAGTAGCTAGAATTCAGTGAGCATTTAATGTGCTATGCCCATTAGTCCACCTAATCCCATCTACAGTGTGGGAGGTACTTATATCAACCCCCAATTTACAAAAAGGGAAACTGACCTTAGTGAAGTGAAATGACTTGCCCAGGGTCACTGAGCTAATAAGGGCCCACAGTCTTCCCCACTGTTATGACACAGACATATGACCTCTTCTCGTAGTGCTGGGGAAGACAGAGATGGGGAATAAAGGAAGAGAAATTCAGATGAGCACTAATTAGGTCACCCTCCATAAGACAAAAAGTGTGGGGAGGAGTGGGCCTGTTCAAATCCAGCCAGCTCTCACATGGGCAGAGGCAGGGTGGTGGCTATGGACTGAATTGTGGCCACCCCAAAATTCATACTGAAGCCCTAACCTCAGAATGTGACCAAATTTGGAGACACAGCATTGAAAGAGGTGATTAAGTTAACATGAGGCTCTTTGGGTGGGACTCTAGTCCAAGCAGACTGGCTGTCTTCGTAAGTAGACAAGGTTAGGACACAGAGAGACACCAGGGGCTCGCACGCACAAAGGAAAGGCCATGTGAGGACACAGCTAGAAGGCAGTCACCTACAAGCTAAGGAGCGAGGCCTCAGAAAGAACAAAACCTGCCAACCCCTTGATCTCAGACAGCCAGCCTCCAGAGAAAATAAATTTCTGTTGTTTAAGCCGCCCAGCCTGTGTTTGGTATTCGTCCCCGCAGCCCCGGTATGTGGTAACCCATCAGCACTTCTCTCAGCTCCCGGCACACAGTAGGTACACACACACGCACACACAAAGACTTTTAGAACACAGAGTCACTGGATGCTGCTTCCATGCTGATAGCAGGGCACGAATAACCGATGTTCACCCGGGGACCCTGGTTTGTTTTTGGTTTCGGTACCACCAGGTCCTCCATGCCCACTGGGGAAACTTGTTGCATGAACACCCTGTCACTTTAACAATCTACAGGTGACTGTAGGAGAAGCTTCCAAATCAAATATAGATGAGGTGTTTGTCACCCAGAACCCTACCTGTATTTTGATATGGAAAGAAGTTCTAAATCATATTTTAACTAGAGTGTTGGCAAAGCAAAAAAAAAAAAAAAAAAAAAAAGGAAACCAGCCCAGACATGGAAAGGTGTCAGGTAAGGAAGAGAGCTGCACTAAAATACCGGTCGAGGATTTACCAAGGGTGGGCCGTTGGGACCCGCCACTCTCTGATGGCAGGAATGCGGGTGTGTGTGTGCATGTGCGTGTGTGTGTGTGTGCACACACGTGTCTGTGTGTGTGTGAAGCACAAGATGACAAACCCTGATGTCAGGCAAGGTGATGGAAGGAAAGGAAAGGACAGAATATTTTATGACTTGGGGAAATGCTTTTATGCTGAGAGGGAGCAACCCAAACCTTCACGCTCACCCCAAAAGAAAATTAGGCCAGGTTTCCGCATACATTCAGGTCTCACAAACATGGACACATATGCATCCTTCTTCGCAATATTCAGAGGAGAACTCGGTTGCCTACTTCTCTGGAGATCAGAGGTGAATTTGCCATGACGCTAATGAAGCTTAGGCTTCTGGACCATTCTCTGGCAGGGGTCCCCCTCATGCTGTGCCCGTGGGAAGGGAAAGCCGGGCTGCAAGAAGAAAGCACCTCCAGATTCACATTTCTGATTAATTACCTACAGAGATCTCGGAAGAGTGGAAATGTAAATACCAAAGGCTCCAGGGATTTGCTGTATTTCCTCATTCCAAACAAGTATTCTCTTTTGTGTCTAATTTTACACTCATAAGTCTGTTTATTTTTTCTAAAGAGAGGTCCCCAAATTGTGTCAGCTTCAGGCCCCACAAAACCTGGATCCACTTCTGCCAAAGTAGTATGTTCTGCATGACATCTACAGAGACATTCTAGTTATTTCCGAGCACCTCTGATTTTCTGATACCAAGACAGCTTTGACTTTGTATATCCCATTATGTAACTTTAAAGACCCTTAGGGGAAGCTAAGTCATGACCAGGGCCATAAAAGCTCCAAGGCTGGATGAATTTGGGCAGAATGCGGTAGCAAGGATGTCTTAAAACAATTAATTACACTGATGGGAAGAACGGGAGGTGAGTCTATATCCAGGTGTCTCCGTCCTCAAGCCTTCAGCCTTCATGTGACCATCAAATCCTGGCCATAAATGGAGAATAGAGGAGAATTAAAACCATCACTGTTTTCTTACAGAGTTTACTTAACTAAGCCACTCTATCCTTCACTGATGGGTTTTTTAAAAAACAGTCAAAGTTATCTACTCTTTGCTATATAATAGCAAAAATAACAGCTAACGTTCATCATCATCTACTCTGTTACAGGTTTCCTATTTTAATACTCAAAATAATCCCATGAAGCATTTTGTTTCTTTGTTTGTTTGTTTTTGAGAGACAGTACAAGTGGGGGAGACGGGCAGAGGAAGTAGAGACAGAGAGAGAGAATCTTAAGGCAGGCTCCACACTCAGCACGGAGCCCAACGTGGGGCTTGATCCCACAACCCCGAGATCACGACCTGAGCCAAAATCAAGAATTGGACACTCAGCCAACTGAGCCACCCAGGCGCCCCCATGAAGCATTCTTATGACTCCAATTTCAGTGACGAGAAGGTAGAGCAAGGCTGAGAGAGGGTCGAGTCTATCCAAGGTCGCACAGCTAGTGACTGGAAAGTTGAACTTGATCCCTCTGATTTGAAAGTCTGTGATCATTCCTCTACCCTTCCCTCTTTGAATTCAATGACCACTTCCTGCATGCCGAACAGCTTATTACCAAGACGAGCAAGGCTATGCTTCAGTAATAGACAACCCCTGAGGGGTAATAACTTAAAACAACAAAATTTTATTTCTCACTACTGCACTTTCTTCCCAGGTCAGGCGGGGGCTCTGCTCGGTGCTGACCTCCCTCCCAGACCCAAGCACACACAGCAGCCACTATCTGGAATGCGGCCAGTATGTGTGGCAGAGAAAAGAGAGTCGGTGCCTCCCATACTGGCTCTTAGAGCTTCCACCTGAAAACGACAACTGTCACTCCCGTGCCTCGGTCAACGGCCAAAGCCAGTCACACGGTCATGTCCCACGCTGCTGGGGGATGGAGGGCCCTCCGTCTGCCCAAAAGACAGAGGCCCGGGAATACTTGGTGAGCAGCAGCGAGACTACCCTGGGGCTGACACGACCTCACCATGTTTTACTCCCGTCCAGATAGCACCAGGTGTCTTGCATCTGGCCTCCAACACAAAGGTGGGGAGGGGAGATGTATAATTACCTACAGTTGTCCAGAAAGACGTATTAAAAAGTCTGGTTTGGGGATGTTTTCCTTCCAAGTGTTTCCCATTTGTCAGACTCTGTTGTTACAGCAGATAATTCTGTCAAGACCTCTCAAAACCCAGGCTGAGATTTATCTATCCATAACCCCCAAATTCCTCATTCAGAAGAAAAAGGATTCTACAAATATCTCCAGCCTCATTTCCTTGGGCATGACCTATTCTGACTCTCTAACGTCCCCTGGTCAGGACAAACCATGCTGAATCCGGAAGGCGGTAGACGCCAGGACCCAGAGCTAATGGGACCCAGAAGACAAAGGCTGCCCACACAAGTACCATCACCAGTAGCTACTGAATATTCTGCATCTGGCAAGTTGTAGCATTATACATGTATTCATTCAATCAACAACTGTGTACTGAATGGATACAGCACTGGAGTTACAAGCACAGCTCTGGAGCAAGAGGACTTCTGTCCGAATCCCAGCTCCCCTGCTAATTAGCTGTATGACTTCTCAGAGCCTCAGTCTCCCCATCTACAAAAATAAGGAACATAATACTTATCTACTTCACTGAGTTGAGAGGATTAACTGAGCTAGTATGTGCTGGGCACTTACAACACTGTTACCTCCTTACAAAGCACAATGTAAATATTTGTTATTATTATTACCACATGCCAGGCATCGTCCTATATAATGGAGAATACGGCAATGAATAGAAGAGAGAAGGCTGCTGTCCTTATGGCACTTATAATCTAGTGAGGGAAAGACACTTTATTAAGCAAGCAACCCCTGATCCAGCCATACCTAAAGCTAATGCTACATCCATGAACTTGCCGATTTCCTGACACATTCTTCTTCTTTGCCAGTTTCCTGAGGCATTAGGACCGGTTCAAGCTGAGTCTCTCTCCACTGTGATCAAATGTGTCCTGATCAATTCAAAGCTCCAAAGCCTAAGCTCTTTCTAGTCTGCCTTTCAGCATCTTTTTAGCTGAGGGTCTGTCAGTTTGCACCTAATACCATCATCAGTGTGTCAAATCTGTTAAATCACCTAGTGAGGCCCCTGAATATTCAGAGCAGTCTTTAGACATAGTTGGAAACTATACACAGTAAATTATAACAAGCATGAAATGGAAGCATGGTGTGGCTCATTCCACAAGAGAGCAATAAAATCTGTCTTGATGCCTAAAAGTTCTATAGAAACCATGACTGTGTCTTAAAATCATATGTATACATTGTGTGTGTGTATATATGTGTGTGTGTATATGTGTGTGTGTGTGTGTGTGTGTGTGTGTGTATACGTATGTGTGTGTGTGTATACCTCATCCACTAACTAAATTAGATTTTCTCATGTCCTAATTAAGGCAGCCCTTAACATAAGAAGGGTAACTTCTTAATCGCCAGGTAATCCCAACAATATAACGCATTTGTCTCACTCCTTGAGAGCCCCCCGCCACCACATCCAGAGAATGTCTGCCACCCTGAGGAGCAAGGAGTGAGGAAGACCGGAGAGTCAGGGGATGTCAGTGAGACATGACTGGGTTTGGAGTCTCATGGGTCTAGTCTTGAATGTGGCCCCATCACTTATTTATTGTGCACCTTAGTTGGGATCTCCCTTAAGACAAGCATGCAAGTGCAAGTGGTTTACTGAGGAAGAAAATGAGACAGGGTACAGAAGCGAGACAAGGGAGGGGAGGCAGACAGTGGAAAGCGAATCATCTAGCGAGTTGAATCCTGCAGGGAAACCCTGGGAGACAGAGAGGCAAAGGGTGAAACACATCTAGTCATGGGCTGGTTTACGTTCAAGGAATGACTCTCCAAAAAAAAGAAAAGAAATAAGGAAATAAGGAAGGAAGGAAAGAAAAAAGGAAGGAAGGAAGGGGAAAGGAAAGAAAGGAAAGGAAAGGAAAGGAAAGGAAAGGAAAGGAAAGGAAAGGAAAGGAAAGGAAAGCAAAGGAAAGAAAGGAAAGGAAAGGAAAGGAAGAAAAAGAAAGAAAGAAAAAGAGAAAGAGACCCTGATATGTACTGTTTGCTCATTTCCATGGTGTAAACACCCCCACCCTGGCTGACTTCAAACTACCAACGTGATGACCTTGAACAAGGAGTTGGGGGAAGATGTGCACGACCAGCCCTCACACACTGTGAGCACGAGCTATCCACCAACAAACGTCAGTCCCCAAGAGAGGGATGCTCCCCGGCGGAGGTGTGACTTTGCCCAGACCTCCATGTGTCATGTGCTGAGCAAAGTCATCACAGGCACTTGTGTGGATGAGCAGACACTCAGAGGTAAGGGTTAGGCTACATGGGAAACACTGAGAGCACCTGCTACCTTGTGTAACTGTGGAAGATCCACTTCATGTCTCTGCCCTCAGCGCTCCGTCTGTAAAATGAGGACTCATTCACTCTCTGCACAAATGTTTATAGAGTGCTTACTATGCGCCAGGCACTGTTGAGGCCCCTGGGAATATGACCTTGAGTAACACTCACAAAGTCACTGTGATGGAGCTTACAGTCCAGTGGAGGAAACAGCCTCTAGACAGGCAAACCACAAAGGAATAAAGACCACTTCAGGGTCAGAGAGGGTGACGGGACCGAGATTAACTTGGAGGAAGGAACATGAACAGGAAAACTTCCTGAAAGGGTACCATTTAGGGTACACATGTGAGTGTGTCCTGTGAAGAAGGTCTGGGAAAGAGCACTCCAGGCACAGGGAACTAACTGCAGATACAAAACCCTCACGGTGGGAAAGCACTCGGCTTGCCCACACATGAGAATGGAGATCAGTGGGGCTGGGTGAGAGCGAGTAGGTCAAAGCTAACAGGGGACGAGACCAGAGCTACAGGAGTCGGTGCACAGGGTGCCTGTGCAGCTTCATGAGGGCCTGGGAGAACACACCCTTGAAGATTTGTTATGAGGGTGAAATGAGCTCCCCCGTGTCCACCAGGCAAGACCCATTTTATTAGCCCGGGAAACAGTCACATCTCTAGTTTCACCAATTAATTTCATGCCTTCCTACTACGCTTACTGGAGCAAGAAATCTAGTATCTCCCTCTAGATTTCCCTTCCCATGGTCCAAAAATCCTGAAGCTTTAGTTAATCAAAAGGTTACTTGCAAACTCCAAATCCAGGGCCTCTCATCCACTGATTGGCCACCTTGTTTTCATCCCCTCATCCCCAAGGCTGCCACAAGGTGTCGCTGCCGATGGACAGTTCAGTACCGTCAGGCTGGGCTGTCTGCCTACGTGTCTGCCGATGCCTACACGGTCCAGTCCCTACAAAGGACACAGTGGTCCCCCTCCACACTTGAGCTCCCAGAAGCCACCTCTTTGAACTTGTATGCAAACACTCAAGCCCTGCAGCATATGCTCCCCGGGCCTTCAGGATCCTGTCTTACAGACCTGACTTGGGGCCATCTCAGTCTATTCCTAGTCTAGTGTAAAGGGAGTCAACAGCTGGGACAGTCCCTCTCCTCTGGGGTACTTTCGCTTCTGGAGTTCTGCTTTCTTTCTCCGCTAGCAGGCATTAGTTGGGAATATTCCCGTGTATCCAAATCTCTAAACTTCATAAAGATAGGGCTGGGACAGGAATGAGTAACACTTGATTTTCGTGACTTTATTTTGTATTAAGCTTTCTTTTACTCCATGCCTGGCCCTATGCTGAGGAACATAAATACATATTTACATAAATATAAATTCTGTTACTCATCACTATATCATCCCATTTGACAGATGAGAACATTGAGACACAGGAAGATTAAAACAGTAGCCCAAGATCATATGCAAATAAGTAACAGAAGCATGATTTGAAGATAAGCAGTCTGACAAGACAGCCCAAGCTTTTAAGGACTATGCTCAATAGCCTCTCTGACCCACTTCCTACTAGGAAATTCTCTATGCCAAGTGATGCACCTTCTCCCCAGAAATCCTTTTTGGCACCAGAGATCTTGAAACAGCAGGCTTGCTCAGGTGCTTGGTTGCACTCTATTCCTAGAACAACTTGCAAAGCAAAGAGGGTCAACACAAGTGACCGACCAGGTGATAAAGCAATCTCAAGCATGTTTTCATCAGACCTGCAACTCCAATTAACAAAAATCAATTTCTTAAAGTTTTTCTGGTCTTCAAAGGCTCGGCTGAGGTTGCCTGTTATGACCCTGAATTCTTGCCCAATCCGGAGAAGACAGGTAACAGCTTTCTTAACCAACTAAGCCACCCAGGAGCCCCTGGTAACAGCTTTCTTGATGTCAGAGGGACCCAGGTATAAAGGGCCGGCCAACTCTAATTAACACCACTGGAAATTCTTTGCCATGTCTTTGTGAATTTGAAGTTATAAAGACTGGCTTGATGTGTCCTAAGAACCATGCTGGAATGCATTTATAATTCCTTTTTTTTTTTTTCCCCACTTTCCTTGTGACAATTCCCAGTTTGGGAAAAAGTCTGGGTTTACACTGTTCTCTGCTGGGGGTAATTTGATTATGGGACCCCCTCACCTCCCACCAGCCAGCCATGAAGTGGGTCACGGTACACACAGTCTCTGCCACAACTAACTTGGGGTTCAGCAACACCAGTGCCACAGGGAGGGCAGACACACTGGATCACCAAGACTGATTCCCTTATCCACTGAACCTCCACTTTCTATCTATGAAACCGGATTAATCATGGATTTTATACTCCATGTTTTATGATGCTTTGGCATTTGGGGGCCTTCTGGACTCAGGTGGGGACTGTCCCTCCCAGAGTTCACTAATTCCCACAAACAGAAAACAATTTTCCTTTGAGCATCTCTGAAATGTGAACCAATTAATCACCAATCCACATCACCCTATCTGCCTTCTTTTATCATGTTCCTGCAGTCTGGGTCACTATGT
Organism: Panthera onca; assembly: GCF_046562875.1. Classification (NCBI taxonomy): domain Eukaryota; kingdom Metazoa; phylum Chordata; class Mammalia; order Carnivora; family Felidae; genus Panthera; species Panthera onca. Next base: position 28,766,615 of record NC_138354.1, read on the forward strand.
CTCTGCCCTACATCATACCAAGGCCAGATACCAGACAACTAGGGGCCATCCCTGTAGCCCACATCCTTCTAAGGTTATTCAAAACAGCCAATCCTATGTTTGCTGCATGTACCGACCTTGCCTTGTCCATGAAAACCACAGTAAATGCTTGGACCCACACTTTCCCTTTGCTCCTCCTGCCTCCCGACAGGCCCTGGTGCTTCTCTACACAGCCCTCTCCAGCAGGGCGTGCCCCTTCTAATGGGAACTGGAGGTAACAAACCACCTTCTCAGTGGCAGCCGTCTTCTAAACTGTTGGCCTCACCAAACCTAAATAAAACCAAGATCTCAGGTACGTTTTTTTAAAATTTTTTTTTTTCCAACGTTTTTTATTTTATTTTTGGGACAGAGAGAGACAGAGCATGAACGGGGGAGGGGCAGAGAGAGAGGGAGACACAGAATCGGAAACAGGCTCCAGGCTCCGAGCCATCAGCCCAGAGCCTGACGCGGGGCTCGAACTCACGGACCGCGAGATCATGACCTGGCTGAAGTCGGACGCTTAACCGACTGCGCCACCCAGGCGCCCCTCAGGTACGTTTTTAAAAATAAATGAGTATCACAATGCCAGCTGATGGTATTATTTGCTTCTGAGCAACCAAAAGTGCCTAAATAAAGGGCATATCTCTTCCGAGGATGCTAATAAGCACAGGTAAGGTGGTGCTGGGGGACAGCGCTCTGGAAGGCATCAGAAGATCGTAATTCTCACTCACAACTCTGCCATTCATGGGCTGGGTCATTCAGGCATGTCCTATAATCCTATCCATACCCTCACCTACAACTAGGTCTAGCAGTGTCTGCCCTACTTATCCCACTGCGCTGCCGTAAGAACCATATGAGGTTGACGTGTCAAAGTTCTCCGTAAACTTGGAAACACCACCAGCAATAAAAATTCACTGGGCATGAGCTCCCAGGAGTCAGTACAGCATGGTGGTTAAGAGATGAAGCGCTTGGGGCGCCTGGGTGGCTCAGTCGGTTAGGCATCCGACTTCGGCCCAGGTCATGATCTCGCAGTTCGGGAGTTCGAGCCTCGCGTCGGGCTCTGTGCTGACCGCTTGGAGCCTGGAGCCTGCTTCAGATTCTGTGTCTCTCCATTCTCGGCCCCTCCCCTGCTCATGCTCACACTCTGTCTCTGTCAAAAATAAATAAACTTAAAAAACAAATTTGTTTTTTAAAGAGATGAAGCTCTTAAGTCAGGTTACTTGGGTTCAAATAACTTCAGGCAATTTAATTTCTCTAAGCCTCAGTTTCCCCACTTGTACAACGGTTACAATAATAGTACCTTCCCCACAGAACTGATCTGTAGGTAGGATACAGTGAGGGATGTTCACCAGAAACAAAGAGCAGGGTTGGGATTCATTGAAAAAACAAAATCTGTACTACACCTCCCAGGAAGGATAGACAAGCTAAAGATCCAGAGAAGGGGTTTGCTCCCACACTCCCTTCTAGAATAAAGACTCCAATAATTTGTACTAGTGACTTCCAGCCACGGTCACCCCTAGAGCTCAGTCTCCATGGTAGGTGACACATGGTCAGTGCTCAGTAAAAGTAAAGGATGGCTGGCAGTGAGAGGAACAGGATTCTCAAGGTCTCCCCTTCAGCTTCCCTTCTTACCAATGAGCAGAATCATGATTTGACCTCTCTGTCGACTGCAGTGGTACTGAAATCTGTTTCCAGAGCCTGCAACCCTAGAGAACTCCATCAGATATGTGTTGGGTACCTCAACCTCAACTTGTCCAAAAATGAATTTTTTCCTACCTCCCAAATAATTTTACTCCTACTTCTGGACCACCTTTCTCAGTGGATATCATTTCCATTCACCCAGTTACCCAAGCCAAAGATCACCACATGATCTTTCAGTCCTTCTCCTTTGTACTCCACATTCAACCAACAGCCATGTTCTCTTTCCTTCCTAAACCAAGGGCTTAATTTGGGATCCCTCTTTTCTCATGTGGACTTGTCTTCCTGGTCAAATATTGCATCTGGAGATCCAGCCATTGCATCCGAATCCCAGGCCAGCAATAGGAGGAATGGATTTAAAAAAAAGAAAGAAAGAAAGAAAGGTATGCCCCTTCCTCTGAGGAAATGTCTGTACTTAACTTCTCTTTGCATTTCACTGGCCACAACTAAATCATAGGACCACAGCAAGTTTCATGACAAACTGCAAACTGCGGGAGTTTTTTGTTTGTTTTATTTTGTTTTGTTTTTAGCCAAATCCATGTCATCCTAATTAAAATTGGGGGTTAAGGTTCTTTTCTTCCTCAAAAATTCAGTCTTGGGGTACCTGGGTGGCTCAGTTGGTTGAGCATCCGACTTCGGCTCAGGTTATGATCTCACGGTCCATGAGTTTGAGCCCCGCGTCAGGCTCTGTGATGACAGCTCAGAGCCTGGAGCCTGCTTTGGATTCTGTGTGTGTGTGTGTGTGTGTGTGTCTCTCTCTCTGCCTCTCCCCTGCTTGTGCTCTGTCTGTCTCTATCTCTCAAAAATAAGCTGTTAAAAAAAATTTTTTTTTTAAATTCAGTCTTAAAGTCATTAAATGGAATCAAACAAGGGAAGCATCCATGACAAGGGACAGAAGCCTTGGGTGTGAGGGTGTTGAAGCTGAAGATGGGTATGTAACCTGAATCTAACCACGAGAAAACACCAGATAACCCCCAAATGAGAGATCTTGTACAAAATAAATGGCCTTTACTTTAAAAGTACCAAGGTCAAGAAAGTAACAAGGGGACTAAAGAACTCTTTCCAAATGTGACGTAGTAACTAAATGCTATGTAGGACTGTGGACTGGAACCTTATAAAAGACATTACTGGAATAGTCAGAACGTGAATGGGGTCTGCAGATTAGATGGTAGCAATGTATCAATTTGAATTTCCTGGTTGTGATGGTTTTATTATAATTATGAAGGATAAGGCCCTTTATTAAGAAATACACAGTAAAGTATTAGAAAATGATGGGCATCACATCAGACACTTATTCACAAACGATGGGGGGTGGTGAATTATTTGTACTGTAGCTGTAAGTTTTCTCCCAGTTTGAGATATTTTCCCAAAAAGGGGCAAGGGGGGATGGTTAGAATTAGGACTTTATTTCAGAGAAGGAAGGAAAAAGGGAATATGGGTGTTTGGCTATGCAGATAGCAGGCTCCCTCACAGATGGTACTTAAATAATGCATCTGAGGAGGTTATTCCAAGGAAATAATACTTAAAGCCAGAGCTAAAGATAAAAAGAGAGCCATCTATATGAAGAGCAAGGAGACAAACTTTTCAGGCAGAGGAAATAGCATGTGCAAAGTAGCTGCACTTGCTTCAGAGTTATAACCCCCACATTGTGGTTGAAAATAACAAATAAATAGCAACATGGTTGAAAACATACTGTGATTGCTTCAGAAACGTAAGTAAGCCCCACTGTAAGCAGACACATGTATCAGTCAGCTATGGCCATAATAATGCTATAGAACAAACAACCACGAATTCTCAGCAAGCATTTATTTCTCATTCAAGCTTTTGTGGGTTAGCTACAGCAACTCTGCTTGAGGCTGCAGGTCTGCAGTTATGCTGGGGTGACTGTACTCCATGAGTCTGTCATTTTTCCAAGGCTGGTAACTAACAAAGGCATGCTGTTCTCATGGAGAAGGCAGAAGCACAAGAGGGCAAGCCTCATCACATAAGCACATTTCAGGCATTTAATCGAGTTACATTTGCTCACACCCCATTGGCCAGAGAAAGTCACATGACCAATCCAACAGTCAAAGGGTGGAGAAGTAACCTACACTCACGTCAGGGCAAAGTTACATGGCCTCACCCAGTGAGGTCAAGAGGCATAGAATGAATATTTATTCAACAATATTCGAATCTACCATAAAGCTCAAACACTTCGCAAAAGAGCCTCAGTTGGAAATAGCTTCCATCTAATCTACTTAACTACTAGATAAGGAGGGAATATGGTGAATGACAAAGCTTTTTAAGAATTTTGTATGCCCTAGATACGCTGGGGGGGGGGGAGGGGCTCACCAGATGGTATTTCAAACATATTACAAATTTACCTACATCCTACATTACATGGATTTTTTGCTATCAAATATTTTTGAGAAATTTTCTAAATTTTGCTTCTGAAATTATTTGGCAATAAGTGACTTATTTATTTTTTGATTGGATATGATTTCTTGGCAATCTCCATATTGAGAAGCTCTTGAAAGTGGGAAATGATAATTTCCCAGCGTTTTCAGATGTAATGAAGTCTCTATGAACACTAAATTTAACAATTAGCAATATTGACAAAGTAGCACAGTTTGTAGGAAATTTTTTAAAATATTCATTAACTTCAACTTTGCTGTTTTCTTTCTGCATTTTGGAGTCAATATTTTTCTTTTCCTTTTTTTTTTTTTTTTTTTTTTTCAGCCACAAACATTTTGGTAGACGCTTAAAAAACTCATAGATCCCAGAAGGGCCCTGACCCTAATGGGATTAAATCAAGGCTAACTTGGATTGGCCATGAAATGCATACCCCCTGACGACAAACTCCTCGCCACAGAAAAATTAGAACCTCTAACTACAACAGAACCCAACACATCTAGAAGCCTCGCTGCCTGTGCAAAAGGGTGAATGGTTCAGCTTAGCTGATCTCAGAGCCCTTAATCACATGCACAATGCCATTCACACTGCATCCACTCCATTTGTAAGGCAAATAAAAATGTCATCTTCCAATCTTGGCTCATTTCATCTTATATGAAAAGTCTCCCTTCCCAATGTCTTCCTATCATTTCCGTGTTGTGATTAAAAAAACAACAGGTAACAAAAGCTGGCCCACCAGCTGGTCCTCCAAGGACCATGATGTGATTGAAGGAGCAATAATTTACCCCAATGCCCCGAGGAAAGTCTGCTCAATAATGTACCACAGCTCGAGTTAATGGTGGCAGAGTTAGTTTCACTGAACACGACAAATTGCTCGCTTTCAATTAGTTATACACACATTAAAGGGAGGCAACATACATTTGCAGCAAACATTTGTATGGACATGAGTTGTCACAAAAATTTAGCTCTCTGCCTCTTCTTGCAATTTGGCAACATTGTAATGATCACCAACCATAGAGGAAATTCCGGAAAAGTAATGAACACTAATCTCTGTGGCTGTCCTGCATCGAGCTCCTGCTCTGTGCCAAGCACTTTACATGTGTAAATGGGACAGTTTAAGTACTGAATGAAGTCACATTTATGCTCCTTAGCGTCCCCATCACCTAGTTCGGCACATGGAACATGTTAGCCACTCAAGAAGTACTTGGGTGGGGGCGCCCGGCTGGCTCAGTCAGGTGAGTGTCAGACTCTTGATTTCAGCTCAGATCATGATCCTTAGGGTCATGGGCTCCAAGCAGGCACAGCCTGCTTAAGATTCTCTCTCTCTCCCACCAAAAACCATAAAATACCTAGGAATGAATCTAACCAAAGAGGTGAAAAATCTATACACTGAAAACTGTAGAAAGCTTATGAAAGAAATTGAAGAGGACACAAAAAGAAAATGAAATAGTATTCCATGTTCCTGGGTAGGAAGAACAAATATTGTTAAAATGTCGATACTACCCAAAGCAATCTAAACATTCAATGCAATCCTTACCAAAAGAACACCATCATTCTTCACAGAGCTAGAACAAACAATCCTAAAATTCGTATGGAACCAGAAAAGACCCCGAAAAGTCAAAGCAATCTTGAAACAGAAAACCAAAGCAGGAGGCATCACAATCCTGGACTTCAAGCTATACTACAAAGCTGTAATCGTCAAGACAGTATGGTACTAGCACAAGAACAGACATTCAAATCAATGGAACAGAATAGAGAACCCAGAAATGGACCCACAAACGTATGGCCAACTAATCTTTGACAAAAGAAGAAATGGAATTTATTCAATGGAATAAAGACAGTCTCTTCAGCAAATGGAGCTGGTAAAACTGGACAGTGACATGCATATAAATGAACCTGGACCACTTTCTTACACCATACACAAAAATAAACTCAAAATGGAGGAAAGACCTCAATGTAAGACAGGAAGCCATCAAACTCCTCGAGGAGAAACCAGGCAAAAACTTGTCTGACCTTGGCCTCAGCAACTTCTTACTCAACATGTCTCCCGAGGCAAGGGAAACAAAAGCAGAAATGAACTACTGGGACCTCATCAAAATCAAAACCTTCTGCACAGCAAAGGAAACAATCAGCAAAACTAAAAGGCAACTGACAGAATGGGAGAAGGTATTTGCAAATGACATATCAGATAAAGAATTAGTATCCAAAATCTGTAAAGAATTTATCAAACTCAACACCCAAAAAACAAATCCAGTGAAGAAATGGGCAAAAGACATGAATAGACACTTCTCCAAAGAAGACATCCAGATGGCCAACCAACACATGAAAAAATGCTCAACTTCACTCATCATCCAAGAAATGCAAATCAAAACCACAATGAGATACCACCTCACACCTGTCAGAATGGCTAACATTAACAACTCAGGCAACAACAGATGTTGGTGAGGATGCAGAGAAAGACGATCTCTTTTGCACTGTTGGTGGGAACACAAGCTGGTGCAGCCACTCTGGAAAACAGTATGGAGGTTCCTCAAAAAACTAAAAATAGAACTACCCTACGACCCAGTAATGGCACTACTAAATATTCATCCAAGGGATACAAGGATGCTGTTTCAAAGGGGCACATGCACCCAATGTTTATAGCAGCACTATCAACAATAGCCAAAGTATGGGAAGAGCCCAAATGTCCACCGATGGATGAATGGATAAAGAAGATGTGGTATATATATATACAATGGAGTATTACTTGGCAATCAAAAAGAATGAAGTCTTGCCATTTGCAACTACATGGATGGAACTGGAGGGTATTATGCTAAGCAAAATTAGTCAGTCAGAGAAAGACAAATATCATATGACTTCACTAATATGAGGACTTTAAGATACAGAACAGATGAATATAAGGGAAGGGAAGCAAAAATAATATAAAGACAGGGAGGGGGACAAAACATAAGAGACTCTTAAATATGGAGGATAAACAGAGGGTTACTGGAGGGGTTGTAGGAAGGGGGCTGGGCTAAATGGGTAAGGGGCATTAAGGAATCTACTCCTGAAATCATTGTTGCACTATATGCTAACTAACTTGCATGTAAATTTTTTTTAAGTGTTTATTTTTGAAAGAGAGAGAGACAGAGCACAAGCAGGGGAGGGGCAGAGAGAGAGGGAAACACAGAATCTGAAGCAGGCTCCAGGCTGTGAGCTGTCAGCACAGAGCCTGATGAGGGGCTCGAACTCACGAACCATGAGGTCATGACCTGAGCTGAAGTCAGACACTTAACTAACTGAGCCACCCAGGTGCCCCATAACTTGGATGTAAATTAAAAAATAAATAAATCATTTTCAAAAATAAAATAAAATATTAGGTAATGAAAGAAAAAAATAAAAAATAAAAGGAAAAATATCTCTTCCTCCCCCTCTGTCCCTCTCCCAGGCTCTCTCTCTCTCTAAAATAAAAAAAATAAAAAATAAATTTAAAAAAAGAAGTATTTGGGTGAATAAATGAAAGATTCTCTTTGACCATATAAGACCCTAAGGTGAGTTAAACCACCCATCTATCAACACTCCATTCACAAGAAGAAAGAGGGCAAGGCGTAAAAAACCAGCTCACCAGCAATAGCCCTATTCTCAAACAAAACTTAGCTTAGAAGCCAGTGGAACTGTGGAGAGAAGGACGTCCATCAGGGGAGACTCAGCATGCTCAGTTCCTTCCCAAATCCTAACATCCACTTCCCAGGAGCCCACCATGCTATTTTCTGTCTTCCAGTGATTTGTCTCTAGGTCCTTCTTTCTCCAAGAGTAGGACCTTGTGATTCCAAGCAAGTATCTTGACTGCACACATTCTTAAAACAGTAAGTCACTTGTTCACCCCTGCACTGAACAATTTGGTGAACTGTTGACAATTTGGTCAGGTGCTGGTGATACTGCAGTGAGTAACACACAGATGTGGTCCCTGTCCTCATGGAGCTCACAGTCCAGTTGAGGAATCAGACAGTCAAACAAACACAGTAAGGGATGTATAATCAGAAACCTAATTGCTCTGTAGGGAAGGGAGACGGTTTCACAGCAGGGAGTTGTGGAAGGCTTCCAGAGATAGTGTCTGGGTTCTGAAGAATGAATAGGAACTAAATGGGCAGCTAATGTGGATTAAGGTGGTTCCACAGAAGCAGCAGCATGTGCAAGAGTCCTGTGGCAGGGTGCCAAACCCAAGGAGTGAGAAGTAGGAGATGAGGGTAAAGAGATGAGCAAGGTCCTGACCATGCATGACCTTGTAAACCACATTGTGGATTTTGATCTTCATCCCAAAATCAACACAAAGCCATCAGGAGGTAGCAAACCCTGATTAGCCAAAATCTTCAATTAACTATATCCTTCTCTGCCCTTGCATTTTAGGAGAAAGGAGCTAAGAAGTCAAAACATGAGGTGATATGACTTCAGTTTAAAGGAATTCCAGGACTGGGGGCACCTGGGTGGCTCAGTCGATTAAGTGTCTGACTCTTGATCTCAGCTCAGGTCATGATTTTCCGTTTCATGAGTTCGAGCCCTGCATCCAGCTCTGTGTTGTCAGTGCTTCAGACCCTCCGTCTCCCTTTCTCTCTGCCCCTCCCCAGCTCATGGGTTATTCTGTCTCTGTCTCTCTTTCTCTCTCACTCAAAAATAAATAAAGTTTAAAGAAATAAATTAATAAATTAAAGGATTTCCAGGATCTACCTCAGGTTGGTCCATGTGTGTTTCGTCTCATACACTATGTTAACTGTTCCTATTGACCATTCATGGTGTGCCAGGCACTGCGACGATGTATACTTTATACACAGCATCACATTTCATCCTCCCAGTAAGATTCAGGACCTATCACTATCCCCATTTTACAGATGAGGAAACTGAGGGTCACAGGTCAGTAACTTGTCCCACATGACATAGCTACTAAGGAGCAGAGCCAGGACTCAAACCCACATGACTCTCCAAAGCCATTCTCCTACCCATAGTGTCAAAGCCATATTGTCCCATCTGGGGTCTCAGGAACTAAAAGTTTCAGACTTCTAATACTTGGGTCCTGGGACAGGCAAAACGGGTGAAGGGGAGCGGGAGAGCCAGGCTTCCAGTTATGGGGTGAATAAGTCACAGGGACAAAAGGTGCAGCAGAGGGAATATAGTCCATGGTACACCGTGGCTTAGTGACAGATGGCAGCTACCCTTGTGGCGAGCCCAGCAGAACATACAGAGAGCTCGGATCACTACGCCTGAAACTAGCGACACTGTGTATCGACTATACTTCAATTAAAAAAAACCATTCAAAACAAAAACTCAGGTCCTGCAGGCTCCTTAAACATCAAAGGAAGTCTGGTAAGAGGAGATGTTTGCAGCAAGTCACAGCAGGAAATGACATTTTAGAGGAACAACACAGAAGAGGGAACCTCCGCGGCACACCCGTAAATACGGGAGGGAGGGAGGTCAGACAGAGCAGGCCGAGACCCAGAGGTGCGCCTGACTACAGCGGGTCCTGGATGTGCATTAATTAAAGCCACACTGACATGGAGTTAGGAGAAGTAAGGCAGCCACAGACACACATGGTTATATAAAACCATGTTTTCGAGGTGTGGCCCACTGGCATCACGGCAAGATGCTTTATCACACCGCTGCCTGCACTCTGAGCTTGAAAATGATGCACCGGAGTCAACAGGCTTCGGCCTGGGAAGGAGACAGATGCAAAGGGAGAGACGCTTTGCCCACTTTTTAATAAACGCGACCAGGGGAGAGAGTTGGCGAGCAATGTCCCGTCTCCCAAGTCTAAGACTCCACATGAGCAGAGGCCAGGGAGACAGTGGGACAAAAAGGATATGAGCCAGGATAACAAGTAACACCTTCAACAAGCCAGAAGAGTCATTTCTTTTCTTCTCCGTTGACTCTGAGCCCTGGAGAAATGCCACAGCAATTTATAGAAAGAACAGTTAAAGGTAGACAGTGCCTAGATATTATTTCTGCCAGCTCATGTTAGTTCGTTTGGTAAACATTTTGCATTTGCAAGTTGACACAGTTTAATAATAACTGTCAATGCCAATGATAAATGCCACCGTGATGGCGCAAATACCCTTCTGGGCTTGGGGAGGTGGTGCGGTGGGGGCTGGCTTCCTTGCCTCCTGTCCTTTCAGTTGTTATTAATAATGATGACGGTAATTCACATTTGTGTAGCTTTGTGATCTCAGAAAGCTTCAGGCTATCCGAGAGCCCCCACCCACCCTACTGCGTTCGCTCCCTCCACAGTGTGCACGATCTGTTCTGGCCCTCTCTGGAACCTTTGACAAGGTCAGACGAAGCCATACAACTCAGCAGCATCCATGAAAAAGGAACCACAAACTAAAATGGCTGCAGAATACAAGAAGGTACATTAAGAAAGAAGGAGGGATAAAAGCAATAGGGAAGGGTGGGGGTCTGTGGCAAACCAGAGAGCATGCCCCGTTCAAAGGTGGGTCAGCTGCTTCTCATCTCGTACCTGCCATCTGTTTCCATGTGGAAACACAGGCCCAATGCTGCCAGATCTTCCAATATACTAAGAGGAACTAAAAGGCCAGATGTTATACAAACCTCTCAATTAGTACGTGATTACAATTGGATCTTTTTAAACATCATACCAATCAAGCAAAATACATTTGCGTGATGGAAATAGTCCTTGGGACCCCAGCCTGTGACCTCTAGAGCCATACCTGTAGGGGGCTGTTAAGTTGGAACTTTATCAATTTGATAAAAGGGTTCACCACGTCAGACCGAGCCACAATTTAAAAGAACAACTCTTTACAGTTTTACACGTACTAGCATTCACCGGGTTGCCATTAACAGGAATCCAACTCAAAGTGGCTTAAGCAAAAACGGGGATTTAATAAAATGACAGTTGGGGTGCCTGGGTGGCTCAGTCAGTTAAGCGTTCAACTTCGGCTCAGGTCATGATCTCCCAGTTCGTGAGTTCGAGCCCCACATTGGCTCTCTGCTGTCAGCTCAGAACCTGGAGACTGCTTTTGATCCTCTGTCCCCCTCTGGGTCCCTCCCCAGCTCATGCTTTCTCTCTCTCAAAAATAAATAAACATTAAAAAAATTTTCTTGAAAAAAATACTACTCTACTCCTGAAGGCAAGACTATGCTGTATATTAACTAACTTGAATTTAAATAAAAAATAATAAAATGAAATAAATAAATAAAAATAAAGTGATAGTTAAAAGAAAGGTTAAACAAAACAAGGGGATGGTAGATAAGAGAGTACGCTTCAGAAAGATCTGGAACCAGGGCCCCAGAGCTCACCAGGGCTCATAGGACCCTGTCTTTCACCTCTGTCTCCCTCTGAACATCAGATTCATATCTCCCACTGCAAACTGGCCTCCTCCCCAACCACCGAAGTTCCCAAGATTTGCATCATGGGCCTCCTGTGCTCAAGGAAGTGCTGATTAATATTACGTTCCACACACAACTCCCTGGCCGCCACAACACCAAACAAGGGAAGACTTCTGATTGCACCAGCTTAGTGCAGGTGCTCCTAGGTGGGCAATCCACCTGTGGGCCAGCTTCACTGAGATGCCCTCCCCCTGAGCAAGGCAACCTTGGCCAGGGGGTCAACATGGAAGAGTTTTACAGCCCCCGCCACGGTCCTGCAGAGGGTGAAGCTGTTGCCGGAGAAAAGTGGGTTCCTGGGCATAGATGGGTCCAGAGACCCACCACTGTCTGTTCGTTCTACATCACAGACAGTGACTTGGAAGGAGAGTGACTATGGTGGTCACCCCACAGGGCTGCACAGCTCATTGCCCAGCTGCCAGGAAGTTGGCTCCTGACAGATCACCACTGAGTCTGCCTCAGAAATCCCCCTTGGCCAGAGAGAGCTGCCTCACCCCAGGGGGCAGTCCCCATCTCAAGCTGGGCACAAGGCTGAAGGCCTTTCCCAGCTTCAGAGCTCCAAGTGGGATTAGCTGAGGCTTCCACAGCTACCTCATCACAAGCTAGCCTTCCCCTTTGCTTAATCCTGCTTCCCTCACTGCTTCGTAGGACTGTCTCCCCTGCCAACTTCCTGCAGGCAAATCTCCATCTCAGAGTCTGTTTCTGAAGAAGACAACCTAGGAGAGTTGATATCAAGAAGGAACCCAGGACTCAGATTCTAAAATGTACTGTGGCGCGGGCTCACCCACTGCTGACGGGCAGGGAGAGCCCAGGGCTGACGGAAGGTGGAACTGTCATCCCTTTTGGAATGCCGTGGCAGCACAATCGTTAGCCTTACCACAAGAGGCGATCAGGGGTAGGGTACTGGTGGAAGGGGGCATGTGACAGCTCAGGAGTTTGAGAGGTTCGGGAGAAGTCCCAACAGATCCAGGACTCGTATACGTGGAGACAGAAAACAGATTCGACTCCAAATCCTTAGCACAACACAGACCTTCCCAGAGAATGGGGCTCAGTCATTTATGCTGAGAAATAGTTCCCCTTTCAGGTTCAGTCTCCTTGCATGCAAAAAGGGAGTCCCTTGACACTTAGCCGGGGCGCCTGGGTGGCTCAGTCGGTTAAGCGTCTCTTGATTTCAGCTCAGGTCACGATCTCACAATTTATGAGATCAAGCCCTGCATTTGATTCTCTCTCTCCCTCGCTCTGTGCCCCTCCTCCACTCATGTGCACTCTCTAAATAAATAAATAAATAAATAAATAAATAAATAAATAAATAATAAATTAACATTTAAAAAAAGGGAGTCCCTTCCTGAAATACCCTATGTCTGAAGATGGTAGGTAGATGAACAGATAGATGGGATGGACAGACAAGACTTGATGGACAAACAGTATACTTCTCACTGTCCCATGTCAGGAGGACTGCCAGAGGGAGGGCAAGGACCCATCGGTGCCTCCCATGGGCCCCTAAAGAGAGAATACAGCACCCACAAAATAGCTCCAGGTATGCCACGATCAGCAGATGTCCCAGAGACGCAAAAGGACCAGCGAATGACTTGACCAATCCTGGGGTGAAGTGAGCATTACTCACTCCTGCTCAGAGCAGGCAAAGGGCAGAAGAGGCCTGGGGGCTCTAGCCACGAACCTGTAAGCCCAGTCTGTCCACGACCCCCAACTCTTCTGTGGACCCCCAACAATTGGTTCTGATGCTCAGAAGGTGCAGCTGAATGTCTTCACTGGTTACAAGGCACCTTCTCATCTCTCATCACCCCAGACTTTCACAGGAGCCATGTGGGGCATACAGGCCATTTCTTCCATTTTCCTAATGAGGAGCCAAAGGCTCTGATAACCTGGTGGCTCGCCCCAGGTGACATAGCTGAAAAAGACAAGCAGGATGCCAGCCCCAGCCCCGGGCTTTCATTCCTCTGCTCTTGCACACATCCAAAGCCCACGTGGATGGAGAACATGTGTCTGGGAGACAAGCCAGGTACAGGAAAGCATTCAAGTTCCCATCCCCACCCAGTGGGTCCCTACTTCACTCACTGTGCCTTCACCCAAACCAGCTTCTACATCTCCACCCCCACCCCCACCCCCACCCCAGGCCTTCCCTGGGCCCTTCCAGCCCACATACATACATCCAACGTCTTCATACACCCAAGCCCTATCATTCCTCCAGGCTCCATTGGAGGCCAGCCTCCCTGGTGGCTCCCCCTGGATTCCTGCCTCCCTCCTGGACCTTGGCCTCTGGTTTCTGACAGCCTGAGGTCTCAGGCTTGGATCAAATGTTCTCTGCAGGGCCCACAACCCCTGGGTGCCTATTTTAGGAAGCTTCCCTCATACGCATTAAGACATAAAAGCTCCCAGCAAGACTGACAGCTCCTTGCACATGAGGCAGGGCTGAGTTAAGGATCTGGGTTAGGGACTAAATGTGCCCCCTCCATAAAATTCCTATGTTAAAGCCCTAACTCCCAATGTTATAATATTAGGACCCAAGGCTGCTGGAGATCAGGATTAGATGAGGTCATGAAGGAGGGCCCCATGATGGGATTAATAACCTTATAAGAAGAAGAGAGCTATCTTAGTCATGTGAACACACAAGGAGAAGGTGGCCATCCACAAGCCAAGAAGAGTCCTCACCAAGAATCAAATTGGCCGACACCTGAATCTTAGACTTCCAGACCACAGAACAGTAAGAAATCAACGTTTGTTGAAGGTGCCCAGTCTACAGTATTCTGTTACGGTGGCTCACTCAGACTAAGACAAGCTGCTTTTCATCCTTGAATGACACCCATTACCATGCACACAGCCAATCTAGACTTGGTTCAACACCACATCCCTGAATCACCTGTGGGAGTCTCAGGCCAGGGAGATGCACAATGGGGATTATGGCGGAAGAGGAGGAAGGGACAGACAGAGGCTGTCCGGACACAGCCTCTCAGCAGAGGCGCCGGGAGCCCTGAGAGCAGCTGGCCACGCCCTCCCTGGCACACTCTGCTCCTGCTCCCATCCCCACCAACTCCCAGCCTGACAACTGCCTAGCCCTCCGCCCTCTCTTCCCTCAGACACTATCAAGGTGGGAACCACTTCCCTAGGCAACCTCAGGACAGCCAGATGGCACCTGCCAGCAGCCCAGGGAGCCAGGCCCTGCCCACCTGGATCCCAAGGGCTATCTGATCTCAGCCCAGTCTACAAATCAGAGTCCCAGGAGAGCCAGAGGAAAACTGAGCTTCCCTGCCAGCTGGCCATGTGGTAGTCACTGGATGTTCAGATATTCCACAACAGAGGAAAGAGGTGTGATCAGGTCTTGAGGAGACAAAAGCCAGCTCTCTCTTCCATCCACGTCTCCCATTAACAAGCCAGAGAAGGACTCTTACAGGGTCTGAGGGAAGAGGCTGAGGAAAAGCATTAATGAGAAAGCAGGGGCGAGGCGACCAATGTGAAAAATACACGTTTATTATCACTCATGTGTCTTATGCTTCAGTAACCTTGTTTCAAGAAAATAAATTATTTGACCTATTCCTAATCTTTCTAGATTTACGTGGGGTCTTTTTAAGAATAGTTCACCTAAAGGGCACCTGGGTAGCTCAGTTGGTTAAGCGTCTGACTTCAGCTCAGGTCATGATCTCGCGGTGCATGAGTTTGAGCCCCGCATCTGGCTCTGTGCTGAGAGCTCAGAGCCTGAAGCCTGCTTCATATTCTGTGTCTCCCTCTCTCTCTGCCCCTCCCCCAATCCTGCCTGTGCTCACTTGCACTCTCTCTCTCTCTCTTTTTCAAATAAATAAACATTAAAAACATTAAAAAAAAAAAAAAAAAAGAGTAGTTCACCTGGACAGAAAAGTCAGATTTGCAGCCATGGAGCTGTGGCCATTTTCATTAGTTGATGGAGATTTGCATGACAAGGGAGATGATGTTTCTGGGAGAAAGGGCAGTTTGGTAGTGGAACCCCAAATTTGCCTTCACAATTGCCATCTTACTGAACTCTTTCTATTCCGGTCATATGTAATTACTGTACTGAGATACACCTGACATACAACATTGTATGATATATATGTATATACATGTATGTATATGTATACAACATATACAATATGTTGATCTGCGACGTGTGTGTGTTGTAACATGACTAATACCTTAGCAAGAGTTGACACCACATGACTTAACTCCTTGCAATCCGCCTGATACTTCTCAGGGTAGGTGCTGGAGAGAGGCTATAGCTTACAGACTGGCCTTCACTCTTAAATTCCACCACCAGCCCCCACCTTCCCCCCCACCCAATACCATGCCAGCACTCTGCCAGGTCAAAGTTCATATGAAGATGGTAAGGTCAATGGCTGAAAGACAAAGACAACTCAGGAGATGGTGGCGTCCAATATCCTCTCAAGCAGAACTTGTCGCCGATCTTCAGACAGAATGTGTCGTATTCAGAACTCTTGGCTCTGACCTGGGTGTTTAAACCAATTGTCTTGAGTGCTGGTGATAACTAGTTATTCAACAAAGCAACTGCAGCAACAACAACCCTCTACAACAACAATCCTGGTCCTTGGCCAGCCAACCAACAGCAAGTGAGCAGCGAGTGCGGGCTGCAGAAAGGAGAAAAACACCAACCTATCCTTGAAGATCTTGCGCCTGTGCAGGACAAAAAGAAGCCAAAGCACGAGGAAGTGATTCTTGAAGAGGCAGAGCTACTCAGGTAAACCTTGTCGAATGTGAGTGAGAAGGGTAAAGAAATGCGGATTTTCACGGGCTGGTACAAAAGGCTTTCCCCGATGCTACGGGGGAATACGGCAGTAAAAGGCCCCCAAGACATGTGGGTTGTCTGCGACAGACACATAATTCCACTTGAGGATCTCTCCTGATGCCTTCACTGTTTAGTCTTCCTTTTTCCAACATCAGTTGACATTTAGGGTTTGAAAACTGATGTACGGTCAAGGAAGCCTTTCTGGCTACAGCTCATGATGACCAGATCTGTAAAGCTGGACAGTTGCTAAGCAGTTATAAATTAAGGTTTTAAAAAAATTTTTAATGTTAATTTATTTTTGAGAGAGACGGGGAGAGAGAGAGAGCCACAGAGCACAAGCAGGGGAGGGGTAGAGACAGACAGCGACACAGAATCTGAAGCAGGGTCCAGGCTCTGAGCTGTCAGCACAGAGCCAGATGCGGGGCTCGAACTCAAGAGCCATGAGATTGTGACCTGAGCTGAAGTGGGAAGCTTAACCGACTGAGCCACCCAGGCACCCCTACAAATCAAGGTTTAGACGACCACACACCATTAGTGCCGGTGTTCAGAGTTAAGCAGGTGCGTGACTAAGTGAGCACTCAGTCTGGAAGGCCCACGGCAGTGACCCTGAGGGCAGGTACCCCCAGAGTAAAGGTGCTGCTCCCCCCAGCTGCATTCTGTCCATGCCCGCACAGCACGACACTCATCTGAGAAGCACCCAGTTAGTAAGTCTGATCCTGTTTATCAGACTTGCCCCGCCCTGCCTGCAGCCCCTTGCCTGCCATCCCCACTGACGGTGGAAGGAGAGAGGCAGCCTGTCACAGTGTGTCTGGAGTGCGGCTGAGAACGTGGGCTTTGGAGGCAGATGTCTGGGGCTAAACCCCAACTTGGTCACTCTCTGTGACTTCTTCCAAGCTAACCTCCCGGATCTAAGCTTCCTTATCTGTAAAACAGAACCTCAATGGCAAGAAGTGCTGAGGGAGTTCCCCAAGGTCTCTTTTAGAAGGGCACTAACCCCACCCATGAGGACTGCACCCTCGTGACCCACTCTCCTCCCAAAGACCTCACCTCCTAAAACCATCAAAACAAACGCCTTTTGGGGAGGGACACAAACGTTCCATCGACAGCACTTCCAAGGCTTTGAAGACGGGGTCCAGGTCGCCACAAGGGCATGGCAGAGGGAATAAACTGTGGACTTGGAGACTGCAAGGGTGTGGGGAGGGGTGGACAGACAGTCCTGGCTCCGAACGCCCACTCTACCACTTAAAGTCCAGGAAATCTCTGGCAAGCCACTTAACCTCTCTGAGCCTTGGTTTTCTCAACTGAAAAATGGAGATAGTAACTCCTAAGTGTGAAGATACTATGAATTTTCTGCCTAATGGTATACACTTAGAGTAAATTCAAGGCTCTTTCCTTGCTGTAAAAACTGACCTTTAGAAAAAAAGAAAATGGGCTTGCCTAGCCATTACAGACTACTGCTTTTTCTCATAACCTGACATGATACAGAAACATCCAACGAAGAAGCCGGCGGGCACTGAAATGTCAATTGTGAGATAATTAGTGATCACTGCAAGTCCCCAGCCCGTTCCCAAGAAAGCACGTGCACGGACCTCCTGGCCTCCAAACCAGGCTCCCAGAGCCCAGGCCTTCTGCTCTGGCTGATGCCGGGGCTCTGTCTCCTGGGGAAAGGAGTCTGATACATGAAAGAACTTTCATTATCTTTGCCCTGAAGCACCAGCAACTGCCTACAAAGAGCAGAGCTTGGAATGAAGGGCAGTGAGAAAGAAATTACTGTGTTTCCTCCCCAGGGGCTAGTCCATTTAGAAACGGGTAGATTCAGAGAAGTGTGTCTGTGTTTGTGCCCTCTACTTCCATGATTTCAGAGATGAACTGGTGACCAACCTTGACCACCATCCAACAGTTAGCCCCCTTCACATATGGGGGAATATGTCAGACCAAGTTCAAATGCAGGAGGACCATGCTTCTGCTAGGCCTCTTACAACCAGTGGAAGCTGGGGGCTTGGGTGAGTCCACTGGGAGCAGCAGTGATCCTCTCCACACCCCAAAACCCCCCAGTTTTCCAAGTCTGTGACTCTTTGAATCTGGGATTCGGGACGGCACATTTGTTCATCTACTCAGTATTTACTGAACACTTACAACGTGCCAGGATCAGGCTGAGCAGAGAGGACTCAGAAGGGACAAAGAAAGCATGGTCCTTGTCCTCAAAGAACTGGTCCTAATACAGGGGTTCTCATACTTGGCACTACTCACACTGAGGTCAACAGGATGGTGAGAAGCATCCCTGCCTTCTACCCAATAGCACTTCCAGTTGTGACAACGAGAAATGCCTCTAAACATCACCAAATGCTGTCTGTGGGCCATAATCCCCGTTGCCTCCCTGCAGCTAAGAAATACTGTTTTGACGGGAAGGCTACAGAAAGAAGAATGTAAGTTTTGGAGCTAGATGGACTGGAGTTCTCCCATCTTATGTGCTGTGTGACCTCAGGGGGATTACTTCTCTGAACCACAGTTTCTTTATTTGCAAATTATGGGCATTAATCATAGTTCTGCAAGGTTGTTAGAGATGAAGTGTATAAAATACTGCAGCACACGCTGTCAACAGGCACCCAAAAGCCATCTTCCCCACCCCAATTCTTCTAATTAACAGTTCCGTTCAGAGATCCTTCTCTCAGAAAAGATGGATCAGTCCCTTGGGGGGGAAGGTGGGAGGGGCACATGGAACCCAGAACGAGCCACTGAGATGTAGGGGGCATCAGAGGGAGGGGGCCCCCTGGGAAAGATCTTTCTCTCTGATAACAGGTTGATAAGGAGTGCAACGGTTTTAATATATGTACACAATTTCCTCAATACTCCTCCCTTCAAAAGATGGAACCCTTCTCTTGAGTGTGAGCTCAATTTAGTGACTCATTTGTAACGAATAGGACACAGAAGTGACAACATATGGCTTCCAAGATTAGAACATGAAAGGCCCTGCGGCTTCCCCCGTGTGCTCTCCCAATCACTCACCCTGGGGACGTGGCTGCCACATGGCGAGGACCCCCAGGCAGCCCTGTGGAGAGGCCCACAGCCGACAGCCAGCACCAAAGTGCCAGCCATCTGTGTGAGGCATCTTGGAGCAGATCCTCTTGCCCCGGTCAAGCCTCCAGAAGATCACAGCTCCGGCCAACGTTTTGACTGAAACCTCTCAAGAAACCCTGAACAAGAACCACCCGGCTGAACTGCTTCTGACTTCTGGCCACAGATAATGAATGTCCTTTAAAGACGCTGAATTTTGGAGTAATTCGTTAATGCAGCAAATAACTCATACGAGGAGAGGCAATCTGAACCTCCACACACCCCACCCCCTCCCAGGCCTGCCTGTTGACCTCATCAGATGAGGACACGAAGTGAGAGCCATCCCGGGGCCTGGAGAGGGAGGCCAGGAGAGTCTCGGGGATGCGAACCAGAGCCACAGGAACAATCCCGAAGCCCCCACTTGCAGACATCTTGTTAAAGGAGAAAACACTCATGTGCTCGGACCCGAGTCTCCTGGTCCCTGTAGCGTCACCCCTCAAGTGCAGTAACCGCTAGAGAGACAGCTACTATCCCCGTTTGCTCTGACTTCCCAAGGCTCCTCTCACGGATCCCAACCCTTCTCAGCTCTGCACCAGGTGCGCCCACATCCTGGAGAGGCTGGCGATGACGAGGGGCGGAAGGCACAGAACTGAGCAGCTTCGAGGCTGTCGCCTTTCACCCTTTATTCTGAGAGGTTGCATACTCCCAGCAGGCCAGGACCAGACTCCCGTGATCTTACTCATCTTGGGCTCTGCTGTAATAAAATAGCACAGACTGGTGTCAACACCAGAGCTTGATCTTCCCACAGTTCTGGAGGCCAGAGTCTGGAGGCGCCTGCACGGCCACGTTCTGGGGTGAGCTCTCATCCCGGCTTGCAGACAGCCACCTCATCACTATGTCCTCATGTGGCAGAGAAAGAGCGGGTTCTGGTCTCCCATCCTATTATCAGAGCACTAATCCCCTTAGGAGGGCCCTAGCATCAAGACCTTACCTAAATCTCATTACTTTCCAAAGGCCCACCTCCAAATACCCTCATACTGGGGGTTAATGCTCCAACATATGAATTCAGTCCACAGCACACGCCAAATCGTAGAAGCTTAAATTCTCTATTCTCGATACCGGAGAGGAAAACAACCAAGTGTCTGCTTTTCCTGCTCGTCATCGTATTTATAGAGGGCTATAGGTAGCTGGTTCTAAAATTTAAAGGTATGTGTCTTCAACAAAAGGTATTATATTTCAACTAGCCAATCAGAAGGCAACAAAAGCAAAACTAAACCGTTATGTTCAAGTTCAAAAGACTTGAAGCAAGGGGGCGCCTGGGTGGCTCAGTCGGTTGAGCGGCCGACTTCGGCTCAGGTCACGATCTCGCGGTCCGTGAGTTCGAGCCCCGCATCGGGCCCCTGTGCTGACAGCTCAGAGCCCGGAGCCTGTTTCAGATTCTGTGTCTCCCTCTCTCTGACCCTCCCCCATTCATGCTCTGTCTCTCTCTGTCTCAAAAATAAATAAACGTTAAAAAAAAAAAAATTTAAAAAAAAAAAAAAAAAAAAAAAAAGACTTGAAGCAGGGGGTGAATGAGGAATGGCAGAGTTAAGGTGTTCTGTATAATCATTTCGATTCTGTTTTAATGATGGGCCTCCTTCTAGTAATTAACCAGGCTTGGGCTCTGGGGCCCAGGGTCAGGCAACCACTTCCTAGTGGTGACCATGGCTTCCTTCACCTCTCCGTGCCTCAGTTTCTTCACCTACAAGGGGGCCATACGTTCAAAGAAGTAATGTACATGAAGTGCTTAGGACGGCATCTGGAAGGCAGTAAGCTCTTAATCCCACGTTGGCTATTTGTCATCATTGATGCCATTATCAGGATTACTGTCTTCTCCTAAGGAAAGACGGAGGCTGGCGGCCAGACAGGGGGACTGTGGAACCTTCCAGGGAGTAGCCCCAAGAACCGGTGTGAAGTAGAAGACGTGGGGAAGTGCAATGTGGCTCTAGATGCTGGGCCTCGGACTCCTGCACAGCTGGTTGCTCCATTTCCCCACCTACAACAGGGCGGTAAGACTTCCATCTCACAGGACCACGAAGAATGTGTAAGAAGCGTGAAACAGCGTCCTGGACGCATGTCCTGTTACATTCCCAGGCTCTGATGCCACCAGGGACCAGGAGATGGGAGTTTGAGGTACAAGAATGAATTATATCCAGGCTTTTCAGGGCAGTGAAGACTGCCTTCAGCAAACAGACGAAGACTCTGCCTAAGAAATAGAACGAAGTCAAGACTTTAAAAGCAAGACACATTGGGGAGCTCCTCCGGCAAACAGTGCCGGTGAACATACAAGAGCGATGTGCCCCAAATTCCAGCCCCCTTCAGGAGCTGGGGCTCTCTGCATTTCACGAGAAGCAGGGCCCTCGCCACTTTCAGAAGACGAACCTCCATCAGTCTTCACCAGGGTTGGTAAACCACGGCCTGTGGGCTAAACCTGGACGGCCATCTGCTTCTGTGTGGCCCGGCAGCTGAAAATGACTTTTACATGTTTGAGTGGCTAGAAAAGATTAAAACCCTAACGATATTTCCTGCAATGTAAGACTTACATGAAATTCAAATCCCAGTGTCCATAAGTAGGCTTGTTCAGGCAGGTATCATACACGGTTGCTTTCACATAACGACAGCAGGGGTGAGCAGCTACTCCAGTGACTGGGTGGTTACTAGGCTAAAATAGGTACTAGCCAGCTCTCCACAGGAAAAGATCCCTGGCTCAAGCCAGAGGTTTTCAAACTTAGTGTCCACCAGAATCATCTGAAGGGTTTATTCAAGCACAGATTGTGGGCCTCATGTCAGAGTTGCTGGGCTGAGGCCAAAGAATTTGAATTCCTAACAAGCTCCCAGGTGAGGCTGATGATGTTGGCCTGGGGACCACACTTTCACACTTCGAAAACTGCTGGTCTAAGTCAATCGTGGTAAATTCCATCTTCCGTGCCAGTGACTGCCTAGAAAAAGGGCATCGCAGTTCTGACCAATGAGACTCACGGAGAAGTGAGCTGAGAGCTTCTGGGACAGTGATCCCAGAAGTGGGTCCCAAGTGGAAGAGCTGGGCCCGCTTCTCTTTCGGCATCATCTCGAGACCAGGAGGACAAGAGCCACCTGCCGCATGTAGCAGAAGGAGCAGAAAGGGGGAAAGAGGCTGGATCCACCAGTACACAGCTAGGCCACAAGTGCACCAGCCACAGCGTCTCCGTCTGTGACACAGTAATTGCCATTATTGTCTAAGCCTCTTCAAATGGGGTTCTTAGGAGCTGCAAGCCACACATGTCCTAAGCGGTATCCCTCTTCTGTGCAGCCCCACCCAGGGTTCCAAATACACCCCCGACCACTGCAAGGACACCACCAATCTCAAGCCATGAGGGCTGGGGTCAGCGCATGGGCCACAGTACCCACCATCCCACAAGAGGGCAGATCTGGGGTAGGAAAAAGAGCATTATTTTTGGAGCCATAAAATGCCAGGTTGGAGCCCAAATTCCACCACTCAGTGACCATTCACCCCATACTCCCAAGATGGGACTTATGCATGCCGCATGACCAAGGCAGCCCTGTCTGTGAATCTGGGCAGGGTCCCTTTCTCTCCGGATCCTCATTCACCACCAGAGCCAGCATCGGCAACAACTCGCGAGGTCCCAGGCACAGGACTAAGCCTTTCACGTGCGTGATCTTACTGAAGCCTCAAAACAACCCCAGGTGGTAAGCACCATCCTTTCCCCCACCTTACAGCTCAAGAAACAGAGGCTCCAGAACGTCACACGGCTCGCCCGAGGCTGTACAATGTCTAAGTGCAGAGGGAGGATTCCAACTCAGATGTTTCTGGCTCAAGAACCCACATGTTTGATGTCGACGCTGTGACACCAGGTTTAAAGGGCAGGATATGTACAGGGTCCCACAGTGCATACGGGGGCTCAGGACACACTCCTGCATCTGATCATCTGACACAAGGTCTCACTCCTCTCCTCACCCACCGCTCGGACTAGAAAAGAGGGTGGAAAGACAAGTCCTTTCAAAAACTGGCCAGCTCTGGCCGGTCAGCCGGAGTGGAGCTGACACGAGCATCAGGGGGGATATTGCAAGATCACTCAAGATGGGGACCACGAGACGGTGCCCCGCGGGGACGGTGGCAGCAGCGTGTCCGCAAGGGCCCGGGCCTGCCCAGCGTCTCGTCAGCTCTGGTTCCTGGGCCGCAGCCCAGCCTTACCTGCCAGCTTGCACACCTGGCGGAGAATCTTCCGCTGCCCCCTCTGGCATCCAGCTGTCTAATCGGAGAGCTCGGATGTTTGCCTTGCGCCTGTGGAGGGCAGGCGGAGGCAGTGGAACGGGCAGCAATTCCAGAGCCGTCACAACTTCTGGCTGAAACCAAACATGACAGATTTACCATTGGGCAGGCTGTTCCATTTATTATTTAACGCTCGCAATAAATATTTGCATGACCCAGCGCTGGAGGGAACGCTCTGTGATAACTCACTGCGTTTCCCTGCCAAACAGCACCGCAATCGGATTCCAAAACTGCGGCAGAGAATATTTTATGCTCTTCTAAGGAGCCAGGTGATGGCCCTCTGGTAGGAAACATTTTCTTGCCTGTCTCCAAAGAGCCAAAGGGAGCAGGGAGACTGGAGTTCCGAGAGGCAATTAGATGAGGAGGAGGAAGGTGACCGCGAACGTGTACTTCTGTACTTCGAGCCTACTGGGTGCCAGGCTCTGTGCTAAGAGCTTCACATTCATTCATTCAACATGTGTCTTTGAGGGCAGGGCTGCCAGACTGGGCAAAGAAAATACAGGTGATCCAGTTAAATTTGAAATTCAAATTTTCAGGGCGCCTGGGTGGCTCAGTCGCTTAGGCATCCGGCTTCGGCTCAGGTCATGATCTCACGGTCCATGAGTTCAAGCCCCACGTCAGGCTCTGTGCTGACAGCTCAGAGCCTGGAGCCTGTTTCAGATTCTGTGTGTGTCTCTCTCTCTGCCCCTCCCCTGTTCATGCTCTGTCTCTCTCTGTCTCAAAAATAAATAAAACGTTAAAAAAAAATTAAAAAAAAAAAAAGAAATTCAAATTTTCAATCAATAAAAATCCCATGCAATTCCAGAAAATTTTTCGTGTTAATCCAAAATTTAAACTTGCCTGGGCACCTTATTTTTCTCCAGCAACCCTAACTGAGCTTATGCGCATGACACAATAGCAAAGGGGATTTATCTTCAACTGGGGGTCAGGGAAGGGACCTCTAAGAAGATCACACTTAGACAGACAGGTCAGTGAAGGAGACAACCATGACAAAAGGTGAGTGAGTTCCGGACAGAGAGGAAAGCCCGTGCAAAGGCCCTGGGGTGGAAAGAATGTGGACATACGAGTAGAGAAAGGCCATGTGAGTAGGGATGAATAAAGGAGGGGAAAGTGACAGGGCCCATGGTCCCCCTAAAGAATGTGGATGTTATTTTAAGTTGAAAGGAAGCTTTTGGAGGGTTTTTCAGGTGGACATGGCCCAATGGGGGTCCAAACTCCTGCTGCCTGGATTTCTGAATCCAGAGGCCACACAGAGGCCCCAACACTGGCAGGAAAAGAGGAGGAACAAGAAAAGGAGAAATTGCATAAGAGAGCTGATCGGCACTCACAGAAAACACTTGCACAGTAACAAACCAGCTGCCTCAACAGAAACCTCCACCTCTTCCCAGAGTTGTTCCCCTAGCCGGGCAGCCGGAGGGAGGGGGACTCTGGCAGTGACAATGCTATCAATTTCCATTCTGCTTTTGGCAAATACAGAAAAGGACATTTCAAAGACTTTTAAAAATAACTTTCAAACAACTCAAGGGTGGGAAGAAAAGAGAGAGAGAGAAATCACAGTTTGCCTGCTCAAGAACAGTGATAATGACAATAAGGAATGCAGATAAAAAGAACAGCATTTTCACATATGTTATATCATTGGCTCCTTAGTGTTCTATAAAGCAGGCAGGGCAGATTGTGATATCCCTGAATCATAGTGAGGGAAACAGAGATTCGGAAAAATAGAATCCAACAGCTAGGAAATGTCCAGGCAGGGTTTGAAGCTATGTTTGCTCCCAAAGCCTGGGCTCCCAAAAGCCCTCTTATGGTCTTGCTATGGACTGAATTATGTTCTCACAAAATTCACATTCTGAAGCCCTAATCCCCAACGTGACTGTATCTGGAAAGGTAATTTAGGAAGTAATTAAGGTTAATGAAGTCACAAAGGTGGGCCCTAATCAAAAAGGACCGTGTCCTGGGGCGCCTGAGTGGCTCAGTCAGTTACGGTCCGACTCCGGCTCAGGTCACGATCTCGCAATTCGTGAGTTGCAGCCCTGCGTCGGGCTCTGTGCTGACAGGTCAGGGCCTGGAGCCTGCTTCAGGTTCTGTATCTCCCTCGCTCTCCCCTCTCCTGCTCACACTCTGTCTCTGTCTCTCAAAAATAAACATTTAAAAAATAAAAATAAATAAAAAATAAAGGACCGTGTCCTTATAAGAGGAAAACATCTCTCTCCCTTTCTCTTGGTCTCTCCACAGGAAGGCGGCTGCCATTTGCAAGCCAGGACAAGAACTTTCACTAGCACCTGACCACACTGCTGCCCTGATCTTGGACTTCCAGCCTCCAGAGCTATAAGCAATAAATGCCTCCTATTTAAGCCCCCAGTCTATGGTATTTTGTCACAGTAGCCTGAGCTAAGAGAGCTGATGTGAAGCCAACCGCAGCCCAGCCCTCAGCTGCTTGTCTTGCGAGCACAGCTGCTACATGTACAAAATCCCTTCTCCCATCTCCCCCTCGGCCTTTCCGCCTACCTGATGCCTAAAGGGTCTTCCCCCCGCCCCGGCTAGCCCACCCCCTTCATCCCCACAGCACTCATATGTCTCAGAGAATTTTACACATAAGTCCGCACAGTGGCGGACTCCTCCTCTGGAAAGGAACACAGCAGCAGAGTGAAGGCATCACAGCTTTGGCACTGGAAAACCTGAGTTCAAATCCCAGCTCTATATTAACTAGCTGGGTGGCCTTGAGAAAAGGACCTGAACCTCAGTTTCCTCTCCTGAAGAATGGGGATAACGTGATCCACACACCCCCTCCCCGGGGATCACTGTGGGAATTAAATGAGATGCTAAGTATAAAACATCAGCACAGGGCCTGGCACAGTCAGTGCCCGATAAGTAGTAGCTGTTAATAATAATTACAACAATGATGACACCCAAACGGTCCCTTCATTCAGCACATTTTTTAATGAACACCTGCTATGTGTTAGGCACATGGGCATAGAGCAGGACATGACTCCACACATGATTCCCCCTTCACGAAACTTACAATATGATGCAAGAAACAGACTTATGGTATAATAAAAGGACCATATTGGTAAAAAATCACAGACAAACAGTCTTAAAGTGTTGAAGAGTGCTGTGAAGGAAGAAGGAGGTTTCTGTGAGATAATCATCTACGTGAGCATCAGAGAAAGTCTCAAAGGATACTTCAGCCGAGATCTGGGGTGTGAAAGAGGCAGCCAAGCAAAGACCGGGAGGGATAAGGTTTCCCAGTACAGACAGCAGCAGCACGTGCAAACACAGAAAGGCTGGGAAGCACTGGACAGGTACTGAGGGGGTGAGGTGAGGCCAGCTCGGCTGGAGGAAGCAAAGAAGGGAGATGCGGTTACAGAAGTCGGCCAGGATCACAGCATGCAGGGTCTGCTAATCCATTTCTAACTTATTCTGAAGTCAAAGAGAACCAGGCACCACGATAAGAATGCAGTACAATGGCTGGTGCAGAAGAAGAGCTCAAAAAACATGAGCTCGCTTCCCTACCTTGAAATGGCCAAAATAAATTAAAGTGGCCTGTCTGCTCTGAATTTTTGGATTTGACTTCGCCTTGCAACTGTTTCTTTAAAAAAATGTCCAAGGACCAGGGGGGATGAGATGCAGAAGGGGATGTGAGGGAACAAGCTCAAAATCAAACAAGCCAGAAACTCCTGGCTGGGAATTTTCTCTCCAGATCTCTGCAGGGATGGCCGCATCGCTTGAACTGCAGGACACAGAGGTGAAGTCAGAAGAGCTTAGAAACCTTTCTCCAACCAAGACCCAGACCAGGCAGGTAGTAAAGCTGCCCTCCACTCTACCTCCACCCTCACAGCCTGAGGATGGGGTCTGCCAGACCCCTCCTGACATCCTGACACCAGACCAAACCCTCAGAGCCACTCAAGGCCAAAGCTATCAGCCTGGGCCACTTCAATGCCAGGAAAGCAAAATGTGTTGCTGGTAAAAAGCTAGCAAAGAAAAAGCAAAGAAAGAAAGAAAAAACTTTCAATTGGTTACAAGGGAGCCACAGTCTGAGTCTAGGACATTCATCCAGCATGAAGTCTGCTGTGACTCAGACCCTTCTTGGAATTTTAAAATTCATTACAGTTTATTTATTCATTCACTACCCACATAGAACTCACAGTAGACTGCCCTAAGGGTCTACTCTTGAATATGTATCACAAAATTATTAAATATAAATTTAAAATCAGGACTTGGAGGAAAATAATTGAGAATAAGAGGTAAGGACAGGAATAGAACAGGATGGAAAGTAGAAAAGATATACAGATCAGAAGGTCAGTTACTAGATCTGAAAATGTGGCTCTGAGTTCCCTTGTGGCCAAGTCAAAAAGGGGAGTAGAAGCTGTTCTCATGGTCTACAAGGAAAAAGGCCTTTGACTCCCTAGGACCAGCACTGTCCTGCCCTGTGACCCCACATAAGTGATTTAATCTCTACTTGTACTTTCCTCGTCTTCAAAAAGGAAAGAGAAACTATTCAATCTTTGTGACTCCCTCTTTAGGTTATAAAAAACCAAGCTATAGTAACAACCAAGAATGGCTGAACTTCCAGCCTCGGCTCTAAATTAAGATTCCCAAACTAAATGTCTGTAAGGACTAGTCACTAGCAGAAATGAGGGAAGACATCTGGGCCTAACACAATAATAATAATAACACAATAAGTAGCGGGGAACAGAGGAACCCATGCTCTGTCTAAAGGGGACAGCTGCTTCTGTCTCCAGCTGATTAGTGCCCATGGTCTGATTTTTAAGAAGAGCTCAAAATCAGGATTTTAACATAAACCCTTCTACCACGTAAATGTTTGCTTTTAATTCAAATTCCCTTAAAATAGTGTATAGGTCAAACATGGCTCCACCTGAAGGCCAATTCCAGAAAGAAATAGCAAATCCCTCCAGTACCTTACAAACGGATTCTTCTATCTTCAAGTTAAATTGCAATCCCCACCCTATCTTCCAGCAGCTAAGCCTCTCAAAGAAGCATTTTGCAACAAAGATACGAATCTTTCTGAATCCTATTCCACACACATTGTTGGTTTCCTATTGTGTTTTGGGGCACCGAAGGATACACCAGTGTGATAAACAAGTCTCCACCAAGTCTCCAGACAGGCCCAGCTGTGTGTTCCATCAAGACACTGGCTGGCTCCCAGGAAGTTCTCAAGGTTTGGCGATGTCTGCAGAAATCAGCCCTTTCATCAACAGCTTCAAAACATATTGCTGGATTTATCTCTACCAGGAACCAGAAAACACCCATTCCTCTCCAAATCTTTTTCCGTCTGTCCAGCCTCCTGGATAAGGTTTTTCTTCGTGGAGCCCTGTCACTCCATTTATTGCCAGTTCAACAAGTACGTGCTAAATGCCCACTGGATATGGGTACTGGGCTAAGAATTGAGGAGTCAAGACAAATAATATGAGACCACTGGTCCACAGTCTAAGGCCAAGATATAGATGCAACTGAACTTACCCTGGTGGGTATTTTAACTGACAGAGCTAAATGATAAAATGGAAAGTCACTTAACTTGACCTGGGTTTGAGTTAGAATTCTTCCACCCACTAGCTAGGTTATGTTGGGCAAGTCGCCTACTCTATTACCTCATCTATTTAAAAATGTAAGGGAGGGGCGCCCGGGTGGCTCAGTCGGTTGGGCGTCCAACTTCGGCTCAGGTCATGATCTCACAGCTTGTGGGTTTGAGCCCCGCGTCGGGCTCTGTGCTGACAGCTCAGAGCCTGGAGCCTGCTTCTGATACTGTGTCTGCCTCTCTCTCTCTCTACCCATCCCCTGCTCATGTTCTGTCTCTCAAAAATAAAGATTATGGGAATGCAAGCTGGTGCAGCCACTCTGGAAAACAGTATGCAGATTCCTCAAAAAACTAAAACCAGGGGCACCTGGGTGACTCAGTCAGTTGAGCGTCTGACTTCAGCTCAGGTCATGATCTCACAGATAGTGGGTTTGAGCCCCGCGTTGGGCTCTGTGCTGACAGCTCGGAGCCTGGAGCCTGGAGCCTCCTTCAGATTCTGTGTCTCCCTCTCTCTCTGCTCCTCCCCTGCTCACACTCTCTCTCTCAAAAATAAAGATTATGGGAATGCAAGCTGGTGCAGCCACTCTGGAAAACAGTATGGAGGTTCCTCAAAAAACTAAAAACAACTACCCTACGACCCAGCAATTGTACTACTAGGCATTTATCCAAGGTATACAGGTGTGCTGTTTCGAAGGGACACATGCACCCCCATGTTTATAGCAACACTACCAACCATAGACTAAGTACGGAAAGAGCCCAAATGTCCATCGATGGATGAATGGATAGAGAAGATGTGATATAGATATACAATGGAGTATTACTTGGCTATCAAAAAGAATGAAATCTTTCCGTGTGCACTATGTGGATGGAACCAGAGGGTATTATGCTAAGCAAAATTAGCAAAAGACAAATATCATATGACTAACTCATCTGAGGACTTTAAGATACAAAACAGATGAACATAAGGGAAGGGAAGCAAAAATAATATAAAAACAGGAGGACAAAAACATAAGAGCCTCTTAAATATGGAGAACAAACAGAGGGTTACTGGAGGGGTTGTGGGGGGGATGGGCTAAATGGGTCAGGGGCACTAAGGAATCTACTCCTGAAATCATTGTCGCACTACATGCTAACTAATTTGGATGTAAATTTTTAAAAAATAAAAAATAAAGCAAGTTAAAATAAAAAGAAAGAAAGAAAGAGAAAGAAAGAAAGAAAGAAAGAAAGAAAGAAAGATTTTTAAAAAATGTAAGGAATATAACACCACCTCACTTACAGTTTGTTGGAAACAGAACTAGCCCACACTGCAGCAAAGGTGCTGCACCGCACAATTCCAAGATGTGCTAGTCACAGACTATGCTGCAAATAGTTTCCCCTGGAGTTGTGCAGTACCCAACACGGACAGCTGTATAGGACAGCCCTGGTTGGAAGGTGTAAATACCTCATAGGAAACAAACAAGCAGTGTCCAGCACATTGTAGGGCCTCAACAAATGAAACTGTTGCTAGTACAGAAATCAAATGGAAAATAGAACCTAGTTTTCCTAACTTGTCTTTTCCAGCATGTTTTCAACAAGAACCTCACCGCATAAATCGAAACACTGCTGAACAATCAGGGTCCCTCGGACTGAAGCTGAGCCCTTCTCATCAATCAGGCACTGCACTTCCCCCTCCAAGGAAAAACACTGGTACCAGTCCTGGGGCCTTGATTTACGCCGCTGCCATTCCTGGCTGTCAGTCAAGTGCATGCCCCTCCTTCCCCACCTGGCCCAGGGCTGCCTCCGGATTCATGTTGCCGACTGCCGCGTGGCAGTCCACACTCTCCCTTGGTTCAGAGTGATTGTCCACGAGGTGTGCTCAGAGTGTTCAGTCCTGGGATTTTCTATTCCTTTTAAGCTTCGAACTGACTATCTCAAATGTTTAAATATAGCTGGCATCTGGCTCTTGACTGCTCATTTTGGAGGTGGTATTCGCCACGTCTCTTTCCACCGCAACGGGAATCAGCGAACAGTGAATTCGTTGTTTCACTTATCTTTTAAGAGTCCGGGGGTAGAGCTCGGGTTCAGGTACAGCAGGATTCAAGAGCTCAAACAATACTGTGGGATCAGCTTCTCATCTTTTTCTTCTGTTCTCCTCCTGGGAGATGCTACGCGGCGGCTTCCGGTGACCCCAGGCGTTAAACACTGGGTAGATGCCTCCAGCCAGAGTAAAAAAGCAAACGGGAATAGAGGGATACGGAGTGCAATCTTCAGGGTCCGCCACCCACCTCTTCTCAGCCCTGCAGAGGGCGAAGGCAGCCGGCGGACGACAGCTGGCCGGGCAAGGGCAGGCGGCTCACCCCCCACCCCCCACCCCTGTCCTGGGTGTGCCCTCGGCCCACTCTACCTGCACTACGGGCCCTTTCGAGGATGCAGCCTAGACACCGTAATGTTGCTGACACCACGTGGAGCGCAGGCGTGACTCGACCCCCTTGAGGCCGAAGATTCCGGCGGGCAGGGGCCAGGTGCAGTCGTCTGGTGGCCACCCAGGCCAAGCCTCCTAAATTCCCGTGCTTTTTAAAACTGCCCCCTACCCCTCTTCCTCTTCCTTCGGCCTCTCCTTGCCCTCAGGGGCCAGTTTCGAATTTCCCTGGGCCCACAGAGCTTAAGCCTGAGCTTCAGGTCCACCTTCTCTAGCCCCGCCTGAAAGCCACCTTATCTCCCGCCCACAGCTGACGCAGAAGCCCCGCCTCTTCCTGTTTCCGAGGCCACCTACGGCCCCGGGCTCATTTCCTGTCCAAAAGGGAGCAGTCAGTCCTCCGGTCATTGGTGGAGCGCATTTGACTGTCAGACCCTGCAGCCAATGAATGATCAAGTTGGTTCCATTCTCATCCCGCCAACTTCTGAACGATTCTGTCACCTTGCCAGAGTCCCTCCGCGTTTTTTTGGTTGCAAGCGCTAGAAGCGTGACTCATTGGTAGGCTACTGAAGAATCTTTAATTGTTACTATTACTACTTTAATGGTTACTGTTATTATTAGATATAACATTGTTATTAATTGATATAATAGTATTATTAGTGGTAGATTATTAGATAAAATAAAATACTATTCTCATTTCTATTATTAGAGGTAATAATATCATATCGGCTCCAGTATCAGCCCCACCAACTTCTTTTGAAGGGCCCTTTGAAGAGACTCTAAGTGCTTTTTGTTGCAAGTGATAGAAGCCCAATTTATTGGTAGAATACTGAAGAATCTTTAATTATTACTATTACTAGTCTAGTTATTACTATTAGATATAAACAGTTATTATTAGATATAATAATAGCATTTATTAATATATTATTAGATTATAATTATTATTAGATACAATAACATACTATTAGGTATGTATAATAATATTATCCTGGTTACCAGGTGCTGTGGGGCTGGGGGGAATGGGGAGCTGCTAGGAACAAGGTACAAACTTCCAGGTTTAAGACAAAATGTTCTCGGGATCTAATATAGACCATGGGGCTTATAGTTAGTTAATACTGTATTCTACACTTTAAAGTTGCTAAGAGAGTAGATCTTACGTGTTCTCACCACAAAAAAGAACTGGTAATTATGTGACATGACGGAGGTGTTAGCTGATGATATAATCACTTTCTGCAATATATGTGTATCAGATCTACACATTGTATATGTTAAACTTATATAATGTTATATGTCAATTATATCTTGATAAAGCTGGGGGGAAATAACAGTATATCTAATTAGTAGTAGCAGAAGATATAATACCCTTATTGTTATTGTTACCATAATTATTAGGAGGAAGGGGAGAGAGAAGGGGAAGAGATTTAGGAAGCATTTAATACCTCCCAGGTGCCATTCCAAGCACTTTGCTTGAATCTCCTTGCTTTCTCACAACCACCCTATGAGGTTGCTATTGTCCTTTTATCCTATTTTACGGATGACGAACACCACTGCCACATACCTAGTTGGCGAGCCAGGATTTGCACCTGGAAGGTCTGCCTCCAGAAGCAGCACCCTGCACCATTAGCCTATAATCCAAGGGAAAGTAACCAGGACAGCAGGGGTCTATATGAGTTTCTGAAACCGAGCACTTGAATTTCCACATTAGGTACTCTTCAGCTCTGCTTCTGTCAATTTTTTCCTTCTCACAGAGGATGAGCTTCTCTCCTGTTGGCAGGAGATGCGGCTCCCTACAAGCCCCAGCCTCGTGACTCACAGTGTCTCTCCACCACAGAGAAGGAAGGACTGACACTCTCTCCATTTCCAAGTACAAAATCCCATGACGGGCTCTGATTGGCACAGCTTGGATCATGTGCCAGCCTCTGGGCCAATCACCTGTGGCCAGGGAGCTGGAGTACTATAGTTTCAGGGCTTTGGTGTCACATCAATCAATGGCAGATGGAGGCCGGAACCCACTAGGGGGTCCAAATGGCAGGGATGAGAAGGGGGGTAAAAGCCGTTTTCATGAGAAAGGAGGTGTGCTGGAGACACCAGCATTTATTTCATCCTGAGAGCAAGGGAAGCTTGCAAGGAAGCCTCACTGGGAAGAAACCAGTTGGCCAAGAACTGAGGCCCTCCCAGCTGTGACCCTCCTGACATCTGGTCCAGATGCTGGCCGTCATTCCTTCAGACGTACACACACAGCTTTAATGCGGAACTAAAAAGTCCTCCCGACTCCCAGGAAGAGGCATTAGCATGCATGATCATCCTGCTCTGTCTGCCTGCATGAAATATGAAGGGGGTCTTTGAAGACACATCCGGAGTGTTTAGCAAGTGCTCCAGAACAGCTCATCTGAAAACCCTGAACAGACGCCGGACTCATTGTGTGATCTGTTACATTACGCAGTTTTGGCAGGAGGTGGGGCTAAATTCACTTTCACTTCCACATCATCCTAATTGTCAGTTACGCTGCCTTCTTCAAGCACCACCCCCTCAATCCTGATACACATTTTTAAAATAAATTTTTTAATGTCTATTTATTTTTGCAAGGAGAAGGGGAGCAGCAGGGAGAGGGAGATACAGAATCCGAAGCAGGCTCCAGGCTCTGAGCTGTCAGCACAGAACCCGACACAGGGCTCAAACCCACAAGCTGTGAGATCATGACCTGAGCCAAAGTCGGAGGATTAACCGACTGAGTCACCCAGGTGCCCCTTGATTTACATCTTAAGCCCCCCGGGACTGTGGGGCAAGGAAACAGGCTCTTATCAGCATGGGTGATCTTGGGAAAGCTCTTCAACCTCTCTGAAACTTTATTTTCCCATGTTCTAAGTGGGGATACAAACGCCTACCTTGTAAGGCAGTTAAGAGAATTATAGATAGTGTAGGGAAGGTTCTAGATTAGTTAGACTAATGACTGTGCTATGTTGTTCAACAAATTCCCAAATATCAGCAGCTTAGTGCCACAAAGTTTTTTTATTTTATCATTCATTCCCATTCATGAGAGGAGCTCTTCTGTGGTAGGATAAGATAAGGCCCAGTTATCAAGAGATGTTAACACCAACAGAGGTGGGCACCTGGGTGGCTCTGTCAGTTAAGTGTCTTACTCTTGATTGCGGCTCAGATCATGATCTCACAGTTAATGGAATTGAACCCCATGTCAGACTCTGCACTGACAGCTTGGAGCCTGCTTGGGATTCTCTCTCTGCCCCTCCCCACTCTCTTGCTCAAAATAAATAAATAAACTTAAAAAAAAAAAAAAAAAACACCAACAGAGGTGACAGATGTGCAGACATATAAAGCATCTTGGTGTTGCTGGGTCCCTAGTCTCTAGTCCATGCAGCAACTCCTTCCAGTCCATAAGCTACTTACATCTAGCTATGTTTCAGTGTGCTTTTTTTTTTTTTTTTAATGCTTATTTGTTTTTGAGAGAGGGAAAGACCACAAGCAGGGGAGGGGCAGAGAGAGAGGGGGAGACACAGAATCTGAAGCAGGCACCAGGCTCTGAGCTGTCAGCACAATGCCTGACACGGGGCTCCAACTCACGAACCGTGAGATCATGGCCTGAGCCGAAGTCGGACGCTTAACCGACTGAGCCACCCAGGCGTCCCTCAGTGTGTTTTTGGTAGGGTTGGTCACTTGTGACTTAAGGAGATGCAACCAAAATCAAATCAGATAGGGGACACTGATGGACCCCTTGCTGAATGCTTACTAGGTAGCAGGCATTGTCAATCCTGTTTCCTGTGCATATTCCAGGCACTGTTCTAGGCACTTCAAAGGAGACCAGTTTCTGCCCAGGGTCAGCTTCACCCTTCCCCTGTGCTGAGGTAACCTTCACACCTGCCTGTGAGTCAGGTTTTTTTTCTTTCCTTCCTTTTAATTTAAATTCAAGTCGGGGCGCCTGGGTGGCGCAGTCGGTTAAGCGTCCGACTTCAGCCAGGTCACGATCTCGCGGTCCGTGAGTTCGAGCCCCGCGTCAGGCTCTGGGCTGATGGCTCGGAGCCTGGAGCCTGTTTCCGATTCTGTGTCTCCCTCTCTCTCTGCCCCTCCCCCGTTCATGCTCTGTCTCTCTCTGTCCCAAAATAAATAAATAAAAAAAAATGTTGAAAAAAAATAAAAATAAAAATAAATTCAAGTTAACATACAGTGTAGTCTTGGCTTCAGGAGTAGAACCCAGTGATTCATCTCTTACATATAACACCCAGCGCTCATCCCAACAAGTGCCCTCCTCAGTGCCCATCACCCATTTACCCCATCCCTCCATTCACCTTCCCTCCAGCAACCCTCAGTTTGTCTCTGTATTTAAGAGTCTCTTATGGTTTGCCTCTCTGTTTCTATCTTATTTTTCCTTCCCTTCCCTGAGTCCATTGTTAACACCCCACTTCTAAATTAGGAAACTTAAGTCCAGAGAGGTTAAGTCATATGCAGTGGTAGTTTGGGCTCCCCCAGAAGCAGACATGAGGCAAGGATTCAAGTACAAGTAGTTGATTTGGGAGGTGAAAGAAATACGGCAGAGAAGTGGGGACATGACCTAGGGAAGAGAGGCACCCTGTTCTCAAGACACTTCCAGTGTGGGCCCTGCAGCTTAATCCCGTCAGGAAATACCGTTTGTCAGTGAGAAACGCGTCTCCGAGCCCTCTGAGCCAAGAGGAAAGGGAGCCAGGGATTTACACACCTGTCAGTCATTGGTTGAAGGATGCTCTCAAGAACATTAATTCCCGAAACATAACTGCCAGCCTGTCTTCTGTAAGGACACAGTAGTGCTCTAAAGTTTTGGAGAAAGCCCTCACATAAGGAGAGGCAGATATACCAGCAGTTGGAAGTTGACCACCTCTCACTGATGTAGCAAGCTAGAGCAGTGGCATGGAGGTCAATGTTCAACTGGTTCTCCAGATTGGGGAGGAGGAGGAGGAGTCTAGATTTGTAATGTTTGCTGATTCCTATGGTATAAATACTCCCATGAAGGCCAATTTCAAGCTACCAACGTAATGTCAATTGGCCTGCAATGTTCCTGAAAATGTTCACAAAATTCCTGAAAATTTACCAGTTGACTCTT
This sequence comes from Panthera onca, assembly GCF_046562875.1. Taxonomy (NCBI): domain Eukaryota; kingdom Metazoa; phylum Chordata; class Mammalia; order Carnivora; family Felidae; genus Panthera; species Panthera onca. The sequence continues at coordinate 28,803,244 of NC_138354.1, forward strand.
GGGAGCTAGTCCTAGCCGACTCCAGCGTATGGCTAAGCCAGAGGGACGTGGGTAGGGCAACAGGGTAGTGTTCACTACGCATGCCCGAGTCACACAACTATTGAGAAGACACCCGCAGTAGTTCAGCACAGTAGGGTATGACCCCAGGTCCCTGGTCTTTACATTTTACCATGATGGCTATTGTTCATCCCTGTTCCTTCTCAGCCTGAGGCTGGGCATAAATTGTGGTGATAAGGAGGCACTGGGGAAGAGAAAGGAGAAGGGGGCGCTAAAAAGAGAGGGGCGGGGCTATATAGCAATACTGAGAGGGACCCTCAAAATCACCCAGTCTGACCCCACATTGAATGGTGGGCTTTTCCTGGAGCATCCCTGCTCATTGATCTTCCAGCCTCTACATGCACGACTCCTGTGATGGGGAGCTCACCACTCCTCCGGCCAAGGATCAGCCTTTCAGGAGTCCCACATCACCAGCCCCAGATGGGATTCAAGCAGCCGACTGCCTGTTAAGGAGAAGTCATTTCACTGTGTCCAAGGCAATGGATGGACTCAGCGCTGGAGGAAGGCACTTGAGGAATGAGCCAGCCGCTGGGTCGGACACATACAGCAGATGAAGTGCCTGGTCCCCGACCAACTTAAGCAATGGCTCCTTTTGTCAAAGCCACTCACCAAAAGGGAGACTATTGCATGATAAATGCTGGCCTGGGTCAGACCAATGAAGCATCACGTGCACAGTTCTATCTCTGACAGGGCTCCATGACTTCCCCCAGGCTGAGAAATGAGGGCCATGTTCAAACATTCCTGGGCATGAGAATCACCAGGAAGCTTCCTGGGCCCCCTCCTCCCTCAGAGACTCCCACCCAGTAGGTCTGGGGCAGGGCCTGGGAGTCTGCATTTCAGTCAAGCTCCCAGATGGTGCTGATGCATTCCCCTGCACCTTGATGGCAGAGGCTAGAGCAGGGTCCCGGAGCCACAGCTGGCGGGCCACCTCTGTGAGCCCCAAATGCCTTGGGGCACAGAAAAGAGAAAGGAAAGATCCCAAGCAGGTAAGCTTCTCCTAAGTGTTACTGTACATATAGTTCCAACAGTCCTGCTTACATTTACTGAGCCCCTACTGCGTGCCAGGCACTGGACTAGGTCCTGGGGAGGGACAAGATACAGTAGTCACTGAGCTGATGAGGGCTTCCCTTGGGGGGGGGGGGGTCACAGCAAATGGAGGATCTTACATTCAGCCCCTGTGTGCCTGGCAGCGTGCTGGGGGCCTGGCACGCGGTGTTGAACAGAAGACCAGGCTCGACTCTGGGACGGCTGGAACCCTCATGAAGGAGGACCCCTCCGCCCCCACCCAACACTGGGGAAGAAAGCTGAACTGAGTTAACAGTAAAAACTGACACCTAATGGATCAGCCAGAACAGAGATATTCAAAAGTCACAGAAAGACCCTTTAAAAATATAAGATAGCAAGATGGAGCTGGGGGCTCTGAAGGAGGGACATCTTTGAAGAATTTTTGGTACCAAGAGCCGTCTGCCATCTTGTGAGCGAGTCCTAGGACTGGATGCTTCCCTCCTCCCAACACTGCCAGAGGTGGGACTCTGCTGACCCTGGCTGACAGTTGGGAAAATTGAGGCTCTGAGGTAAGGGTGACCCGCCCAAGGTTATTCCGCCAGGAAGTGGTGCGGCTTGGGGCTGTATGGTCCCCAAGTCCTGTGGGGACTGTACACCTGCCAGCCAACGGCCTGGACAGAACCCCAAGCGTCAGCTGCAGATTGGACAGGGTGACACAGAATCCTCGCCTGAGCTGGGAGGTGTAGCCTCATGGCTGTGACTGAAGTCAAATCCTGGCCATGGACCCCCCCTTAACTGCATGACTCAGACAAGTTACTTGGTCTCCAGACCACATTTCAAGCACCTGGTTATCCCTGCCCCCATCCAAGACGACAGTCCTAGAACTTTCCATACTTTCCTGACTCTTCCCCAGAGGCATCTGTGAAAGACTGGAGGGCTCCCCAGGCAGACCAGTTGAAGTCCACTCGACCTCCACAGCACATCCCACATCCATCTGCTTCTCCGAATTTCGGCCTCCACTACTCTGGCCCAAGCCACCATCATGTCTCCTCTGGTTTAATCCAGTGACCTCTGGGTGGTCTCCCTGCCTGGGCTCTTAATCCCCTCCAGCGGAGATCAGCAAATGATGGCGCTTGAGTCAAATCTTGCCAGCCACCTGCTTTTGTAAATAAATGTTTATTTTGGAACAAAACCACATCCGTTCATGTATGTCCCATCTATAGGGCTGTTTTCCCACCACAATGGCAGAGCTGAGTAGTTGCCATAGAGACCCTATGTGGGGCATGAGGCCTAAAGTATTTGTGATCTGGTCTTTTGCGGGAAAAGTTTTCCAGTCTCTGCCCTGCAGTTCTTTCTCCCTAGTCATCCTTCCAAAATGGCAACCAGATCATTTTCCTCCCCCTGCTTAGAGCCCTTTGGTGGCCGTTGGAAAACATCTCAATTCTCTATCCCATCTGCAAAGTCATATGTGATCTCTGTGGATGTCGCTGGTCTTGTCTCTTACCAGTCTCTCTTTGCCCATTCCCACCAGACTGTCCTGACTGCTATTTCTTGACCCCTCCCTTCTTATTCCTACCCTGGGGCCTCTGCAGGAGCTGCCCCCCTCAGTCTGGAATGTTCTTCCCTCTGCTTTTTATATGGCTGGCTCCTTCTTATCACATAGGACTCAGGTTTTCTCTGAATATCACCTGCAAACTAGAATAGCCCCCGCCCACCACCCCATCACTCAGTCCTGTTTTCCTCTTGGCACTTCTCACTAACTAAAATAGTCTCATCCATCCGTGTGTTACTTGACCAGTGTCTGTCTTCCCATAAAATATAAAGTTCTGTGAGGGCAGGGTCTTTGTCTCTTCTTGATTCATCATACGCCCAGGGCCTGGACCACTGCCTGACATGTAACAGGTACTCCCTAAGTTTTTGTTAAGTGGATAAATCGTCTTGTCACTCCCAAAGACAAAAGAAAAAGCTACATTTCCAGCAGGTATGACTTAAGCCCGATACACACACACACACACTAACTTCCTACTCAAGGGTTAAGACCTGGAAAAGGCTATCATAATAAACTAAGGAACCATTCCACAACAACTAAATGAGCAAAAAAACTATTGCACCCAGTGCTGGCAACACTGTGAGCATCACTGTAGATGGCGGCCAGCCCTTAGGAAAGCAATAAGGTCATCAGTGTCCAAAGCCATAAAAATGCTCACTCATTCAACTTGGTATCCCTACTCCTGCGAATTTAAGGAAATAATTCAACGGTACTGAAGGGGTTTTTTTGCATAAAGCTGTTTACTGTTTTATTATCTGAAAAACACTGGAACAAGTTAACTGACCAACAATTCGTGTACACAGCCCATAACCATGATCATTAGGAAACTCAGTGGAGCCACACAGAAAAAGGATTATGATAAATGAAAGAAATAAAACTAGAATATATGTTATGGCTCTGAGTAGAAAAACTACTTATGAACAAGGACTAAAAGAGCAAGAAATGATGGTAATACTTATCATGTGTGGCAGACACTTCAGGCTGCCCATCACCTTTGGTCCTTCCCTTTACCCCTGGCACACAGCTAGTCAGATTTCCCAGCAGCCCCCACACCTACGTGGAGCCAGCCACCCAACTGAGCTCAAGTTGGAAGCAATGGGCCGCTTCCATAAAATTCCACCGTGTGTACTCCACCACGCTGTGTCTCCAAAGTGACCTGAGAAGCCGCATGTTGGAGGTGTCACAGACTCTGTGCCCCGAACAACTGTGCATAACACAGACCAAGCCCCTCCTGTTCACCTGGGACCATCCCAAACTATTTAACAGGAGTCAGAAATAAACTTGTGTGCGCACCATTCTGTTTGGGCCTCTTTGTTACAGCGGTTTAGCCAACGCTAACAAATACCCTGAAACAGTGCCTGGTGACTAAGAGCTCAGGCTTTGGGGTCCGCAGTACCACTTATCTGTGTGACCTTGGGAGGTCACCTAACTGCTCTGAGCCTCACTTCCCTCACCAGTGTGAGAATCAAATGAGAAAAAGACTATAAATTCCTTAGTTCTGTGCCTAAGAAGGAGCTCAAGCTGTTGGTTCCAAGTGTTCCATCCAGAAGCACAGCTGCATCTTGCTTGTCCTTGGGTTCTGGAGACATTTGCCTAAGGTAGGTGGAGCTGGATTTCTAACCCTTGCAAACATGAGTGCTGACTAATACACACTGCTCCAAACATTAATGTCTTTCCCCCAGCCCATCTCCCAGGTGGAGGTGGTCCAGACTGGGTAAACCCAAAGAGAGGCTAGCTCTCCTCTAATCAGACTTAGGATGGAGCCAGAGGGCAGTGGCTGACCCAATATGCTCTGCACCTTAGTGGCAGCACCAGGTCCAGAATCCAGGTTGACCCCAAAGCATCCTGTCCTAAGACGTGGCCCCATGCCAGTGCTCACTCAGGTCAGGCTGTGCTGTTTTCCTGGATGGAGAAGTGATAGACCAGCAGGCAGTGGTCAGTGGGCTATGCCTGGGCCAAAAACATTTTCCAGACCAGATGGTATCTCTGGCAGGCCCTCAAAGCCAGCAGAGGCCAAGTCATGCCCAAGAGGCCAAGAGGCCCAATATGGTGGGGAGGGTCAAGAGTCCTGATGAACAAGACATCCCAGCGCTCTCCTTGTTTGCCACCTGGCTACCACCTGAGGGTCCCAGAGCAGCAGACAGGCAGGGCCAGCCCAGGCAGTTGCACTGGGCCAGAAGTGGGGCTCACGGGCTCAGCTCGTGCATAGGCACATGCATGCACACACTTACGTGCACACATACACACACGCACAGGACCCCACACATAAATGTGTGCACATACAACTCGCTGCATTCACACATCACACTCACAGATACATTCCTTCCAAACTCGGTGCCTTCCAATAGCACGACAGACAATAGAGCCACGGTGAGGTGTGGAGGAAACCCTGCAGTCTGATCCTAGATTTTTTTGCACGTGTCAGGGGACAAAGATATTTGACAAAACCCTTGAGTCACCTCCCCAACAGGGTCCCTGCCTGCCTGCAAACCCCACCAAACCAGCTCCATGCAGATGATCTCACTAGGACCCCAAGGATGGACCACTGTTCTGGCAGAAAGATCTAGGTCTGTAACAACAAGACACTGATGGCTTTGGGCCAGATTTCCTAGAAGCAGAGCAGCAAAACACATTTTGGCAGATGTGGGTTTTTAAGGAAGGGCTTTCAAGACAAGGGAAGTGAAAGCCACAGGAAACAGAAGGGGAAAGAGTCAAGAGAGAGTATGCTCTCTACAGGCTAAGCTTGGTATGATCCCACGGGGAGCTCTGGAGCAGGGACTGGGCCACTGTGAGGCAGGGGTCAGCAATCCCTATTCCTATATCAGTTTAGTCACTGAGGCATGGCATCCCCTCCAGGGTGAGGTGGCTCCCATCTGGAGCGGGCAATTCTCTGGAGAAGGAGACAGCTGTGAGTTCTTAGCAGCCGGAACTCTCAGCAGCTAGGGGAAGGTGGCCAGGTAAAGGGGAGCTGGGTAGAGCTCCAACTGGTGTCTGTACCAGGGCAGACCCACGAAATTGTCTGAAGTCCTGAAAGGAAGAGGGATAATTTCTCAAATAACAAACATCTGTCAGGGCATTGGCACTGACCAATCCACCCCAATGGCTGGCTGTAAAATACGGCACAGCTACACCAGGGGATACCAGCTAAATGTCAACCCTGCCTGTGCGAAGGGATGATACCAGACAGCAAGCCCTGTAGCAGCAGCTCTGTGAGCATCACTGAATCCTCAGAAGTGCCCTGTTGCAGCCACTATCCCCATTTTACTATGTAACAGCCTAAGACTCAGGAACATGAGGCAGCTCACCCGAAGGCAAACGGCCCAGGAAATAACAGAAGCAGAACTCGCACTCACATCTCTCTGGCTCCAAAGCCAGTGAACTGCTCTACCCTGCCTCACTGGCTTGAAAGAGATTAAAAAAGAAAGCAGGCAAAGGGAGCCCAGCCTCCAAGAGACATGAGGGTCCCTCAGTCACATTGGGATCATGATTTTATTTTGTTCAGAGCGGAATGAAAGGGACAGGAAACAAGCAATGTGTGATCTCCTGTCATGTCAGGAGACGTTCTTTTCAGAGAAATGTACATTTCGCAGAATCAATATGCTCCGAAGCCTCAGAAAGCCAACGAAGACATACAGCCCCGACCCATGCACGTGGGAACTCTGTTACGATAGACAGTAGAAATTAAATTGAATCATCTGGAGCAAGTAGGTTGTAAACATTCAATATTAATGATCCATTTCAGTCCCAAAGAACCTCAGGCTTTTCCCAGCTGTGTGCTCTGTTGTAAAAAGACTGAATTGTCCTGAGATGGGGATTCCTTGCCTTTCCTGCTAGGGATGATGGCCGAATCTGTGTGCCCTATGCAGGACCAGATAGATAGTAAATCTTTTGTGGGCCATCCGATCTCTGTTGTAGCTACTCAATTCTACAGCTGTCACTCAAAAGTAGCCATAGATGGGGCAGCTGGGTGGCTCAGTTGGTTAAGCATCCTACTCTTGATCTCAGCTCAGGTCTTGATCTTAGGGTCTTGAGTTCAAGCCCTGTGTTGGCTCCATGCCGGGCATGGAGCCTACTTAAAAAAAAAAAAAAAAAAAAAAAGTAGCCATAGGCAATACATAAATAAATGGGTATGGCTGTGTTCTAATAAAACTTTATTGACAAAAACAGGCAGTCAGATCGATTTGGCCCTCACACTATAGTTTGCTGACCCCTGCCTATCTTCTTGGCTTTTTCAGGTGGATGCTAGACCATTTCCTAGCCACGGATATATCCCTAACTTGGGTTTGTTTTTTGTGTTTTTTTGGTCTCTTGGGGCCATTGGCTGTGTGAGAGGCAACAGAGATTAGATGGCACAATACACACTCATGCTCACAAGCTAACCAAGGTAAGACATGTACTAGGTTGAGCATATGACATTGCGAGTATTCAACACTTTTTTCCCCTCATCCAAGACAGCAAAAATGATGATTTATTGTACACGTGTCACCTTCAGCCACAAAATGAAAACAGAACTAGTCCCAAAAGTCACAGGTCCAGGGCAAAGGACCAAAAAGGACTGTTCTGGTAGGAGCAAGGTGGGTCTCTCCAAGGTGGTCGTTGCGAACAGATGGCGATGGCTGTTCTTGATCCACTGAATCAAGTTCTAGAAAGTAAACATGCAGTCCGACAATGTGTACCAGCGTTCCTGGCCTCTTGCTTTCCTTATTTCTATTCCTGTGGCTTCCACATGTGCACAAGCTGGCGGTTTACTTGGACCTCTGCCTCCTCTTTCTTCTTCTTCGTTTCAGCCTGTACATTGGCTTCTTCTTCCACTTGGCTCTGATGGCGCTGAGGCCTCCAAGAAGATGGCTGAAAGTTCCACTTTTCTTCTTTTAAATAAATGTTCAAACTTTCCATTTTACCATAGTTCCAGGAAAATGGCAAGGATAATACAGAAAGCCCCCATGTGTCCCACATATTGGTGCAATACTATTTTTTTTAATGTTTTTATTTATTTTTGAGACAGAGAGAGACAGAGCATGAGCAGGGGAGGAGCAGAGAGAGAGGGAGACACAGAATCGGAAGCAGGCTCCAGGCTCTGAGCCATCAGCCCAGAGCCCGACGCGGGGCTCGAACTCACGGGCCGCAAGATTGCGAGATCGTGACCTGAGCTGAAGTCGGACGCTTAACCGACTGAGCCACCCAGACGCCCCGATGCAATACTATTATTAACTAAAGTTCAGATTTATTCAGACTTCCTTAGTTTGTACTTAATGTCCTTTTTTTCTACGCCAGGCTACCACACTGATGACCTTAACACTTTGGGGGAATACCAGTCACGTGTTTTGTGAGAATGTCCCTCGGCTGGGATTTGTCTGACATTTTTCTCATTAGATAGGACTTTTGTGTTTTGAGGAGAAAGGCCACAGAGGTGAAAATGTCACTGCCATCACTTCATATCAAGGGTATGCACTCTCAAGATGATTTGTTGCTGTTGATGCCGACCGTGATCACTTGGGCTGAGGTTGTGTCAGGTTTCTTCACCGCAAAGAAAAGCATTCCCCCTTCTTCAGTTTTCTTTGGAAGGAAGTCATTACAAGAAGTCAACACTTGAAGAGTGGGGATTATACTCCATTTCCTGGAGGGCGGGGGTTGGAATTCTGCTATATGGGAGATTTGTCTCTTCCCCACCATTTGTTGACTTATTCAATCATTTATTTATATATATGGAATCATGGGTACTTATTTTACACTTTGGATTATAATCCCATGCAGCTTTGACCCCTGGTAGCTCTTTCAGTTGCCTGTTGTGTCCCTGGGAGATACCCCCATCAATTTGCTTAGCACTTCCTTTTGTGCTAAAGGAAAGCACGAAAAGTCAGAAAGCACTTACTTTCTGACCCTACAAGAGGCTCCTGGTTCATCCTATTTATTTCCTACCCTGTCCTAGAATTAGAAATTAGACATTTCCCAAGGAGTCCCCATTCCTTTTATCAGAAAGTGGTATTTCTTAGAGAATGAAGATCCGGGCACTAGGTGTTGGTTACTACTGGGGTGTTGTTCCTTCTAGCCCCCCTCAGCTGAAAAGGCAAGCAGCTAACCTGTGTATATGCACACGTGTATAATTATTTCTATATGTGACCACCTATATACATTAAGGTAAATGTGAGTTCACACTGTGTCTCCAACTTTGAGGCACTCCCACATGGATCATTCTAGCTCTCTCTTTGTAGTGGATCAGTCACCTTCTAGTCCAACAGTGAGAAACCTAGCTCCCACCATGTACCATCCATCTACTTGTTTAACTTCAGTATACGTGTATGGTGGGTTGGCTCTTCAACCATTCTGGCCCATGAAAATGGTAGTCTCATATGGTTCATCCTAAGCAGAAGACAAGTATGAATTGGTGACATGGTCTCTACATGAGTCATTTGCATTGGTCATGACCAGTATTATTACTAATGAGCATTCATTAATTCATCAGTGAGTGGGTGGATTTCTCCCACCTCACTGGCCACGCCTCTTGGTTTCTTGGTCAGGTCCTTCCTCCTGCCAGTCTCTGAAGGTTAAACTCTCCCAGAGCATGGCCTCGTTGCTGTTCCTCGAACTCATGAAGCTCATTTCCTCCTCAGAGCCTTGGCAGTTTCTGACCCTTCCACCTGGGCAGCTCTTCGTGCAGATCTTGGCATAACTGGCCCCTTCTCTTCTTCAGGACTCAGCTTAAATGTCACCTCAACAGAGTGGCCCTCCCTGACAGTCACCTTCCACCATACCACCTATTCTTCTCTTTTTAATAACACTTACCGTTATCCAAGAAATTCTCATTTACTTGTACGTTGTCCCTCCCCTCTGTCAGCACTACCCGCCAGGAGAGTTGAGGCCTGGTTGCTCTTTCTCACCACTATATCCCCCGGACACAGAGTGGTGCCAGGCACAGGCTAGATGCTCAGTTCATACATGCTGAACAAATTAATGACTCCCCCTGAAGATCAGACTTTACAAAGCACCCACTAGACTAGAGGTCAGCAAACCTTTCCTAGAAAGAGCCATATATAAAGTCTGTAGGCTTTGTAGGCCATAAAGTCTTTGCCACAGCTACTTACCTCTGCCACTGTGGGGCAAAAAAAACCAAAAAAAAAGCCATGGGTAATCTGTAAATGAACAGGGATGGCTGTGTTCCCATTACACTTTATTTCCAAACACAGATGACAGACCAGATTTGGCCCAAGGGCCATGGTTTGCTGACCCCTGTCCCTCAACCAATACAAATCTTAGACCTCATCTTCTTATGTGAACAGTTCTTTGCTGCTGTAACTGAGTATCGGTCATCACTGAGGTAAGGCATTCTTGCAGGTGTACAAAGAAGCATTTTTAGGGGCACCTGTGTGGCTCAGTCGGTTGAGCATCTGACTTCGGCTCAGGTCATGACCTCACAGTTCATGAGTTCGAGCCCTGCATCGGGCTCTGTGCTGACAGTTCAGAGCCTGGAGCCTCTTTGGATTCTGTGTCTCCCTCTCTCTCTGCCCCTCCCCAGCTCGTGTTGTCTCTCTCTCTGAAAAATAAACATTAAAAACATATATTCATGATACAACCATGATCCCACCATTGTATCACGAAGCATAAACACCTTCTCCCACTGAGAAGGGTGGGGAGGAAAGGGCACATCCTACCTTTCCCTGTTCCACCAAGTTCCAGGGCTGGAAAGGCGACTCCTGGCCCCAGCAAATAGTAGGCTCACAGACAGATTAGTTTCTTCCTTCTCTAGACACGTCATAAGGTCCATAAGGTCTTGGTCACATTGCTAATGAAAAGATAAAGCCCAAAATGGCAGGTGACTTCAACCAGGCCTTGTCATCAAGTTTTAAAGAAAGTGGAACTGACAGCTCACCACCACCTGCTTCTTTAGGAAATGGAGAATCCCTCATCATGGCAGCTACCAATGGCGTGATGTAGGTGTGGCTCGGGTCTGGTGGGGCCCCAGCCATTCTGCACTTTGCCCCTTTCCCAGGACTGACACGCGTTGCCTCAAGATGAAGTTCTCTTTCCGTCAGGCCTACAAATCGGGATGTTAAGGCCTAACACTGCCAGGTGACTGTCTTCCATAGGAGCACAACAGACTGACAGAAGTCAAAGACTGGTTTCCCACACTCCACTCCGGGAGAGCAGTGACTGAGCAAGCACACCTGGGCCTGCTTTAAACGTCTGTTGGTTTGTATAAAGTGGTCTCTCAGAGCCAATCATGGAGAGCTGCCCATAGCGCCTTGGTGGAGGAAACAACAAGGTCAACACGTAACAGGAAGCAGAGTCAGGAGACTAAGACAGACCCTGGATCCAGCTGTACATAAAGCCTGGCTCTCTAAATTACATGATGAGTGAAATGGACCATTTTGCTTAAGCTAGTTGGAGCTGGGTTTCTATTACGTGACACCAAAAAAGCGTGGACCAGTACACACGCACTGCACAACACATTACCCCAAAACTTAGAGGCCAAATACATGATTATGTATGGTCTTCACAGACTCTGTGGGGCAGGATTTGGGAAGAGCTCGGCTGGGCAGTATTCAATCTGGGGCCTCTGAAGGGGCAGCAGTCAGATGTCGGCTGGGGCTGCATCATCCAAAGGCTTGTCTAGGGCTGGAGGGTCACGTCCAAGGTGCCTCACGCACGTGACTGTGAGACTGGATGGGCTACTGGCCACAAAGCTCAGCTCCTCGCCACAGGGCTGTGGGAGCACCCTCAAGCAGGGCAGGCAAGCTAGCTGCACCCTGAGCCAAAGAAGGAGGCACAATACCTTTCCTGGCCTAGCCTGAGAAGTCACACATCACCCCTCACTCCTCCCCTACTCCATTGGCCACGCCACGCCAGCCCCAATTCAGGGTGACGGGACCACATAGGACAAAGTGGATCACTAGGGCCCCTCTTGAGGCTGGTACCTATCCCAAGCGCCAACCACAGGCCAGAGGCTGGAAATGCAGGTGATTAAGATGTTCTTAACTCCTAATGAACACTCAGGCTGAAAAGAATGTAACCACTTTGTCCCCCCTAATCCTGACCAACTCTCCCCTTCAGGATGTTCCAAATTTTAAGGAAAAGGAAATCCTGCCTATTAAGGAATTGGGAGTTGGGTGCCTGGGTAGTTCAGTTGGTTAAGCATCTAACTCTTGATTTCAGCTCAGGTCACGATCTCAGTTTGTGAGTTCAAGCCCCGCATTGGGCTGTTCATGGACAGCGTGGAGCCTGCTTGGGACCCTCTCTCTCCCTCTCTCTCTCTGCTTCCCCTCCGTTCATTCTCTCTCCTTCTCTCAAAATAAACATTTAAAAAGTTTGTTTAATTAAAAAAAAAAGGAATTGGATTTAAGTGTCTAGGCACAGAGTTCTCTGGTCCCAGAAACAACACTCAGGAAACAATGAAAATGTTCTCTGTCCTCCACGTCCCTTCATGACCCAACCCTCCATTGCACAGTATTGCATGTGGCTGGACCTTTACTAACTTTATCACAGCTACATCTGCATGTCCTGCCCGCAGCATTCATTCTCTAATCCCCTGAACTAGCCCCCTGGTCAACCTGGCGTATAACTGCACGGTCTCCTTTTGTGTAGCGGGGGCAAGAACTCTTGGACTTGGGTTCAAATCCCAGCTCTGCCTGTTAGCAGCTGTGAGATCCTTAAGTCTCGGTGTCATCCTCTGTCAAATGGGACTGAAACGTGTGTTTCACGAGGCCATACGGATCCAGGGCATCGTGAACGCAAGGGCACAGCACAGTGCCTGGCACACGGTGACCACCAAAGGAGGGCTGGTCTTTCCTGATGGTGCTCTCACTGCAGGACGGCAATCATTCTCCTCCGGGGAGACCGTGACGAGTTAAGCTCCGGGCTGTCTCTTCCCTCTGCCCTTCTCTTGTGGCCACCAGTCCCTCCTTCTCTGGGTGCACCTGCAGCCCTTCCCATCCCCCCTCGTCCACCAATCCTTGCTGGTCGGTTGATAAAATTCAAAACAAGACAAGCCAGAAGACTCAAGTGAAAAGTGAAGCCAGTACCTTAGAATCACAGGTCTTTGGGGTATCCTCAGTGAAAATTTCATGGCCACTTAAATAAGCAAAAATGTGCAAACAATGGAGGTAAGAGCCCACTATTTTAGACATTTAAAATTTTTCTCAGCATTAAGGAAAAAAAAAAAAAGAAAACTTCTCATGTAACTTTGGCCCCATTCAAAATCCTCAAACATCATTAACCCGTCCACCTCCCAGGGGGAATCAGAGGCATTCTGTCCTGAGATTGCCAGAAAATGAGAAAATTAGAGACAACGGAATAAGCCCAACTTTCAAATGGACTGAGAAATGCACGCGCTTCTCCCCCCCCCCCCGCCTCGCCCCCCCACCGGCCCACAGGGGCAGAGCCCTTCAGAAGTGCCCTGGGCACCCCAGGTGACCCGTGGCCAGAGGCAGGGGAAGACTGCCACTTAATGGCAGCGGCTAGAACTGGAAGGAATGTATTGACATCTAGGAGGATCTTTCACAAGCTCTTAACCTTTACACCATGTCAATAAAAAGCCCCATTAACATTTAAAAGGGATGTTTCTGGGTGTCCACTTGGAATAAGAGTTAGCATACACTCCAAGAGTTGGGTTATGTATCTCATCTGTCCCAGATCTCCAAGAGTTTACTTCCTTTCATGGTTTTAAAAAAAAAAAAAAAAAAAAAAAAAAGCCAGCCCATGAAACGGCAAACAGCGAAGAGCCGCCTGCTAGCAACACAGCGACTCTTGGGGGGGCCACGAGGACCAGGGGGGGACCCTCGGGCTGACCTCGAAGAGCCGCCTGCTAGCAACACAGCGACTCTTGGGGGGGCCACCAGGACCAGGGGGGGACCCTCGGGCTGACCTCCTGCATCGGCAAATCACACCCAACAAGACCTTCTGCCCTCTTTCTCCTCTCTCCATTCTAGATCTTCAAGCACACTTATCACCTCCGGGAAGCCCCCCTCAAACCTTCAGGGGGGGGATCTGTGCCCCCACGGCCACTTGCGCTTCCTAAACCGGGAGGCCCTGGGCTTGCCACACTGCCCTTGACCACTCACCGGCTGGTCTTGCACTCAGCGACAGGAGCATTCCGTGAAGGCAGGCACCGGGCACTCACCTATCCACGCGTGCGCACGCGCACTGGCTCACTCCTCACAGAATACTCGCAACATGGCAGGCACTGGGGATGCGAGGAACGAAGCAGATGTGGCCCGTCCTCAGTGTTGCCCCCCACCGCCCATCTTCATGTCCCCAGTGCCTGTCAAGTGCGGTTCTCAGTAAATGCTGGCCGGATGGATGTGTCCCTCCCTCAGTGGAACTTCATCACATCGACCACTTCCGAGAAGAATTGGACGAATGCTGTAAAATGCTGGGGATTGCTGCAGACCCCGGACGCAAATGAGCAGCTTCAAGCCTCACCCATCCCACATAGGCATTCTGATTGGTTGGTGTGGCTTCTTTATTTTCTTTAAACACTAATTTTTTTTTTTAAGTTTTATTTATTTGAGAGCGAGCCAGCGCCTGCATGAGCAAGGGCAGGGCAGAGACAGAGACAGAGACAGAGACAGAGACAGAGACAGAGACAGAGAGAGGGAATCCCAAGCAGGCTCCACGCTGTCAGCGCAGAGCCCGACTTGGGGCTCAATCCGAGAACCATGAGATCGTGACCTGAGCAGAAACTAACAGTGGGACCCTCGACCGACTGAGCCGCCCAGGCGCCCCCGTGTGGTTTCTTAATAAATGGGATCTGTCACTCACTTTTAAAACTTCGGTTTCACCCGTAACTTGTCCATCTGGCTTCTCTACATCCATGAAGGTGCACTCCTGCAGAGCACAGGAGAACAGGAGCCGAGAAACTCTGGCTCCTTCAGAGGGGGTGGGCACTCTTGATCTTGCCGCCCCTCCTCCGTCCCCTGTTGTCCTAGCGCTGAGGCCAAACCTCACCCTGGCTGAGGACTCTCTTGCCCCGGCTCCTCACTCAGGGCCAACGTGCCCCTCGAGGCATCTCGGTTTATGACCCCAGCTTTATGCCCAAGTCACCGAAGAGACACATCTGAGATGAGCTACAACACGAACGAATGGGCAATTTTATTGATCTTTACCTCCTACCCAACCTCCTAGTAGTAGATACAGGCTGTGCGGTTTCCAGCAGGGATCTCAGGTGCAGGGGAAGTCAAGGGACAAGGTGAATTCTGGCAGGTTCCTCGCTGGCGGACCAAAAACCCACGTTTACTGCAATTCTCACAAACGAGCGCTGAAGATGAAGAATCACATTCTCACACCACCAGCACAGCTTAAATACTTCTTCGATAAAAACACTAATAATAAATTATCTTCAACTCAGAAAATAAAGTGTGCTCAGCAGAGTGACAGGAGGGTCCATTCATTGCATTGCACCAAGGGCTGGGCGAGGGAGGGCAGGCCTGGGCAGCTGTACCGGCGGGAGCATGGGGCCGACAGCACGTGCTGAACTTGGTCAAATGCATGCTTGATGCCAACGGCGGGTGGTGGCAGCCCCTAGGCCGCGGCCTGTCCCGCGTGGGATTCACCTGCCCCTCCTCCTCCTCACGTCCGCCTTGTCTTCTGTTTCTTGGCTTGTCTCTTTGCATCTTCTGGGCCGCTATTGTCAGAGGCTGTCTGGCCAAGAGCTCGCACACCCTGTAGTCGACTTGTCAACTGCAACAGCAAGGGAATGAGCTAGAACGAGAGAGAGAGAGAGTGAGAGAGAGGGATGCCAGGAGAATACTCTTGCCCAGAGGGACAAGGGAGCCTCACGTGTCAACACACCTCCTTCTTCGGGCAGCTCACCACCCACTGTGGGCTAACAGGTGACTCTTGGTTCAAGACGAGGTAGAGAGAGGCTTTGGCACTGGAGAGGGTTGGCAGACACACGGGGACAAAGGATTAGGGGAGATGTTACAAGAGGTTTATGGCCTTCAAAGGGGGCCTGAGATTTGACAAAGTACAGTATCTATTCTTGATAAAAGCCCTCAACAAAGTAGGAACACAGGGAACATACCCCTATATCATCAAGGCCAGATATGAACGACCCACAACTAATATCCTCTTCAATGGGGAAAACCTGAGAGCTTTTCCCTCAAGGCCAGAAACACGACAGCGATGTTCGCTCTCACCATTGCTATTTCACACAGTACTGGAAGTCCTAGCTTCAGCCATCAGACAAAAAAAGAAATAAAAGGCATCCAAATCGGCAAGAAGTCAAACTTTCACTATTTGCAGACTACACAATCCTTTACGTGGAAAGCCCAAAAGATGCCACCAAAAAACTGCTAGCACTGATAACACGAATTCAGCAAAGTCGCAGGACACAAAATCAACATAGAGAAATCTGTCACGTCTCTCTACACCAATAATGAAGTGGCAGAAAGAGAAATCAAGGAATTGATCCCATTTGAAATTGCACCCAAAACCGTAAGATACCTAGGAATAAACCTAATCAAAGAGGTAAAAGATCTGTACGCTGAACACTATAGAAAGCTTATGAAAGAAATTGAAGAAGACACAAAGAAATGGGAAAACACTCCATGCTCCTGGACTGGAAGAACAAACATTGTTAAAATGTCCATACTACCCAAAGCAATCTACACATTTAATGCAATCCTTATCAAAATACCACCAGGATTTTTCACAGAGCTAGAAGAAACAATCCTAAAATTTGTATGGGACCACAAGAGACCCTGATTAGCCAAAGCAATCTTGAAAAAGAAAAGCAAAGCTGGAGGCATCACAATCCCAGACTTCAAGTTATTATTATAAAGCTGTAGTGATCATGACAGTATGGCACTGGCACAAACACAGCCACAGAGATCGATGGAATAGAATAGAAAACCCAGACACGGACCTACAACCGTGTGGCCAACTAATCTCCGACGAAGCAGGAAAGAATATCCAATGGGAAAAAGACAGTCTCTTCAGCAAGTGGTATTGGGAAAACTGGACAGCAACAGGCAAAAGAATGAAACTGGACCATTTTCTAAAGTGTTTTTTTTAATGTTTGTTTATTTTTGAGAGAGAGAGTGAGACAGAGTGCAAGTACGGAGAGGCAGAGAGAGGGAGACACAGAATCTGAAGCAGGCTCCAGGCTCTGAGCTGTCAGCACAGACTTGAATGCAAGGCCTGAACTCACGAACTGTGAGATCGTGACCTGAGCCGAAGCCAGATGCTCAACCGACTGAGCCGCCCAGGCACCTGAACCTGGACCACTTTCTTACACCATATACAAAAATAAGTTCAAAATGGATGAAAGATGTAAATATGAGACAGGAAATCATCAAAATCCTAGAGATGAACACAGAAGTAACCTCTTTGACATCAGCTGTACGAACTAGACCTGTCTCCTGAGTCAAGGGAAACAAAAAGCAAAAAAGAACTACTAGGGTTTCATCAAGATAAAAATCTTCTGAACAGTAAAGGAAACAATAACACTAAAGAGCAACCTTTGGAATGGAAAATATATTTGCAAATGACATTATCTGATAAACGGTTAATGTCCAAAATCTAGAAAGAACTTATCAAACTCAATACCCAAAAAATAAATGATCCAGTTAAGAAATGGACAGAAGACACGAATAGACATTTTTTCACAAGGAAGACATCCAGATGGCTACAGACACACGAAAAGATGCTCAACATCCCTCATCATCAGGAAAATACAAATCAAAACCATGTTGAGATACCACCTCACACCTGTCAGAATGGCTAACATTAACAACTGAGGAAACAATAGATGTTGGCAAGGATGCGGAGAAAGAGGAATCCTTTTGCATTGTTGGTGGGAACACAAGCGGGTGCAGCCACTCTGGAAAACAGTATGGAAGTTCCTCAAAACATTAAAAATAGAACTACTGTACGACCCAGCAACGGCACTACTAGGTATTTATCCAAAGGACACAAAAATATTGATTCAATACTGATTCAAACATGTACCCCAATATTTATAGCAGCACTATCAACAATAGCCAAATTATGGAAAGAGCCCAAATGTCCATCAACTGATGCATGGATAAAGGAAATGTGCTACACACACACACACACACACACACACACTGTGGAGTATTACCTGGCCATCACGAAGAATGTGATCTTGTCATTTGCAACAACATGGATGGAACTAGAGTATATTGTGCTAAGCGATAGAAGTCAGTCAGACAAAGACAAGTATCGTATGATTTCACACATATGTGGAACTTAAGAAACAAAACATATGAACATATGGGAAAGAAAAAAGGGAGAGAGGGAGGAAAAACCATAAGAGACTGTTAGAGGTGATGGGGTAATGGGTTAAATGGATGACGGGAATTAAGGAGGGCACTTGTGATGAGCACTGGGTGTTGTATGTAAGTGATGAATCGTTAAATTCCACACCTGAAACTAATATTACACTACATGTAAACTAACTAGAGTTTAAGTAAAAACATAAACATTAAAAAATAATAATAAATTAAAAAGTTAAAAAAAAAAGCAAAGGAAAGAAAAGAGGACTGGGGACTGGATTTGAGGCCTTCGCACTCGCTTCCAACCCTGCAGTGTCGTATCTTCTGGAACACTGGACACCCCGCCGTGTGCGGGAAGATGTGTAACACTGGATGGAACCCTGCACTTTCTCGCAGGGCCTCTGCATTTCCTACCTTATCGTGGTTGTAGCCGGCCAACAGGACAAGCAGGGTCAGAGGCAGAGCGATGTAGGACCCCTGTGCGATGTCTTGCTCAGGCAGTTTCCTCTGTGGACACCAAGACCACCATTACTGCTTTACAGGCTCTCCGCTTCCCGGCCGCCCACCATCCCACAGCCTTGGCCTGCCCAGCCGGGACCCCGGGCATCCACGTGACCCAACTCTTGCTCTCCACGGCCAGGAAGTGCAGCGACTTGGGTATACTTTCAGGTGAATCCCCTGCTCCCCAAACTCCCCTGCTTGCTCTTTGACACTCTGGGCCAGACAGACGCCAATCACAAGGTAGGTCTCACCCTCTGAGCCTCCAAGAGACTGAGGAAACCGAGCTGTGGGGAGCAGGCCATCCCCGTGGCTGAGAAGTAAAGGGCCCCCTTGGCACTGAGTCCCGGCTACACACAGGGGCTCTTCCCTACAAGGGGGTACGGAGAACCCGCCGTGCTAGGCTCAGGCGCACAGTGACAGATGCACTGGTCGCAGAGAGTATCTCTAGTGATGGGAGGAGGCAGGCTGCCACTTGTCTCCTAGCGGCCATTTGCCCTTTCTTCCAACTTTCATCCGGGCCGATCAGAGTATACACACTTCCCGGCCTCCCCTGCAGCTAAGATAGCCATGGAATTAAATTCTGGCCAAGACCACATGGATAGAAGTGTTTGGTAACACATCCAGGCTGTTCGCTAAAAAAGCGGTGCTGTGCCCTCCCCTCCTGCCGGCCAGGAGTGCCATCCGTCAAAAAGGTGATGTGCTAGGGGACGGCAGAGCCCCAAGAGAGGGGAGGCTGGGCCCCCGATACCTTGGGGCTGCCGTACCATTCCTGTACTGCTCCATCCTGGATGCTGACATAAGACCGAAACTTCCATCTGACTAAAAGCCCCTGAAATTTTGGGTCTCTATACTAGCCAACGAACCTGTACCTTAGCTCACTCTATCCATGCAAAAGAAACAAATAATGGAAACTTTCAGATAATGACAGAACAAGTTAAGGAGCCAGAGCACTGTTTCTCAAAGTAATGTCTAGGGAACTTCCTTTCAGATTTCCAAGGTCAAAACTATTTTCATAACAACACTAAGATATTATATGCCTTTTTTGCCTTCATTCTTTCACAAGTGAACAGTGGACTGTTCTGGAAGTTACATGTGATGATGTCATCACTCTGAGAGATAACAGAATATGATAAATAAAAATACATTACACCCATGTAAACTAAGTCTCTTTTGGATTCTCAACAACTTTTAACAGGGTAATAGGGTCCTGAGACCGAAACATCTGAGGAGCATCCAGGCTGGAGAACGACTGTGGGGTCATTTTGCCCCAAGATGGTTGAGGCAGAATGGGACGGTCATTCAAAAATGAAAGAATCATTGGGATGAGCACTGGGTGTTCTATGGAAACCAACTTGACAATAAATTTCATATAAAAAAAAAAAATGAAAGAATCAGGGCAGGAACACATTTCTACCTCCAACGGCCCACTCCTGGATTATCCGATATGTCTTAGACCCCAATTTGCTCTCCGTGGAAGTAAATATTTAATGGCGAAACTGCAGAGTGATGAAGGCAATGAGCTTTGAGCTCAAGGCTCAGGTCTGGCCACATGACCTTGGGCAATCACGTGAAGCCTCGGGCCATTCGCTATTAGGTGGCGCTGATACCAAAAGCACCTGCTGCAGGGGAATGTGAAATTCAGCAAAATCAGCTACCTCAAGTGCCAGCAGTGCACGAAACACTGAGTAAAAAAATCAATGATGTGGCTCTCGGTTTGCATGTTGAACAAAAGAATGGAGTGGAGCACATACCAAGGCCCTCGCGAATGTGCAACATTGAGCCGCCCGTCCAGAAGGCTGTAATGCACTAGAAGCCATGTGATGTGAGACCCGCCACCTCCTCTGAGTCCCGGCTCTGCTGATCAACTGCAGGTAAGTTACTTACTCTCTCTGAGCGTCTGTAAAATGCAAGGGATGGCACCTTCCCAGAAAGGTGTGATGTGAGGACTAGCAGTGAGTACCCTTCAGGAGCAGGCACTCCCTTCCCTGGTCACTGGGGCCCTGGTCTCCCAGGTAACCTCTGGCAGGGGTGTGTTCTCAGAAGTGACAGGCACATTCTTGGCCAAAGCCGTGAGGCGTGGTGGCTGCCCGGCTGCCACCCAGCATCATGTTCCTGCCACCAGCTGCCAAAGCGTCTCCCTGGATCCAGATGAGTCTCTGGGGCGGGGGGGGATGCCCCAGACGGCTGCCATCAGTACCCTTCACAGAGGCCCTCTGCCTCTCACTGGGGTGGCAACGTGCCTCTACAGAGACAGAAGGTTCCCTACGTGCTCATGTCAGTGGCCCTTCCAATTGGTCCCAAACGTGGGGAATGAGGTAAGTGCTTCCTCCTGGAGTCATCAGAAAAACTCTCCACTTCACATAAAATTTTTATTTGCCAAGTCACTGAGCACGAGCCCCTCATCAGAGATGCTCAGAAACCAGCAGAAGAGCTGTGTTCAAGTGCCACGTCTGCTGCGCACAAGCTGGGGACTCAGACCACTCAGAATCCTCTTGGGTCTCATCTCTAGATGACGGAAAAGAATCCCTACCTACCTCGCCTCTAGGATGCTGTTTGAAAAGCACAAAATGGTCACTTGCTTGCATGTAGGAAAGATAAATGTGGAACTATTCTTTCTATCCTACACCAGGAAAAACCCTAAATGGCTAGAGATGGCAATGTATAAAATGTAACCATACAGGTACTGAAGGAAAAATAAATTCCTTTAAAACTGGGAGTGGGGGAGCTTTTCCAGACTAGGACTCAAATTCAGAAGCAAGGAGAAAAAGAATGGAACATTTAACATATAAAATAAATGTTTGCATAATCAAAATGAAAAAAGAGATGATAAATTAGGAAAAAATATGGACAACGTATATTACGAAGGTTTAACATCCCTCTTACACAAAGGGCTTCTGAAACATAAAAAACACCAACAATCCAGACAGATAGGTCCAGAAGTCAACAGTTCCCAGAAAGGGACATACCTGGGTTCTAAACCACGTGGAAGGATGAGAAATGCAGAGGACAGAGACATGGAGATACCACTTCTCATCCATTATACTGCAAAAAATCTTTAATTTGACAACATACTCTGCGGGGGAACAGGGGTGCTCGCATACGTAGCTGGTGGGAATGCAAATAGTACAGCCCTACGTACAGGAAGTGGCACCATCCAGCAAAATTCCAGGAGCATCGACCCTGTGATCCAGCAACTCTCCTTCTTGAAGTCTATTTCAAAGACAGACTGACAAACATCCAAAAACATGCACGCACAAGGCCAATCACTAAAGGGTCATTTGTAATGGCAGAAAACTAGGAATAACTCAAACATTCATCAAGCAGGGGCTAACAACACACCACAGTAGAGCCACACAGAGGAGTATTACATAGCCATTAAAAAGGAACAAGAAGTCACTAAATCCATTGCTGTGCACACAGTTATCTTTAGAAAGAAAAACTCTTCACGCTGATGAGGCCTACGACAACGGTCAACGCAGTAGCTACGGAGCCAGATTTTAGTTTTACTGTAGATCCCTGGGCTCCACTCTTACTACCTAAACCAAGTTCACACTCAGTAGGTCTGAGGCTGGGCCCTGGAGCCCATTTTTGTTGCTGCTGTGGGCATTTAATCCCCAGGTGATTCTACCGCATGCCAGCTTTGGGAAGCACTGGTCTAAAGAATTATCTCACGAATGTTAAAAATACATGTGTGTGTTGTTCTGTTTTGTTTTTCAGTCTGTTCAACACAGGATCCATTGGGCTCTACACGTTGCAAATGGCTCACAAAATGAGCAAGTTGCTTTTAACCTACAAGTATCCCACCCACCTGTGGGTTTTTTTTTCTTCCTCACTTGCAATCTGTCAAATCAATCAGTTTCCAGCTTATTGTCCTGCACTTTCCCATAACCTACATTTTGTTGACTACATCCTTGCAGCATCCTTTACATGTTCCTGTGTCCTCTCAACTTCCTGTAAACTGGCAGCCGGTTCTAGAAGTTTGGGTAGGGCAGGTGTCACGTGGCTCCGGCTGGAGGACCACAACACCCCCAATCGCGACACAGTGAAGAGCCTTGTTCCTAAAAATCACACACGAGCCACTGACCTAAACAAATCCCTTGCCCTCATTGACAACTTCCTCCTCAAAGGGAACCGAAGGCATCAGCACTCGAAAAAGCAGAAAAGCATCTAGGGAAATTGGGAGTGCGAAATCCAGAATGCAATCGGGCATCAAGGTGAGGGTCCCTCAAGCGGCCGTCCTCCCTCACCACCCCTAGAGGTTGTTTTCAACCACCCACCGCCCTTTCCTTACCGTGGGATTGAAGACCAAGGTGATGTGCTTATGGTAGCCCACTGCAGTGAAAGACACCTGAGGCAAGACGTAGTCATACTGGGATCTGGGGAGCGTGGAGTCCAGCAGCACAACGTAATTCTGTGCACAAGTAAGAAGTTACTTTTTACAAAGGACTTTATGTTTTGAAAGAAATCCCCAAGTTTACACATCCAAAACAAGGTTGCTAACTTCAGAGGAGGAACCTCAGTGGGCTCTTCCCTCGTTGACAGCCGTGTGTCCCGGCATCTCGGAGACTGTGTCTTCTGATAAAGCTTTCAGAGCCGGCGGCAATATTTTATAAGCATATTCAACCATGACATAATTGTGCTCCTTTGAGAATCTGACTTTATGAAACACAGAAAGTTATTACGAGCCAATCTGGATGAGGGACAGACATGATCGAACTGGGAAAGACTGCTTTCAATCCAAAGTGAGGTAGACTTTTAAGGCATGATAATTAAGCGGCTCACCGGCTGGCAAGTTCTAAGAACACAGCATCTCGGGAACGGTGCGGGCGACGGTCAGAGCCCACTCCACCGTTGGGTGCAGAGCCCAACGTGCTAGGCACCATGAGTACTGCCTTGGGCAAATACGGGCTGTGCTCTCAACCACGGACAAGGTCAGGTTTACTGCTCCCATCTCATAGCAGGCCGTGAGCCCAGGGGGAATCGGACCCCAAAGCCCATTACGCTTCCACACTGACGTGATGCTTACAGTGACTGCTGGGGAGCCTGGTGGCTCAGCCGGCTGAGTGTCCGACTCTTGGCTTCCGCTCAGGTCATGATCTCACGGTTTGTGAATTCAAGCCCTGTGTCGGCTCTGTGCTGACAGTGCGGAGCCTGATTGGGATTGTCTCTCTCCCTCCCTCTCTGCCCCTCCCCCACTCTGTCTCTCAAAATAAATAAATGAAACTGTAAAAAAAGCTCAATCTTTAAAAACAAATAAAAAAACAGCATACAGTGGCTATTTCAAAGGGCATCTCAAGAAACGGGGAGCAACTCCAAGCTTCCATCGCAACTTATTTCATTATCTTACAGCTGTTTCATGACAAAAAAGGCCACAGTTTATCATCCCCGCGGCAGGTGGTAAGAAGCCAGGAGAGGAAACGTCGTATATAGGCTCACTACTGACAGGTGCACGCCGAGCCCACCAGAAAAGAACCGAATTCTGTGCCAAGTTTGCTCCCAGCACCTCAACTACAACAGCCTGCTCTGTCTGAACACAACTGATAATAAACAGTCTAGAATCAGTAAACAACGTCCACCGTTAAGGCCTGAGTTAAATAAACTCATTATCATTATTTCCCACATTATGGACGGCTATGCAACCATGAGAAACCATGTTATAAAAAATGTAATGATGGGGAAAAGATTTCTGATGTATTCTTCACTGAAAAGCACGGATTATAAAACAATGTACCAAACAGTCCTAGCCTTATTAAACTAAATACACGTGTGTATGTATTAAACTAAATACACGTGTGTGTATTTACACACACACACACACACACACACACACACACACACACACACTGAAAAAAGACCAAAGGACACTGTCAGCACACTGACCAGGATTATTTCTAGATGATGGGACTGTATCTGATTTTGTTTTCCCCCCAAAACAACTCCTGCCGTGAATGTGTATTATTTTTGCAAACAGGAAAAGAGCAAATTAAGCAGAAGTAAATGCTACAGAGCCCACCCCCCTCTGATTCAGAGAGCACATCCACTGTCTCCGCGAAGGGAGATTTGGAGGGAGACGCAAGGACTGTTTGGGAGCCATGGGCATCAGTTACCTGGCCGTCCCGGAGCAGGGGAGGGAAGTGGAAGAAGAGAGACTGGCCCAGGGAGACCGTGTGCATTGGGCTGTCGAGATTTTCACTTTTGTAAAGCTTTACCTGGAGAGGAGAAACAAAGCAGGATGTACTTTCGAAATTAAAACATAATCAACATTTCATTTCCAACACTGCGTTTCATCCTCAGGATAGCTCATCTGTTGCAGGGGAAAAGGATCTTTGGAAACACAGATATTTGAAAGAGAAACCAGACACCCCCATCAGGAATACATAATGTGTTCCGCAATCACCTGAGCCTCCAGTTCCCTGACCTACATAGAAATGGAAGATTTTAAAATTGATTCCAGTGACTTTACGTTAATGTACAAAATGATAACAGTTAGTATGAGGGCCATGTTAAAAGGAATAGCCTCTGATATAGCTATAATATGCTGGGCAAGTGACAGGCACTTTACACACATTGTCACCAATCCTGGCTCTGAACAGGCATCATTATTACCTCTAGGGAGGCCCAGAGCCTGCATCACCTAAAGGCGCACAACTTATTCATAGTGGTGCCTGGGATTCAGCCCATGTCACTGAGGGTCTGGCCCATGTGGCACTGCCTCTCCATCGGCTATACCCTCAACCCCACAAGTATTCCTTAAGTGCACGACACATTCCCATTTTGCATTTGGTTTTCCAGGCTGCTTCCAGAAGCAGTTCAGTCATTTGTTTCTAGCCTTCCTTTCTCTCTGGCCTGTTCTCATTCTCTCTACCACAAGCAACGGGACGTGAGGAGGTACGGTCCCGCCTGATGCAGAAGGCTGTGGGGCTCGAGCCTGCACCCGCCACAGAAGAACGCCATGGCCGCCCCTCTCCAGGGTCCACGGCGACACTTTTCTATAGAACACACAAGTCACGAGGAATTTGCCTAAAGTAAGCCACAGACTGGAGGCCTAAGGGTCACTTCCAAGACCACACATGTGTCCTTTTGCCCTACACAGTGTTCTAAGCAAAACTCAATTCATTGCCTGTTTTTACAAATCAAGTGATTTCAAATAACTCTAAGTTCCATCTTCTCTGGAACACTGGGAAGTGATGCCAACCCTGGGCCAGAGCTCCGACACGACAACCATCCCACAGAGCCGAGGAGCGGTGGGTGCACCCTGCCCAGCCCTCTTCACCCTGGTGTTGCCCTGCCTGGCCCCCACGAGCAACATGCTTGCCACCCTGGAAGGAAGGGTGAGTTGAGAGGGGAGTTAAAACCTAAGCGTACATTCTCTCCCAAGTCAAACACATCACTGTACATAAAATTACAAGCGCCTCTGAAAAATACACCCTTGTGGCAATTCACTGACATTTTTCAAGGGATCGTAGGGCCTTATATAAACATTTCATTAACTGTAGACATGGAGATTTTGTTAGAACCTGAAGACGCCTTAAGAGGGTTGCACAGAGGAGAAACCAGTGGTCCAGGGGCATGAAGTGACTGCCCGTGGTGGCAGGGCAAGCAGGACACAGCTCAGACTGTCCGACTCCTAGTCCCCTACCCACACCTTCACGCTGGACAGAATTCTACAAGTTACAAGGCACTGTGCCCTAAAATCATGTCTCTGCTTTCAACTCTAGGTCGTACTAAGCATTCATTAGGTGTGTACCACAAAGCTTCCAAAGCTATATTTCTATGAATAGCTAAACAAAGTTATCTGAGAGTACGACCCCTCCTACGCTTCTCAGAGCCAAAAAGGCCATAACAGTAAGAAGCTGGCCTTACCCATAATGTAGGGAGATACTCAGAGGAAGTGATCACGTTTCCACTTAGGTCGAATTGATTAATCTGCCGGAAAACTATGATGTTTACATCATCGATGTCGTTATTGCCGACCTGGAAAGAGACCGGGAGCGTTGGCAGTGAGGAAGCTGGGAGGCGAACTTGCTGGGTGACGTCCCAGGAGCTATTTCAGAGCAAATTTCACTTCTTCAGTAAGGGGGCCAAGTTCACCAAGTCCAAGGGCACAAACTGACAGTGAGGAGGTAGGCTACGGCTGGCCCACAGACACAACTTGTTTGATGAGCACAGCATTTTTTCCCCCTAAGTTTCAATTATCTTCTCCAACGTTTTAAGAGAGAAATTTCATACACAAAAAGAGCCAGGTTTTCTGGCCTCTCTTGGAAATAGAGAAAGATGTTCTTGCCTGGCAGCAATCATCAGGGGCTGAGCAATGGCTGTCCCGTGGGTGGGTGGGTGGGTGCCCTCCTGTTTGTGACTTTTTCGTATCTGCCGGGCCATGGTCCCCATGACCACCCGTGATCCTGGCCTTAGTTAGTCACCATGGCAGAGAAACACGCAATTTAAAGATGCAGCCATCACAGCCTGACGCCATAAAGACATCCATAAAGAAAATCCACTTCCCAGCCAAATGGTCCTACATGGCCCACCACTCTCCTGACCCCTCATAATCTTCGTGCCTAATGCCCCCTGATCAAGCCACCAAGGGGCAGCCCCCCATCACACCCAAGCCCTCCAGTCTAGCAAGCAAGAGTTATTCCACGGGGAAAAAGCTTCACTTCAAATGATTCTCAGGCTGCTTCCCACGAGCTGCGGGGAGGGCTGCCTCTTTAGGGATCAATTAGCGAAGTCGTGATCAGGAATATCAAGAGACTCCACCCACCAAATGGAAAAAGCAAGGTCATCTGGATATAAGGAGGTCCAACGGCCCCACCACCAATTAAGCCCATGTTGTCTTTATTATCCTCCCTTGATCTGAAATGCCACTTAGACACTGAGCTCCTCAACTTGGAGGATAATGATCAGAGCTTGCAGTGAGACTGAAGAGACAACAGCTCAAATTTCTCTGGATTCACGACAGCCATGCTGCTCATTAAAAGCCCGCAGGAGATGCTGCTTGTGAAGATGACACTATTCAAAGAGGACCCTTAATTAGGGCCCAGAGCTCCCCCCGGCAAGAGATGAAAGGCAGGCAGCCAGAGAAGCACTGCAGGGTTTCTGCCGCGGAGCGTGGTGCCTTACCGCGATCTCCCGGTGGTGGGGGAGGGCCCGCTCGATGTGCTCGTTGCCTTCTGCCTTGAGCTGCACGTGGTACACACATCCCGGCTGCAAGCAAACGCAGGGGTCACGCCTCTCGAAAGGGGCTCGTCGCCTGGAACCTGACCTGCGCCTGCTCTGACCACAGGCCCTCAACGCGACCGCGACGCCATTTCCACCCGTCGCCGGTCCCAGTCTGCGGCCTGTTAACCTGCTTAAGAGTCCCTTTTAAAAGCACCCTGATGAAGGAACATTTATCTCAAGGTCTGCAATTCCTTCAGTCCCCAAGGAAAATTAGATTTGGCTTCCTATTCCAAAATCGTAAGCAAAATATGCTTATTTTGACAAAACTGTGCTTATAGTGCTGTCCACCCCCCACATACACGCAGGGTGTGGTATCTGCAATGACAACTCCCAAATGCTTACAATGCACACGATTTCTGGGAAGTGAGATTTGAAATTTTTCTTTAAAAAAAAAACTTGCTCTGGGGCACCTGAGTGCCTCAGTCAGTTAAGCATCTGACTCTTGATTTCAGCTGAGGTCGTGATCTCATGATTCATGGCTTCGAGCCCCGTGACAGGCTCTGTGCAGAGCCTGCTTGGGATTCTCTCTCCCTCTCTCTGTGCCCCTCCCCTGCTCACATGAGCTCGCTCTCTCTCTCTCTGTCTCTCAAAATAAGTAATAAACTTAAAAAAAATTTGTTCTTCCTAAAACTTTGTATCCTAATGCTCAAATTTATAGGAGTACATATTTACCAAATAAATCATTACTCTAAGAAAACTTTTACAGCAACCAATTTCTGATCAATAGCACAAGTGACCTAATGACACGGTAGGATCTAAAGCAAGAGGCCGAGGTCAGAGGTGTCTATGTGCAGCTAATGGGGGACAACCCTAAGATACAACTGTTTATTTTTAAACTAGCGTGGATAATATGGTTCTGGTCTCCTAAAATAATGTGTGCTTTGATAGCTGTAGGGTGTGTTTTTTTGCCCTTTCAAGATTGCCTGTTTGGATATGCTGCCTGAACTACTTTATAATGACCACATGGCACCTTTACAAAGACAAAAAGCTATTGTTTTTTAAAAAGTGAGAACACCTCTGTGATGGCCATAATCGTTGACACATTCACTGACTTTACAGCTCGGTGAGGACTGGCAGCACGGGGTTCAGTTCCAAATGGTCACGTGTGGCCCAGAGGGCAAGGGACATGAGTAATCACTTGGGAAGACAAAGGCACAGTCCTGCCCACTTGCTCACGCACCTGGGCCACGGGGAGGTCATCGGGGCAGCGGCTCCGTCCCACCCAGCTCCCTCCTCCCTCAGGACCCGGGCCGACCAACTCGGGGATTCACCTTCAGCCTCTGGCAGGGGTGTCTCGCCCCAGATGTCCTGACAACGTGCCGGGAAAGGTGAAATGAAAGACCGGACCCTGACTAGGGTCAAAATCCCTAGGAAATCTTCAGCAAGGGCTCTCCAGCCCGGTGTCCTCTGGGGGACGGGCACACTCAATCCCAAACCCTCGCAGAGCAACGTCTAAGGCTGTCCCTCCAGCACCTGTGGCCTGGCAGGTGGAAGGCGAGGGCTGCCACCAGGGTGACTCTAAAACCCACTGAGAGCGCTAATAAATTCACACCTATTAGGAGGGGGAGGGTGTCTCAGAGCATCAATTACAACAGAAATCTATTGTGCTGGAGAAAGAAACTATATTCGATTTAATTAAATAAAACGCGTGAAGATGGCGAGTTGAGAGCACGTCTGGGCCAGCAGGACACTGGGGGAACCCAGAAGTGGGGGGAGAATTTGTGTTCCTGCAACCGTGAGAGGGAGGTAAGCCGAGAACACAGAGTCCACCCAGGGGAAGGGAGGCTCCCCTAGGCCCAACCTGCACAGGCCCCCACGCAGACCCCGTCTCACACTGCTGCCTCACAAAGCTGCACACCGAAACCCCAGCTGGCAGTGACCGTCAGGACCGCCTCGAGGAAAGTCTTGTTTGTTGTTGCTTATTAACTACTTGCTGAGTCTCCGTGCCAGGACCACTGCATGTGCTACACGTATCAACTTACTTATACTTACACCTGTTTTATGTCACGCTCATCCTCACAAAGATGACAAAACAGATACAGAAAGGAAAAAACCTTGCCTGAATGTAAACAGCTAAGAAATGACAGAGGCAGGCCTCAAACCCAGGCAGATGGGAGCAGAAGGGCGTCTGCACAGCCTTTAAAAAAGGACAAAACTACAAAGGCTGGGCTTGCACTGAACGCATGAGACCAAGGACCTGGCTCC
Organism: Panthera onca; assembly: GCF_046562875.1. NCBI lineage: Eukaryota > Metazoa > Chordata > Mammalia > Carnivora > Felidae > Panthera > Panthera onca. The sequence goes on from NC_138354.1 coordinate 28,833,010, forward strand.
CACGACATGTCTCCTCTCCCTGGGCTCTGGCTGCGGCAGCATGAAGCTATGGAACACCCCTGCTGGCCTGTGTATTCTCTGTGGGAAGCAGGCCTGGAGGACAGCAGAGAGCAGGTCCCTGTGGCAGCATGTTCCTTGGGGGCAGGGCCTTCCCACACAGCGGAGGACAGCTAGGAAGGAGCATCTCAGGAAGGCCTGTGTGGACTCCTAAGGATGGCAAGGTAACTGTCACCTTGATGCTGCTGGTGAGAACATGCGGGAGAGAAGGAGCAGTGGGCAGAGTGGGCGTGGGGAGCCCCCCCAGTCAGTGTGCATCCAGCTGGACCATCAGAACATACGTATTCCAGTCCTCAGCACAACCAGGGAAGACACCCCCGAGTCCGTCCTCCTCCTTCGGCTTGAACACCTCCAGCTCACCAGGAAACCTTGCAACCTGCCTCCCAGGTACCCCAACATCTGACACTGGGGAGTCCTGGACAATGGATGGGAGTATTTTTGTTTTGGGGAAAGAATAGCTTTGCCCCAACCTATCAAATGATTTATTTTCAACATTTATTTATTTTTGAGACAGAGCATGAGTGGGGGAGGAGAGAGAGAGGGAGACACAGAATCCGAAGCAGGCTCTAGGCTCTGAGCCATCAGCACAGAGCTCGACATGGGGCTCAAACTCACGAACCGGGAGATCACGACCTGAGCCGAAATCAGACGCTTAACCGACTGAGCCACCTAGGTGTCCTGCCCCAACGTCTCTAAATCAACTGGCAAGCTGCTTTACATGCGAGCTCATGTGATTTGGACAAACATTACCCGTCTGTGGAGCTATGTGTGCCTGTCTCTACGTGAACTATGAATACCCAGTCCGTGCATCTGAGGGCCCAGGGGCCCCACCCCGGATCCAAGTGGCCCAGTCCGGCAGGTGCTGTCCAACCCTGCCAGTGACCACATGGAACACAGGTAAGGTCTGCCAAATGAGCAAATGAATGAATGCACACATAAAAACTGAGGACAAAGCACCATAAACCCTAAACTGAATGCTGCAATTGAGGAGTGAGAAGGACAAATGAGTTGTATGGACACACAAAGAAGTTCGGGGTTTGTGTTTTTTGTTTTTTTTTTAATTAGTTGTTAACACCTAGAAATCAGGAGCTTTCACACGGAAATCTAAACTTGTGACTTCCCTTTTAACAATGCAAAGGATCTGGCAGCCCCGAGTCTGTCTTCCCACATGGCTACAGGGAGCTGGGGTTCAGTGGCAGCTGCCCCCTCTCGAGTTCACCAGCCCCGCGTGTGCACCCAGCACCCTTCAGCAATTCACAGGTCTCTTCCGGTCCCACAGGCATTTGGCGTAAGAGCCCCTGCTTAAGCCGTGACCACCCGATGCAGGCAAAAGCTGCACCAACCCACCGTTTCCCAACTTTAATTTGCCACAAAACCCCAACCCAATGTGTCAGCTCCGTGAAAGGTAAGCTGTGCCAGTTAAGATACGGAAAGATGCTTCCAGAGCCCTAACCCTGCAGCCCCAACCCCCCTGCCCAGCCTGTTCCTAGCAATGAGCAAATGCCCAGCCTGTTCCTAGCCGTCCTGGGGGCAGGCACCACAAGGCAGCTGTCAACAACACAGTGTGCAGACACCCACTAATAAAAGATGTCCAGTCTCACCAGCAATCCACGAAGTCTGAACTTGCCCTCCTCATCCGTCACGGTGTCTTCTCCGTAAATACTGCAGTCGTTCTGTCCCACGGCTTCCACGGCCACACCCTGTTCTGGTTCTCCGTTTAAAGAAGAAACTGTACCATAGCAACTAGAATGGCGAGACAGAGCATGATATGCCCGGGGTTTTCTGAAGCACACAAAGGATTTAAGGTAAAGCGTTCTGCCTTTACTGACAATTCATAGTGCAAAGCAGTCCGGTGGGGAAGTGTACCTCGATGAGCCAAGGGGATTTGGTTCTGGCCTTGTCACTTCCAATCCGGCCTTCCTGGCTGAAGGCCCGAGCCTGCCTGAACGCTGCCATCAGTTTCTCTCCTCGTACGTTTTAACGGACGCTCCAGGAAATTACAATTAATGGAGGCCAAGCCTTATTTTATTCCACTTTACCTTGCTTTCATTAAGCTTTGTTTCAAATAATGAAGCATTCCATGAAATGCAATGAAAACAGTTTCTCATTCTCTACACTCGTTTGAAAATGGCCCATTTTCCTAAACTTCTGACCAGCCAATCTTCATCTCAAGCGCTCTTGCGACTGTTTACAAATACGTACAGTGTGTGTATGAATACCTTTCCGGCTACGTAGAGCTAACAGAGCTAACGTATGGCGTGTCGTACGCGTGTACGAGTATCTGTGTAAACCATCTCTGGAAGTGCTCTGACACACCGCAAAACCTGATGAGCTGAAACAAGGAAGGGGAACCGAACGTTTTACACTCTCGCCAACATTCTGCAGCCTTACTCCAGTGAGTTCATTTCCTTGTTTTAAAAATTTAATTTGAATTTCAAGCTCTTGTACAAATAAAATTTTTAAGCAACTAAATGGGTACTCTCAGGCCAATTTCAGAATAGGAACTTCGTGACAGAATCGCTGATTTGGAGGGATCTGAAGAAAACAGGCAGCCGTCAAAACTCTCTGGGCCTGGTCTCTTACCGCCTCTGCCTCCCACGTGAAACCCGAATGCAGGCTGGGTGAAGGCTCCGGGTCACGGAGGTCTGAGTGGGGCTCCAGAACCTGGGCCTGGGGGACAGGGACAGGCAGGCTGCGTACCTGTAGGCCGTTCGGTACCCGGTGACGGAGATCTTTAAGTTCTGCCCCTCCTGCACCTCGATCATTTGTGAGGACGGCTCAAACCGGAACTCCTTCATCATGGGTTTGAAGTAATACTGGCCAGGGCTCTGTGGAGAGACACCCACGGACTGAACCTAGGCTGCCCCATCTACATATGGCTTCACACGGGGCGACTAAAGCCAGCAGGGACCGGAATTCGGCCACCAGAGCCCCAGGGCTTCCTATGCAGACAAAAATGGTGACTCTGCCTCTCGAGGAAATGGTTACATGAAGCAATTACAACTCTAATAGCAGCCGGCATCACATGCCTTTAATTCAGCGAGGCAGAAATCAATTTGAATTTTATGAATGAAGAAACTGAGGCTCAGAGAGGTCAAGTAACTCCCCTGAGATGACACAGTACATAAGCAGCGGAGGGAAGATTCGTGGCTGGGTGTGCATCAGTGCACAGCACATGACCTTTCAGATACGCCTCGCTGCCTGCATGTGACGTCCCTGGAGCAGTCCCTTTACACCCAGGCCTCACAGAATGGCCAGCTAACGTGTACTTGCTGAGTCCCCACCACTCAGGGCCTCAGGTTACATCCGGAATGAAACGCTGCCATCCTCCCATCATGGGGAACACGGTTTGCAGAACAAACACAAGCGAGCCACCAAATAAGACTCGGCATTGTAAACAACGCGATGTTGTGGTCAAACAAAGGGATGCCTAGGAGAGGAGCCGCTGAGGCCACGGTAATTAATTACGCTGTCTTAGTGACAAGCCGGTGGCCAGAAAACAAGTGTGTGCGGAAGGGAACAAGAATCGGCAGCATTAAGTTCTAGTAAGAGCAATACCCTAATTATATTTGGTCCCCTAAGAAACGTGCAGCACTCAACACTACTCTTCTGTTCTCAGGTTGTCAAGCGATACCTAAGTCACGCAAGCCATGTCCCTGCTCCCTTGTGGGAACACGGGCAGGTGGCACATTACGGGACACTTTACCAGGTTTGAGAACGTCAGAATGCCATTGTCCTGAGTCAAGAGGTTGGATCGAAAAACACCACCACTGAGGGACAAGAGGACCCCGGGGAGGGGCTGGTCATCTTCCGCCTTTATCTGGGGGCAAGAAAGAACAGCAGAGCAAGGGCAACTCCGTTAGCCACTGGAGGTAACATTTCAAAAGCCAAGAGGCAATTCTTCTGAGTTGTTTTTCTCTTATTGTTATCCATCGGTAGACAGAAGGTCTACTCTTCGTCCCCAGGGGTAACTAATGTTAATAGTTTGGTACGTCGCTTTCCAGAACGGCTTCTACGCCCACATAAACGTGCAAACATTACAGCTAGCGCTGACCGACTGGCAAGTTTACAGCAGGGAGGGTGGGCAGGTGGCCCAAGCTCTGCACCTGCTGCTTCTCTCAAGTACGGATCCCGGCCTCCCTCCCCTGCCGGGCCACATATCTACCGCACTGTGTCTTAATGCACATCATCCTAAAGCAGGGGGCGGCCGAGCTCTGCATGAAGACCAGCCACCTACTTCTGTGATAGGAAAGGAGACGATTGAAACTTCCTGGAACATGTGTTCCTTGTGCACTTGTTTGCCTCTGTTCCTGGGAGTAGAACTGTTGGATGTTGTGCACTTTGAATTCAGAAAGACACCCCCACATTGCACACCAAAGCGGCCATAACCAGTTACAGTTCCATGAATTATCTATGCGTGGGAAAATACACACAAAAAAATGGATACTGTCTGAATCACTGCAAATCTAAGCTACATCCCAGTGTTTCGATGATAACTTCCTTCAGTCACTTCTGAAGTTGGGCATTTCTTCTAGTTTATCAGCCACTGGTATTGCTTCTGTAAACTGCCTTTTCATATACTTTGTGGTTCTTATTTCTATCAAATTGTCTTTTTCTTATCAATTTTAGGAGTTCCTTATCATCTTGGGTATTTCTCATGATATAAAGATTTCTTCCTGGTTTGAATGTCTTTTAATTTGCTTTAAAAATGAATGCTGCGTCGGGGCGCCTGGGTGGCTCAGTTGGTTAAACATCTGACTTCAACTCTGGTCATGATCTCACCATTCCTGAGTTCGAGCCCCGCCTTAGGCTCAGAGCCTGGAGCCTGCTTCAGATTCTGTGTCTCCCTCTCTTTCCTCCCCTCCTCCACTAACGCTCTGTCTCTCTCTCAAAAATAAACAAACATTAAAAAAAATTATCAAAAAAAATGCATCCTGTGCTACAGAATTTGAAATCTGTATGTGATGTAATCTGTCCTTCTTTTCCTTGAGCCTCCCTCTATGTTGAAAATATTCACACTCAAGGACCTCCAGACTCACTCCGGGCACCACACACTTCTTCCCAGGAAGGATGGTTAAGAAGAGAGAGACATCAAATACTGCTACAGGAACATTCTGTCCTTTTCCACAGAACACAGTTAAGCATGAGAGTTTAAAGCACTTCCCAAAAGGTAGGCAAACAAGCTAAAGTCAACAGGTCTCCAAATTATGCTGAGTGAAAGAAGGCCTCCCCAAAGGAGTACATCCTATATGGTTCCATTTGTGTCAAACGCTAGAAAATGCAAACTAATCCGCAGTGACAGAAAGCAGACCAGATGAGCAGGGAGATCGGGAGGGAGGGGGTATCAAGGGGTACAAGCACACTGAGCAGGGTGCCTGACTGTCACTATACTCCCGGGTGCACCCGTGTATGTTGAAACTAGCAAATTATATGCTTTAAGTGCAGTTTATCATGCGCCAATTATAACTCAATAAAACCACTTTTCGAAAACGTAAGGGTTACCTCAAAGCTTACGCCGGCCAAAGCATAAGCCTTAAAGTCTCCTATGGTTCCCTCGACCGCAGTCAAAACGTAGCCTTCCTTCTGCGAGGACACCGTGTACTCCAGGTCACTGTGCAGGGGCCCGACGCTAAACAAAAGAAAGCAAGAGCACGTTGGAGATGGCTGCGCTTCACGCCTGCAGGAGGCCTCGCCGGCCCCACGGACACCTGCTCCCAAACATGTGCTTTGTCACGGGCTTACCTGTAGGCACCTTTGTCATCAGTGAAGACTGTGATCAGGGGTGAGCTCGCCCCCTTTTCACTGATGACGATCTCGACTCCCTCCAACTCCGGGTGGATCTGGCCTTCCAGAAATAAGCCTGCTTTCCCATGGATCTCAATCAGCTTCCCTGGGCAACTTTCTAAAGACGGAACAAATAGAAGAACGGGACTTAGCTGCAGTGGGATGGGGGCATTTTGGAAGGGGGTTTCCCGTTAAAGAAGGGCTTGAAACTGAGGTATATGAACCTAGTTCCAAAGGAGGCTGTTCACTATATATATCAGAAACCTCAGTAATTGGGTGGCCCACACCTCCCTCCATTCCTGAAAGAGTTTGCTCAATGGTCAGGAACGTGAGCACACAAATCTAACAAGGCTGGGTTCTCACTACCCCTCTCTCCACTGTCACAAGGCCTTTCTGGTGGAGGAGAGGCCGTGCAGCTGGACCCGGCGGGGAAGACGACCCCAAACAAGATGCCCACTGGGAAGCCACACTATTCAATACACTCTCCTGCCAAGCACAAACTGCATAAATGCCCAGGATCCACTGAACCCATGACGCTAGAGAAAACTGTTGGAAGCCAAAAGACAAATACCCCACCAGCAGTCACTTTAAATTGTCCAGTCCCAAAAAGACCCTCTCTCGCTCCTACCAACAGATACACACACCATCAACAGTTCACACATATGATGCCTAAAGCTCTCATTTCAGCACCGGATGGTTTTGCTTTTCACCTACCTTTCAGTAACAAACTAAAAACATCAGGGAAAAAAGTAATCCTTCCTCAGAAAGATCACCCAACTTCTAATAACCACAGTAACTTTCGGGACACCTGGGTGCTCAGTCGGTTGAGTGTCCGACTTTGGCTCAGGTCATGATCTCACGGTTCGTTAGTTCGAGCCCCGCATCGGGCTCTGTGCTGTCAGCACAGAGCCTGGATTCGGCTTCAGATTCTGTGTCTCCCTCTCTCTCTGCCCCTCCCCTGTTTGCACTCTGTCTCTCTCTCTCTCTATCAAAAATAAACGCTAAGTAAATAAATAAATAAATAACCAGTTACTTTCACGGACTGAGACGATCCATTCACTCAGCCACTCACCAAACGGTAACAGCTATGTGCCAGTGCCAAAGGGGATTATAAGGAGCCCTACAAAGATGGTTTCACTGTAACATCCACACAAAATAAATTTTTAAATGCAGGTAAAAGGAACGGTGAACTGCAAAGATGTGTCACTGGCTCACCGAGTTGACACTTACCTCCGCTGACAGTGGCTTCCATGGACGGGGGATAGAAGAGTAGCTCTTTAGAGGAGGGTGTGACGGTGATTTTCTCTCCAGACCTAAAACAATGAAAATACTTCCATTTGGTTGGTTTTGCCCTCGGTTAGGAAGGGTACGAGAAGAGAGGACGCCGTAGAGAGAGAGCTCACCGTGCCCAGTAAGAGAAGTCATAGGAGAAGGGGCCTTGCAACTCGTCGACCATCTCCTGCGCAGGGGGTTTGGTCCTTCCTTCCCCAGCGTCGTCCTTGCCGTTCTTCTCCCTCTCCTGCCGGCGGCTCTCGATCTCGGCCAGCTGCTGCTCCCTCCGCAGCTCCTGCACGGACTTCAGGGGGCCCAGGACCAAGGCGGGTTCACTGTCTATGGAAGATCTGGAAGAAAGGAAGGCGCAGCCTAGAGCACGTGGTCACTTACCCCCCGCGGTCGGTGGGAACCGGACATTTCTAGAAGGAGTCACCCGTCAGTAAAAGCCTGACCGCCTTCTGATGCCACCCCAGCGGCACACTCTGCTCCTGTTCTGCATCAACGAATCGCTTTCCAAAAAATAAAAACTGAACTTCTTTGTGACAGTAGCAGTATCTAGTAGGTCCAGGGAACCAGTAACCAGGACAAATGACATTCCCTAACCATGTGGAATCCACATTCCAGGGGGGAGAGACAGACAATAAACAGAAAATGATGTCAGACTGAATACAAGGGAGTAAAATAAAGCACCGTGGAAGGAGACCGTGCTGGCAGCGTGGGGGCGCTGTTCTTTACCGGGCTCCCGGGGTGGGGAGTGTGTTGGGCAAGGAAACAGCGAGTAAAAAGCCCTTGGAGCCTCGGGGGCAGCTCCCCTGCCATGCCCAGGGGACAGCAAGGAGACTGAGGTGGCCTGGGCAGCGGACCCAGGGAAGAGTCAGATGCGTCAGAGGGTCCAGGGGGAGCAGGTGTCAGACCCTGGATTTCATTCTGGGTGGGATGGAGAGCCACTGGAGTTGTAAGCGGAGGAATGACAACGTCCCTACTTTAAAAGGCCTCTGGCTTCTGCACAGAGAACACAGGCAGGAAGCAAGAGCCCATACAGGAAAGCCAGGCAGGACGGCCGTGGCAAGGATCCAGGCAAGAGACAGTGGATGGGACCAGAGTACCGAGGCAGCGTGCTGAGAAGGGACAAGATGATGGGCATATTTCAACTGCAAAGCCAAGGATCTGCACGTGGACTGGCTGGGTACGGATGCAGGGGAAAGAAGAGTCGAGAACCATCGAGAAAGAGGACAAAGGGTAGGTCTGTGGAGGGCGACAACCAGGAGTCCGGTTTGGGAGCCGGGGAGCACAAGATCCCCATGAGGGATCCAGGTGGTCCTGTCCAGCTGAAACACGCATCTTCTACAATCCCCAGCACAAGCAACCAAAACAAAACCCCCCTCCGAGGTTTCAAAGATATATTCAACAAAGGCTGAAAATAAGGTAATACACGGTCGCTACTGGTCCAACCAATAATTGCTACTTTCCAAGCAGGAGGAGGGTAAAAGGCACTCTTCCAGCACCAGGCAGCGCCCTGGGCCCACCAGGAACATGCCCAAGTCCTTTGCCTAGACCCCTGGCCGCCCTGGGGAACGGGGCACCCCTTCAATCCACTCCCCTCAGCCAGGGGCCGAGGGCCGTCCCCGACACTCGTCCCGCCTGACCCCACTGGTCGGCGATGCCACATGCTGTCAACTCCATCTCCTCGACAGCCCCCCCAGGCGTCCACTGCTCTCCAGCCCCACTACCGTGCATCTGGCCGAACCTCCACTGACTCCCACCTACACCCCTGCGAGGGCCTCCGCCCCCTGCCTCATGCGGCTTCTTCTGTGTGTCCACTCAGCAGCCAGGGGGATCTCTGTGAAGCACAAACACCATCCCTCTACTTAAACACATCACAATGTCTGTGCGACAATGCTGAGACCCTTAACTCGGGCTGGCCCTACAGGGCCTACCTCCCCCCCCCACACACACCCCCAGCATCCACGGGGTCCAATTCAAAGCCCTCATCATAGGTGCAACCTCACAGTCCTGCGCGTGATGCCTGGACTACTGTCTGTGTCCCCCGTGAGACCGTGGCTGTGCCTGAGCACTGAAGAACTCTCAACATTTGTGCAGGGGTGGATGAGCTGAAAAGGCGGCGGACAGAAAGACGGACAAACAGTTGAGGTCGCTTAAGGTAAGGAGGGGGAAAATTACTCAGATTTCCACTTTCTGGCACAATGATGATCATGTTGCCAAAAACTCTTTCATTTCTCGAGGAAATTACAGTGTCGGGCATCTAACACCTCACCGCACAGCAAAAATTCCTCTCAAAGAGGACATTCGCATGAACCTGACTCTCAGGGAGGGTCTGCCTTCCACGTACTTTCTCCCTCATGACCCTTCACTTATCAGGTGCTCTCTACTTTCCAAGCCTTCAAGGAAAGGTCTCTAGGAAAATAGGCAATTTTTCCAAATTTGCTAAAACACATAAAATACGATGAACAAGCCAGAGATTTTTTTTTTCCTTTAGCAAAGACAGGAAGTGTAGAGACATCACACAGAAATTTAAGGCACTGAAACGAGCTGTCAGAAGACTCTCCCTCATCCACAGTTAATTCTTGAGTCATAAAAGGAAAGGATGAAGGCTGCCATGAATTTATGGGGTATGTCGTGTGAGCAGAAAGGCCATTCGTATACATACCTAGAGATAAGAAATCAAAAATAATTTTCAGAGTGTCTGTTAGAGAAGTCCCCAGCCCTCATCCACCCCCTCCTGCGCTCAGACCACCGCAGAACACAAGTCTTACTTGATTGTCACGGTGACATCCATCATTTTGTCAGTGGTGATAGTTCCAAGGACATGGTGGCGGATGGCTGTCAACGTCAAGATACTGGGTGAAGACCTATAAACCAAAGTGGAAAGAAAACACTAGCAACATCACCTAGTTCTTCTCAAAGGGTCACAAGCAACGCCCTCCAGGGGCACAACCGTTATGACCCTGAAATATACTACCGAAATTGCTCCTAGTTTGCGATGAGGGACCTCCCGAACTACCTATCAGTGTTTAAAGAATAAACTAATTTTCCAATCCAAAACTTTACGCTTCCGATTCTTGGTGAAACTCTCAAGCATTTGTGCAAAGGGAAAAATGGTAGACTGGAGTCCAAGCAACTCCCATCGGTGAGAGCTGGAAGACTGAACCAAGATGATAATTAAGGCACTTGAAAACCATATCCTTCCATCCTGGGCTTACAGAATTCTTGGGAAAGACAGCTCATCTCCATCTCCTCAATAATTCATCCAAATGTCTTGAAATCCTTACGTAGAAATTCTTTTTAATACCTAACTTCACCTCTTCCATTAAAAATACCAAAAAAAAAAAAAAAAAAAAAAATCCTTTTGTCTTCCAGAAAGAACTCAAGAAAAGACACACACTCACTTGACCCCAGAGAAGGCTCACAAACACCATGGGGCAGGGAAGACCCAGCTTACGTGTCATAGGTGTAGAACGCTTGCTCAAACCGGTGGCAGGAGCGGGGGGTCACCTTGTATACACCTGCAGCCGGGAAAGCAAAAGTCATTTTCAGAGGAGAGTGTCTGTGACACTGAGCGCTTCCAACATCTGAAATCCAAAGGCAGTGCCTCTCACTTGAATACACAGCACACAGCAGATGGGCAATGATGGGATCAGAAAGGCCTTTTCTGCTGCCTGTGACAGCTTCTTTCCAATGACCCGGTCCATTTAATGGCCCCTCACAAGCTCAGGATTTCATTTTCCATAATTGAACAACTCACAGTAGTTTAATCTGCACAAACCGAGCCAACAGGGCCGTGCAGAAGGAACAGGAAGTACATTTCCACTGCAGATGAGAACGAGAATTTTCCACTTAACAGATTCTATTAAAGATCCAAAAGATAACCACAGCCTGACCGCCCTCCTAGAAATATTCCTAAAACAGGGCACAGAGCAAAGCCCAAAAATTTACGAAACAATCGCAGAGAACACTTTAATGCCACGAGCCTGTATAGGGAAACACTCAGGTTAGGGGTGTAAGTAGTTTGCCAGAGGAATACTGTCAGTTTCAGGAAGGAGCAAAGTTAACAATTTATTTCCCCAAATGATCATTAACCAACCTTTTGGACATTCTTCCTACAAAAACCTGAAATTAGTTCAAACTGCCTCTGCTGTTTTCATCACACTGAGGAACCCCCTGCGCAATAACCAGCAGGAAAAAATGCTTAGGTTTCTCCATTCGCTTTATTCTTTCATCCTACAAATATTGACAGAGCACCAGCACCTACTATAAGCCAGGTGTTGTGCTAAGTACGAGTAGACAGCGGAGAAGACTTTGTACTTCACCTTGGGAACCGAGAGAAGTCACTGAATTACCCACTAGGAAGAGGCAAAGTAAAGCCACAATGAGATGCCACTTTATACCCACCAGGATGGCTAAAATCAAAGAGGAAAGTAACGAATGGTGTGAACATGTGGGCAAACAGGAACCGCCGTGCACTGCTGGCTAGAGTACCAACTGGCACATGGGGCCCCTTCAGGAAACAGTCCGGCAGCTTCTTAGACAAGGAAACATCAACTGACCATAGAGTCCAGCAGTTCCACCCCTGGGCCTCTAACCCAGAAGAGAGGAAAACAGATGTGCACATAAAGACTTGCACACAAATGTTCACAGCAACATGGTTCATGACAGCCACACACTGGTGAACGCACACACAAAGTGTGAACTATCCACACAATGGGATCCAGTAAGGGAAAGCTACAATCCACTAACACCTGCTCCGACATGAACTTCAAGACACGAGGACTCGAAACCAGGCTAAGTGAAAGGAGCCAGCCCAAATACCGGTATGGCAGGACCTCGCTTGTAAGTAATGTCCAAAAAAAGGCCAATCCACAGAGACAACACAGAGGAGTGGCTGCCTGTTGCTGGGGGCAGAGATTAACTGTAAACATGCACGAAGGATGCTTCTTCCAAGATGAAAATGTTCTATGCTAGATTATGTGTATGGTCGCATAATTCAGTACGTTTACTAAAAATCCTCGTATGTTGCAAATGGGTGAGGTTTATGGTCTGCAAATTCTATCTCAGTACAGTTGGTAAAAACGGAGAGAAGCCACCGAAGGATTTTAAGCAAGGTGTGAGATGGTCCAAATTTTATCTTAAAAAGATCACTTTTAAGGAGGGATCACTGCCCAATGGTGTAGTATTTTTCAAGGGGCAATGACCTAGTGGTCTCTACCTAACTCAAACCCAAGGAGACCAGGAACACTCTCTAGCTCCCAGCTCTAATTCTCTCTGTAAAAACAGCACTCCCTCCAGAGGAAAGAGACGGAAACACAGGGGTACACTAACCACAACCGAAATCAATAGCCTGATACACAAAGAACCATGGTAGGAAAAAAAAGCCCTTCACAATGATCCTCAGGTGCCTTTCCATTTCTCTGACTCAGAGCCCATCAATCCTTCCAGACTCACCAGGCTTGGACAGGCAGAATCGGTTGACTCCTTTGGAGAGGTTATAAATCCCCACGTTCTCAGGTCCATTTCCATCCTGATAAAATTCCTAAGGGACCAAAGCCAATACAATGACTTACTAGGGGAGACGGAGACACCAAGATGATTAATAATATTTCTGTTTCTGAACCAGTCATCTGTTTTACCCATTAATCATTTGAGCAGTTGGGCACTACAGGAAAATTAAAAACCTTCAAAAACTTCCCACAAAAACATGCTCTTTTTCACTCAATCAACTAATATTTATTGAGCACCTGCTATGTGACAGACCCAGGGCCGGGTCCTGGTGGCGGACACGGCTCCTGCTCTCAAGGGGCTTACGTTCTAATACGGGAGGACAGAAAATCCATTGTGGTCAATAAAGAAATTAGATTGCGGCTAATAGTAATGGAGAGGTGGGGAAAATGACCAGGAAAGCAGGCTAAAGCATGATCACAGCAGGAGCTTTTCAGCTTGCTGGGCTCAGGGCAGGCCCTCTCCTCAGCAGGTAACATTATAGCTACAGCCTGAATGATGAGAGGAAACCAACCACGTGCATTTCCAGGGAAGACGCAGTTGCAGGCGGAGGAAAACATGTGTGCAAAGACCCAGAGGAGGAAACCAGCCTGGTGCAGAAGCGGCGAAGGCTGGTATGCCAATGCCCAGGGAGCAAGGTGGAGAGATAAGGAGGAGGTCTGGGCTAGGGAAGGGCCATCGTTAAGGAATGTGGATCTCATCCTAAGGGAAAGGGAAACCTGCTGGAGAGTTTAAGGGAAGGAACAATTTCCTAAATGTGTACCACCTGCTCTCAACTGGGCATCAGGTGACCCATCTCCTGGACAGCACTGCTTCTTGAGCATTTGTAGCAGTTAGACTAGTCCACAGGACCTGGAGACACCAGCGGCAATCCCTCCACATGTCTAAAGTAAGCAATCGCTTCACTGTCGTTTGCCTCAGTTTCTCCACTGGAACCTGACAATGACATCTGCCACTGTCTGAAGCCAGAAAGATCTATAAAATTCATGAATGGACCTAGACAGTCCTACACACGTTCTCCTTCCTGAAACCCAGGTGGTACACTGCCTATCAGGGAGCTACCTCAACAAGACAGTAAGATGTTAGCAGCTCTGTCCTTTGCACTGGAACATACTAGAGAAACTGACTCAGCTGTACTTATTATTAACACTGGCAGTACTGGGGCGCCTGGGTGGCTCAGTCGGTTAAGCGTCCGACTTCGGCTCAGGTCATGACCTCGCGGTCCGTGAGTTCGAGCCCCACCTCGGGCTCTGTGCTGACAGCTCAGAGCCTGGAGCCTGCTTTGAATTCTGGGTTTCCCTCTCTCTCTATCCCTCCCCGCTCACGCTCTGCCTTTCTCTCTCTCAAAAATAAATATTAAAATAATCATAATAACAATAGTAGTGTTCACCAAGGAAACCAAATACATAAGAGGTTTACTTAAACTTCATTACAACACTCAGAAGTGGACATTATGATCCGAGGGCTACAAAATCAATACACTTTACACGACATCAATGGCTTTCCCAAATCACTAATCAAAGTTAGAATTTAATGTGGGTCTAGGACAAGAAAATCTCCCAAATCAAGGCATCCTTCTGCTAAGGGACTTTAAACAAAGCTTCCTGACTAGGCTTTCCCAAATAAGGGGGAGAATCAAGGGGCAGAAAAGTAAATCTGACTTAACTATGGTTATAATATTCTTGGCATGCTGGTCCTTCCTGCTTTCCAAAGGACCCTCCAAAGAAGAGAATCCCCACAAGCCATTCATACCAGAGTGATTGCGTGAGAAAGGGAACATCTCAGCATATAGCCCGTCTGCCTAAACTCAATCGTGGACACATCGTCTTCCAGAACCTCCACCTCCAGACTCTTGTTCTTCCAGCACCAATCTTCATGCATGATGCTCACTGGAAAAGCCACAACACAGACACATGTGGGCATAGAGCATATCACCTCTCTCAACAAAAACTGTAATGACTTAATTTTTTTAAATGTGTACGTGCAGACACACACACACACACACACACACACACACACACACACACACAGAGCTAGTCGTGCTCAGAACTGAGTACTAAAGAGAAAATGAAACCAACGGTCATTAACGTCAACAAGAAAGAAACTGACAATAATTCAAGATCACACTTACAACTAAAAATATTTAGGGATCAACAAACTTTTTCTATAAAGGGCCAGAAAGTATTTTCCACTTTGCAGGTCAGGCAGTCAAATATTCAACTTTGCCTTCATAACATATGAACAGCTATAGATGATACGTAAGCAAATGGGTGCGGCTGTGTTTGAATAAAACTTTACAAAAATAGGCAAGTGGCCCCCATTGCCATAGTCTGCCAAAACTTGATATAATAGAAAACAATTTCCCAGAAAAAAAGATTACTTTATAAGTTATTCATTGCCACCAGCTCCAAGTTGAGCTTTGAAGAAGCAGAAATATAGGCAATGGAGTTTTCAAACTGCAGGGAAAAGGGAACCAATGTTGGCCAGGCACTGAACAAACTATATTTCATTTTGTTTCGCACTCTACAGAAAGGCTGTATTACTCCTATTTTAGCAGAGGAAACAGAGTCTCAGGGAGATCAAGTAACCTGCCATGGTCACACAGCTGCTGAGTAGTAGAATACATCACTGGAAATATTTCATGCGCTCTGTTCTGGCATTTAGAGTGAAAACGGCATGAATGAGGGCCCCCTTCCAAAATGGAAGAAGTGTGTGGGTTGTTCTGACAAGGTGGTAGTTATGCATGGAAGGAACATCAATTCTTACACAATCATCCACTACTAAACAACGCACGTGCAAGGTCAAGGGGCAAAGAAAAGTTAAACAAGTAAAGGTATATAGCTGGGATGCAATTTGAGAGCTGGGTTTTAGAAATTTTAGAAAGACAGGAAGTACGTGAAGGCCACAAGCTGGTGTCTAAGGTTCTTACTTTTGTATTTTCCCGGAAGCACGTTGTCAAAGGTAAAAGTCATTGAGTTGACCTTGCCGGACAGCTGGAGGCTCCGCTTCTCGCCCTGGCGGCTCAGGGACTGCAGTGTCACTAGCAGGTCACCACAGGTGTCTGCAGAGAAAAGATAGGAAGGCTTCACTTGGCTGCCCTCACCAACGCCAGCACAGGTTTGAACCCTCCACCTCTGTGTGCCGCTGGCCACCATTTACCTCTGAAGGGCAAGGCCAGCTCCTTCAAAGCCAGGACGGGTCTACTTGATTCCAGGACATCTCCCCCTCCCCCTTGCAGGTCATTAGTACCACATAAAGAAGCCACTGAGGTTGAAAGCGACCCATCACTTGCTGAGTACCCCCATGCAAGGCACAGAAGACCAGGAGAGGGAAGAGTGTCACAGGGCACCTACTAAAGCAGACGCGAGGTGAAAGAGGGGAAGTGATATTTATGGAGCACCAGAAGAAGACAGAAAACCAGCAAGAAAGATCTGGGGTGCCTGGGTGGCTCAGGCGGTTAAGCGTCCAACTTCGGCTCAGGTCGTGATCTTGTGGTTCGTGGGTTCGAGCCCCACGTCGGGCTCTGTACTGACAGCTCAGAGCCTGGAGCCTGCTTCAGATTCTGTGTGTGTGTGTGTGTGTGTGTGTGTCTCTCTCTCTGCCCCTCCCCTGCTCACATTCTGTCTCTCTCTCTCTGTCTTCCTCTCTCAAAAGGAACAAAGATCAAGGAACTTTACTGAATGGCACAGAACTGGGCCCTTTATCATCATAACATCACCTGTGACAGCAAAGATTGGCATGACTCTTACTGTGTTCCAGAAACTCGCACAGGCTCTCCATGCGCTAGCTCATTTGAGCCTCACAACAACCCTCCGAGGCAGGTACTGTTATTATCTCCATATAACGGAGGAGAGACTCAAAGCACAGAGAGGTTAAGTAACTTGCTGCAGGTCACACAGTGAGGGTTCAAGCCCACAAGCCTGGTTTCAGAGTCCACGTTCTTAACATCTGTGCCACACAGCCTGACACGACCATATTTAAAACCCTCTGAGAGCCGTTAATGTTTCCATGCTACAGAAGAAAAACAGGCTGGTCGAGTAAGTGCTTACTGTCTCACAGCTGGTAAGTGAAAGAGCTGGGCAAGAAACCCCGTGTTCTTTTAGGAGCCAAAGCAGAAATGCTCCAAGAGAAATGTTTCTGGTGACGCCGTGTGGCACTTAGAATCGAACACAATATGGATCCACCTTTTACACTATCCAACAAGGAACAGTTCACCAAAATCCCACTTCTAACTGCCTACTCCTTTGAAGCTCTCTGTTCTTGCTTTCAAATGACATCTTACCCAAACAAGAGACTTTCCCAGAAACCGATGCCAAGAACTGTACAAAGGCCACGTCCATCACGGGCCTATTGGTCACAGTAAGAGGAAACGTCTGGGGTTTCAAGGTCAGCCCCGCTCTGGTCTCCACCTCAGGGACCATCACCTGTGGGAACACACAGGACAACGTCAGTGTCTGCATCAAGGCTGCGGCTCCCCCGGCCTGCAGGGCACCAGAACATTCACCTGGGCCCAAGGCTAAGTACTTTGAAGGACAAAGGTCCACTTCTAGGCTGAGTTTTATAATCACAACAAATCCTCAAACAGGCCACGGAAAGAACACACATTTCTTTTTTTTTTTTAATGTTTGTTTTTTTTACATTTATTTATTTTTTGAGAGACATAGAGAGACAGAGCACAAGTTGGGGAGGGGCAGAGAGAGAGGAAGACGCAGAATCGAAAGCAGGCTCCAGGCTACGAGCTGTCAGCACAGAGCCCGACACGGGGCTCGAACTCACAAACTGTAAGATCATGACCTGAGCTGAAGTCGGATGCTTAACTGACTGAGCCACCCAGGCGCCCCAAGAACACACATTTCTAATCAGACACAAAAGAACTAGCCTTCAGCCGTACACAAAGGTGTATCTGGCGGGACTCCAAAGAGGCACACAGCTGTCACCAGTACCCGGGGGGGTGGGGGGAACTACATTAAAGCCCAGAACCTTCTGGCTTGAGGTCACTCATGACATAAGCTATGAACTTGTCAACGCTATGTGGATGAGCTCCTGGCAGAGTGAGGCCTTTTCTTCTGGACGCCTGAGCTAAGAAGAAGGACTGGGGAAGAGTCCAGTGGGCAGCTATTTCATCCCTAGTGAAGTCTACCTCCCCAAGGTGCCCTTCCTTGGCAAGTCCCTTATGCTTCGAAAGGGCTTCCAAAGGCCTGTCAATGTGGCCAACTTCACAAGAGCTGGCTGACTGGCAAAGGGGCTAAGTACTCACACCACACTGTTCAGCAGAAGCAGGGAAACCACTCTCCTCCCACCCCATCTCCTCAGGGAGGGGAGTCTGCCTGCTCTGGGGGAGAGCACAGTCTCAGAGGGACCCTTCCCAGCCCTCTCCCTCACCTCACCTGCCCTTCTTCAGGGCAGAAGAGCAGCAGCTGACTGGACAGACAAGAGCCCGAGCTGCCCGGGGACTCAGCCTTCCCCATGAGCACGGCCGTGGCACTGAAAGGCACGGTGTGCTGACCTCTGGCTCTGTCCACTTCTTGCCTACCGTCCTGTGCTGAGGCCTTCACCCCCCTCGGTGAGGCCACAGGCCAGGGTGTCCCCAGCTTCTGTGCCTGCCTCGATGGAGAAATCAGATGGTATTCAGGGTGAGGTGGAAAAACACAAGCTCCATGTTGGCCTCGGGGGCCAGAAGCCATGCACTGTGGACCTGCCATCAGTAAAGGGTTAATGTTGATCTCCTTTGGGACTTACGGCTAGTCTATAGCAGCCAGAAGCCTAGGAAGGTGCAGGTGTGATCGGCAGCCTGAAAGTAACTCCTGACAAACATCGGGACTGGAAAAAAGAGACGCCCGAGTATCATTTTCATACTGGGTGCCCATCGGGCTCTACTGTGACATGCAGGAACGTAAAGACTTCAAATAAGAAACTGGGGACAGAAACGCTCCTTCTGTAACTCCATTCCGGCTAATGATAATCCTTCTAAAAATCACTGAATACCTTAAACACCTTAAGTAAAATATCAAATATCTCAAACAAAACAAAACTCATCATACCTGGACTTTGTAGGTCCCTGGCTTTGCTTTGAAACAAAATGATCCACGAGCATCCGTCTCCACGGTGACCAAAGACTTGTCCTTGTCTTGAGACGACAGGACAGCTTTGTATTTGCTCATCTGCTTGACAGTGTCAGGGAGGCGAGTGATTGATATCTGGCCACAGACACTGAACCTGTAACAAGGGGACCACCCATTCCGGCATGAGAATTCAGTTGTGACAGGAGAGGCACTTACCAACCCCAGCTGCGCATCCCTCTTCCTGCCCCGGTCCCCAGGACTACTTTAACCTTAAGAAAGAGACAGAAAAGCAGCCTAAATGACTGCAGTCTCAAAAAACAACCTTTGACGGGAAGACTGAACCCCTTTCTGTGTACGGGAAAAGGCACAGTGGGAGCCCAGGATGGGGCAATCCCCCACCGAGGAAGCCATTTTCAGAAAATCTGCGGATGATAAAAATGTTTCGGGTAAAGCAGATCATCGATGGCGGAACAGCCTCGGACTGAGGACGTGGGCTGGGCTTACACGCAAGAGCTGTGAGGAGCCTGATGCTGTGGCATTGCCCGGGCCACAAAACGGGGCGGCGTCATCAAAGACGCCTTCCTCGCCTGTCATTCCATACAGTTCGTGGATAAAAGCAACTGGGGAGATGTGAACAGAAAAGGTAATTAAATTTAAAAAAATTACAAAGCCAAAATAGAACTCCAGGAGCCACCAAAGCGACTTCTAACTGAAAGGCCCTATTCAGGTAATGACTCACACTGGAGGCTCTAAGTGAGCAGCGTGTTAAGTGCTGCGAAGTGTCCCCGGAGAAGCGCGTGAAAGGCGCGGCCCTTCGCTGCTGAAGACCAACCAAGACCATCATCCTGCACAGTGACGGTCTTCGTTTCTCAGTCAGTTGATGTGTTGAACTGTAATAATGCACAGGGCTGGAGGCTCCAGTTGGATCTTCGGCTGACTAAAGGTTGTATTTTCTAATCCTAATGGATCACTTTAAGTAAAAGTCAGTTGCTACTTTTGACAGAAAGAGAGTAAGTTGGATTCGATGCTGGGTAATTACGGAGTACACACGACGTTGGAATGCCCACCCGCTGCAAATAAAAAATGGCAGAAAACAGCACAGTGGGAAGCTGTGTGTGCGGTCTAAGAACGGTGACAAGCCAGTCGTGCCTGCAGAGTGAAGTGACCAGCCTGCCACATGAGCTCACAATCTAGAGCAGGGGCCCACGTGCCAAATCCAGTCAGCTGCCTGTTTCTGGATGGACGGTGGGCTAAGAAGGGTGTTCAGACTTTTACTTCCATACTTCTGAAGGGTTAAAAGAGAGGCGGAAAAATCAAAAGAATAGTTTGACCCACAAAAATCATACGAACCTCCAATTTCAGCGTGCTAAATAAAGATTAACTGGAACACAGCCACGCCAGTCATTCATGAATTGGCCATGGTGGGTTTCGTCATAGAGGCCGTATGGCCCGTGAAGCCCACCATATTCATTCTCTGGCCCTTTACACTGGAAGTGTGCAGGCCTCTGATCTAGAGTTAAAGGCACACATTTTGGTTCTCACTCTCCCCAACTGGGCACTTTGAGAGTAAAAGGACAGGAAGGGGATATGGGTGAGCTATTTTCTTCCTTTTTTTAGTGTTTATTTATCATGACAGAGAGAGCGTGCATGCAAGCAAGAGCACGAGCAGGGGGAGGGGCAGAGAGAGGACAGACAGAAGCCCAAGCAGGCTCCGCACTGCCAGCAAGGAGCCCAACAAGGGGGCTCGATCCCATGAACTGTGAGATCGTGACCCGAGCTGAAACCAAAGAGGTGGACGCCCACCTACTGGGCCACCCAGGCGCCCGAATTGGTGAGTTGTTCTTAAGGACCTTTCACGATGTCTTAATTTATATACGTGTCATGGGTAACGTCACTTTTTTGTTCTAAATTGAACCTCTTTGTCTCTCAAAGTTTTAAATATTTTACCCATCCCACCTGTTTTAGCTCGTAGTCTCAAAGATAACTATCCAGTTACCCCAAACCTCAAATGCACATTGGCTTTAGTTTAAAAAAAATAAACTAAAAAAAAAAAAAAAAAAACTAAACAGGACAGTGTTGTGTTACACTGAAGCCCTCAAAAATTGATTTGTGTCAACAAATTCATCAGAGGTGAATACGTTTATTCAGAAACTGATGATTTTGATGCATTACAAGATAATTATATTCTCATAGTCACTTGGACAGAAGCCAAGGCATTTCCTTCTCAAATAAATTGGGAATTGTTTTTTAAATAAGATACATGAATGAATTAAAGGGCAAATGTGTTATTTTGGCCCAAAAGGAAAATGAGTTTTTCGAAAGATGCTCGACAAATGTCGTTTTTCTCTCTTTCGACCCAAATACTCCACTTTAAAGAAAAAAATAAATACGAATATCATCCCCCATCTCCGTGAACAGCACCTCCTCCATCTACACAGTTGCTCAAAAAAGAAATCTGGGACCCCGACAGCACCAGTCTGCTGACCCCCTCCCCACATTATCTGTCAAAGGCATCTACTTCCTGTCCTCCCCTGCCGGTACCCTGGACCTGCCACCACCCTATCCCCTCCAGACAACTGTCACCGTTTCCTGTCGAGTCCCTCCACGGATACTCTGGGTTCCCTGCCATCCCTCTTCCACAGAGCGGCCAGAGCAGGAGAAAAAACATCTACTCTAAATGCCCTGATCCATACTGCTTCCTTGCCAAAAACGCTTCAACAGCTTCCCATCACGGGCGGGGAGAAGAGCCCACCTCCACAGCCTACTTCAGGCTCTCTAACCTCACCAGCTGCCTCCAGCCACGCTGGCCACCTTCCAGAAGGCTCCTCTCCCACCCCTCTGGGCCTTGGAACACACCGTTCCTGCTGTCTGGGAAGCCTCACTTAGCTAACTGTTAGTCCCCCCGGGTCTCAGTGACCCAGTGAGGGTCCTCTCTGGGCCCCAGCCCCCTTCCCTGCACACCTACTGGAACTTACTACCACAAGTTACTCAGGCTCGAGCCTGTCTCCCCAGGAAGACGAAAGCCCCATCTCCGTCTTGCTAGTTTGGTTCACTGTTACACACCCAGTCTTTATCACAGGGTCTCACCCCGAGTAGTTGCCCAAAAATGTTTATGAAAGAAAAGGAGGAAGGGCGTGAATCCAAAATGATTTTCTGAGCTCTAGCGCAATAGGGACAGAAGTACCGGGTTCCACTGGCGATGTACTTGTCTCCCAGATGCCACAGAACCTCTGACTTTGACCCCCACCTGTCTACAGAAAACGTCACCGTGGCCTCCTCAGTGACCAAGCCAATGCA
Organism: Panthera onca; assembly: GCF_046562875.1. Classification (NCBI taxonomy): domain Eukaryota; kingdom Metazoa; phylum Chordata; class Mammalia; order Carnivora; family Felidae; genus Panthera; species Panthera onca. The sequence goes on from NC_138354.1 coordinate 28,854,999, forward strand.
CTGTGCTTTCAGGGCTCAGCTCTGGGGCCTCCCTGACCGTCAGGTACCACCGCATACTTAAACCCCGTTGCCTGGATCTTCCCGAGGCCGCCCCTCAAACACCAGCATTCCATTTTTGGTCTACTGTTACCTGCTCTTACACATCTAAGTTGCTGGCGGCCGCCTGGCCCCGTCTCCCCGAATTACCATCTATCCGGGCACCTAGTGAAGAGCTCCACCTAGTGGTACTACAGATCCAGAGGCCACGACTGGACCCTTGTCACCTGAGGGGTTCCTCTGCCCTGCCCACAGCCATCCTGCTTCTCAAACCGTGAACCCCTAAATACTTTTCCAACCTGTCCCTGATTTCCCTGTAAGGTGAGCCTTCAGCAAGTCTGTTTTCACGCCACCTGTGCCCCAGTCTTGTCCCCTTCACAGCCACCCTCCAACACGGCCGCCGGAGTGCCTCAGTGAACATGAAAACCTAACCCATGTCACCCTCCATGCTCAAAATCGATCACTGGCCGCCAGACCCCTGGTAGAGAAAACCCCGTTCTTCCAGTGGGAGTGTGAAGACGTCCTCTGAGATCTGCCCCTCCGGCCTCGTCACTCTCCTCATCCTGCCCAGACACACCAAGCCTTTGCTCAAGTTGCCTCTCCCCTGGGAGACCCTGCCCCGCTTCGTTCAAGCCACGGTTCAGTGAGCATTGCTGCTGTCTCAGACACAGATGGTGGCAGCCCAGGCTAGACATTCCACGCAGGGGAGACAAGGACCCGATGTCTGACTCCAGGGTTCTCTGTACTACGTTGCATCACTACAGGACAGAACTGCACAAATTCAACCACCGGATGTCCCCTCACGTGCTCAAGGTAGGTACAACAAAGAGGGAAGAACTCTGACAGTGACCGGAAGCATCTTATGACAAACTTTTCCCAAGCAACTGTACTATCTTCCAAAGTCCTCAAGAGTTAAGCCATGGAAGGTCTTGGAGATGTGGAGTCAGACATGAGAGATCTTCTTCTAACTTAGACACATTTTAACTTCGAAGCAAAACAATTTTCCTTAAGTATCTACATAGAAGTACCTTTAGTTTATAAAACTTAGCACTAACCTTTTTGGATTTTTTTTTTCTTCATTTTATTTTAGAGACAGCAGAGAGTGGGGGAGCGGGGCAGAGACAGAGAATCCCAAGCAGGCTCCAGGCTCAGCACGAAACCCCATGCGGGGCTCGATCCCATGACCCCAGGATCATGACCTGAGCCAACATCAAGAGTCAGACGCTCAACTGGCTGAGCCCCCCAGGCGGCCCAGCACTAATCTAAGAATGCCAGCCTGGATTTCTCGCAGGTGTCTAAAACCCGATGTGGATCCTTGGCAGAAACACACAGTCAGATTAAAGGTAATTCTGTTCTCCCGTGGCTGCGAACGTCCATGCTGGTACTTCCAAAAACAAACACAATGACCTTACCCTGTTGCAATGATGTCAGCCAGCTGAGGTGTGTTAGGTGCAATTTTGATGGTGACAGTTTCAAAGTAGAGGTGCTCTTTCTGAGCGTGGATGGTGTATGTCCCAGTCGTGATGTTCTCCAGGCGGAATGAGCCATCGGCTTTTGTTTTGACTATAAAACAAGAACATGCAAAAGAAGATGAGCCAAAAACAACCGTATATCCGCTCCGTCTCCACGAGAATGCTTGAGACAAAAAGCTGGCATGTTTTCACAGTCTTTAAGATGGTTTCCTTTCCATTTCTCTCTGTGACCAAAAACCAGCCCTGGCAAACAGTCCCGGGGGCCAACGCATCTGCTGACCTTTGATCTGGTTATTCAGAGTGACCACTGCCTCCGGAACACCTTCTCCTTCAGGTCCATTCAAGACCCTCCCGGTGACTGAGAATCCCATGACGTGGAACACGGGCTGGAAGATGAAGAACAAGGTCTGCAGATGCCTGAGCGCAAGAGCCTCCCTGGTTCACTCACGCCACCAGTCAGCGATGCCACCGCTCAGCCCAGCCGCCCATGTGGGAGCCCCGTGTGCCAGCCAGGCCCCTCCCGGCCCCCCAACTCACGCTGCTCCCACACTGCTGTGCTTTCCCCGGGGTCCACCTGCTTTCTTACATTCCCAACACGTTGATGTCTGTCAAATAACTGAACGACAAAGATCTAGAAGTTTACTCCTCCAGTTAAAGCTCACGGAGTCAAACTTGAGAGAGCCCCCCACCCTTGCTCCCAGCTGCCTCCTCCCCTCCAAATGCCCCCTGTTCTGCTGAACCGCACCACCCTCCAGTCTCCCAACCTCAAGCCCCAGCGTACCTGGGACCCCTCCCCACACTCCGACACCTATCTGTTCTCTGCATCCCACCCCCGCCAGTCTCTTCCCACCACAACCCGGATTCATGGCCTTGTTGCCTCCACCTGGGCCACCTTCCTCATTTGCCATACCCCATGCTTGGTTTACACGTGTCTGTGCCCCCGCTCATGAGTGCCATGGCTTTGCTCTCCCTGGAGTCGCTCTGTTCCAGCCCCCCTGATCTCTGGGGCCTCAAGCTGACCACATTTGGGCACGGCAGGCACGCCTCACGTGGGCCTGTTACACCAGCTGCTCTCTCGGCCTGGATCACTCTTTCCCACACGTGGAGATCGGGGCGGAGGCCTCTCCTTCTCACCACTCAGGTTTGGGCTCAAACCGTTAGCACCTCTGTCTGAGAGGCCTTCCCTGACTGTCTGTCCATCCCATCTCAGGGGCCCTGCCTCCTGCCAGGGCCGGTCACCATCTATCACGCTAAACTGTTTCATTAGCTTCGTCAGATTTTTACCACTATCTGAAGTGACCTTGTTTGATTTCTTATTGTTTGTCCACCTCCTATTGAATGCAAGCTCCATGAACATAGGGACCTTTTCTTAGTCAGCTGGTATACAGTAGGCACTCAATAAATCGCTCCTGAATGAATGAAGGCACACATGCATGCATACATACAAGAGCGTTTGAGAGAATTTCAAATAAAATGGCTTTTTTAAAATTCAGGAAGCCCCTCTTGATCCTTCCAACAAGATGTGGTTTATCCACATACTGATCCCTATATTCACCCAACAGCTACTTGTACGAGACACCTACTATGTGCCAGGCACTAAATCACAGTAGGAATAAAGAATGACGCTCTGATGGCTCCTGACCTCATGCAGCTCACAGGCCGCACCCTGAAATTTTATTCATGTGTTCAAAAACTTGCATTTGGTTGAGATCTGGGAATGTCCTTCCCCGCTCACCTGCCCCATCCTTCTCTGCCAGCCCCCTGAAGCAAAAGCAAGGACATCTCCTCACCCCCTGCCTACTCCGGCGTGCACAAAACAATCAAGTGCTTTACGGAATCTTAAAAAGCAGTCAGAACCCCACTGAGCATGTGACCTAAAAGCTAGCTCCTACCAATTTAAGCTACTTTAACATAGTACTTTCAAATGTAACATTAAAAGAAAGTGATTAAAATCTAATTTTTTCAATAACTGTAACACTGGGAGGTCCGTTTTTGGAGACCACTATTTTCTTTGGGGATCTGCTCTATCTAGCAAATTTTCTACAGTAACCATTATCTACTTCTGTAATTAAACATAAAATGTGATGGAAAACATATTTACCACCTATTTTAGGATCTAGGGAGTTTGTCACCTCTCACTCACCCCCTCCCTGCAGTCCAAACTCTCAGCTCCCACCTGGTTCATGGCCACAGCCTCCTAACTAACCCCTCCCTCACTTCCACCTTGCCCCTTGCAACCTCTCCTCAACATGACAGCCTGAGGAATCACACCTCCCCTCTGCTCAGAACCTCAGTGGCCCGCCAGGTCCTGTGCTATCTGCCCTGTCATCTCTCCCTTCCCCACGCCCTCCATCCCAGCCACCCCGGCCTCCTTGGAGTTCCTCAAACCCTCTAGGCACACTTCGGCCTCAGGACCTTTGCACCTGCCACTCCCCCCGTCTCAAACACTTCCCACCCTGCCTCTTTCCCCTCAGGTTGTTGCTCAAACACCACCCTCACGGTGAGGACTTCCAAGGGCACCCTGGAAGACCCCAACCCGTCTCAGTGTGTCACCTCCTTCTTGCTTCATTCTTCTACACAACACTTATCACCTTCTGATACACTAGAGAATTTACCTATCAGAGCCACTGAGGTCTGAAAGAACAGAATTTTGTGTCTCGTTAGGTCCCCACCGTACCCCCACCCCTGTGACAGTACCTGAATCGTCTGGCACTGGCACGCACTAAATACGTCTCATGGCACAAAGTAGCTATAACTCAGGCTCCAATTTTCTCAGATGAGGAAATTACTGAGAGTGGATCCCAGGCTAAACTGGAACAGAGCACCAGATTCTGTTTTTCCCAGCAGCCTAGCCCTTACAGATACAATACTGGTTGTTTATTCTTAAACACGTTTGCAACGCCTGTGCCCAGGGTGGGCAACTTGGACACCTGTCCCTCCAGAAGGCAGGCAGGTCTTACCTCAATTTTCAGGCTGTCGTGTTCCACTGTAAAGTCACGTCTAGAAGGAGCAACATCAAAGGTGATCCTCTCTCCTCTATAGAAGGGGATCTAGAAGGAATGGTCTGTTCATTACCAAGGGCCAACAACAAGATTCAACCATCAATATTAATAACTGACCCAACAGGCCACAAATGACAAGGGGTTTGAGGCGAGCTGACAGACAAAATATTAATCCTGTTGCCGATCTTAAAAGAGGAAGGCCCAAACTTTTTCCAGCTATTTATTACCAAAGGGTCAGAATCTCGTCTTAAATAATTACACTACATAAAATGGTCATGAAACTGCAGGTCAATCATTTATTCCTTTTAACACCCAAATGGCATTGATTCTTGCTGCGTTGTAAGAGTCCCATAGATTCCCAGACGCAAATCTCCTCCACTCACCACAGTGTAGTCCCCACTTGGCAAGGAATAGAAGGAGAAGGAGCCATCTTCTTTGGAGACCACAAAGCACAAATACACCAGACTCTCGTCTTGGGGCTGGAAGCCGGGCACTGGTGAGATGTTGCAGCCCAGGACATCCTGTGCCAAGGGTGGGGGGAGGGAGGGTGAAAATGACTTCCTTTTCCACTTATGTGCTCTGGTCATCAGCAAATGGCCATGCTATTGGAAAATTTTTCTAAGTTTCATGTCACGAGATACGTATTTCTGAAATCCAGGGCATAGTACTGGAGATAAAAGGAACACGGACTTTTTTACACTCAAGGTGAGAAGTTAAAAACTGGCACAGTCTCCTTGGAAAAAAATGACATGAGTGTCTTCATAAATGACGGGTCACCACTCTCAACAAGAAAATGGAGCGCAGGGAGTCGAAGTGGCCGGCCCACACAGCCAGCAAGACGCAGGGTGGGGACTGGTCTGCACCTGGGTCGGACTGATTTCAGGGCCTGTGCACTTTCTGACATAGTCCACTCCTATCAAAGCCACTCAGCTTCTCGGGAGTCAACCGAGAAACACAGTGTTCTTAAACGTTGAGACAATACATCCTCCTTGAGCTACATTTTCAGCAGTGTGTTCTTGGTCTGTAAGCCCGCAGCCCCGCCCACAGGTTTGTCTGTTCTCCACTTTTCTTTACTTACCTCTTTGGATACTACAGATGAAAAGAGAAGGAACTTCACCCCTTTCATGGGCTCCCCGTCGCTGCGGACTGACCCAGACACATTGTAGCCGGCTACGATGAGGGGGCTGGCGGCGTGGGCGTTGGAATTGGTCACCCGCACGGTGGTGCTCGCCTATGGAAGAGGGGAGTTTAACTTCCCAAGCAACAACCCCTCAGGATGTTCAACAACAGGAAGACGTGCTTCAGCTAAAACAGTCACAGGGGGCACCTGGGTGGCCCAGCCAGTTAAGCCTCTGGACTCCTGGTTTCGGCTCAGGTTGTGATCTCACAGTTCGTGAGTCTGAGCCCCGAATCAGGCTCTGTGCTGACAACACGGAGCCTGGTTGGGATTCTCTGTCTCCCTCTCTCTCCGCCCCTTCCCTACTTGCTCTCTATCTCTCTACTGCGCTCAAAAGAATGATTTCCTTGGCATGGTAACATTTTACTTTTTCACATTTTTCCACCTTCCAAATTGTCCACCTCTGTTATCACTCCTGCTACCATGCTGTTCTATCTGCTCCAATTTTTTTAAATGAGCACACTTTACTTTTTTTTCCGTATTTATTGGTGCAGATACATGCATTTTTAAAGCTGTCTGCCAAAGCACAATTTACACGGAGAAAACACACGCGTTCGAGGTGTACAGCACAGTGATTTTTCACAAACTGAACACACCCTGTGACTAGCACCCACCAACAGAATGGAACCAGCACCCAGAAGCCTCTTCACGCTCATTTCCAAGGCACTACCCCCCAAGGGCACTCCTTATCCTGATGTTTAGCAGCATACCCTACTTCGAAACACAATTTTATATTAATAAACTCAAATTCCTTTATGCATACAATTAACAATGTAAGCCTTAAAACTTATCCTAATCAGAATGTATAAGCCATGAGTTGGTTTTTTTTGTTTTTTTTTTTTTAAGCCATGAGTTTTAAACAAAACCTTTTTAAAACCCTGAAAACTGGCAGGCATGAACAGTATACAGAGAAGTCTAGGTGTGAAACCCTACTATCTGTTATACATGCATAAAACCTTTTCAATAAAAACAGAAATAATGATTCTGATGGTTCTTTTGCAAGAATGAGACACAGTCTCGGGGCACATGGGTGGCTCAGTTGGCTAAGCGTCCAACTTCGGCTCAGGTCATGATCTGACGGTTCATGGGTTCGAGCCGCGGTCCATGAATTCAAGCCCCGCATCAGGCTCTGGGCTGACAGCTCAGAGCCTGGATCTTGCTTCAGATTCTGTGTCTCCCTCTCTCTCTCTGCCCCTCCCCGACTCAGGCTCTGTCTGTCTCTCAAAAATAAATAAATGTTAAAGAAAAAAGAATTTAAAAAAAAATGAGACACAGTCTCAAAACTAGTATAAAAGTTAACATGATGAAATGTCCTTTAGATCCTTCTTCAATTTGTTTTTCCACAGATTACAAAAGCTCACCTTGTCTGTTTCTTCCTTTTTTTGATCTTTTACTACGAACGATTTCCATCAAACAAAAAGATATGAAGACTACCCTAAAGAACACCTATATATACACTCTAACCAGCTGAAGAAATAAAAGCAGAAACAAAATTCAGGACCCTTGCGTACCTCCAAACCCCCACCTGCCTCCCTCTATGGATGTCAATGTCACCATGGACTCGGTGTCTGCCATTCCCAAACACAGCTTCAGGCTTTGTCTACATGGGAAGTACCCTGAATGTTTGTCACGACTATCTAAACAATACTGTGTTTCCTTACCTTCAGCTACTTGCCGTTTTCCCTCAACTTTATGTTTTTTTTTACTTTATGGTTTTTTTTTTAACATTTATTTTTGAGAGAGAGAGAAAGAGAGAGCGAGCAGGGGAGGGGCAGAGAGAGAGGGAGACACAGAATCCAAAGCAGGCTCCAGGCTCTCAGCTGTTAGCACAGAGCCCAACGCGGGGCTCGAACTCACAGACCGCGAGATCATGACCTGAGCCGAAGTCGGATGCTTAACAAACTGAGCCACCCAGGAGCCCCAAACTTTATGTTTCTAAATGTACTCCTATCGATCTACGTAGCTCTGGTTCATTCATTTTTGCCGTCCAACAGAATTCTACTGTGTGATGAAACCACTCTCCACCTAAAGGACATCAAGGTTGCTTACGATATTTTGCTATTACAAGCAAAATTGCAATAAACATTCTTTTATATTCTCCTTGGGCACACGTACAACAGGTTTCTAAAATGTTAAGTGTATTTATAGATTGCTGTTTCAGGCTGGAAAAAGAACAACAAATAAATCTAATCGGGTCCTTCTGGTGTTGATTCAGCTTAAAATAGCTACAGTTAATAGCAGACCTATTTCACAGAAGGAAGGCAATATTGTCACCTAAAACCAAAAGCAACATAAGCAACATCTGCTACACTGAGTTTTATCTTATAAATACCACCAAACCAATCAGTAGCACTGTCATTTTTCATCTACTTCCAGAAAAACCATAAACCCATTTCATACCTTGAACTGAAATCCGTACGTTTGTCCCCAAACCAGAACACTGCTGGCACAGCTATCAACATAAATGAAATACTCACCTCCTTCAATGCCCAGGTTGGATGAGTTGCAAGAATTTCATAATCTCCAGGAAGAACTTTAAAAAATGCAAACCTAAGACATACAAAGAGCCAATAAACTTTCTTTCAAAACAACCCAAGTATACTAATTTATGACTAGTATTGGAAGCACTAGAAAATAATGTTCGAATTATCACAAACTGGCCATTAGCTGGTTAAATGAGCATAAACAAAATTCAATCCTTCACTGTACAAATCACATCAGGGAGCACTTATTGAGTACTTCGTGTATATAAGAACAGGTGTTCTGTGGGCTGACAGGAAGGAGGTTTTAGGTTTCTCCTAAACCCCAAGGATTTCTGATCTGAGAACCAGTCACTGTGGCTTAGCCAGGGATCAGTCACAGAACTTGCAAGTGCATTTTGACAGAGGCGTTAGGCAGGAATAGGCATAGAGAAGGGAAGGGGTGCCAAAGGAACAGAAGTGGGAAGGGAGGAGTCCCGTGTAAAGAAGAGAGAACAGATCCGACAGGCTGAAGCCATCGCTAACACAAGATGATGCTGACGACACTGGTAGGGCAAATGACAGCAAGCTTTGAATCCTGTGCCGGAGAGTTTAGATGTGTTAGCAGAAACAGGGTAAAAGGCGTTCCGGGCTCTGGCACAAACTACTGTGATGAAATCAGGTGCTGACAAAGACCAGTTAGGTAGCTGTAGGCAAACCAGCCCCAGAGTGACAGGAGATGAGGCTGGGAAGGCCACCAGCAGGATTCTGATATATTTAACCTTTCAAAGCGCAAAGCCCAGACGACGAGAGGGCTAACTCTAGTGAAATGGACGATCAAAAATCCACCTAATTTCTTCTCCTGTGGTGGTATTTTGCTACTTTGCTACAGTAAAATGGAAATGACTACTGGATTTTGCAATTAGTGAGATTTAACCTCTACTTCTGCAGGGTAAGATCACTGTTTTAGGTAAGTGCAGAGGAATGAGATTCAACAAGTTCAGGTCACTTTCCCCAGCGAGGTCAAAAGCAAACTACTACTAGTCTAGAGAAAATGGAAGCCCCGCCTCCCCCAGCAGGCTTCAATCAAGTAGAAGTAAACGTTATCCCCAGACTGAAAAATAATTTCGACAACCCTCACTTAGAAACTGGATAGCTTACCGACAGATTCATTATCAACTTCTAATTTGCAGTTAAGTTGGTTTTGTATACTGAAGGAGTAATGATTTGAATGCTTTCAAAATTATCAGTTGGAACTATTCTGAATTAATCTTGGCACATCTGTTAACACTTACAACTTGACGACATAGATCCATTAAATAAATGGCTTTAAATCTGACTCAACAAGGTTAATTTAAATAGTTGTCGCTTCAAACTACAAAATAATTTTCATGTAATAGTGATGAAATGATTTTTTAAAAATCATAATAGAGCAAATCTATATGGAGCTAACACGATTAAGCATATATTCCACACCAGGCAGTTTGAAATAAAAATATTAATTTAATCTTCCTAATAACCTTGGGAGGTGGGCTCCACCACCACCATCACTTATAAATGAGAAAACTAAGGCCCAAAGGTATTAAGTAACTTGTCTGGGACCAAACCCAGTAAGTGGGAGAACAAGGACCCAAACCCAGGTTTTCAGGCTCCAGAGCCAGCCACAGCTGTTAAATGAAGGCCTACTACGTGCCAGGCACTGCCGGAGGGACTGTAGAGACCTTAACTCATCTCCTCAGTGCTTGAGGAGAGAAGTCAGATGACTTCTTTCACAGACAAAGGGTTTGAACTTGCCTGAAGAGTCCAAACCAGGATTTAAACCCAGGACCCCCTATACCTGAAGCTCCTCCAGCCCCAGTAACAGCACCCCCTCTCCGTGAGGCAGGATGACACGGGCACAACTCACTTTCCACCAGGCTGGGTCACGGTGGACTGGATCTTCGCTTCGGTCCCCGTGTTTCTCAGAGACACCTGAACTCCTGCGGGGCCCAGGGGCTGCCCTTTGCTGAGAACCTGGTGAGGAGAAGGAGGTCAGGACTGAAGCCAGGTGCAAAGCTCTCTCCACTCAGCAGAACTGCCGGCCCGTTCATGTCCCCCCCTCACGGAGCTTATATCCTTCCTGGGGTCAAGACTCCTTTACAAAGATTAGACAGTCACGGAGACCCTTCCCAAGGAGAGCTGAGGGGCTGAGAGAGGGAGTAGTAACAGGGAAATAATACTTTGCTTCACTGTATCTAAGACACCATCAGCCAAAGAGACACCATTATTCTACAGTCTCTATAGAGAAAGAAAACAATATCCATGATCCTCCTCCCTAGCAAGAAATTCACACATGAAACCAGGACCACCTTGCCTCATCCAAGGGTGAGCGCCTCACTCTCGGTGTAAAGGTAAAGGAGAAATGAACCCGCCAGGAAGAAAAGGACAGCAAAGAAATCTGCACGTGTCAACCTTGGTGCTGGATGGAGGGAGAAAAAAAAACTCCCCTGAGAATCTGAGCTCGAAGCTGCCATTCGCACGGGTTAGCACTCCAAACTCACACAATCAGGGGGGCCCAGAAAAGTCTCAGAGAATCCAGTTTACTGAGACAGCCCCTGGGGGAGGGGCCAAAGCAAACGCAAATCCTGTCTGGAAGAGGCCAGCTTGGGTTTCCCTCAGTGAGGACAAGATGCCACCCGGCCTGGGGCCTCCATTCTTCCTGTCCTCACCCCTACGAAAGGCCAGCCCTAGCAGTTATTCGCCAGCAGCCTTTACAGGGGAATGGCCTGGCATTCCCTCGCAAGCGACCTTGTGGAAGAATGATAGGGAACCTAGATCTGACCCTGAAAAACACCCACTACCTTGTACATGAAATTCCACCCTCCTGAAGCTTACCTACGGGTCCCGTGTGGGTTACTCGCCCCATTTAAAGAAGGTTAAGAGAGGACGCAGTATATAATACAGAGCAACCATTAAAAAGAACAATCTTCCAGAGCCAAACCTTTCCATTCACAGAGAACCCCGTGAACACAAAGTTGATGTCCCCGCCCTTTGTGCAGATGTCGCTGATGCCGTCCACGTAGAGCTCCACGTTTGTTGGCTCTGAGAAGTGAAGGTGGGAGGGGAGGGAACAAACAGGATATGAGACACAACAGCAAGTTTAGTGCTGGCGTAAGGTGAATGTGCCCGGGCAAAACACCTCCTACCAGTTAACTTTCATTTATTTTTGAGCACTTACCACGCGCGCAGGGTTAAAACTCCAAAGGTACCAGGAGGTATGCAGGAAGGTCTCCCCCCGACCTCTTCCCCGGACACCCAGGTTCCCACCCCAGGGTGAAACAGCGTATGCAGGATGATATGCTTTGATGACAGTCTTTCGGCTGAGCCGTATGTCAGAGCCTCAGTGACAATTCAGGACGCACCAAATCGTTTCAGTTCCTGGATGCTTACCACGGACCAGACACGGAACTAAGTGCATGTGTTCCTCACAACTACGTGAGCAGGGGGTAAAAACGCCTCCAACTGATTATTAAACTGACACAAGGAAAGGTTAAAGGACCCCCCTCCCCAAACTCACAGAGCTTGTGAGTGACAGAGCCCCAATTCAACCTGCAAAAGCCTGCCTCCAAACTGTCCCCTGACCAAGCGCGTGAGTGCAGCCACGGCAAAACGGGACGGGAAGCTCCAATGCCCACAGGAACCAAGCAGGGAGACAGGCCGCACGGGCCTATGGTGAATGGAAAAGGGGAAGCCACTACTCACTTTGCACCAAATGCCAACTTTCTCACAAAAAAACGGAAACCTGGATTTTTATGTGCTATCTCCAGAATTTCCAGTATTAGCAACGAATTGATTTTGTCTAAAAAAACTGAAGAGGTCATCATAACAAGGGTTCAAGCTTTTAAAAGGTTAGGAAGAGGGGCGCCCGGGGGGCTCAGTCGGTAAGTGTCCAACTTCAGCTCAGGTCATGATCTTGCGGTCTGTGAGTTCAAGCCCTGCGTCAGGCTCTGTGCTGACGGCGTGGGGCCTGCTTGGGATTCTGTCTCCCTCTCTCTCTGCCCCTCCCCCGCACACATGTTCTCTCTTTCAAAATAAATAAATAAACTTAAAAAAAAAAGGTTAGGAAGAATGTAGAATGGTAAGTAGAGAAAAAAATGGGCAAATCAGGAGAATTTTGGGTAAAGAATTACACACACACACACACACACACACACAGAGAAGATGCCAGTAAAAAATGCACAAAAGACTTAAACAGACACCTCACAAAAGAAATCAAATGAGCGAACAAAAGCTACAGGTAATACAGATGAACGTCTTTACCAATGTCAAGAGGAAGAAACCAGTGGGCAGGAGGGGAGGGGGCTCAAACAAAACACTCCCACAGCATGCTGAATCTGTAACCTCTGCTTTAGTCCTATGCTGGGTTTCCTCCACCTCCGGCTTTCTGGAAGGCACAGGTCAGGTCCTCCCCCAGCTATGGACTGGAAGAGAACTTTCCTCACAGAGCCACACTAGCTCTCGGCCATGTGAGCTGCACTTTACCCTTTGTGATGGCAGGGACTAAATTCTTCCTCCTCTAACTCAGGAGCAAGATGGCCTGAACCAACCAGCACCCCAGCCCCCCCCTCCCCAAGCTACAGAACAGGGATAAACACACATCCACTCTTGGAAGCCACGACAAAGCAGAGCCCTCTCTTCTTATCTCAACCCCATTCCGTTCCACATCTCCAGCTCTGATACAAGGCAGACACATCAGGAAAGTTTTGAGCTTTTGTCTGTATGTGTGCAGAATGCTTTTAAGTATTTATTCTCTACTAATTATGTGCCAGCCTTTCTCAGCACGTACACACACTAGCCCATTAAATCTCCAAGACAGGCCATGAGGCAGCTACAACCCCTCCCCTGACCCCCTAGTGAGCCCTTTCCTGACCCCCTAGCGAGAAGACACCAACCCAGAGGGAAGTAACTTATCCAAGGTTGTCACAGAGCCAGTAAAGCCCAAGGATGCCAGATCTTGTGATCTTTTTTTTTTTTTTTTTGATGTTTTTATTTATTTTTGAGAGACCACAAGCGGGGAAGGGGCAGAGCAAAAGGGACAGAGGATCTGAAGCGGGCTCTGCGCTGACAGCCTGACAGCAGAGAGCCTGATACGGGGCCTGAACTCACAAACTGAGATCATGACCTGAGATGAAGTCAGATGTCCAACCGACTGAGCCACCAAGGCGCCCCTCTTGTGATCTCTTAAGAGAAGTAGATCTGGATTTTCACGTGAAATCTCACGACGTTGAATATTTCAATCAAGTCACTAAAAATGCCCCAGGGGGCTAAGAAAGAAGCCATCCTAGGACAGGAAAAGAAGTCCCCACTCCTGACCTCTAGAAGTCATTCTGCTGCCACTTAATGAAACTACAAAAGCAGAGCTTCCTGAGGCAGATTCAAGAAAGGACGCCTATTTTAAGAGAAATGACAGAAAACCTTAAGGTAGGTCCAAGATAAATCCAATTTACTCTAAAGTAACAAGCAGGTGGGGGGCGCCTGGATGGCTCAGTCAGTTAAACTTCTGACTTTGGTTTAGGTCAGGATCTCGTGGTTCACGGATTCGAGCCTTGCTTCGGGCTCTGTGCTGACAGCTCGTAGCCTGGAGTCTGCTTCAGATTCTGCGTCTCCCTCTTTCTCTGCCCCTCCCCTGCTCGTACTCTGTCTCTCAAAAGTATATAAAAAAGTGTATATATATAGTAGCAAACAGGAAAAAGCCCTGTTCCACACTAGAAACGTATCCTTAATATTTTAACAGTGTACGCACTCCAACAATTTAAATTAATATTCAGCACACAATCTAATCCTTTACAGAGTATGTCTGGCTATTCAGTTAACTTACCAAAACTCCACCCTAGGGGAGGCTCGATCTTCAGAATGAAATCTCCCTAAAAGGGGGGGGGGGGGGGGGGGGAGAAAAGGTAGAGAAATGAAAACCAATGACCTTTCAATTAGTTTAATTTACTTCAGGGCTACCATTTAATCTAGCATTTTCACACCTGCAATGAAATTCCAAGTATAGGGGTGCCTGGGTGGCTCAGGCGGTTAAGCGTCCAACTCTTGATCTCAGCTCAGGTCATGATCTCACAGTCCATGGGTTTGAGCCCCACATCAGGCTCTGTGCTTACAGCATGGAGCCTGCTCGGAATTCTCTCTCCCTCCCTCTGCCCCTACCCACTCGTGCTCTCTCTCTCTCTCAAAATAAATAAATAAACTTAAAAAAAAAAAAGAAAAAGAAATTCCAAATATATATTGTGTCCTTCTAAGTCGCTGTGGGCTGTCTGGTTCCCTTCGGATGTGGTGGGCTGAAGCTGGCTGCCCAGAAGTCCCCATCCAACCAATCACGAGACACCACGTTAACGTCTATGGGAGAGTTCTAAAGGCATTATGTTCAGCCACTCGCTGTCTTCTGATGCCAAACATGCGACTAATGGAGTCTCCTATTAACCCCGCCTACGTCCAAGGTTGCCAGGGTCATTGTGTATCTTTAGGAACAAAAGTCATTTCTTAAAACTAGATGTTACTCACACACCTTGCTTTCTTGAGAATGATACGAATAGTTAAAAACAAAACAAACAAACAAACAAAAAATGATTTTAAGACCAACCTATAGAAGTCAGCCTTACATACTGTGGTGAAAGATGTAATTTCAAGAATAGTGTTGTGTTATAGTATTTTAAATTGGGAAAAGCCTCTACACCTATCAATAGAGACACGGTTACATAAATTTACAGTTTTGATTTGATTCTGATGTGCTATGAGGCCATTAAAAATAAATCAGTAGACCTGTACACGCTGATGTTGAAAGTGTACCAAGATGTTACCATAGGGGAAAAAAATCAAAAACTGAAGAATAATTCGTGTTGTTTAGTTCCATCCGATATAAAAAAACAAAGCCAAAGCTATGTGTACACACTGACTATTTTTTGCAACTTCCTGTGAATCTACGTTTCTAAATAAAACGTTGAAATGGGAAGGGTAACGAGGGTGGGGTGTAAGTAGGTGTGGATACACGTCTATGCACACACGCACATATGTGGGCATCTTTAGAATTATAAAAAATTTTTTTTCTTAATGTTTATTTACTTTTGAGAGAGAGAGAGAGAGAGAGAGAGAGACAGAGAGAGAGCACGGTGGGGAGAGGCGGAGAGAGAGGGAGACACAGAACTGGAAACAGGCTCCAACAGGCTCCAGGCTCTGAGCTGTCAGCACAGAGCCTGATGCGGGGCTCGAACCCACGAGGTCTAAGTCTAAGGCTCATGACCTGAGC
The DNA here is from genome assembly GCF_046562875.1 of Panthera onca. NCBI lineage: Eukaryota > Metazoa > Chordata > Mammalia > Carnivora > Felidae > Panthera > Panthera onca. The sequence goes on from NC_138354.1 coordinate 28,870,430, forward strand.
TGAAGTCAGACACGTAACTGACTGAGCCACCCAGGCGCCCCTTTATGATTATAATACAGAGAAAGCCGTCTCTTGGGATACACACCAAAACTTTTACCAGTGGTCATCACTACAGAGGGATGAGAAATTGGGGGGCAAATGGATAAATTTACTTCAAATACTTCTAAAGACCTTATTTTGTTGTTTCCCACAAAGCTCACAAATTCGAGTATCACTTGCACAGTTTTTTTTAAACAATATTTTAAGCTGCTTGCAAATAAAGAGTTCTATTAAATCAGGGTTTCTGGATGTCGGCACTGCTGACGTTTGATCTGTCCTGTGCAGCAGGTTCAGCTTCATTTCTGGCCTCTGCTCACTAGATAAAGACGCCCTCCCCCAACACCAGACAGGTGTCACAACCAAAAATGTCTCTAGACATCGGCAGATGTCCCTGCAGACACTGAGAACCACTGTTCAGTTTGTACTCAATCAACCCACTTTATAAATTGTCTCCCTCAAAATTTGGCCAGGACTGTAGATTGCACTTATAATTTACAAAAGAGACAAGCATTTGCTCATGTGCCAAATAAAGCCTGCTCTGGTTAGGGCGGTCCTGTAGGCCACACCACTTCCGATCATAAACGACTACAGTAGTCTCTCTTACCTTATCGTACAAGGGGATCATAAAGTAACCATTATTAGGGGCACAGTCTGTCTGGTATTTCAAAGTCCCGTGCTTGGTATACAACTTTATCTAGAAGGCAAGGAAAGAAGAAAAGTCATAATATCGCCTTTGAGAATTAGCTACATACATTACACCACAATGCATTTGGCCAATATGCATTTGCTGAGGACCTACTATGTGCTGTGATGAACACCAGGCACTAAGGTCAGAGACAAATAAGACAAAGTATCCACGAAATAGTGTAATTAGATATTTTTTAGGTTAGAAACCCTCTAAAGACTACCCTGCAAAGTCATATTTTTCAATATTTTTCAGTGTATTTTTAGCGGCTGTCTCTATGGATGTAAAACAAATTTTCCAATGTGCTATTAATAAGGTGCTTATTAAAATGCAATCCCCAAGCCCCACTTCTGTTTCTAAACTAGAAGGTCTTGGGTGGGGGGACAGGGATCTACATTCATCTCAAATGATTCCCAATATTTGCGAGTTAACACTCATCTAGGAATTTTTAATTTCCTCTTTTATTTTCATTCTTAGGCAAAAATAAATCAAAAGGCACTTAATGTGTGTCTTTTCAAGGGATCTCTAAAGTTCTTGTATCCTGGGCATTTCCAAATACAATCTCTTAACCTTTTAAGACACTCAAGCAGCATCTGGGTTTTCCACATGCTGTGTGATAGTCATTTAACCTCCTGAGGTCCAGTTTCTTCATAAATACGAAAAGAGCCACTCCCCTTCGTGGTGATTATACAGACTCACATCAATGCATATTAAGCACCTGGCAGACAGCATGGCTCAAAAAAAAAAAAAAAAAAAATAGTGTTCTTATTATTTTACTATATTACTATGTGGTAGTACTAACTTCTCTCTGCGTTTACTTTTCTCTTGGAGCCCCAGGAAACTAAGTAGCACAAAGCCTTGCAAGGCAGCTTCTGAACTGGTCTGTGCCCACACACTGGTAGGCAACCCAAGAGGTGGCACGGGCACCCAGCAGAGCCCTAGGAACCCTGCCATTGCCAGTGGGTTGACTCATTAAACACCTGACTTAGGATCAAAACTGGCAGAGAAGCAAGAGACAGAGGGGTCTTGAAGGTGATAATTATTTTCTTTAGTTAATACATGGTGCTGGATTCTGCTTCTGTCTCAACACCATCCTACAAGAACAAAAGCTGGGATTTGGAACAAGGCCAGGGCGACCGAGTGGAGTGTGGAATCTATTTTCTACCCCTCCCCAAACCCATCTCAGCAACCAGATTTGTAGAATATACTGGTTCATTCCTTCACCACAGCCCTTCAGCTGCCAGCAATGGACTGGCTCAAATGTGCTTTCAGTCAGCCTTTGGGGTCTTAATCCCCCCAAAGTCCCTTCTCTTTGCCAGCTAATAGCCTCTTCCTTTTTTCTCTCTCTCTCCAATCCCCTTCTGCCCCATCACAGTACCCTTCTAAGACAGAGGCCAGCCCTCCCTCAGGTCCTCTCCCATCTATCCTGACAAGTGACCTTACTTTTCACAAAAGCTTTCTGGGCCATAATGCCACTGTATTGATAATCATGTAACTGCCTGGGGCTTTACAACTTAATAAAAAAGACTTCAGCTCAAATCTCCAGCATTAATTTCACTAACTACCCAGAAAGACATTCAGGGCAGCTGCCAACTCTCCATTTTTAAAGGAAAAGGAGTCCCGGGGTGGGGGGATATCGGGAAAGATTAAAAACACATATTCCCAGCCCCAGAGATGCCAACAGAGATCTACCCGGACAGGATCTTTGGGATGGGAATCAGTGCTCTCTAAAAGCATCCCTGGGGGGTTTCGAGGAGTGGATTAGAACTTTTGGGGGCTCTGAGATGTGGGGCACATACCTCTAGGTCCCCAACCCCACTCCGTAGCTGACCCCACGATAGGAACCCCCACCCCAGCGCTACGGGGAGGGCATGGGATGGTGGAGAGCTCGCGGGGGGCGGAGTCTTCAAGGAGGCAAGGACTCCTAGAACATGGGGCAGGTGGCAACCGCCTGGCGTTTGAGGCGAGGCCACCGCAGCCCAGACAGGTTGAGTAACTGGCTCAGGGTCACACAGCGAGCTCCGGCCCCGGCCGCGGGGCGGGCGCTCACCTCGATGAGCGAGTAGTTGATCTCCACGTCCGACTTGACGAAGCCCCCGCAGCCCACCACGATGTCCTCGGAGGCGCGTGCCGGACCCACGCCACTCAGCAGCAGCACCACAGCGGCGACCACCACCACTGGCCCCGGCGGCCCCAAGCCCCTGCACGCCCGCATGGCCGGGCCTCTGCCGCCCGACCCTTCGCAGGCCTCCAGGTCCCGCCCCTAGCTCCGCGCGCTGCCCGCTGCTTCCTCCTCTGCCCGCCGCTGACAGCCCAGGCCCCGCCCCGGCGCTGCTGCGCGTGCGTGCTCCGGCGCCACGCCCCCTCGCCAGACAGGCTAACTACAGCGCATGCTCAGCAACAAAACCAGACCATTAGTGCCCTACGGTGGCCTGGAGGACTCCGCGCACCGTCTGTCAGGTGCAGTTGCCAAGGTGCCTGATTACAGTCACAAACTCCAAAGTTGAATTATGCTTTGGAATTCAATATCGCTGAAACTGGAAACGACAAGAGACTGTTGATTTAAGTATCCAACTACTCCCCCGATTGTTTTTGGCACATGTATTTCACAGGTGATATATAATCTCAAAAACCCGTTTAGGAATTTGAGTCAGTGCATTTTTCCATTATAAATAATCAGTACTTTTTTAAAAAAGCAATACATAGGCCATTTAAGGTCAGCATTATGTTTTAAAAAAAAAGGGTATTTGAAATTAATCCCAGTTCTAAGAACATTTGTGTAGAAACAAACTTGAGGGTTTTTCTCCCATAAGAAAGAGATGCAAACAGTTAATTTACTTTGAATTGTCTGTGATTTGAAGCATGGTTTGTCAGAAAACAAGTTCAAATCTCAGCACGTTGTGCTTTGCCCCAAGATTATACAAATACTATGACAAAAACTGAATTTAGCTGCAAGTTACCACATCAAAAGAGACAAAACTTGCTTTTCTGACCTGATATTGGAATTCTTCCATTTTGCCCTAAAAGAGAATCAAGCCCTTTATTTTGATAGTTTTTATATTTTATTTCTAAACAACCAGGTAAAAGAGAAAATTTCCCACTAGAATTTATCATTGTGGCCAAGACTTAAGCAATATACAATTATGAATCATAGGGAGTTTAGACCATGCAATGGTTAAAACCTTCATGGGTCCTATAATGGAATGATACATCCCCCAAGGATCTCAGTCATGAGCACATCTGATTTCAGTTTCTCACTCTGCACTCTCACTGGAAATACAGTGGAATTCTCAACTATTTGGTTATAGAGAGAATCCAGCTTAATATTTATTTCATTTATTGGGTATTTATAACTACAACTGAAACAGATGCCCTTTCCTCTCCCTAGCATGAGTCCCTGGTTTGTCTTAGCAAATACGCATGGGGCTGAAAGCCACCAGTTAGGAAATGCTGACCCATGGAACCTTCTCACCTTACAGAATGGGAAACTGAGGCTGAGAGGGGGAAAGGGACTAGTTTAGGGCTCTGCATTCAGCCCTGTACTGTTCAGGGGACTGGATTCTGTTCTTGGCACACCCAAATGATTTCCTCTGTGTTCTTCCTTACTTTCTGACCATTCCCCCAAAATTCCCACCATTCCCCGCAAATTCATCTTCACATATACAATAAAATAAACACTAGGACTGTGGCAATGCCTATCAGAGGTGGGGTCACTTGGGGTCACAGTAAGAGAGGCCTCCCCCTAATTTCCATCAGCCTCCACCAAGATCACCTCAAATAAGCAGACATAATTTATAAATGTGAACAGCAGACCTGCCACACTCAGCTTCAAAACTGAGTTTGTTCTCTGTGTCCCTGCTCTTCCAGAAGACCCAGGCCAGAGGACCGCTGAAGGCATACTGACTTGGGCCCCAGGCCAGGGTTGGGAAACCCCAAAAGAAAGGGGAGCCCACACAGTGGAGGCCATGCGAGAAGTGGCATTCAAGAGCTGCAGAGAAGTGACAAGGCGATGTGGAGAATGCATAGTCTGACTCCTTCCTCCAAACTGAGTACCTGTGTTTGCCTGTCTGAAAAAGCTGTCTTTTCATTTCTATCTTGAAAAGAATACATGCTCGTGGCAGAAAGAAAGAAAACAGAAAAAGGAAAGGAAAAAGAAAAGAAAAATGAGGATTTCCATGATCACTGCTGGACTGCACATCCATTTTTAAAATCTATGCATACATGTTGCATAAAGAATTTCCCAAAAAGAGCTACTGTCTGGGAACGCACCTTGCTTTAACACCCAGGAGAGGAAGGCAAAGATTTGACTTCCTTCTCCCCCTTTCCCCAACCTAAGAATATACTTTTTTTTTTGCATAAATATTATAGCCTATTTTGTATTATAATCTTGTTTTCATTTAGCATTTAGCAACTATCTTTCCATATTATATTTCTGAAATGGCACAGTGAACCACTGCTTAGTAACCTATGGATAACATAACATTACTAATACTAATAATCGCTAACTTATTGAGCATTTACTGTGTTCTTGGCACTGTGCTAAACTCTTTATTAGTAATCTTAATATCTTCCCACCACCCTACAGGCAGACAGTATCCATCCCACCTGCTGCGGGACTGGAGGGTTTTATCGGGATGCCACTGCACTTTCCGGGGCTCCGAGATCCCCTCCCCCAATGCCGGCTCAGGCCACCCAGAGTGCCCCCTCCAATCGCCTCGTCTCCCCTTCCCGCCCCACCCTTGCCGCGCGGCGGGACCTTGCCCCGGGCCTGGCGATCCCGGAGCTGGAATCCCAGCCTAGCCTGTCAGTCTCCGCCCCTTCAGGACCCGGAGCGCGGCAAGGAGGCTGTCTCGGGACAGACGGACAGACCGCGGGGCGGACAGACGGACAGGCACGGGAGGCGCGCGATGGCCGCGGCTGCAGAACCCTGTGTGGGGCAGGGGGTAAGTCCCCCCACCCCCACCCCGCCTCCTGCCCCACTCTTCTTTTCCGGGCTTGGTAGGTCTCTCCGGCAGCTTTCTCCAGGGGGTGATACCGGGGAGGGGAGAGACCACCAAAGTCCCAGGCAAACAGCAGGCAAGTGCGGGCCCTTTAACCGAGCCTGCCCCTAGAGACCCCAGCACCACTAACGGGGCCTCCCAACCTCCCAGCTGCCTGCAGGCTTTGACTTCTATTTGCATAAAGCGTCAGGACCTCTATTTGCATAAAGCTTCAGGACCCCCACCTCTCTGGCTTCCTCTTTCATCCAGGCTCTTAGCGAAGGACTCTGGGAAAGAGGCTCATGGGATGGGAGCAAGGGTCGCAAACTCCCAGGATTTCAGGGGCCGGGCCGGTAAGGCAATAGTAATAGCTGATATTAATTGAGGGCTTACTTTGTGCCCCACATCCTCCTATGTGCTTTATTGCTATCAACCCATTTAATTCAATTCTTAGAGGTAGATTCTCTGAACACCACCCCTCTCCTTTGCAACAAAGGAAACTGAGGCAAAGGGAAGTTGAAGTTCACAGAGGTGGCCATTGGCAAAGTGGGGAGCAGTGAAGAAAGATAACCAGTGTGGGAGAGGGAGGGCTGTTAATATAGTAGGAAGAGAACTGAAGAGCCATGTTCTCTGAACTTCCCATTCAGACTTTTTTAGCGTTCTGATAAGGCTAGCCAAGAGGCTGAGAGAAGAATCACAGACCCAGGGGCACCTGGGGGGCTCAGTCCATTAAGCATCTGGCTCTTGATTTGGGATGAGGTCATGATTTCATGGTTCGTGGGTTCAAGCCCCGGGGCTCAGCGCTGACAGCATGGAGCCTGCTTGGGATTCTCTATCTCTCCCGCTGTCTCTGCCCCTCCCCTACTCCTGTGCTTGTTCTCTCTCTCTCTCTCTCTCTTTCTCTCTCTCTCTCTCAATAAATAAACTTAAAAAAAAAAAAAAAGAATCACAGATCAAGACCCTCTGTAGAACAAGCTTTGGGGTCAAACAGGCTTCATGGGAATTAGCTCTGCCACTTTCTGTATGTGTGGGCCTGAAGAAGGCTGTTCCCCTCTCAGTGCCTCAGTTCCCTGGTCTGTGAAATGGGACCAGTAACACCTACCTCTTAAAATATAAGGCTTAAACGACAGTCTGCACCCAGTATTCATCCTGGAACCCAGGTATCCCCAACTCCAGGACCCAGCCACCTTGATTCAAATCCCAGCACCACCACTTTCCACCTGGGTGACTATCACCCAGGTTATGTAACCTTTCTGGGCCTCAGCTTCCTCATATGCAAAATCGGTAGCATAATTGCCTGTACTTCTTAGGGTTGATATTATTAGCATTAAAGCAGTTGAGACTTATAAGGTACTCCAGAGAGTGCTGGGCCCATTTTCATGTCAATGTGAGGAGTCCAAATGGTTGCCTTGCCCCCTAATCAGGTGAATCTGGGACTCCTGCATTGTATGATCACAAGGGTCGCCCCGGTGTTCCCTCAGGTCTGGAACTGGACAGAGCCTGAACCCATTGCTGCCCACCTACTGAACGTGTGCTTCCTGAAAACGGCAGGGATCTGGGTCCCCCCGATGTACCTCTGGGTCCTTGGCCCCATCTACCTCCTCTACATCCATCGCCACGGCAACAACTACCTCCGGATGTCCCCGCTCTTCAAGGCCAAAATGGTAACCGCTGCCTCTGGGAGGCTGTAACCAGACAATGGTTGGGAGGTGTGGGAAGCTGGCTGGAGCCTTGGCGGAGACCCCAAAGTGGACACTCCTCCTTTCAAGGAGCACCCAGGGTGGGGACAAGACGGGGACCTCTTAGTCAAACAGAGCAATACTCCAGAGAGGCTACAGAGGTAAACTCTGTGGAACCAGATTCCCCCAAACAGATATGGTGACAATGAAAATCCACGCATCTGCAAACACACACATCTGGATGTTCAGATGTTCCTGGCCAGTTTATGACTACCATACCTTGGAATTACCCACAGTGTGTGAGGTATACTCCTGGGGTACACGAGGTGATTTTAGGGTCACACTTGGGTGAACTTTAAAAGATTTTTTGAACAGGTACGCGTTGATTTTTATGTTTTCCCACTGGCAGTTCTAAACACCGGTTCTTAAAATTTTTTTGTATTTATTTTAGTGTGTTACAAAAACACAGGCATTCCAAGTGTGAGCCTTTCTGCTCATCCATCCCGTTCTCCAAACTTCTACAAGAATGTCGTTCCCAGGCATTAAGGAATCTGCTCCTGAAATCATTGTTGTACTATATACTAACTAACTTGGATTAAATTTAAAAAAGAAAAAAAAAAAAAAGAACATCCTTCCCATACCACCTCGTTAATTTTTGTCCTATTGTCGAACTCTTCCTTAAAGGGCCAGACAGTATATATTTGAGGCTTTGAAGGTCCATGTGGATTCCATGTCACCTACTCCGCCATTGCAGCAGAAAAGCAGCCACAAACGACAGTAAATAAATAAGCATGACTGTGTCTCGATAGCATTTTCTCGAAAGTCACTGAAATTTAAACTTCATGTAATTTTCACACATCACGACATATTATACTTTTTTGAGTTTTGTTCAATGATTGAAAAATGTCAAAAACCATCCTTAGCTCACAGGGGATACACAAATAGGCAGCGTGTCAAACCCAAGCCCCCAATAGTACTTGGAGCCCCGCTTTGGACTGTGGGGTGCTTGTAATAGTTCCGGCTATGCGCCCAGAGGCCTCGTCTTCTCTCCCACCTGTGTCCACCTTCTGCTTTCCTGCTTTCTCTCATTCAGAAGAGAGATCCCCGCATCTTAGAGAAAGGTCTGGAGACATACCAGTCCTGACAGAGCTTCTCCTTGATTTTATAGCAGGGGTCACGGGTGTCTGGGTGGCTCAGTCGGTTAAGCATCCAATTTCGGCTCAGGTCATGATCTCGCTGTTGGTGAGTTCAAGCCCTGCGTCGGGCTGTGTGCTGACAGCTCAGAGCCTGGAGCCTGGTTCAGACTCTGTGTCTCCCTCTCTCTTTGCCCATCACTCACTCATGCTCTCTCTGTCAAAAATAAATAAACATTAAAAACTTTTTAAAAATAGTAGAGGTCAAAGGGACTTGAAGAGAGTGTAACTTTTTCATCCCCTGCGTGAATGTTGTTTCAGGCCGCTTCTTATTTATTGATTGATTGATTGATTTATAAATATTTATTTTCGAGAGACACAGAGTATGAGTGGGGGGAGGGGCAGAGAGAGGGAGATACACACACACACACACACACACACACACACACACACACACACAGAATCCAAAGCAGCCTCCAGGCTCCGAGCTGTCAGCACAGAGCCCGATGTAGGGCTCGAACTCATGAACCATGAGATTGTGACATGAGCCGAAGTCGGACAGTTAACCATCTGAGCCACCCAGGAGCCCCTTTTTTAAAAAATTTTTTTGATGTTTATTTATTTGAGAGACAGAGAGAGACAGACAGAGCATGAGCGGGGGAGGGGCAGAGAGAGAGAAAGACACAGAATTTGAAGCAGGCTCCAGGCTCTGAGCTGTCAGCACAGAGCCCGACGCAGGGCTTGAACTCACGAACCATGAGAACATGACCTGAGCTGAAGTTGGACACTTAACCGACTGAGCCACCCAGGCGCCCCCATGGCGCTTCTTCATACCTAAAGCACCTCGCCTGCGTACTCTTGGTGCACCCTGCCCCACCCTCGCATTCTGGAAAATACTGGGTTGGCCTGGGTCCCTGGGGCATATTATTTATAGGACACTTCCAGGTCAAGGTGAATCTGTAGGTAAGGCTCCCCTTCCTGCTTCTTATTCGGCATCTCTCACACTGGAACTGTTAAATTATGATGTTGGGACCTTAGCCGTGCCTCATCCAGAGCCACTGCCCGGTGGGCGTGGGGTCCCTGTCTGGTTTGCCCCCACCCTTCTTTTTGCCCGCCGGCCTTATCTAGCCAAGCCTGTTTCCCAGGTGCTTGGGCTTGCCCTCATCATCCTGTGCACGTCCAGCGTGTCTGTGGCTCTCTGGAGAATCCAGCGGGGAACACCCCAGGCCCCAGAATTCCTCATTCATCCTACTGTGTGGCTCACCACGACGGTAAGGACAACCCAGGCTTGCTGGGCTTGCTCCTGGCTGAGAGGCTTCTCTTGCCCTGGTGGAGGGTGTGGGGCAGAGCACAGCTCCCTTCCGCCCTCCCTGCCCCTGCCCACCTTGAGGGGCCTGTCCTGACTCTCCTGTCCAGAGCTTCGCCATGTTCCTGGTCCACACGGAGAGGAAGAAAGGGATCCGGGCATCGGGGCTGCTGTTTGGATACTGGCTGCTTTGCTTTCTCTTGCCAGCGACCAGTGCTGCCCAGCTGGCCTCGCAAGGGGTAAGTGGAAGCCTGGGGAACCGATGTGGCAGTTTCAGGCCGTGGGTTGCCCTGCCTCCGTCCTTCCTCCTCCCCTTTCCGCACATGACTTATTTTCTACACAGGGACACACACCACGGTTGCTTAAATTCCAGTGACACACAGGCACACTCACTCACACAGGTGTATGCGTCATCCCATATGTTTTTATGGACACTCATTCCCAGGGTCTTACACACTTAGCTCACACACTTCACTTGCACAGCAGACGCACCCCTTTGTGCCCCACCTTTCATGCATCACACAACTACCGTCTGAAACACACCCACACCTGCCGCCACCCAGTGTGTCTGTGCCTTCAAGCTCCCACACGATTCAGGCACATGCATCGCCCATTCCCACACTGCACACCCATGCACACGTCCTCCCTTGCACCACTGGCCACAGGTGCAGTGTTGGTTCACACCGTCAGGAGCTTCCCTGATGAAATTTGAAAGTGGCCCCATAGGGGCGCATGGGTGGCTCAGTCGGTTAAGTGTCTGCCTTCAGGTCAGGTCGTGATCTTGCGGTTCGTGGGTTCGAGCCCCGCGTCGGGCTCTGTGCTGACGGCTCGGAGCCGGGAGCCTGCTTTGGATTCTGTGTCTCCCTCTCTCTCTGCCCCTCCTTTACTCGTACTCTGTCTGTCTGTCTCTCAAAAATAATAAACAATCTCTCTCAATAAATAATAAAAATTTAAAAAAAATTAGGTCTAATTAGTATTAGGTCTAATACCTCATACTCCAGATGGTAGCTGGCAGAGTTAATAAGCAAGGGGACTTACAAGGCTTGTCCCGGGCACCACAGGACGAGTAGATGTCCGCACCTGCCACCAGAATCTTCGAAGTATATAGAGGCTTATGTCCAGACAGTCTCCGCAACATGTTACTCTCTCAAGTTTGTGTTCTTGAAAAGGCTCCTAGTGCGAGACACGAGTGAGTGGAATGACCTCCCAAAACACACTCTTTCTGTATGAGCGTGCACATCTCCCCTCATTCTCACCTACCCTCACCTGTGCTCCCCTCTGGACATAATACGCATTGTTGCATATCCATCCATATTTCTTTTTCATTTTATGTAGAGAGAGTGAGCACTGTGCTTTCAGCTCACTCTCAAGACCATGAGATCAGGACCTGAGCCAAAATCAAGAGTCAGATGCTCAACCCACTGAGCTACCCAGGCTTTCCTTCCCCCCACCCCCTCCCTATATTTCGGTTTCCCATCCTGGCCAATAGCAGTTCCGTGTTAAGGGACACATCGGATCTGTTTACCTGCAAAGAGAGAAATAGCCCAGACCTCGGTTCCTCAACCTCAGCACTCTTGACATCATTCTCTTTGGGGCGGGGGGAGCCGTTCTCGCCTTGTTGGATGTTAAACAGCATCCCCGGCCTCCACCCGCTAGATGCCAAGTGCACACCTTCCCCTGATGGTCAAACCCAAGAGTGTCTGCAGACACTGTCACATGTCCCTTGGGGACAAATTTGCCCCGGTTGAAAAGTGCTTGCGTAGTTGGGATGCTCACCCCAGATCTGGAGACCCCCTGCAACGGGCTGTAGATCATTTCTCCAGCCAAATGGTTGCTCCAGTCCTGCTCCCGAAAGGAAAAGGCAGAGACATACCATTCTGTCCTTAAGGACAGATTTTCACAAAGTAATCTTTGTAACCGATGGGAAAACTGCCCAGGCCATCCACTGATGTGTGCAAAGCTAGGTTCCCCCAGCGGCCAGATGCAGCACAGAAATAATAATATTGTGACCACGCATTAATATTGTGACCCCGGCCACATGCCAGGCCCTGCAAAAGGCACTTTATGTCATGCCTTCATTGGATTCTTACAAGAATGTGCTATGGCAGATTCTCACAGTCCCGTTTTAAAGATGGGGAAACCAAGGCTAAGAGAAATGAGCGGCCTCCTCAAGGTCACACGGCTGAGGAGCGCAGAGCCCAAGTCCATCTCCCCCAAATTCAGAACAAATGTTCCGATAGAAACAGTGGTAAAAAATGGCAATATAGAGAAGGTGAGCCACGATGTAGCTGGGATATCAAATTGTCTAATACCTCAGAAAACAAAAGTAAGAGCAAAAGAGTGTAGAAATCCTGTAGAGGAACTGCCATTTGAAACGAGGGCTCTTGTTTTAAGCCACAAAGACTCAACTCACACTAGCTTAAGGGGGGAAAAAGGCAGGAATTCATTAGCTCCTACATGGGGGCTCTCCTGGGCACGGTTGGTCCAAGTGTTCAGATGATGCCACCAGATAGATCTCCATCTCCTTCTGTCTCTTGGTTCTGGCCTGTTACTTGTTCAACAGTGGGGTGGCAAAGAAGAACCAACAATCGCGCTAGACCTAGGCTCCACCCCTGCAGCAACCCCAGTGAAAGATCTCCTGATGGTTCCAGCTCTCACTGGCCCAGTGTGGGTCGTATGTCCATTCCTGACCCAATCACAGTAGCCAGGGGACTGGAACGTGCTCACTGGTCAGACCTCAGTCACCTGCCCACCACCTGAAATGGAGTCACTTCTGCATAAACCACATACCTGAGCATGGGAAAAGAAATTAAGGGAGTCTGACAGAGGGGCAGCAGATACGAAAGCCATCATGGTGTGACAGCAAAAGTTCTTGGTTTGGATCGGATCATCTGGGTGCCCTTGAGCAAGGTGCTATTGCTTCTGTGAACTTGGTTTCTGCATGAGTAAAATAGACCAGCTAAACTCCAGCTGGGGTCAGAGTGGGGAGGGACTTGATGAGACAGTGCCCAAAAAGACTTCCGCATAGGCACAGGGTGGAGTAAATGCTCACTAAATCCAGTTCCCTTCTTTTTTATTTAAGTTTATTTATTTATTTTGAGAGAGAGAGAGAGAGAGAGAGAGAGAGAGCGTGTGCACACATGCACGCAACCGGGGGAGGGGCAGAGAGAGGAGAGAGAGAAAATCCCAAGCATGCTCTGCACCGTGAGCCTGAGCCCGACGCAAGCCCCATGGGAGGCTGGATCTCACAACGGTGAGATCATGACCTGAGCTGAAACTGAGTCCAATGCTTAATCGACTGAGCCACCCAGGTGCTCACCAGTTTCCCTCTTAAACCAGAAAACACTGGCCATAAGGAAGCAGAATGGGATATTGGGGTGGGGGCTGGAGTAGAGAAGGGCTTTCCTCCGTGGCACAAGGAGAAAGGAAAAGTATCCCCCCTGCTCACATTCCAGGGGCTGTGGTCAACTGTCACCTGCCTAAGGGGAGACACATGCCCCCCCCCATTTCATGCAGAGTATGGGGGTCGGGTGTTCCTAAATCGCGTCACCAGGCATGCCGGGGTCACCAGCTTTCAAACCCTGTGGCTCTGGCTCCCTGCCTGGGCACTGCTCATAGCTTCAGAAACCTGCTCAGCCATGACCATTCCTCCCCTTAGAGACACCCTGCCCAGCTTCTGCTTCCCACAGGCCTCTGGCTGCAGACTTCACCATGCCAGACTCGATGGGACTTGTGCTTTCTCACCCACAGGGCTTCCAGAGTGACCCCTACTATCACCTGTCGACCTACCTGTGCTTGTCTCTGGTGCTGGCACAGTTTGTGCTGTCCTGCCTCGTCGATCAACCCCCCTTCTTCCCTAAAGACCCCCAACAGTCTGTAAGTTGCCGTGTCTCCAACCCAGCACCTCCCTTGTCCCTGTTTCATTTCTGGTCTCAGCTTCCCCGTGGGACAGAAGGGAGCTAAACTAGGACACGAGCCTTTCATAATTTTTTACCCATTCTTTCATTCAGCGAAATGTGTATTGTATATCTGTGCCCTAGGCTGGCCAACTTTTTCTGATCAGAGCAAGATAGAAAGTATTTTAGGCTTTGTGGGCCATATGGCCTCTGTGGCATCGATTCAACTCTGTTGCTGCTGCACAGATAGTATGTCAAAGGAGCATGGCTGTATTCCAGTAAAATTTTACTTGTAGAAACAGGCACTGTGCCAGATCTGGCCCAGGAGCTGTGGTCCACTCCCTGCGCTGTACCCCAGCTAGGTGCCGAGGATCTATGGCAAACAAGCAGACGTAGTCCCTGTCCTCATGCAGCTAACAGCCAAGTAGAGCAACCAGACATTAATCACATAATTGCACAAGCACGTAGAAAGTTACATTTGGGGCAAGTGCCCTGCAGGAGAAATTCGGGGTCCGTGAGAGTTTACAACAGGTAGCACTGAACTAGCCTGTGAAATCAGGAAAGAATTCTCTGAGGAAGAGACAGTTGAGCTAAGGTCACCTAAGGGAAAAAAAATGCTCAGTGACATGAGTAATCAAATGAACACTATAGAACTTTTTTGTTCTGTGAGAATGAAAGAAAACATTAAAAATTGATAATAAGCTGTGATGGCAAAGATGTGGTGAAATAAGCAGTCTCGTGCTCTAGTGGTAAAAGGTGAAGATGCGTGCAGTTTTTCTGGAGCAGCTGGCAGCGTCTCAGGACAGATCCCTCCGCACTTCTCACCATAATCCCTGAGGGATGTTGTCGAGGATGTTATTGTCTGTGTCACACATGTTCCGTGCTTCTAGGAGCTTCTTAGTCTCAGTATTAGTAATAGTTGTTCCCCTGGGAAGCTGTTAGTTCTTACCTATTGGTTGCTGTCAGATTTGTGGCACAAATCGCTTTGGGCCTTACCTGCTAGGAAGCACCTAGCCCACGGGTATTCACCTGTAACAAGCAGTCAGGGCATCTCAATGCGCACTTCCAGTAATACCAAGCTCACGGTCCGTTCATCCGGTCTTCCTGACCTTGGTTCCCTTGCCTTATACTGGCCATGGAATGTGAGATTTGCGTCCTTCACCAACACCGTCTCTTGTCTTTACAGAATCCATGCCCAGAGGCTGGAGCTTCCTTCCCCTCCAAGGCCATGTTCTGGTGGGTTTCTGGGTAAGTAGAGTAGCAGGGAAGGGGCCAAGGTACATTTGCTTTCTTATTCGTTACTACACCTCTTCCCCCCAAGACGTTTCCGGTCAAGCCTACCAAGGTCAGCCAGGCTTTCTTCATCCCAGCCTCAGTGCTTCTCTGTCCGATGTCAGTGTGTCCAATCTCCACACCCCATTCCCATTCACTCACTGGAGTGAGATCTGGGTTTGAGTCCGGCTTTCCCTCTTAGCTGGCCTATATCACAAACATTCAGGACCTCAGTTTTCCCCTCTGTAAAAGGGGAACAGCTCTACCTTCATTAAATGTACACTGCTTAGTGCTTATGCACAGTAGGTGCTCAACAAAACCAAATCTATTCCTTGGATGCATTTGTTCCACCGGCATCTAATATGCACCTGCTATTTGCTAAGCACCGGGAGTAAGGACATAAGAGACCACATCTTTACTCCCCAGAGGCTCCCGGAGGTGGAGAAGACATGTGTTTCTCCAGGGCCAGCACACCAGGCAGTGAGGATGCCCTGTCCCCTCCAGACCACATTGCAGTCAGATCTTTGCAGCCCCTGGATTCGAATCCTGGCCTCGCCATTTCCTGGCTGTGTGACCCTGGGCAAGCTGCTTAACCTCTCTGCATCTCAGTCCCCGCCCCTGAAAAATGAGGATAATAAGAGCATCTACCTAATAGGGGTGTGGGAATTAAATGAAATAAGGCTTCAAAGCACTGAGCACAGGGTCTGGCCCATAATGAGTATTATACAAAGTGGTTGGTGAATACATAAAGACTAGAATGCCCTTGGGTTGAGGAATTGGTGGGAAGTGCATAAGGTTTGGCCAAACAGCTCTAGAGAGGACCTAGCCCTCTGTTTCCCAAATGTAGGCATTTGTGGATCATTCTTCAAGCTTTTTGCCATATTGGGATTTTATTTTCCTTCCTTTACTTAGTGGTTTTTTTTCTTTTTTTTTTTTCTATTTTTAAACTCATTTCTCTTTCTTTTTTTAAAAAGTTTATTTGTTTTAAGACAGAGAAAGAGAGGGAGAGAGAGAATTAGCGAGGGAGGGACTGAGAGAGAGGACGACACAGGATCAGAAGTGGGCTCTATGCCGACAGTGCAGAGCCCGATTTGGGGCTTGAACCCACAACCCGTGAGATCATGACCCAAGTCGAAGTTGGATGCCCAACCGACAGAGCCACCCAGGCACCTGGTTTTTGGGTTTTTCTTTTTCTTTAAATCAACTCACTTTTTCTACTTTAATAAACTTTTTTTAAAGGAAACTTTCTATCACTGCCAAGTTGGAAAAAAAACCTATTAAATCACTTGCCACACAGATCTCTCCACTCAAAATTTCAGTGAAAACCAGGTCATGTTAATAATTTCTAGGTCAGAACTAGATTGGCTGAATTTGCTCTGCATTAAAAAAACAAAAGGAGGGGCGCCTGGGTGGCTCAGTCGGTTGAGCGTCCAACTTCAGCTCAGCTCACGATCTCGCGGTCCATGAGTTCGAGCCCCGCATCGGGCTCTGGGCTGATGGCTCAGAGCCTGGAGCCTGCTTCCGATTCTGTGTCTCCCTCTCTCTCTGCCCCTCCCCCGTTCATGCTCTGTCTCTCTCTGTCTCAAAAATAAATAAATGTTAAAAAAAAAATTAAAAAACAAAAAAAAACAAAAGGAACTTGGAACATCTCCGAGGCGAGCTTAGGACCAGCAGCAAACAAGACCATCTCCTTGGTATTATCAGGAAAATTACAGACACCTGAGAAGTAATAAACCACGCTCCCGCCTTGAAGTCTAGAGTAAATAATCTCTTGTGTATGTGTGCTGGCCCCCAGCTTGGCAAGGACAGACTGAAGACAGAGCAGACCGTTCCGATTGGCAGGTGGTTGTTTTAATAAGCAAGGAAACTTAGGAGGCTTGTCCTGGGTGGCCACAAAGTGAATAGATCTCTGCACCCGCCCGCCAGAATCTTACAAGTTAATGCGGGGGCCTCAGCGGGGTTCAGGCACATGTACCATCCAGATAGCCTCAATAACACATTGCCTTCTCAAGGCTGCATCCTTGAAACGACTTTTAGTGCAGGCAGAGTGGGCAGATCCTACTTTCCAAGGACAGAGGACGGGCGAGGAGCCTCTGATTGCCCACGTCCAGCTTGCGGGACACCCAGAGGTCACGTCCTCTCCGTGACCGCCTCCAATAATGTGCCACCTACAATCCAGTCCAAGTGTTGGTAAACTCTCATTTTAAGGTGAGAAAATTGAGATCCACTGGTGGGAAGGGAGGTGCCCAAGGTGACAGAGCTGAAAACTGGTTTTATTTGACACATCTTTGGTCCTGTGTCAGGAGGTAAGGATATAGAGGAGGAGAATAAAGGCAAGTACTTTTTGCCCCCATGGGATTTACCATCCAGTGGAGGAGAAAGACACTCAACATATAACCATATCAAAAAAGTAAGACATAATGTCAACAAGCATTGTAAAGAAAAGCCCAGGAAAAAAGTCTATAATGGGAAAATCTACGTGGACTGAAGGGCCATCAAGTGGGTATCTAAAGAAATCATGTCTAAGCCCAGGAAGCGGCCAGGTGAAGAGTGGCAGGAAAAGGGTTCTAAGCAGAGCAATATACATGTGCAAAGGTCCTGAGGCCAGATGGCTGCAGAGGTGAACAAGGCACTTAAAGCTGAGGGTGGAGCTCAGGTTTCCAACTCTGGACTTCTGACTCTGGGGAGGTTTATTTCCCTCGCCACACAGCCTGTCCATTGATTAAGTCACTGAATGTCTCTGAACCTCGATTTCTTCTCCTCATCTGTAAAATAGGTCAATAGTTATCACCGAGTGTTCTTGTGTAAGATTTAATGGGATGATCTTTGTAAACTGGGAAGTGCCCCACAAATGTTGGGGGTGCTCAGGCTAAATGCTTTCATTTTCCTGAGGGGCCAGCAGAGGAAAAGTGACTTACTCAGGGTCACATAGCTCCCAGGGCAGGACCCTGTGGGGGAGGGGAGGAAAGCATGGTGGGAGGAGCTTGTCTTGGTGACTCTCTTTTTACAGGCTGGTCTGGAGAGGCTACAGGAGGCCGCTTGGGCCAAAAGACCTCTGGTCACTTGGGCGAGAAAACTCCTCAAAAGAAATTGTTTCCCAGCTCGAGAGGGCATGGACGAGAAACCGCAGTGCAGCCCAGCGGTGAGTGTGTGAGAAACGAGAGCCCGGCCCAACGCTTGGCCAGCAAAGCTCATCACTTGGCCCCGAGTACGACCCCAGACCCTACTCTGGGCTCCACTGTCCTAGTCCCCTGCCTGCCAGCTGATCCCAGTAAGCATGAACTGACCAGGCCCAAGGGACATTTCCTCCCAGAGTGCTTCGCAGCTTCCAAGAGGACACAGTGGGTGCCTCCAGAGGGAAGCTTGGATGTTGGGACAGCAGACAGGAAACAGATGGGGAGTAAAGGTTCTGTGGTGGTCCACAACGTGCAGGCAACTACTTACTATCTAACCCGAGGGATTCGTTCCCTGGGCCTCGGTTTCCTTATCTGTTCAACGAGGATGCCGTTAGCTTCTGGGGGATGAAAAAAAATTATTTGTAGAAAAGAACTGAGCAAATACCCCAACAGTGGTAAAAGCTCCAATAGTGTCAATTATCTGGAAGATTTCCAGCCCTTTCTAGTCCGGCCAGCTCTGCCTCACCCTTGCCCTCTGTGGCATCTCTGGAAACTTCTGTGGTCCCCTCTGACTCTGAGGAACCCAGTTGGGAACCTCTGGTCTACAGAAAAGAGCTGTCAACGTAGGATTCATTAAACGTGGGTTAAAGCAGTCTTGCCACGAGGTAGTTGATGACTTTGGCCAAATCATGTGAACTTCGTGTTTCAGGGGACTGACAAAAGTGCCTTAGCCCTGTGGGAAGAGTTACAGGGTTCCCCTGTGTACTTTGGGATTTTGTGGGGGTTGTTGAATCCTCCAAATTAGGAGAAGTGAGAGACAGTCTATTGGCTCACATAGCTTAGAAGGTAGGTCTAGCCTCAGGTGTGGCTGGATCCAGGGGCTTGCATAATATCCAAATTCTTTCTCTCCATCTCTCGGCTCAGCTGATGTATTGGCCCGCCTCATATCCTGCCACTGCAGCAACCCCAGCAGGAGTGTCTCTCCTAGCATCTGTACAGAAAATGCTAGGGAAGGCATTGGCTGACTCGAGTCAGGACCAATGCCATAGCCAGGGGGCAGGCCCCATGATCGGTAGCCCCTTCAGAGCCACAGTGGAGTATGTTTTCCCAAAAGGGGTAAATGATATGAGCAAGTCAAAATAGCAGCTCATTGCAGGAATATTTTGTTGAATTGCCCCTCTAGTCTTACATGATTTCTAAGTGGCCGAATTCATTCAAAAGGACCTTAGAGGGGGGCGTCTGAGTGGCTCAGTCAGTTAAGCATCCCATCTCACGATTTGTGAGTTCGAGCCCCACATGGGACTCTGCACTGACAGCTCTCAGCCTGGGGTCTGCTTCGGATTCTGTGTCTCCCTCTCTCTCTACCCCTCCCCCACTCACACCGTCTCTCTCAAAAAGATATAAACATTAAAAAAAAAAAAAAGAGTCCTAGATGTCTTGCCTACTCTCTCCCAGCTGTGACCTCCTCTCAGGGGCATGAGAATATTGCAGCCAGGATAGAAACATTCTCCAGGACAGATTAAGAATCCATAGCAATTGACAGAAGACATGGCCATACAAAGGCCTCCCTGAGTTTTTTTCTGAGTTGACTGATTACACACAGAAAGAACCTTGGTTTTATTTCTGAAGTATTTTGCAATTTTGGGGGGAAGGGAGAGGACGTCATCCTGAGAGGTCAGGAACCAGCCACTCGCAGACCAGGTCAGGTTCCCAAGGTATGTTTGGTCCACGTGTTGTTCGGGGTTTTTTCTCTTTTTTTTTTTTTTAAGTTGCCAGTATTTAAAACATTGGAGATTTCATATAAAAATCTGGAATTCTGGTGTCTTTTAAAGGACATGGGCAGTGCCGAGTCACATCCCCTGCATGGCAACAGGGGAGTGGATCTGGGCAGGCCCCAGTGGGCAGGGCATTGGTTGGCCACAGTCTGTTCCACTCCCTTTTGTTTTCCCAACTTGGACCTGGACAGTCACCCCCTGCCTCTTCCTGTGGTCACGTGTACACCCTGCACTAAATGGCCTCCGGTCCAGAGACCTAAAACCTGGAATGTGAAACCCACTGGAAAGGAGGAACCTGGTTACAGAGCCCTCAGGTGGATCCCAGGGATTCTGAATTCTGGGGTTAGCAACCAGAACGGGACTGAGCAAAACATCCAGGTGGAAAGAGGCCTTCATCATCATCTCCTGGCCACCCCATTTTGCAGATGGAAACACTGAGGCTCAGGGAAAAGGGGACAGAGCAGGCATTTGAATCTCAGGCTCCTGCCTCCAAGGCAGGTTCTGTCCATCAAACCAGATTTCCTTCCTTCCTTCCTTCCTTCCTTCCTTCCTTCCTTCCACAAATCTTTACAACTGCACATTTATTTATTTATTTTTGAGAGACAGAGAGAGACAGAGCACAAGCGGGGGATGGGCAGAGAGAGAAGGAGACACAGAATCCGAAGCAGGCTCCAGGCTCCGAGCTGTCAGCACAGAGCCCCATGTGGGGCTCGAACTCATAAACCGTGAGATCATGACCTGAGCCAAAGTCGGACACTCAACCGACTGAGTGGTTGGCAGTCCTGTTAGGCCCTTTATACATGTCACACATCTGTTATTTTTTCCATTCATTTGACAAGTATTTATCGAGTGCCTACTACATTCAGGAGCTGAATATGGGGGGGGGGGTGGAATACAAGCGAAGTCCATAAAGGTGAATATTGGAGAGAGTGAGCAGGGCCTTGAGGGCAACGAATTAAACACTGGGCTGTGATGAGGAGGGGTGGCCAGGTGACAAGAAGGTGACATCTTCTTGGCATTGGAGACCCAAATACCAAAATGTTTGTGAGCAGCAAGCCATGCCCAGCTGAGCGACAGACCCTCCAGAGATGCCAAATCAAATAAGCCGGACCGTGGTCAAGGGGCAAGGGGGCAAGGCCTTGGTTTGTTAGCGAAGGTCTGGCCACCAGTGTTCGCCAAGGTTGGGTTTTTTTTTTTCCCCTTCTTTCTAAAGATTTTTGTCAGTGGGGCTCACAAAGAGGAACTATGTGAATCACGAATTGTGACCCGGTCTCAAACCCCTGCTCTGTCCTCACTGTGTGACCTCAAGCAGCTATCACCACCTTTCAGAGCCTCAGTCTTCTCCTAGGGAAAACGGGGAGTCCATGGTAGGGAATTCCACCAGGCAGGGAAGTCAAGAAAAACCAACAAGCTGGTGCATGTACAGGGCTGATCCCAGAGCCCAGCCCCAGGTCCCGGCTCTGTAAACGGGCACTGAAATTACTGATAACCCCAGAGGTTGTCGGAGCTGGAAGAAGCTCAAAGAGTGGGACCAGCCCCTTCCTTGCAAGCATGAGGACACAGAGGCACAGAGAAGGCATTGTCTGCCCAAGGCCACACAGCACCCAGACTCTCAGCAGCTGAGGACCTGCCTGCCTGGCTCTCCCTTCCACTCCCCACCTTCCCCCCAGCTTCCATCTGTGGTTTCATCCAGACCAGGAATGCTGGGCCCATGGACATCAGCTGTGATTCTAAACTGGTTCTAGACCAGCTCTAAACCCCCTAAGGGCTAGCCAGTTACGCAAGGGAGGAGGAGGAGTTGCATTAATGGCTCACAGAATGCCTAGGCTCTGAAGGCACAGAGCTGGGATAAATCCCACACACTTCTCAGCTGTGTGCCCTTGGACAAGGTCATTCTAAACCTTCTTTTCCCCATCTGTGAAATGGGGTTAACACCTAGCTGGCCAGCTTCTTCAGAGGACTGAGGAGTGCCTGGCACATAGTAGGTGCTCAATGCGTGTGCAGTGCCATCAGCATCCGTAACGCCTTAGGGCAGCCCTCCTGCCCTGCCCCTTCCTGCCCCGTTGTCTCATAAAGGGGTCCTCTGGGGGACACAGAAGAACAGTTGAGAGAGCAAGGCGGGATGCTTACCCCGTCATCCCCCTTGTTGGGAAAACGGTCCTGTAATGCCTGGTCCTACTGGAAACTCATCTGCCACCTCTGAGAATCTGTGAAAGGACTATCTTAGTCCATTCAGGCACTGTAACAAAATACCATAGGCTGAGTGGCTTCTAAACCACAGACATTCATTTCTCACCGCGCTGGAGGCAAGGCTGGGCACTCCGAGATCAAAACCCCACAGATGCGGTGTCGTGGGGGCCTGCCTCCTGGTTCATAGATGGCTGCGTCTAAGGCTGTTCTCACATGCTGGAAGGAGGAAGGAGCTGCCTGCTCCCATTCATGAGGGCTTTACCCTCATGACTTCATCACCTCCCCAAAGCCCCACCTCCAAATACCATCACCCTGGGGGTTAGATTTCAACATGTGAGTTTTGGTGCAGGACGGAAACAAAAATCCAGTCTCTTGCAATGACCCAGAGCCATTTTCTCCTCTCCCGTAAGGTACACCAAGGCAGGAGCAGCTAAAAGGTGTCGCATGGGGGTCCCAGAGACGGAGGTCTTCCTGCAGCAAGAAGGGAGCCAGAGCGGCTCGCTGCTGAGGGCCATCTGGCAGATGTTCCGTTCCACCTTCCTCCTGGGGACCCTGAGCCTTGTCATCTGTGATGTCTTCAGGTTTGCTGTCCCCAAGCTCCTCAGGTGGGTCCAGACCTTGGGCGCCTTGCTAAGGCTGGTGGTCCTTTCCTTAATGGTGTCTTTCCAGAGTCAGGGGGCACCAGCTCTCTTTCTTCCTTTGCCGAGTCCTCCGGTGCCCAGGGCACTGGAGAGTAGGTGAAAAGGATACTGAGGAAGGGAAAAAAGTACGGAGAAATTGACTAGCCTCAGGGAGAGAAGATGAATGAACTCAACCCTGACTGTATCAGTTAGCTTTTGCCGTATAACAAAACAACCCAAAAGCGAGGGGTTTACAACCACTTCCTTAGCGCGTGATAATGTGGGTCAGCAGCTGGGGCTGGGCTCGGCTGGGCAGTTCTTCTTCCGTCAGCTGGGTTCCCCCGTGTGTCTGTGCTCAGCCGTGTGTGAAGCTGGCCGGGGGCTGGCTGGTCGGAGACGGTCTCAGCTGGGACAGCGTGTCTCTGCTCCGTGCGATCTTTCATGGCCCACAGTGCTAGCTCCGGCTTGTTCACATGGCCACTTGGCAGGGCTTAGAGACCCAGAGCAAAAGGGCCACTTTCTCTTGAGGCCTCGGGCTGGGGGCTGGCACAGTTTTACCTGCACTGTTTTCTGGGCCAAAGCTGGTTGTACGGCCAGCCCAGATTCAGGGGATAGTGGATTTGTGTGCTGTGGCTACCATGACGGTATTACAGGCTGGGTGGCTGAGACAACAGATGAAAATGAATGTGCAGGGGGTGCCTGGGTGGCTAGTCAGTTAAGCTAAGTCTGACTTCGGCTTAGGTCATGACCTTGCGGTTTTGAGTTCGAGCCCCGCGTCGGGCTCTGTGCTGACCACTCGGAGCCTGGAGCCTGCTTCGGATTCTGTGTCTCCCTCTTTCTCTGCCTCTCCCCTGCTTGCTCTCTGTCTCTCTCTCAAAAATAAGTAAACATTAAAAAAAATTGTTTTTAAAAAGAAAATGAGTGCGCAGGGGGGCTCCTGGGTAGCTCAGTCAGTCAAGCCTCTGACTCCTGATCTTGTCCCAGGTCATGATGTCACAGTTCCTGGGATCGAGCCCTGCCTCGAGCTCTGTGCTGAAAGAGGGCAGCCTTCTTGGGATTCTCTCTCTCTCTCTGCCCCTTCCTTGCTCATGTGCTCGTACTCTCTCTTTCTCTCTCAAATTAAATAAACTTAAAAAGAAAATGAGTGTGGACAGTGGGAGAAATAACTTGCATTTTTGCAAAAATATCTACCACTCTGTCTGATCCTCTATACCTTGCCAGGCTCAGGCAAAAGGAACAACCATGGATGCCTTCTCTTACCGCTCGTACTCTCCCTCTCTCGAAAGCCTTTTTCTGGAGTTTATTGGTAATCCCACGACCCCGGCCTGGAAAGGGTATCTCCTCGCGGTGCTGATGTTCCTCTCTGCCTTCCTGCAATCAGTATGGGAGCAGCAGTACATGTACAGACTCAAGGTGCTGCAGATGAGGCTGCGAACAGCCATTACTGGCCTGGTGTACAGGAAGGTGAGCCCTGGGCGAGAGGTACGGGTCTTTCCTGTCTCCCCATCTCTTCCGAATTTATATGAAACATTCTAGCCCAAAAGGGTCACATCATATCATATCATCTGTGCCTGAAAATGCCCTCATTCATTACTTTACTACATCCTCACCTTCTTGGTTATTTCCATAAGACCTTGAGTGATCTGACCCTGGCACCTCTCCAACTCTATAACAACACACACCTGCTCTCTTGCTCAACCCACTCCAGCCACAAACATACCAGGCAACCTCCGACCTCAGGACCTTTGTGCTTGCTGTTGCCACTACCTGGACACCCTTTCCATTTCTTTTCATGTACTTTCCACTCCTCCCCCATGAGGATAAAGGGCTAATCGTGGGGCTGTGTGGAAACCAGATGGAGGCAGACTATCAGCTACATCCCCAGGCAACGCTGCTTATGGTAAAAATGACGATCCATTGGTAAATTCATCTGGGCTGAAAGTTCTGTCGGTGGAGCATGAATACCTGATGGGAAGCCATAGCTTGGAGCTTCTTTTCCTGCAACGGCTCTTGTCCCCTTGGGAGCCCTGGGAGTGGAGCTCACAAGACTAACTGCCGTAAGACTTTCGGACTCTCTGGCTCCCGTGGGGTCTGGAGCCCCTGAGCCTGGGCCACCCAGTCCCCGCGAGTCTCCTGTGATGCCCGCGCTGTCCCCTGGGGGAGAACCGGGGCAAAGGGAACAGCCCCTGGATGGCTGTGTGGAAGGCTCCCCTGACCGCGTGGCTGCTGTGTCTTAGACCCGTGTTTCCTCCCACGCAAGCTCCCGGTCAGTGTGGCCCGTCTGGTCTTGTGAATCCACGTGCTGAGCTGAGGCTTGAAGCCGTTGCTCTCCCATGCCCACCCTTAGGGGAGCCCTGCCCATCTCCTCAGAGGTCAGCCCCCGGCTCCCCGCCCTGCTCTGCCTCCCCATTAACCGTCTCTGCTTATTTTCCGGACCTGGTACGTAGACAGGGCTAGCCAATTTCTAGACGTAGGAAATGACTCGCCAAGAGCATCCCTTTCATGCCAGCTACCCAGTCCAGAGTCCACACTCCCGATCGCCCCCTGATGGGGCTCTCGACACTCTGGGCCCCCACACGCCTGCCCCAGTCACCCCAGGGCCAGGTGCTGGACGAGGGACAGCTCCTGTGCCCCAGAGCCCACCAAAATTATTCAAGCTAGCCAACCCTGCTTACCCTCACTGACCCTTCCTCCCTGTGAACACCACAATTAAGGCCCTGGCCCACAGTCCACCTTGCTAATAGGCAATAATAGTAATTATTATTATTGATGTTACTGAATAATATTATCTTAAAACATTGCTTCATAACACGCCTCATAACTGCCATTAAAGAAGGAACTATGTAAGTTGTGATTTAATTTTCCTCCCCATTTCAAACTCTGCTGTGGGAGAGCAAGCCCCCTGCCTCTATCTTCTCGGTACTCAGTTCACTGTGAGGCCCAGACTCGGTACTCGATAAAGACTGGAAGATTCTTCTGGAGATTTTCTACTCACTCCTTCCTGGCTCACTCATTTACCGCCTTACTTCTTCCCTCACACACTCAGCAGAGACGATGGCAAATAGAGCTTAGCGTTCAACAGGCTGGAAGGGGTCCACTGTGACCCCAGGGCCCACATCTGGGGCTGCCAGAGAACCAGGTCTGGTGTGTGAGGGGCACCATGTAGATGCCTTCAGGGAATTGATCTAACACCCTGTCTAGCTCCTGTCTCGCCTTGGTCATCCTAGATTCCAAGCTTGGCCTAGCCTTTTAGAAGGCCCTTCAACTTTGGGTAAGTTGGTCAACTTCTCTGTGCCTCAGTTTCCTTGGCCGTAAAGTGGGGTTAGCAATTCTGCACTTCATTGATCCCAGTCTCACTTTTTTTTTTAACCCTTCTGAAATCAAGATGTATATCATGTGTCTTAATTTAATCGCATTTACTTTTTTTGCCCTTAGTGACACAAAAACAGAGCGTTTCGTCCATAGCATTGTAGATTGAATGAGACATGGCAGCATCTACTCCATCTGGTTGTGGGTTGGGCCCCATCACAGAAAACGGTGACCCTGTTTATTTAGCACAGTGCCTGGGGCATGGTTGGAATTCAGGAAACGATCCCCAGTGTCATCATGAACCCAAGGGTTTTATATATTGTGCTACTAACTTACCACAACAGTGTTTTAGGGATGTCAGAGGATTTTTTTCTTTGGTCATCTCTCCAAATTCTCACGACGGCCCTGGGAGGTTGGCTCAGGAGATTCACGAGCCCACTTTACAGACGAGGGAACTGAGGCTAGATAGTGAAGAGACCTGCCTCTGCCAGCAAGGGCAGACCAGCTTAGACCCCAGACCGGCCAGGCAGCTGTGCTCTTGCTCTGTCCGTGCTTTGGGCCTCCCTGCCCTCCTCCACCCCACTCGTCCCGTCCTTCCCTCTGGCTCAGGTCTCCATCCTCCCGCCCCGCCCAGGTCCTGGTCCTGTCCAGCGCCTCCAGAAAAGCCAGCACGGTGGGTGACGTGGTCAACCTGGTGTCCGTGGACGTGCAGCGGCTGACCGAGAGCGTCGTCTACCTTAACGGGCTGTGGCTGCCGATTATCTGGATCATCATCTGCTTCGTCTACCTCTGGCAGGTGCGCCACAGTTCACAGGCCCCCGGCAGGTGTATCAGCGGCATAGCGACAGTGAGCGAGCATAGAGTGGTCCCAAGTACCATCCAGTGGGTGTCGTCATGGTGACCGTAGATCTATACCTACTGCCCCTACCCTACGGGACACGGGGCCAGCACCCTTTCTGACTGGCCGCCTTGTAGCCAGGGCCCAGCATGCACTGGGCACACGTAGGTAGAGAGAGGGGGATGAAGGACTCCTGGGAAAATGCAGAGCCATTAAAGGGGCAGACCCCTGACCCCAGCAAATCTGCAGAAGACCCACCCATCACCCTCCTGGTCTTTTGGCGGATGGTCCCTAACATCAGAAGGTCACCCTGAAATCCTGGCCCGGCGGAGGGGGGGGGGGCAGACACTGAAGTTGCCACAGTTAGCATCTGTAGCATTTTTCTCCAAATGATACTATTTTTGCCAGAGAAAGCTTAAGCTTCCTTTCACCTTTCTTGGAGTATTTTCCCAATCCTGGCGGTGGGCTGGTTTGCCTTCCGGGCACTTCTCCACTTGGCCACTGGGTGGCGCGATTGCTGCATAAATGAAACAAACAGGCTTGCTCTGTGGTCAAGGAGATTACAAAATCGTGTTCTTAAAAGCTGAGAGGGGAAACTGAGGGCCACAGACTGAAGAGGGGTGGGGCTTGTCTAGAGACTGGGCCCAAATGACGCGGGAGGAATCTCAAACAGTCACAACCACTTAGAAATCATCTCCCCCACCCCCAGCTCCACATTTGCACCAAAGCAGGGGCACCTCTGTGGCTCAGTAGGTTAAGCCTCTGCCTTCGGCTCAGGTCATGATCTTGCAGTTCTTGAGTTCGAGCTCCACATCGGGCTTTCTGCTGTCAGCCTGTCAGCACAGAGCCCGCTTCGCATCCTCTGTCTCCCTTTGCTTTTCCCCCGCTTGCACTCTCCCCCCGCCCCCCCGCAAAAAAAAAAAAAAAAAATAGAGGGGGGGAACCAAAGCCAAGAGGGAACATAACTGTCCCAAAGTCACAAAGCTGGTGGGGGTAGGGCTGTCAGACAAAATACAGGATGTCCGGTTAAATATGACTTTTAGAGAAACTGAATAATTTCTTAGGATAAGTATATCCCAAATATAGCATGGGACATACTTATACCAAAAAGCCATTTGCTGTTTCATCTGAAATTCGTACTTGCCGAGGCATCCTGTATGTTTTTTGGCTAAATCTGGCAACCTTGTCAGGGGTGAAATGAAGACCTAGGATAACGACTGTATGACATGGGCACTTATTCTAAGTGACGGGCAATGCTGGATGTCCCTTTCACGGATGAGGACACTGCTGCTTAGGGAGGTTAGGTAGTTTGCATGAGTGTCCTCAGCAAGTGTCAGCTGGCTGCCCTCGCCAGCTTCCCTGGGATGCCCTGCCTTAGGACCCAGGTCTGACCAAATCCCTCGGTGTCTTCAGCCGGGCTCCTGGAGGCGTCTTGTGACCTCCCACCCTCTCTGTCTCCAGCTTCTAGGACCCTCTGCCCTCACTGCCATCGCTGTCTTCCTGAGCCTCCTCCCTCTGAATTTCTTCATCACCAAGAAGAGGAAACAGCATCAGGTCTGACATTTGGGAGAAGGGACACACTGGGCGGCAAGCGGGGCGGGGAGCCTGCAGGTCACAGGACTGTCGCTGGTGCAGGTACGGGGAGATGAGGAGGCGACAGAGGGCCTGGTGGCATGAGCCTTTCTGGTCACTCAGAGCCCTGCCTTCCTCCCGGTGCCCCCAGCCCCGTGGATGGCTGTCACACGCCTCCAGCGTCTGGGCCACAAGCCAACCATGGGTCAACTCGGACGCCTCTCTTGTTTTCACACACCGTCCCTCAGCAGATGCATCCGGAATGTTGGCCCAGTCTCACCCTCACTGGGTGCTCGTGCTCCTGCCCTCGTCATCCCTCTCTGCTCAGAACCACAGTGGCTCGCACGTCCCCGAGAGTCAGAGCCGAGACCCTTGGTGGGCAGCCATGATCTGGCCTCACCTCCTGCCCCTCTGCCCTGGCTCACCCCACTCCCCCTCTGCCCTCCCCTGACCCTCAAGCTCCAACCCCACTCCCCCTCTGCCCTCCCCTGACCCTCAAGCTCCAACCCCACTCCCCCTCTGCCCTCCCCTGACCCTCAAGCTCCAACCCCACTCCCCCTCTGCCCTCCCCTGACCCTCAAGCTCCAACCCCACTCCCCCTCTGCCCTCCCCGACCCTCAAGCCCCACTCAGGGCCTTTGCTCCTATGGTGCTCTCTGCCTGGAACACCTTCACCCCCAGACATCCCTGCCCCCCCCACCCCAACCCCTCACAGACCCCCGGTTACAGCAGCAACACGCCCCTCCCCTCCATATGCATCTGTTCAGCAACTTGGCCTGCCCATTTGCCAGATGCACCTGGCTCCTCTCTCTCTTTGGACTGAAAGCTTCCTGGCAGCAGGGAATATGCACTGATGCAGTCTCAGCTTCTAGAACAGTGCTTGGCACTCAGGAGGAGGGAGGGAGGGAGGAAGAAAGGTCTCACATAGACTGTTTCTCTAGCCTCCTGTTTGGCCTCCTCTAAGACACTGTCCACACCTGCCCCTGTGACAGTGCCCCTCCTTAGTGGGACACACAGAGGCCCCCGACTTCTCTGCCTGACCCCCAAGTCCCAACGTGGTGCAGCCCACCTCCCTCCTGTAGCAACCCCCCATCCTCTCTGACCACGCTGCCTGCCTCTGGGTCGTTCTGTCCCCTCCGCCTTCCTTCGTCAACCTCACCTGCCCATTTGCACACCCAACACCTGCTCGTCGTAGCTCACGGTCACTCCCACCTCCAGGAAGTCTTCCCTGTGGCACCACACCCAGGCTGGTTCAGGGCTCCGCCTCTCCCACCTCCTCCCTGGTCTGTGGGAGCTTCCCATCATCTCTGGCCCACAATGAGGGCAGAAGCTGGGGGACAGGAGGGAGAAGGCACCTGTGGGGGTCCAGGTACAAGATGACAGTGACTTGGGCCAGGACTGTGGGGACAGCGATACTGAGAGGCAGACAGCCTGGGGCCTGCTGTGGAATCAAGGGCATTTGCTGAAGGTGGGGTGTGATGGTTTGGGGGAAGGAGAATTCTAGACGTTTCCCTGACCTCTTCCCCTCTTCTTCCCTCTGGTACCAGGAGGAGCACATGAGGCAGAAAGATTCTCGGGCACGGCTCACCAGCTGCATCATCAGGAACATGAAGATGGTCAAGTCCCACGGCTGGGAGGGAGCCTTTCTAGAAAGAGTCCTGCACATCCGGGGCCAGGAGCTGGGTGCCTTGAGGACCTCCAGCCTCCTCTTCTCTGTGTCTCTGGTGTCCTTCCAAGTGTCCACATTTCTGGTGAGGTCACTCTGATCTCTCTGCAGAGCATGGACGGAGGGAGGGAATCCTGGGGAGGGGATGAGGCAGGCAGAACTCCCCCCTCCGCGCCCCCCCAGATCCTGGAGCCTTTCTTTGCAGACCACGCTGTCCGTTCAAACATACCTTTCCTGGATCCTTCCCAGGCAGGGATCCTTGGTTTGTGCTGAGTTAGCTGATTCTGAAGCTGGTAGTGGCTAACAAGGTCTGTCATTCTCCTGTAGAAGGTTCCAGCATCTGAACTGTTGCTACTTCTGGCATGGGGAGGGGGCAACAGGGGCAGGTTCTGCTCAGGTAGCACCCCCGGTCCACACTGATGCCGGCTGTCAGATGGCTGCAGGGGCCCCCCTTCCCCACATCCACACACACTGGGCTCCGTCCTGTCCTCCAATTTATTTCACAAACTGCTACAGGATTAGCCTTCCTAAAGCACGGCCAGCCGTGACTTCAGTCCATGCGGGGTTGCAAACAAACCTACGGTAGCTCACTGCTGCATAAATAAATAATCCAAACTTCATAAAATATTCAAGGCTGGTGGCAGGTGGGCCTTAATCACTTATTTCCAGAAGGATTAGATCCCCCTCCCCCACACCCCCCCACCAGGGACAATCTGGAGTTACCAACACTGTCATCGCTGAGAAACACAAGTAGCATTGCTTACAGCCATGAGAGCTCCCCGGGTAGGGTCACTGAGTCACCATCACACCGAGCGACCATCACAGTGGGCATCATGTAGAGGGGTCAGCACACTAAGGGACCATCATATCGTCACCACGTGGCACCTGGAAGTGAACTACCCTCTCGTGACATCTAGAGCCACAAATGCCACCAACCCCCAAGGTTCTCGAGCGCTGCTGATACGTGCAACTTCAGGGTCATCTCCAAGAATTTCTAGACTCACAAGTCCCACCCATGCCTAGAACCCTCCCAAACCCTACCCAGACCGAATGCTGCAGTGTCCCCAGATGCCTGGAACCAAGAGTTTCTGGTCCTAGAAAAGGGATTGCACACACACCTCCTTTCACTAATACGGTTGTATTTTTTCAGAGAAACACAGCTTTGTGAACCAGGAGTGAGAACTGGGGCGGGTAGCAGAATTTAGGGTGAGAACCAGACGGGCGGGAACATTCCAACGTGGCAAGGCTTGGCCAAACAGGCCCCTGGCGACGCCTGCTCAGGTTCCCGGGTTGTGCCCTCAGCTCATTGTCACTGC
This sequence comes from Panthera onca, assembly GCF_046562875.1. NCBI lineage: Eukaryota > Metazoa > Chordata > Mammalia > Carnivora > Felidae > Panthera > Panthera onca. Next base: position 28,901,820 of record NC_138354.1, read on the forward strand.
CTGTGTGTCCCCAGGTCGCACTGGCGGTGTTTGCTGTTCATTCGCTGGTGGCTGAGGAGAATGCCATGGACGCTGAGAAAGCTTTTGTGACTCTCGTGGTTCTCAATATCCTCAACAAGGCTCAGGGTTTCCTGCCCTTCTCCATCGACTCCGTGGTCCGGGTGAGGCGTGGGGCGGGGAGGCCATCTGGGCAGAGACCCGCAGGGGTGTAGCAGGCAGTGCCCTGCCTCTGTGCATCCCCACACTGCCCACAGGACTGACGGGGGAGGGAGGGAGATGCCGGGAGGGGCAGAGGATACAAGGAACAGGCAGCAATCACTGTTCTCTTATTATGTAAAGTGTTTTTATTTCCATTCTCTTCCCTGTCTCTGCTCACACTGTGCCACCTTGGTGTGGTAGAAATGAGAGCAAGTTGCCTCGCTGAGACATCCCTATTTAAATTTTTTTTTTTGATGTTTTAACTTATTCTTGAGACAGAGAAAAAGTGCATACTGGGGACGGGCAGAGGGAGAAAGGAAGACAGAGAATCCCAAGCAGGCTCTGCACTGTTCGCAGAGAGCCTGATGCGAGGCTTGAACTCACAAGCCACCAGATCACAACCTGAGCTGAAGCTGAACGCTTAAGTGACTGATTCACCCAGGCGCCCTGAGGTGTCCCTATTCAAATGCTGCCTCCTTAGTTCCCAGAGATGGTTTTAGGGCTGAGAGCAGAGAGGGTTCCCCTAGGTGGACAGAGTCTGGAACCATTTCCAATAATGGTCTGATGACCCCCTTGGAAAAGCCACCATCTCCTTCTGGGGTCTGATCTGCAGAATGGCAGCCCAAGTGTCCCTACTATGCTAATTAGGGGTGAGGAGACAGGAGGTCACCACCGTCATCGTCGTCCCCACCTCTGTGTGCACAGTTTCCCGTGACCTGGAAAGCCTTGCTCTAAAGCTTTGCAAATGCATCAGGCTTGGGAGACCGGAAGGTTTTCCACATCCCGAGGCACCAGGCACCTGAAGCCCGAGTTTGCTTTTTGCTCTTGGGGCACCAGTGACCTGAGGCTTTGGTTTCCCCAGGCCCGGGTGTCCTTGGACCGTCTGGCCGCCTTCCTCTGCCTAGAAGAAGTTGACCCTGGGGCTGTGGACTCAAGTCCCTCCAGACGCTGTGAGTGCGGAGTTCAGCAGGAGGGGGATGGGAGGGATAAGAGGAGTGGTTCCCGCAGTCCATCGACCAAAAGCCAGGGTCCCAGCTGGGGCCGCTGGTGACAGGATGGCACGCGCAGATGAGGTCACCAGCCGTGTAACGTGGAAACGGGCACGGTGACACTTTCTGCCCGTCATTCAGTGGCTACCCGTGCCCACTGATGGTGCGTCAGTCTGGGTTACAGCAGCCAACCCTCTAACAGCCCAGGTCCTCGCCCTCGTGGTGCGGGAAGTCCGGGGAGACAAACACGGTGATGTGTTCGTCGAGCTGGGAAATAAAGTCGGAGAGATTACGGGCACCCTTGTGTGATGAGGTTCTCCAAGCACGGGTTGTCTGGGTTTGCCCTCCAGCTGCTGGGGACACGTGCATCAGCGTGCACAACGGCACCTTCGCCTGGTCCCGAGAAGGCACCCTCTGCCTGCGCAGGTACAGCATGGCTTCTCCGCAAACTGCCTTCCTGGGGTCGGGAGGACGATGTGAGAGCCGCCGCGGTGTCCTGTGTGAGAGACGGTGCAGGCTTCCCGCGGGGCGGGGTGGGGGGAGAGGGGCTGGAGGGCAGGTTCACCCACGCTGCTGTTGTCAGGGAGGTTGGGACCAGCCCTGGCAGAGAGTTTGGGGGAAGCAAGACTCCTGGGGGTGGCAGAACGGTGAATCAGCCTCGCCGGTCGGGGAGGGAACATCTCCCTGCTCCCCGCTCCCCACGCTGGCCAAGATGACACCAAGGGAGGCCTAGCTGAGAGGCCCCCCAAGACCCCGTCAGCCATATCTGCGTCTCTCTCTCCTCTGTTAGCTCCCAGGTCATTGCCACCTGCAGCCCCCACTTTCGGTGGGGTCTTTGTGGCAGAAAACCCCAGCCAGCCCCAAAACTCTATAAGAAGGGAAAGAAAATATCCTGGGCGGTATTCACGTCGATTGCCACTCACTCCCCTCGTAGTATTTATTAAACGCTTGCTATGTGCCAGACCCTGCTGTAGGCTCTGGGGACAGAGTGAAGGAAACGCGCAAGGGCCCTGCTTTCTTGGGGCCGACGTGATGGGGGCACACAAATGAGAAAGGGTAAGGGTGTGATGTCGAGGGAGGGGCATGTGTAGTGAGGTCATAATAAAGAGAAGGAATGAGCCCTGCGGGTGTCTGGAAGAAGAGCTTTCCAGTGGTAGGGACAGCGAGTACAAAGGTCCTGAGGCAGGAGTGTGCCTAGACCAAGGTTTCTCCACGTCAGCACTATTGACATTGAGGACCGCAGAATTCTTTGTCGTAGGGGCTGTGCTATGCATTGGAGGATGGTTAGCAGGACCCCCAGTATCTGCCCACTAGCTTCTAGCAGCAACCACCCACCAGGTGTGACAAATGACACTTGGGGAGGGGCACAGTCCCTCCTACTTGAGAACCACTGTCCTACTGTCTTTGAGAAGAAGCAGGAGGTCAGCGTGGCTGAGGCCGAGTGGCTAAGGGTCAGAGCAGTGGGAGGTCGGACGTACTTCGTGAATTGTCGGGACGCTTTACCTTTTATCCTGAGTGAATTGGGAACCGCACCATGATCCCACTTTTAACGGGTTTTAACGGGTCCTTCTGGCCACGGGGTGGAAGATGGGCTACAGCACATGAGCAGGGGTGGAGGGCAAGGACAGAAGCAGGGAGAGTGGTGAAGAGCCTACTGTAATACCCTGGACAAAAGGCAAGGCTGGTTAGACCCTCCTGCCACAATAAACTGAGTGTGTGTGTGTGTGTGTGTGTGTGTGTGCATATGTGCAAGCAGCTGTGTGCACGCACGTGTGCACATGCAGGCATGAGCGTGTGTGCACTAGAACGTGTGCGTGAATGTGTGTGCATTTGTGCATACATGTGAGTGTGCATGCACACGTCTGTGGCTGCACATGTGTGTGGTACGTGTGGTATGCCTAAGGGTGTGCGTTTGTATGACTGCAGGAGTGTGCATGAGTGTGCGGTGTAATGCACGTGTGTGCTTGTGTGACGGCACGTGTGTGTGTGCATGTGCACGTGTGTGGGGCAAGGTGGCCGCTTAAATAGCCGGACAAGGACTGTGAGAGAGAAGGACAGCTCCACGCTTACCCACAGTGACCTCTGCATGAGTCGCCAACAGGAAAGGCTGGCTCTGTCCGGGGTTCACCAATTCCACGCGGACTCAGGCTGGGCCCTGCCCAGGGACGTATCTCCCCTCCTGTGTTGCCAGGATAAACCTCACTGTGCCCCAGGGTCATCTGCTGGCGGTTGTTGGTACAGTGGGAGCAGGGAAGTCCTCTCTGCTCTCTGCCCTCCTTGGGGAGCTGTCAAAGGTGGAGGGATCGGTGACCATCAAGGTGAGGCTGCCCCCTGCCTGTCACAATGTCCCTCTCCCCACCTCCCTCCCGGTCCCCCCCACTCCTTTCCCCTCCTCCCCTCTCCCGCTCACTCCTCTCTGCTCCTCCCCGCTCCTCCTACTTCCCCCAAATCGCTCCTACCTCCATCCCTATCTGCCTTTTGATGGCCGAAGTGAGTTGTATTTTAGGGTTCCGTGGCTTACGTGCCCCAGGAGGCCTGGGTCCAGAACACATCCGTGGTCGAGAATGTGTGCTTCAGGCAGGAGCTGGACCCGATGTGGCTGGAGAGGGTCCTGGAGGCCTGTGCCCTGTGGCCAGACGTGTGCAGCTTCCCTGCAGGGGTCCACACCAAAATTGGGGAGCAGGTGAGGGTCTCGGGGCCTTCTTGTGGCAGGAAGGCATCGGAGCTCTGGGCCATTTGTCTCCCTGGCATGTGGGCCGTGTGGTGGGAGGGACAAAGAGGACACAAGGAAGCAGCAAAGTGGGACAGACGAAGCGAGTTTAGTTCAGGGCGAAACATGTAATAAGTGCTCAATAAATAGTTGTTAACGAGTGAATGATTGAAAATAGAGACCAAGGCAGAGCCCTGTGGCAGGGTTTGGAGGCGAGGGCTCTCAGCGACTAGGAGTGAGGAGACCTGGGCTCCTGTCCTGCCCTGCCCTGCTTTTCTGGGTGACATTGGTCAAATAGCTTTTCCTTTCTGGGCTTCACCAAAGGGTCTGGGGCAGAGATGTCCAACAGACAGGATATATGCATCTGGAGCTACAGATTGGGCAGGGGTCAGCAAACGATGACCCACAGGTCAAGTCCAGTCCATCACGTGTTTTTGTAAATGAGGTCTTAGGGGAATACAGTGACGCCCATTCATTTAATGGCGGTCCATGGCTGCTTTTGCATGACAGGAGCAGAGACCAGGGTTAACATAGTTACTGTCTGGCCCCTTACAGAAAAAGTTTGCTAGCCTCCAGATTAGGCAGTTGAGAGTGAAAAACTAGGAGCTGCCATTAAGGAAATGAGTGGGTTTCCAGAGAGAAGAGGAGAGGGCCCAGGACAGGGTCTGGAGGAGTCCCTGTGTGGCCTGAGCCGTAAAGAGCGGCTGACAAGGAGCGTCCAGGGAGGAGGATGGGTGTCCTGGAGGCCAAGGGAGGGTGTGTTCCAGAAAGAAGGAGTACTTGCTGCCCTTCCTCTGTGACCAGCTGTCACATCCTAAACCAGACATGTGCGCTCCCAAAACTTGCCCACCCCCATCCCCGGTGATGGGAGCTGCATCCCTCCAGAGCTCGGATCCCAAACCTTGGTAGCATTCTTGGTTCTCCTCTCTTTCATACACCCATACATCTAATCCATCAGCAAATCCTGTTGAGTCCACCTTCAAAGAGGACCCAGAGTGTCCTGGCATCATCCACCATCAATTCCCCCCTACGTGGCTGCCCTGCTTTCTTCTGTCGTCACGCCTGATAGCTTAAGCCCAGTGCGGCAGCCAAAGGGATTCTGTTCATGCCTGAGTCAGACCTCATCCTTTCTCTGCTTGGGAATCTTCCAAGGTCTTCCCATCTCTCTCAGAGTCAAAGCCAAAGTCCTGATAGTCCGCAACAAGTCTTCTCAAGGTTTGGCCCCACTCATCTCTCCAGCCCCATCCTATCATGCTCCCCCTTTCCTGTTTCACTCCAGCCACATTGATCTCTGTATGTTCATTACACACCCAAAGCATGCTCCCACCCTGAGGTGCTCTTCTCTCTGCTAGGGATCCACGTGGTTCATCCCTCGCTCCCATCGGGTCTCAACCCAAACGTCCCCTTAGTGGAGAGGCTTTACCTGACTGCCACCCCCAGCACAGCAACCCTGTTCATGCTGGTACAACATACACGCTAATTCTGCTTAATTCTTCATAGCACATAACATCTTCTGACAGGTGATAGATTTGACTTGTTTGTTTATTAATTACATGTCTCCCACCCTACCCTCATTAGAATGCAAGATCCATGAGAGTAGGGACTGGGTTTTGTTCATTATGGTATCCCCAGAGCCTAGGACACTGGGTGTAGCCATGTGGAACATATGAGTGGAGTGGAATGGAAGAAAGGAAGAGAAAAAGAAAAGGAGAGAGAGAGAGGAAGGAAGGAAAGAAAAAAAGAAAGAGAAAAAGAAAGAAAGAAAGAGGAAGAAAGAAAGAAAGAAAGAAAGAAAGAAAGAAAGAAAAAGAAAATAAGGTTGGGCAACCAGAGAAATGACCGGTGTCCTGAGGAAGGCGGTATCATGCGGGGGAGAAGCGAGAAGAGAAGCCAGACTCAAGGAGAAGTGAGCCGGAGGAGAGAAGGTCGCTTCCCCCAGACAGCTTGGCTGGAAGGGGAGAGGCGAGGCTGGGTGGAGGCTGGTGGGGACGCTGGTTCGAGAGCAAGTGTTCGAACCTGGGAGCTGGCCCTCACTCTGATGAGCATGACGTCCACCCAGGCCCCTGTTCCTCTCCTGTGGCCACAGGGCATGAATCTCTCCGGGGGCCAGAAGCAGCGACTGAGCCTGGCCCGGGCCGTGTATAGGAAGGCCGCTGTGTATCTGCTGGATGACCCCTTGGCGGCCCTGGATGCCCACGTCGGCCAGCAGGTCTTCAACCAGGTCATTGGGCCCGACGGGCTGCTCCAGGGAACAGTACGTTTGGGAAAACGTGTCAAAGTTCACAGGGCAAAGGCAGGGGAAGTCCTAACCCAACCCTCTCCTCAAGTCCAGTTTTCCTCTTTATAGTGGTCAGCTTTTGTCTGACAATGCTGCCTAACAAACACCCCCCCGATCCCTGTGGCTTGCAACAGCAGTTATTTCTTGCTCATGGGTCCGTGGTTAAACTACTCCAGCCATACTCAGGTCACCGGCCAGGTTCAGGGAAGCCCTGTGTCTTCTTGTTTCAAGACACAGGTTGAAGGAGCCCCTCTATTTCTCCACCGGAACATAGGGCGGGAGGGCAAGAAGGGGAGCTCCTCCCACACACGGCCCTAGGAAGCTGCCTGCCCCTGAGCCCCCAGCTCTGGATGACTGGTCAAACACACCAGTGTGACCTCTACCCCTTCTTTTCCCAGACACGGATTCTCGTGACCCACGCACTCCACGTCCTGCCCCAGGCTGATTGGATCGTGGTGCTGGAAGACGGAGCCATTGCAGAGATGGGTTCCTACCAGGAGCTTCTACGCAGGAAGGGGGCCCTGGTGGGCCTTCTGGATGCAGCCAGAAGGCCAGGAGATAGAGGAGATGGAGGTACGGGCTGGGCTTTGCTGGTTCTCTGTTGCCGGGATCCTGCCCCCCCTTGAGGAGAAGGCTCCAAGGATCCCACGGGCATGCCTGGAAGGCTCTGGCCACACCCTTCCTGGGAGCCCAGGCCTGGAAGCAGACAGCTCTCTGGAGAGGCCACCCAACCCCCCAGTTAGAGCGAGCGACACCTTCTGTGAGCCAAGGAGAGTGCTAAGTGCCTCCATCTACATTATTTCATTGGATCTGCCTTATGAGGCATGTGTCATTTTGGTTGCCATCTTACTAATGAACAAACTGGGGCAAAGGCAAGTACTTTTTCTGAGGTCACGACATTAGAACTTGGGTGTGTTCAAATCTGGAGTGTTCAAGTCCTAACTGCTGCAGAGGCTGAGCAAATGGTCATTTGGTGGCTAGAGGCCAGAAGGCCCACGACACGCCAGCTAGGGCTTCTAATAACCAGAAAATACCGTGCCTTCTGAAAAAACGATAACGCGTTGGAAATGACGTCACCGATCCAAGCTCACCCATAGTGGGTGATAAGGACCCCCGTGGCACCTCACATACATTAGCTCATTTAATCATCGCGGTGCCTCTGTGAGGTCAGTGCTGTAATTATGTCCATTTAACAGGTGAGAAAACTGAGGCCCAGAAGTGAAGGAACTAGCCCAAGTTTACATGGCTTATAGGTGGCAGTGCTGGGATTTGAACCCAAGCAACTTGACTCCAGAGCATGTGCTTTTTCATCAGTAGGCTGTAGGCTGCTCCCCGCCCCCGGCTCTCCCCCAACCCCCACCACCATGGAAAAGCGAGGACCCACAGCCAGGTGCCCCCAGAAAAGGCTGTGCCTTTTCTGAAAACATCTGTTGCACAGAACAGGGGCTCACCCTGGTAAAAGTCCTAAGCGTCAACTCGCAGTATCATCATCCTGGAGCTCGAAGATGGGGCCTGCCCAACCTGGAGGATGGTCAGAGGCAGGGTCCTTCCTGAGGAAGGTGACCCCTGAGGTTGGGTGCGAGTTGCCTAGAAAAGAACATTCCAGGTACAAGAAACTGCTCATGCAAGGCTGTCGGGGGACACCGGAGAGGTTTGCCATGTGCAGTGTTTGCTACTGTTTTCCAGCCCCAAGTTCATAGCAGGTGCGCAATTATATTTGCTAAGTGAATGAGCACACGAATGAGTGATTCAATGAGTAATGGTCCCAGAAGAACCCAGGGAGGATTGAGAGACGTTGCAGGAGCCAGATCATGGGAAACAGATGCTCAGACAAGTTAAGGCCATACAGCCGGTGGGTGTCAATGCCCACGTTTGGACCCCCATTACTGGCCCCCCATCACACGACAAGACTCCTTTGACCTTGCAGAAACAGAACTCAGGACTGATGCCAAGGACCCCAGAGACCCTGCCGGAAGTGGGAGGCCCGAGGGTGAACCCGAGAGGTGAGTCCGCCGTGGTGCTGAGCGTGGGGAGGGCGCAGGCTGAGGATGTAAAGGCATTGCTGGGTCAGCACCCGCAGCGTGGGCAGGTCAGGGCAGCCAGAACCATTCTGGACCTCACAGCCGCTGAGTGCCTGCTCTGGGGGCAAGACCAGCCGAAAGCTGTTTGATCTTCAATGGGCCAAAGTGGTTAAGTCCTCATGTGGCCAGTTCATAGCAGGACCAGTTTGCCCTCAAATATGATGAATGCCCTAAAGTTTGTTAGGTTGTCTCATTGCCAGAGAGGGGCAGGGCTGGTGCCAGAGAAAGATCCTCGCCATAGATGTTAGTGATGTGCCCAGCCCTGTCGTTCGTCATGCTTTTTCAGGCTTGCTACACAAAGGGCTTGAGTCTACACGCGTGGGATCACTTGTTACAGGCCAGAACACACGTGTGGGCGTTCACCAGGAGGCCTGCTGTCCCCTCGTCCCCAGCCCCTTCTAGACAGGCCATAGCTGGACTCATTGTGGGGCTGTCTGCAGCCCTGGAACCTTGCCACCTGGTACTCGCCCTTTTTATGGAAAGTGACTTTGTCAACAGCAGACCACTGGGCAGTGGACACAGGGCGAGCTTAGGTGACAGTTGTTGGGGCACTCCTGGGGTACTGTGAGGGTCCTTGGTCCCTGCGGAATGTAGAGGCTGAGCACAGCTCCTCTCCATGCCAGGTAGCCACCCTGAGCACTCCTGGGTCTTACACTGGGCAATCCCACTTGTCCTCACTGTGCACAATAATCCCAAGATCAGATAGATGATATAGGCAGGTAGGCAGAGAGAGAGAGAGAGATAGATGACAGATCGATGAACGATGGATGAGTAGATGATTGATTGGTAGCTAGACAGACCAACATAGACTAACCCCATTTTACAGCTGAGGAAACTGAGGCACAGACAGGATAAGTCAGCTGCTCACGGTTTCAGTCACCAGATGGCAATTCACATTTAAGTTTAAGGCAGCCCCCTCATCCACAGATGAAAGGAAGATACAAGAAGTCCTCAACATTTGAATTGCACAAAACTGACCCTCTTCCAAGGTGGACTAACAGATCTGAGGGTAAACAGCAGGGGCAAAATGACCGTAGCAATGCTTAGGCCAAAAGGAAAACTCTGAAAAACAGGTCCCAAAGTTGAGTAAATAAGTTCATTCAATGAAACAGCATCGGGAGAACAGGCTTGCTCGCCTCTGGGGAAGGAGATGACATTTAGCTGGGCACCGTGGAGGGAGGACGGAGCGCGATGCCCCGTGGTGCTCCATACGCTGGTTGTATGAGTGAGCGAAGGAATGAATGAGTGAAGAGTGTATGTCAGAGGTCACCGGCTCCCAGTGGCCATGAGGGTTCGGTGCGCACACACCCCTTGGACAGAGACGCTGACTTGTCTTCATTTCCTCTCAGTGACAGGTCCATGAAGTTGTTGGTCTCTGAGAAGGACAGAGCCGCTTCAGAGGCCCAGCCAGGGGCTCCCCTGGATGATCCAGAGTGCGCAGGATGGTCAACAGGAGAGGATGGCATCCAGTATGGCAGGGTAACCACCAGCTGCTCCCTCTCCTCTACGTCCGCTGCTACAGCTACGCACTCCCCGGGGCTCAAGACCTCCCATCAGATACAGTGCTGGGCAGGGAGGCGGGGGGGAGACTCACTTTACTGGACACCTACTGTGTGCCACGTTGGACTCTGGACACTTCACGTTTCTTAATGCTCACAACCACCCCAAAATTAGATGGTGACAGCTCCATTTTAGAAATGAAGAAACTGAGGTCTTAAAGAGTTTGTCTGCGTTCTCAGAGCTAGCAAGGGACTTAAATCAAGGTTGCTCAGAGCAAGCAACCTGGGACTTAAATCTAGGTCAGTCAGAATCTAAAGTTTGTACTATTTCATTTCTTCTATGATGCTTTGTCCACCCCTCCTTTCACCTACCTACTTTTTCATTCCTCTGTCTGCCTACTTTTCCATTTATTCACCACCCACCCCATCCATCCTACTCATCCATCCAGCCACCTACCCATCTACTCACTCATCTATCCATCTCACCTACCCTCTCACCCATTCACTCATCCAGCCATTCATCCATCCACCCACCCATCCATCTACCCATCTTCCATCCATCCATCCACCCACTTATCCACTCACCCATCCATCTACCCATCTTCCACCTATTCATCCTTCCACCCACTTATCCATCCATCCACCCACCCATCCATCTACCCATCTTCCATCCATCCATTCATCCATCCACTTATCCACCCACCCATCCATCTACCCACCTTCCATCTATCCATCCATCCACCCCCTTATCCATCTATCCATCCATCCACCCACTTATCCACCCATCCATCTACCCACCTTCCATCCACCCATCCATCCACCCACTTTTCCACCCATCCATCTACCCACCTTCCATCTATTCATCCATCCACCTGCTTATCCACCCATCCATCCATCTACCCATCTTCCATCCATCCATCCATCCACCCACGCATCCACCCACCCACTTTTCCACCCATCCATCTACCCACCTTCCATCTATCCACCCATCCACCCACCCATCCATCTACCCACCTTCCATCTGTCCACTCATCCACCCACTTATCCATCTATCCATCCATCCACCCACTTAACCATCCAGAATCCATCCATCCACTCATCTATTCATCTGCTCTTCTATAGACTCACTCATTTATTTATCCATCCACCCATCTACCCTTTCATTCACTCAACTACCCATCATCCCACCCAACCATCCACCTACTCATCCACCCAAAAAACATTTACCGAACCCCCACTACATGCAGGCAATGTCTCTACTTTGGTGGATGTTGCACACTAGTGGGGGGAGACAGTCAGCAAATAATTAGGCTAATGAGCAAGGTAATATCAGATAATGATAAAAAAAATAAAGAAGGGAAATGAGATGGAGACCAACCAACTGAGGGTCACGAGCCTGCTTGGATTAAGATGCCCTAATGGGTGATGCTCGAGCTGACCCCTAAAGTAAGGAACCAGCAGCTGACAGAGGAGGAGGGAGAGCATTCCAGGCAGAGGGAACAGCAGGTGCAAAGGCTCTGAGGTGGGAAGGAGTTTGGGGCACCAGAGAAAAGAAAGAAATCCCATGAGACCAGCAGATAGTGAGTAGGAGGTAAGGTCAGAGAGACAAACTAGAAGGTGAGAATTTCTTCTGAGAGCAAGAGAAAGCCATGAGCAGGCCAGCAACAGCAAGATAGGGTCAGGATGATGTTTCCAGAAGTTCACTCTGGCTGCAGCCAGGTGAAGAACTTCAGATTTGTGGCAGCTGGACCTTAGCAGGTGTCTTAACCTCTTTGTGCCTTTCTTTCCTTATCTGTCAGGTGGGAGTTATGATGGGGGTAGACACACACGCCTGTCCTGTAGTATGTGTTCAATAAATCACTCCAAAGCCAGAAAGTGCCACAGCTTTAAAGCTCCCACTGGCCTTTGGAGGGTTCTGCAGAGGAAGGGGGTCTTGAGGCTAGGTGGGGCCTGTAAGAGAGCTGGTGCTCCAGGTGGTAGGAACCGAGAGAGCACAGGTAAGGTCTGCACCGTGGTTCCATCTGCCCTGTTGAGAGCCTCACCTGGTCTTTTCTTCTTTCCTTTCCCTCCGGGGCCTCTCTCTGCCCCCATCCCCCCTACCTGTGCTACAGGTGAGGGCCACCATGCACCTGACCTACCTACGGGCTGTGGGTGCCCCACTGTGCCTCTATGCACTGTTCCTCTTCCTCTGCCAGCAAGTGGCCTCCTTCTGCCGTGGCTACTGGCTGAGCCTGTGGGCCGACGACCCCACTGTGGACGGGCGACAGACCCAGGCGGCTCTGCGTGGCTGGATCTTCGGGCTCCTGGGCTGCCTCCAAGGTACCCCTCGCCCGCCTTCCTCACCCTCCACCCTTCCGGCCCCATCTGAGGTGCTCAGGGCTCCCTGGCCTGCCCATCCCTGTCCTTTCTGGACATCTGTGCAAACATCCTGGGCCCAAGCGCAGACCTGCATCCTTTAGATAAGGCTGGAAGGAGTGGGGGGCAGGACACATCCCTCCTTTCCTGGGATCTTCAGAGTCTGTGCCAGAGTCCTCAGCAAGTGCAGAACCTTGGCCCCCAGATGTTGGGGTAGCTGAGGACTTGGGTGGGGACAGACCAACTGCAGTGGTTTGGATGGGCCAGAGACAGTTTGCCCCACCTCAGAAACGGAGTGAAGTCAGCCCCATTCCAGGCACATAGATGGGCATTGAGAGAAAGGGGGTATATTAGTTTCCTAGGGCTGACAGACATTACCACAAACTTGGTAGCTTAGAACAACAGAAACTTCATCTCTCAGCGTCCTGAAGCCAGCAGCCCAAAAACAAGCTGTCGGCAGGAGTGGTTCCTCCTGGAGGCTTTGAGGGAGCGACAGTCCCATGCCGGTCTCCTAGCTTCTGTTGGGGGTCTCCAATCCTTGGCTTGCATATGCCCCCATTCTGTGCCTCTGCCTTCATATCACCTTCGTCTCTGTCTCTGGATGTCTTCTCTTCTTGTAAGGACGGGAGCTATTGGATTTAGAAGGCATCCTAAATCCAGGGTGTTACCACCTTAAGATCTTTCACTGAAAACGGCCACAAAGACCGTGTTTCCAAATAAGGTCACATTCCGAGATTCCTGATGGACACGAGTTTGCAGGGTGGGGAGGCACACTGTTCAACCCACTGTGGGGTGGTTCCATCAGGGGATACTCAGGATGGCCAAAGCATAAGATGGCCATCATGGGGTAGTTGGGAGAGGGGGGTCTCGGCTCTCACGCTCTGACACCCGCTCTCTCCCCAGCCATTGGGCTGTTTGCCTCCATGGCCATGGTGCTCCTGGCAGGAATCCGGGCATCCAGACTGCTTTTCCAGAGGCTTCTGTGGGATGTGGTACAGTGTCCCATTGGCTTCTTTGAGCGGACGCCCATCGGGAACTTGCTGAATCGCTTCTCTAAGGAAACAGACACAGTAGATGTGGACATCCCAGACAAACTCCGGTCCTTGCTGATTTATGCCTTTGGACTGCTGGAGGTCAGCCTGGTGGTGACGGTGGCCACCCCTCTGGCTATTGTCGCCTTCCTGCCGTTGCTGGTCCTCTATGCTGGGTTTCAGGTATGGAGAGATTGGGGAGGCCCCTGGGGCCAGCTCGGGTCACCTCAGCCAGTCTCTTGTCTCTGGACAGGATTCAGCATAAGAGGCTCTGCACAGTGGAAGAACCCCTAGAAGAATTCCCAGAGGCAGAGACACCACAGTTTACTTCTAACATCTATACTCAACACTGTCTCCCGAATGTCCGTGTCTAAGTTCTTAATATCTTACATTTTGTCCTGCTGCTGCTGAAATCAGCTTCCCGTTCTCCAATTATCTAGAAACCAAGGAGGCATTGCAGGGTCTCCAAGTGTTGTATGAGGCTTGACTCTTTCAGTTGCCAGAGCTGGAGACCAACTGAAATTAGCTTAAACAAAACGACAGAAATTAACGTCTTACGTCCCTAAATGAGCTGGTTATCACCAGGATGCGGTCACTCTCTCCATATCTTTGCTCAGGGGGTCTCAAAGTGCCATCTCAGACCAGCAGCATCAGGACCACCTGGGAGCTAGTGAGAAATGCACGTTCTCAGGCCCCACCCAAGAACTACTGACTCTCAAGTCACGGTAGAAATGGAGCCCAGAAATGTGTGTTTCAGCAAACCCTCCAGATAATTCTGATGCATACTAATGTTTAAAAACCACTGGCTTTAGCTCTGCGTGGCCTGATTTTGGACACACTGTCTTTCTAGGGTCTGATGGGTCTGATGGCCCCTGACAACCCTATACTCACAGCATCCCACCTGAGCAAGTCCAACCCAAAGTAACTTTTACTCCAGCTCCACATTCATAGGTCAGTCCCAGGGAAGATTTGACTGCCCTGTTTGGGGGCTCGTGTTCATCCCTGAGCAAATCACAGTGACCAGAGGGTTAGCACACTCTGACTGGCTAGGCTGCGTGAGGCTACGTCCTCCGTGATCGGGTCCCACGTTTGAACTCTACCCTCCACCTCCACCCCAGGTAATCAGAAATAGAAGAGAAAAAAACACGGTAGTCAGACAAAAACCACAGCCACCACTGTCTTCTCGATGTCTTCTTGACCTGGGGAGGGTCAGCTTAAGGGTCGGGCAGAGGTGGATTTGAATCCGGACCCTGCCACTTGCTTGCTGGAGAGGCCTGGACCTGATCCCTCTGGGCCTCAGGTTTTCTCACCTGTAAACTGTGAAGGACACCAGTGCCCACCTCACATTAATAAATACTGTTTGTAAAGAGGCTGGCACACAGCCTGGCTGGTTGTTCAGCAGATGCACATCCTTCTGGCTGGCACACGGCTTGTGGCGTCAGAGCAAATAACCCCACGGATCATTTGGACATTGTTATGTTCCCAGCACCGGGCAGGTAACCTCCAGTTAAGTGAGCGGATTCCACTTGGCCGACTGCCTTCCTTGTCCTTTATGGTTTTGTTCCCACAATGACTGGCCCTAAGTGAAGCAGTTGGCTTTAGGGCTGGGAATGAGACATTCACACTAGATGAGTGGTTTCTCAGTCCTGGCTGTACGTTAGAATCGCCCAGAAGGGTTTTGAAAACTACCAAGGACAAGGTGGTACCACCAGAGATTCTGATTTAATAGTTCTGGGATGGGGCACTGGAGGGTTTTGCAGCTTCCTGGGTTCTTCTTTTTTAATTTTTTTCATGTTTTTTTATTTTTGAAGGAGAGAGAGACAGTATGAACAGGGGAGGGGCAGAGAGAGAGAGATAGGGAGACACAGAATCAGAAGCAGGCTCCAGGCTCTGAGCTGTCAGCACAGAGCCTGACGCGGGGCTTGAACTCGTGAACCACTAGATCATGACCTGAGCCAAAACCGGATGCTTAACTGACGGAGCCACCCAGGCAGCCCTCTGGGTTCTTCTTAAAAAGAACCATGTAACTCTGATTCCGCAGGGAAAATAGAGCCCAGAGAGGGGAATCAACTAGCCCAAGGTCCCACAGCAAGCTGGTAACAGAACCTGGTCTGAAACCCTGTACTTGAGGCTCCCTGTGCATCTCAAACTACCTCTCTGTGTCTGTGACTTCTCCCCTCCCCACCTGTCCCACTTCAGAGCCTGTACGTGGCCAGCTTATGCCAGCTCAGACGCCTCGAGTCAGCCAGGCACTCGTTCGTGTGTTCCCACGTGGCCGACACGTTCCAGGGCATCACAGTGGTCAGAGCCTTCCAGGCCCAGTGCCCCTTTGTGGCTCAGAATGACATGCACGTGGATGAAAGCCAGAGAGTCAGTTTCCCGCGGCTGGTGGCTGACAGGTAGGAAAAGCATGGGGGCAGGCAAGACCCTGCAAGACATCTGTGTTCCCAGAGAGTGAGACGTAGGGTCACGCTATGTGGCCAGAGAGATCAAGCGGCCTGCCCAAAGTCACACAGCAAGTCAGGGATAAAGCTGAAGCTATACCCCGTGGGTGCACTTGGCTCGTACCATGAGCAGATGGAGTCTGGCCTGAGGAGTCCTCAGCAGCAGGTGGACAGGAAGTACAGATGTCAGCAGAAGGGAAGAAGCCTCTGTTGCCAGGCCGCCGGACCAGCCTCTGTTGCCTTGGTGATAGAGCAGCTACGTAAGCACCCTCAGCCTCTTTTCATTACTAAGTAAGAATACTCAGGCTTTGAGCACAGACGGACACAGGCTCAAATCCCAGCTCTGCGACTTACCAGCTGGGTGACCTTGGGCAGGTTTCATACCTCTCTGAGCCTCGTTTGTCAAGGGGGATGTCACTTATGGGGTGGCTATAAGGATTAAATAAATACACTCAGAGCTAATGCTTGTAACATGCTTACTATATGCTCAGCACGGTACTGAGCGCTCTACATAGATTTGTTCTTTTAGTCCTAAAAACAAGTCACGAGGCTGAGACTGTTTTATGGATGATGAATCTTAGGCACAGAGAGATTTAGGAACTTGCCCAGGGCCGCACAGTGAATGTGGTGGAGTAAGGATCTGAATCCAGGTAATCTGGTGCCACAGTGTGGAGAGGGTCAAGCACACAGTAGGTGCTCAATAAATGTGAATCCTTTCTCCTTTATGCCCCAGGTCCCTGGCCAGCTGAGGCTATCAGGCCATGTGGCTGTGGGCAGCATCTCAATCCCATAAGCCTTCTGGGCAACCTGCCCTGCCTCTTCCTGGGGTCCTAGCCCAAGGAGGAAAGACCTTATGAACATTTAGAAAGCACCCGCGATGTGAAGGCCCGGTGATTTCCATGGTCTGTATGGCAGATCTCATTTAATCCTCTCATCTGTAAGGAGCCAGATTTTACTTCACTCCACAGACGGGTAAACTGGGCTTTCAAGAACAAAGGGACTCTCCCAAGAGCAGCTGTCTAGGAAGCAACTTATGTATTCATTTGCTGGTTGGTTTGTTGAAAACCACCATAACCTAGTGGAAAAGGTTCATGCTTCCTGGTATGCATCAGGGTGATGTGGCTTCTAAGACTTTCATGTGTGTGGACTCTGGCAAGTACCTAACTCTTCTGAGCCCCAGCGTCCTCATCTGTCAAATGGGGACAACAATACCCCGCTTTGTGGGGTTGTTAGAAGGACTAGATTCTCCGTGTAGTAAAGCCCAGAGATCCCTGAAGACAGATTCTTAAAATTTTTTTTTTTTTCAACGTTTTTTATTTATTTTTGGGACAGAGAGAGACAGAGCATGAACGGGGGAGGGGCAGAGAGAGAGGGAGACACAGAATCGGAAACAGGCTCCAGGCTCCGAGCCATCAGCCCAGAGCCTGACGCGGGGCTCGAACTCACGGACCGCGAGATCGTGACCTGGCTGAAGTCGGACGCTTAACCGACTGCGCCACCCAGGCGCCCCAACAGATTCTTAAATTGGATCACTGTGTCCCCAGCACCTGCAGCAGACATGACACACAGTAGGTGGTCAATATGTTTGTTGAATGAATGAATGAATGAATGAATGAATGAATGTTGGAGTAGGAATGCAAGAGAAGGAGGTGCCTATTTATCCACTCAGTTTATTATTCATTGAGCACCTACTACGTGCTGGGTCCTGTGCTAAGTACTGGGGACAGTCATGAACGAGACAGAGCTGCTGCCCTCACGGAGCTCACAATCTACTGATGGAGACTGATGGTCAAGGACTGATTAAATCGTTTAATTATTAAGAGTGGTAAGTGTTATGAAGGAAGTTATGAGCGATGTGTTAGAGAGAAAGGGAGGAACAGGCCAGGAAGGCTTTTGGGTTCAACCCAACCTGTGCATGAAGATGATATTGGCCGTATGAAGATGGAGGTCAGGTCCAGGCAGGGGGACCCCAAGGGATACAGCCGGGCATAGCCCAGGGACGGAAAATTGGCACCATGGAGAAACTTGAGCACCTACTGTGTGCCAGGCTCTGAGCTGGGCACAGGTAAGACAAAAGCATCAACTTCCCCCACCCACTGAGCGTGGGTGGGGCCTGGGGTGTGGAGGAGACCATTGCTGGGACCCCTGTGGGACTCAGCTTGGTACGATGACCAGTCCTTGTGCCCAGAGAAACAAGTCCTGCAGACAAGGCCCTCCCCCCGCCCTGCTCTTACCTGCCTCTCCTTGCAGGTGGCTGGCTACCAACCTGGAGCTCCTGGGGAACGTGCTGGTGTTGGCAGCCGCCGTGTGTGCAGTGCTGAGCAAGGCCCACCTTAGCGCCGGCCTCGTGGGCTTCTCTGTTTCCGCTGCCCTCCAGGTACACCTGCCTCCCAAGACAGACCCCTGCCAGTCGGACCTTCAAGGACCCAAGTCCAAACCACCAACCAGTGAGGAAAATATAGAGGCTTAGCTGGGGTGACCTTCCTGGACCTTGGGCAAGAGTCTTCCCTCGCAGAGCCTCAGTGTGCTCATCCGGAAAATGGGGCAGTAATCTCTTCACTTCAGACATTGTAGAGCCTAGTTGAGATAAGGTATATAGAGTCCATTTCCAGGGTAGTGCTAAATTTTGTTAACTATTAATAATAATATGTCATGTCAGGTCATGATATCTATGAAGGAAAAAATATATATGCAAGTAGCATTCTTCTACTGAATTGTTCTGACAGCTTTATAAATATTAACCCATTTAATTCTGCCCACAACCCCATCGGGGATACTGTTATTATCCTCATTTTACAGTGAGGCAAAATGATGGGAAATCAGGGGAGAGAAACTCTCAGAATGGAAGTCAGTGGGCCTGAGCCCTGCTGGGTGTCCTTGCGAGAGCCATACACCCTCTCTGGTCCTCTCTTCCCACCTGTATCAAGAGGGGTTGGACAAGCTCCTTTCTACTCTGCATACTCCAGTTCTACTGAAGGAAGGTCCTGGTGACGACAGTCCAAGCCCATCCCCTTACCTGTCCCCACTTCTGCCTCCCGCCCCTGCCTCAGGGGGGCTGATGCAAGCCTGCGATGTCTTCTCCCCCCCCCTCCCCCCCAGGTGACCCAGACACTGCAGTGGGCTGTTCGCAGCTGGACAGACCTGGAGAGCAGCATCGTGTCGGTAGAGCGGATGAACGACTATGTCCAGACGCCCAAGGAGGTGACGGGTGGAAGACGGGGACGGGGGTGTGGACCCAGGTCTATGCCTGCTACGGGCTTTAGAGCCCCTGCCACTGAGGGCTGGGGTTGCAGCCAGGGCGACAGTAACGGTTAAGAGCGTGGGGTCTGGAGCCAGGAGAAATCCTGGGTCCTTTGCTTCCTCACTTGGGCAAAGCAGGTCATTCTTCTGAGTGACAGGGGACCATAGGTAACAGCAGTGCAGTAGCAGTAGAACAGCAACATGACGGCCACGTCACAGACACATCACAGCAACGTTCTAGGCACATCACAGCAAGATGACAATAACGGAAGAGTGACATGGCAAGGTAACAGTGCGGGTGTACTGGGGGGTCAGGTGAGATCCCACGAGAGAGCACTTAGTGTCAGGCACACCGTAGACAGGCCCTACACGCCCACGGCTCTGATGGGCCCCCTTTCACCTCGAGGGGATCGAGGACCTCTTCAAGGTCACAGGAAGAGCACACAGCAGCTAACGACCCCCTAGTGCGCAATCTTGCCCTCCTCACAAAGACAAAGGGGAGAGTATTATTCTACCCCTTCTAGAGGGAGACAGAATCTTATTTGACAATTAATAGTGGCTAATAATAATAAAGATAGAGTAGCCAATACCATCATTATTTTTATAATCTCAGAGGTCACTTGTTGATAGCTCTGCTATGTTCCAATGTCCCCAACGACTCTGTAAGATAGCAGTAAATATGCCCATTTTACAGAAGAGGAAACTGAAGCTCAAAGAGAGAGCGGCTCCTCTGACCCTGTGCCCCTCTCCCGTCCCAGGCGCCCTGGAGGCTACCCACCTGTGCAGACAGGTCCCCCTGGCCTCACGGGGGGCAGATCGAGTTCCGGGACTTTGGGCTGAGATACAGACCTGAGCTCCCACTGGCCGTTCGGGGTGTGTCCTTCAAGATCCAAGCCGGAGAGAAGGTGAGCGGCTCTGGCCCGTCTTCCTCCTCCTGGAGTCCAGGCGCAGGGTGGGCAGTGCCCAGGGTCTAGGCCCTGAGCACCAAATGCTTCCTCCACACCCGACTTCAGGCCCTCCACCCTGAAGACCCACCACGCCCTAACTGAAACGATCATCTCCCCCAGACCTGCCGCCATCTTGGTGAATGCCACCACCCACCCACCTTGGTGTCCTGGGTAAGGAGGCGTCTCTCCGACCGCCTTCTTTCTCTTTGCCTCCGACGTGAGTGCTGTGGCAGAGTGCTGGATGTTCCGCATACGTGATCCAGTCTGCACGGGCTCAGTTCCTGGCTTTGCCATGGCTGACCCTGGGCAGGTCACTTCATGTCTTGACCTCAGTTTTTCCATCTGTAAAATGGAAATAACAATGTCAATCTCACAGAGCTCTTGTGAAGTTTCGGTGACTTAACACATGTAAACTGCTTGGAACGATGCCTGGCACATAGCAAGAGCTGCAGAAATGTTTGCCCGGGGTTTTAGCAATTATCAGGTGCACTTTTACTCTGACAACGACCCTACGAAGAAGTGCTAGTATTGTCCCATTTTACAGATGCTTAGGAAACATTTCCCACTTGCATTTCCTTCCTGCCTCCTCCTAGACTGCTCCAGGCCCCCAGTTGAGCCCCCAGCCTCCCATTTAGTCACCTCCAGTCTGTTTTCCGTGATCTTTATTTGGGCATGACATTCCCCTGCTTGAGACCTTCCACCTGCTCCCAGCTTCCCTTACAGTAAAGCCCAAACTCTTGAGCTTGGCATTCAAGGCTCTGCCCAGCTCTTCATTCATTGCCCTGCCAGGGCTCAGCCAACACTTGGGGAGTACTGCCTCACGGGGCCAGGTGGGCACCTGGTGCTGCCCTCAGGGGGTTTACCTGGCATCTTCCCCTTCCCCAAACTCCTGCTTATCCTTCAAGGTTCCACTCAAGTATCACCTCCACCACGAAGCCTGCTCTGATTACCCCGTTGACTTCTATCCCAGGTGGCTTCACGTCCAGAGTCCAGTTATAGAGGGGGCTTTTTCATCACAGTGTATTCAAATTAAGTTTGCTCAGTTGCATTATTTCCAAGACCAGACAGTGAGCCCTGTGGAGCAAGGATTCCTTAATTTCTCTATTCCTCATGCCTAGAAGAGTTGCCTGTCATACAGTGGGTAACACGATTCATTTACTTTTTTTTTGTTTATTTTTGAGAGAGAGAGAGATTGAACATGGAAGAAGGGCAGAGAGAGAGGGGGCTACAGGGTCTAAAGCAGGCTCTGTGCTGTCAGCACAGAGCCTGACGCGGGGCTCAAACTCATGTACCGTGAGATCACGACCTGAGCCAAAGTTGGACGCTTAACCGACTGAGCCACCCAGATGGCCCATATTTCATTCACTTCTTAAACATATAGTGTTGAGCCTCGAGCGAGTGTCGGACATTGAGAACGCAGCAGTAAATGCTGAGGACGGATGGGGGCAGGAACAATGATGGGCAGATGGACGGAAGGATGGAAAAACGGGGTGGGGGGGTGGGGGTATAGCAGGAAGTGTGGGTGAGTGGACAGAAAGATGGGAGAGATGAGGCACAAAGGGGAGCAGATAGAGAACTATGTACAGAAAGAAGGCTGGATGGATGGGTGGACATAGGGAAAGGTGGACAGATGGACAAATGCTCAAAGGATAATGGATAGATGGATGTATCTTGGATGCAAGGGAAACACCTCGCAGAGATGCCCAGGGACCCTCCGGGCTTCTGGGCAGACGTGGTCGGAACGAGTCTTGCCCTCCCATCCCCTGGCAGGTGGGCATCGTTGGCAGGACGGGGGCCGGGAAGTCCTCCCTGGCCGGGGGCCTCCTGCGGCTCCTGGAGGCGGCCGAGGGTGGGATTTGGATCGACGGGGTCCCCATCACCCACGTAGGGCTGCACATGCTGCGGTCCAGGATCACCATCATCCCCCAGGTGAGGCCCGGGGCACAGGGTGGGCAGAGGTGGGAGGCGTGGCTGGGCCCGGCTCTGACCCACTGCCCCTTCCGGCCAGGACCCTACCCTGTTCCCTGGCTCGCTTCGGATGAATCTGGACATGCTGCAGGAGCACTCGGACCAAGCCGTCTGGGAGGCCTTGGACACGGTGCAGCTCAGAGCCCTGGTGGCCAGCCTGCCTGGCCAGCTGCAGTATGAGTGTGCTGACCAAGGTTGCAACCTGAGGTAGGCTTGCCCCGCCACGACCAGGGCCTGGGAGGAGCTGCGTGGAGAGGCGAGTGTGGCTGAGGCTCCCCGCGCTGCCCTGTCCCCAGGGTAACATGCCCTGGAAACCTGCCTCCCCCACGGGACTACCAGCTTCATTCTGTTAGTACTCACAGGATGAATCCCGTCCCTCATCAGCAATTCTGAACTCCAACACAGTCTCTGAATATCCAGTTTTGTTTTCCTCAGTTCAGTTCCTCAATTTATTTGGGTGGCAAAACCCAACCCTTACTGACACAAGGCTACTTATAGTCTATTTATCCCTCTCAGCATTTCTTTTGCTACGAAAGTATCGTGTTTGATGTGGGCACGAATTCCACTCTCACTGTGGGTTCTAAGTAACATATGGTATATGTTTCTTTCTGAAGAAATTTTAGGGGCGCCTGGGTGGCTCAGTTGGTTGAGCGTCTGACTCTTGGTTTCAGCTCAAGTCATGATCCCAGGGTCATGGGATTGAGGCCTGTACCACGCTCCGTGTTGAGTGTGGATCCTGCTTAAGATTCTCTCTTTCGCCACCACCCCCCC
Source organism: Panthera onca (assembly GCF_046562875.1). Taxonomy (NCBI): domain Eukaryota; kingdom Metazoa; phylum Chordata; class Mammalia; order Carnivora; family Felidae; genus Panthera; species Panthera onca. The sequence goes on from NC_138354.1 coordinate 28,924,331, forward strand.
CCCCCCGCCCCTCTCCCCGACTCGTGCTCTTGCTCTCTCTCAAAAAGAAAAAAAAAGAAATTTTAGTTGTGGTAAAATACACCTAACATAAAATTTAGCATCAAAAAATTTTTTTAATGTTTATTTATTTTTGAGAGAGACAGAGCGTGAGCGGGGGAGGGGGAGAGAGAGAGGGAGACACAGACTCCAAAGCAGGCTCCAGGCTCTGAGCTATCAGTACAGAGCCCGACCCAGGGCTCGAACTTATGAACTGCGAGATAGTGACCTGAGCCAAAGTCGGATGCTTAACCGACTGAGCCACACAGGTGCCCCAACCATTTTTTTTTTTTCTTTACTAGAATACACTCATCTTTATTCATAAATACTGGAAAATAGGGCCTACTTATTTATTTATTTTTTTTACTTTGCATCCAAGTTAGTTAGCATATAGTGCAACAATGATTTCAGTAGATTCCTTAATGCTCCCTACCCATTTAGCCCATCCCCCCCACCCCTCCAGTAACCCTCTGTTTGTTCTCTATTTTTAAGAGCCTCTTATGTTTTGTCCCCTTCCCTGTTTTTATCTTATTTTTGCTTCCCTTCCCTTATGTTCATCTGTTTTGTATCTTAAATTCCTCATATGAATGAAGTCACATGATATTTGTCTTTCTCTCACTAATTTCGCTTAGCATAATACCCTCTGGTTCCATCGACATAGTTATAAATGGCCAACCATTTTTTAATGTACAATTCGTAGTGTTAAATACATTCACATAATTATGCGACCCATTTCCAGAACTTTTCCATCTTGCAAAACTGAAACTCTGTACCCATGAAAAAACAATTCTAGGAGCAACTGGGTGGCTCAGTTGGTCGAGTGTCCAACTTCAGCTCAGGTCATGATGTCCTGGTTCATGAGTTCAAGCCCCATGTCAGACTCGTTGCTGTCAGCTCAGAGCCTGCTTGGGATCTCTCTGTCCCTTTCTCTCTCTGCCCTTTACCTGCTCACACACACTCTCTCTCTCTCTCTCAAAAGGAAAATAAGCCTTAAAGAAATTCTATTTTCCCCTGCCCACAGCCTCCAGCAACTCCCATTCTGGCTTCCTGTTTCTGTGACTTTGACTACTCTGGGTACCTCATTTAAGGGGAGTATTACAGTATTCGCCTTTTGTGACTGGCTCGTTTCACTCAGCATAATGTCCTCAAGGCTCATCAGTATTGCAGCATGTGCCAGAATTCCCTTCCTTTTTAAGGCCGAATACTATTCCATTGTGGGGACGGACCACATTTTTCTTGCCCATTCCTTCACGGATGGACGCCTGCGTGCCTTTTTGAAAACAAAGACGTTCTGGATCCTAAAACCCCATCTTCCCCCAGAGGTGTGAGGGTAAGAGGCTGTGGGTGACAGCCTCATCAGAGCTTCTGCTCACTAGAGAAGCAGTGTAGTTTGGTGGCTGAGAGTTTAGACACGCGTCAAATCTAGCCTCCCCCAGTTACCAGCTCTAGGACCTTGGGCAAGTTCATCTTCTCTGCCCAAGAGAGAAGTGAGTGAAAAGAGAACTATAGTGAGTATCTCCTTCCTGTTCGAGGATTGACTTATACGTGTTAAGTTGCAGACACAGTGCCTGGATGGAGGGAAAAATAATGTTTCCCTGTAAACCTCAGAGAGGCCCCCTCACGAATCCCCTTCTGCAGGATTGGCTTATGAGGCTTGAAAGTTGCCCCGGGGTCACCCAGCTCGCCAGGGGCGTGGCCAGAGTGGGTCCTGGTTCCCCAGAGACGCTGCTGGAAGGCTTCGCCGTGAGAAGGAAGACCGCCCCAGACAGCCTTGGGCCTCCAGGGTCAGGGGTGTCACGGACTGTGTGACCTTCAGTTGCAACTGTGTGCTGTGTGCTGGGGCCTTACTCTGTGACAAGCACACCGCTAAGCACTTTTATCGGGCTTCTTTGGCCCTGCACCCTGATAAGTCACAAGACTCATTGGTACAGTAACTACCTTTGCGGTCACCGTGAGACGTGAGTCAAGACATGCACAGGCACGTAGGCTATGTCTGGCACAAGATAAAGAGCACCGAGTAGAAGTGGAAATAGCCGTTTCACTGGGGGAGAGGACCTGAGGCACGGGGGTTTGAATGTCTTGCCTGGAGTCTCCCTGCTCAAAAAATGGCAGGAAGGGGATTCCTGCCAGCTCTGTGGGCTGGGGACCCTCGTGAAGGAGTGTGTGTACCTGCCCCACTAACTTCTGCAGCTATCGGGGGATCCGTTTGTGGGCAGGCCCTGCAAGTCCTGAGATGCAGGTAGAGAAACGTCGGGCCTGACCGTCCCACTCCTTCCCAGTGTGGGCCAGAAGCAGCTCCTGTGTCTGGCACGTGCCCTTCTCCGGAAAACCCAGATCCTCATCCTGGACGAGGCCACAGCCGCCGTGGACCCGGGGACGGAGCTCCAGATGCAGGCCGCCCTCAGGAGCTCGTTTGCCCAGTGCACAGTGCTGGTCATCGCCCACCGCCTGCGCTCTGTGATGGACTGTGCCAGGTAAGCACCCTTCCCCGAGTAGGCCCTCTCCCCGTTCCGCCCCCATGGGCGTAGAGGAAGGCATCAGGGTTTAGAGCCGCACGGGCACTGGAATGGGTTATCACGTGCGCACTGTACAGGTGGCAAAACTGATGCCCAGCAGGGAGATGAGCCCAAGAACACGTGCCCAGAAGATGCTTCCAGCCTAGCTGTCAGGGTCAGGAAACCGCAGGGAAGGCCGGACTTTGCCAGAGCAGACATGCTGGGCTTTCACTGGTGCAAGCGCTCGGGCGGATTGGGCCGGTAAGGGTTCCCCATTGTCCTCTCTCCTGCAGGGTGCTGGTCATGGACAAGGGGCAGGTGGCAGAGAGTGGCAGCCCGGTCCAGCTGCTGGCCCAGAAGGGCATGTTTCACAGGCTGGCACAGGAGTCAGGCCTAGTCTGAGCCCTCTGCCCTCGCCTCGCCAACCCGGAGAGACTGCTGTGCCTTGGAGGCACAGGTGACCCAGGGGTCGTCAGTGGCACCTTAGTATTGGATCTAGACCCCTCTGATCTCTGGGAGGAAAATGGCAGAGAAAATGGCCGATCATCACAAACCCAGGAGGACACAGCAACACCCAGGTTGGCCTGATGAGGGCTCATCCTGCCGCATCCACCCTGGAGGGGCTCCCTGTGCTGCCCACCCGTTGGCCTCACCTGAGGACCTTGGAAACCTGCACATGTCTGGGCTCCACCGCAGACCAAAGAAATCAGCATCTCTGGGGCTGGGGGGCCGGGACCGTGGTGTGTGTGTGCCTTTTACAAACCACCCCCTTAATTCTGAGATGGTTGTCGAGTGACAAGCATTGACAAGAATCCAGAAAGTTCCTGCGTAGCTTTACTCTGTTTCCCCCACTAGTAACATCTTGAAAAACGATAGTATAATATCATAACCAGGATGTTGATAGTGGTACAATCGGCCGATCTTGTTCAGATTTCCCGCTTTTACGTGGATTTGTGTGTGTATGTGTGTGTGTGCACGCACATTTCTATGGAGGCTCCTGCAGCTACCCCCACCAGACGGGATGCTGAACGTTTCCATGACCACAGGAACCCCTCTGCTTGCTTTCGTAACCATACCCACCTCCCTCCGCCCACAACTGCTGACGCGTTCTCCATTTTGATACCTGTTTTTATTTAATTTATCTTGAGAGAGAGGGCACGAGCAGGGGAGGGACAGGAGAGGGAGAGAGAGAGAATCCCAAGCAGGCCCCACGCTGCCAGCGCAGAGCCCGATGCGGGGCTCAAACTCATGAACCACAAGATCGTGATCTGAGCCAAAACCAAGAGTCAGACGCTTAACCGACTGAGCCACTCAGGCGCCCCTTGGGACGTATTTTCAAAGCTTCCGGAGTATTCCACACCTCTTGGTGCCCCCCTACCCTCGGAGATGAGCCCCTAGGAGCGTCTTATCTGAACTGTCGCACCAGCCACACAACCCACACCAAGAGCAGACCGTCCTGGGAATGAGCACCTGCACACTTTCAACTCCATAAATAGGGTTCGCGGAGCCAGCCCCCCCAGACTCCCACTGAGAGAATCTCCTCACCGCACACACTTCCTCCATTTGTTGAAGACCAAATTCCAGCTCCCCAGGGGAGTCCCAATGGTGGTTGGGACGTCCAGAGCAGCCAGAGGCCTGGATAGGGATGGTTCAGGGCTCGCTTTCATGAGGGGGAGTCACCATGCGCCATGCTGCTCGGGCCGGTTTCCCATGGCACTCGGAAATCGGATACAGGGCTCCTAAAACTGGCTTCGGGCACCAGGCAAGGGGGACAAGAGTCTAAAATAGCCCAGCCTGAGGCCACACAGGCATATAGCTGTGAAGGGCAGCCTGAGAAAGGAGTCAAGTCCCTGGACCAGAACTTGAGGCCAGCCCCACGGTTCTTTAGTGACCTCACGGCATGGCTGCAGAGGTGAGCTGGGCACCAAATGCACGCCTGATCAATGTTCACTATAGTCATCAATCCTGTTCTGAGGACCTCCGTGGGTCCTCCAGGGGGTAAAGGCTTTACACACACACCAGGATCTTTTTAACCACATCACTCTTTAAAAAATGTTTATTTATTTTGAGAGAGAGAGAGAGAGAGAGTGAGTGCTGGGGAGGGGGAGAGAGCATCTTAAGCGGGGTGCAGGCTCAGTGTGGAGTCCAATGTGGCTCTCCATCCCATGACCCTGAGATCATGTCCTGAGCCGAAATTAAGAGTCAGGTGCCAGGCGCCCTTTAACTGCATCACTGTTGACAGGTGGGCTGCTAATTCTGTGTTGGGATGGACGTTCAGCAGCAGCCCTGGCCTCTTTACTAGAGGCCAATAGCACTGTCACCTCCAGTTGTGACAAAAATGTCTCTAGATGCTGCCACTGTCCCCCGGGGGATCAATCAGCTGGTGAGAGGCACTGGGCCTACCCGACCCGTGGTTAATCCGCTGAGACGTGGACAATGGCTGTGTTGGTATATCAAGAGGGGCCTGTGGACACCCACCTGCTTGCTGGGACCCGGAGCCCGCCCTGTCCCAGGCCAGTCATGGGGACTTTCAGCTGGTCCATTCAACATAGGGTTTTCAGCCCAGAGTAAACCAAATCTAGATCTAATGGCAGTGCCTACCTCCCTTTGCCAAGGGGCAGCCAGAAGCTCATTCTGTCGCCTTGCAAGCAGAGTGGGAGATCTGCGTCCCTCGCCTGCCCCTGGTCATGCCTACAAGGGGCCGGCCCCACCATCACTAGCACCTCCCAGCTCTGTTTTATAAACGAGGAAACTGAGGCTCAGTGAGTTCACATGACCTGCCAATGTCGCCCAGCTTGTAAGTGGCCGAGTGGGGCTCTGCTCCTGGGTCTATTTACCACCACAGCCCAGGACGTGGCGTGGGGGGCGTCTGCCCAACTTTGAAGCAGAGGAAGGGACCAGACACAGCACTTTCCATTTCTCTACTTGGAACGGAGCCCCCTGACGTCCGGGCAGAGCGACCGCAGGCCAAAGAGGCAGCCGCTGTGTGTTTGGCAAACTCTCTGGGGGTCATTCAAAGGCTTCTTTCATGGAGAGAGGTGGTTGGCCAGCAGGCAGAGCATGCCCCCAGGGAGCCAGCGCTAATGAGGCTGTTGTTGGGCCCACACCACGGCTTCCTGGAGACCGGCCTGCAGGGGCCACCCAGGCCATCCGTCCCCCTGCCACAGGCTGGGGTGGGGGTGGGGGGGGAGGAACACAGATGCAGGAAAAGCCATGTACAGACCTTCTGTGGTCAGTGCCGGTCTCAGTAGGTCCCTTACCTTCACCTGTGTCCCCTCCCGTCACTGCAAACGCTTACCAAGCCCTGCCCCAATGCCTGCCACAGCCTTCTAGGGAATCCTTACAACGGGAGGAGGAAAGTCCCATCATTATCCCCTTACTAGGATGCTTTGAGGAGGCCCCTTTTACAGATGAGAAAATGGAGATAGCATAGGGATCCGAACCCAGGTGGCCGGGCTCCAGAGCTCATGTCCTATCCACTGTACCACACTGCCTCTCGCACACTTCGTTAGATCTAAAACACCAGCTCGCTGCTGGTTGAATTCCACTCTGGTATCCCACCAGAAGCGAAGGAAAGGGCTCCTTTCCTTTTTTTTTTCCTCTTGGTTTATTTATTTAGAAAGAGAGAGAGAAAGAGAGAGAGCGAGCGCACAAGTGGGGCAGGGGCAGAGAGGGAGAGAGAACTCCAAGCAGACTCCACGCAGTCAGCACAGAGCCCAACTCAGGGCTCGAACTCATGAGCTGTGAGATCATGACCTGAGCTGAGATCAAGAGTCGGATGCTGAACCAACTGAGCCCCCCCAGGTGCCCCAGGGCCCCCCTTGCCTTCTCGAGGCAAGGGATTTGTTCATGTGTCTTCACTGTGTCTCCCAGCACCTGGCATGGTGTGTAGCAAACAAGAGGGCTCAGTAAATGACAACTGCATGACTGGATGGATGGACGGATGGACGGATGGACAAAGGAATGAATCCTACATCATCATGTAGGACGGTGTCCTGAGGGCTGGCTGTGGTGCTGGGTGCTTTACCTGGATCTTTTTCCATCCCCACACCCACCTGGCCTGGTGGACATAAGGATCCCAGCTGTACCAAGGAAGAAACCACAGGTGCCGAAAGGCAAGTTCTCGAGTCCCCGATGACTTCGCACTTGGCTCACGGCCCGGCACAGAGGGCTTGTCCTGGATCAGAGAACCCAGTCACTTGGATACATGCTCCATGGCCGTGGTGGGCCATTCATCAGGGAATAAACAGATCAACCCCCTGCTCTCACAGAGCAGCCACTGTACCACCACCAGGGGAGGGACCAGCAAGAGGCAAGACCCTCTTGGTCTTGCATCCTTGGGCCTGCATCCTGCACCCTGGAACACCAGCAGAGTGTGACTTGTGGCTGGAGAGGTCAGTGAGGTGGCCAGAAGGGAGCTGCGGGCAGAGGTCATGGGAAGCCAGATTACGTGGGGTGTCTGGGTGCCGAGATGGGGACCGCAGGAGGGTTGTGATGTGATTTTTTTACAGACTTACTGCAGGGAGGGGGCGGCCAGGGCAAAAGCAGGGAAACCACTGAGGTGGTGGCTGTCACAGGAACACGAGAGAGAGACCAGCGTGGCAGGAATGGGAGGGAAGAGAAGCGGTCTGATTGGGAGTGTTTTTCTGGAATGAGCTGCAGGACCCGCACGGGGGTGCGAGAATGAACGGCGGACAAGAGCTCAACACTGGGAGGCACCACGTCCACTGCCCGCTCCCCTCTGGCCCAGGGGTCCCTTCCCGTGCGAGCAACGCTACGCACTGAGCCCAGGGCCCGGCACACGGCAGGTGCCGTCTCCCTCCACGTTAGGAAAGCGCTCAACCGGACCATACCTGGACGAGCAGGCGCCCCTGCCCCAACCCTGGCGCTTCTGGCTTCCACCTTCTTCAGGGTTAATGCGGCTTGCGGCCTTCTCTTCGTAAAGCAGAAGGAGCTCTGACTCAGGCCTGAGACCCTCTGCAGTCCCAGTTGTCTCACAATGCACACCCGTAGGCACACGCTCAGATACCTGTTTAATAGACCCGGCTTGGGGTTTTAGTGATTCAGGGTCAGGCTCCACAGAGACAGGAGACAGGAGCACACCTCCCTTCTCAGACTGACACCCACCCCCCAATCCCTGCCCCGACCCGACACGCATAAATACCTCCTTCCAATGGTAACACCCCGACGGGAGCCCTGTACTGAACACTCAGGCTTCAGTCCCTAAACGCAACAACGTGCGAGGCAAATGTGTCAGTCCAGGGACAGCAATGTCGGAGGGAAGACCGGCAGGGTCAGGAAACTCCCTCTGCACATTTACTTGGTGCGCGGTTTTAGGGTGCAGCAGAAATGGCCTGCTCCCCAACTACAGGGAATTCTTCACCATGGAGACTCGCCCAGTTCAAACTCAGAAACCGAACATGCAGCCTCACTCACGCACTATCCAAACCCCAGAAAACATGCGAATGACTGCAGGGAGAGGTACTGCTCTCCCTTACACGCCCCTGCACTTCCCAGCCTCTTTTGCGGTGTGGTTGGGGCCGTAGGATTCGGGCCAACGGGCTGAGTGGAGCTGACTTGTGTGGCTTCTGGTTTGGGACACTGAAAAATGGGTGTCCATCACCCGCACGTTCCCCTCCCCTGCTGTGGCCTCTGGAAGCCAGCCCTCTGGAGGTGATGTCATAAGCCCAGAAGGGCCTGGATCGCTAAGCTGCTGCATGGAAGGCAGGCACCCTAGAGAGGCACCCGACGCTCATCAAGATACAGGAGTGAGAAACAAACCCTTTTGTTCATTTCCTAAGAGTTTAGGGCTAATTTGCTAACTGCAGGACAGCCTGTCCTGTCCTGATGCAAAGGGATTTTCTAGGGTCATTTTGGCCACAGGGGACTTTCACCCTCCTTGTGTCTTAGAACCTGACCAGGGTTGTGCATATCAGACACACCGCTGCTTGTCTCCACAATCCCAGGAGGCAGGTACGATCAGCCCCATCTTACAGATGAGGCTGCCGAGGCACAGAGACCAAGTGGCTCACACAGGGTCACACGGCCAGTGAACCCAAGGGTGGGATTCAAACCCAGCCTCTGTCCACTGTGCCACGCTGACTCCCCGCTAAACTGCACCTGCTTAACCTCTAAGGTCCCATTTCCGGACGAGAGCTCCCGCTGGAGACGACAGGTTTGCCAAAGAGAAAGGAGAGAAGCAGACGAGAAGGTACCCAGTCCTGACTCCTGAAGGACAGGGCTGAAGCCTCTGCTAAAGCCCCAAGAACACAGGACAACTGTTCAGTAAGAAACAAAAATTTTTTTTTTTACTGCAAATTATCTGCAAATGTTCACGTTTCCAGTGTAAGTCATTAGAAAAAGATCCCCAAGAAAAACTTGGTTTATCTAGTGTGAAAGAATGGTATAACTTACAAAAAAAATAAATATGTATTTCCACCTAAAAGAAAGATGCTTCTCTGGGTTTGAAGTCAGCAACGTAGTTCATAGCAAGTATGAATCTTGGAGTAGCAGTGACCTTCCTCTGCTTTGGGGTCTCACTGTGCTCCCTGAGAGCTCTAAACAGGACGGGCCTCGAAGGACTCTGCTTCTCCATTCTCCTCCAGGAACACGTGGACCAGCTGTCAGAAGCCAGCCGACGTGGCCATTCCCCGGGAATGCTGCTCCTTGGCTAACCCTTCCTCCCAAGAAATTAAAGTCTTGAGACTGTTTTTCTCCCTAGAGCAGCATTTGAAGGAAAAAAAAAAAAAAGAAGAAGAAAGAAAAAGCAGCAGTCACTGATATTCGTGAATGGGTCCTTTTCTCATCCTGGAAGAGACTCAGTAATGAAATGTCGAGTTCTCCACACTGCCACCTTCAAGCTAACCAGATGCCAAGGGCGAGAAAAGAAATCTAAATACGCGGAGGTGCGGAGGGGGATCAACAGGGCTCATTTAGGTACCAACGCGTTGTACTTAGGAGGTACCTGGTGCTCCCTTGACCTTGACCGCTTCATAACCATTGGCAGATCTTCTCTCTCAGGGACTACAGAAGTAGAGCCATTCTAGCAATGGGTAGGAAGAGGGAGGAAGGAGAGCAGGGAGAAGACTGGAGCGGACGAGGAGCTGAGCAGCCAGGCTAGGGAGTCAGCACTGAGATGATCTCCGGGGCCAGACAGCCCACAAGTCCTGCTGAGTCCCGTCAGTGAGAAGTTCATGGACGTGGAGGCTGGCCCCATGTGTGACGCATGTACCAGTGAAGTGGGGCTGGGACATCAGTACCTAGCGTCTGAGTGCCTGGGAGACCAGACGGTTGGTGACAGGAGAGTCCTTGGCCCTCAAGGTACTGCCCGAGGGTGAGAATGATCTTCCCAGGCCCCTCACCTCCCACCTGCAGCCCCGAGGAAACAAAGCATTCTGGGAGGAGCCAGACAAGGAAGGACGTCAGAGGCGCCACGGGCAGCTGTCGGGGGGCCGGCGAGCTTCTCAAAGATGGAATCCACAGACTTTGGCTGGAGAGATCTGAGGCAGTTGGCTGGATTTGGTCACTAGCATATTTTACGAAACCCATTTCTCTGGCTGTCTGGCCACCAAACCTCCTAACAAAGCACCAAGAGCACAAGTGTGCACTCCCAGGGGCGTGAGAACATATGTACATCTTGTAGGGGCAATGGAGGTGAGGGTGGGAGTGTTTGGGGGGGGCTGCATCTCTGGGTCTCTCCTGGTTCTTCATGGTCAGTTCCAGGTTGGGGGCCGGACGGTGGCTGCTTTGTGTGTGTTTTCATTTTTTTGTTTTTTGTTTTTTTTTTTTTCTTTTTTCTTTTTGGTTTCAGCAGACAGGAGGCTTGGGTTCCCCAGAACAGCGCCTCATCCCTGGATGCTGCCCTGTCAGCCCTGTAATTCCGACCAGATGCACCAGCTCTGGGGCTCACACCAGGCCAGCATCTTTGGCCATGCTGTAGAAAAGACCTCTCTCCTGCAGGAGGTCCAAGGGGTGGCCACACTCCCGGATTTCTCCTTTGTCTAGGACGATTACCCTGCAAGAGGAGGGGACACAGACATGAGGGATAGGGAAACAGTTGGCACCCTGGGCCCCCAAGAGCCACATGACCAACTCCCTGCTTTGGGTCAGGGCCCTAATGCCTCGTGTTAGGACTGGTGCAGTAGCCTTCCAACTGGCTGCCCATCCTCAATCCCTCCTCTTGTCACTGTCTAAGTCCTGTGATGCTTACACTCATTACCGGCTGTCACTTCTTACATTTCCTTCCCGGAGCAATCAGCTTTTGTTTGTTGCTGTGTTTGCTGTCTATATCCATACACAGCCCCCAACTAACGTATCAGGTCCCTCAGGCAGGCTCCTTCTCTGATACCTCCTTGCTGAGTCCCCAGTGCCTAGAACAGGACCAAGAATGTGGCAGGGACTTCACACACGTATGTTGATTGAATCGATAATGGAGTGATGCCAGAAACACCCAGCGTAAAGAGAGGGCTGTGACTAGACACGGGATGATGCTGTACAAACGGGTAAATCCCAAGGCTGACAGGCCTTCTATGCCAGCAGCATCACCTTGTGTAGTCCATGATGGTGTTGAGCCGGTGAGCAATGGTCAGGACAGTGCAGTCGTCAAACTGTGTCCGGATGGTAGACTGAATGAGGTCATCGGTTTCGAGGTCCACAGCCGCGGTGGCCTCATCCAAGACCAGGATCTTTGTCTTCCTCAGCAGAGCCCGGGCCAGGCACACCAGCTGACGCTGCCCAACGCTTGAGCGGAGACAAAGAGCAGGAGACAGAGTGTCACAACCACCCCTGACCCTGAGCCCAGGCCTGAGCTGGGAGAAGAGAGAAGAGACACCAGGAAAGCACTGCCAGTCCCCGCTCCTGCGCCCACGGCAGACGTTAGTGATGCCAGGACATTCTTGCTGTTGACCTAGAAGCAGGCTCAGGATCATTTTCAACACAGGACTCGGAGGGGATATCCAAAATATGTGATGAGGGCAACAGGGGCGGTGTGACATCACAAGATGGCCCCACATGCGTGCCTTCTGTAGGACCCTCCCCGTTGACTCTGGACTCAACCGCGTGTCTTGCTTTGGTCAAGGGCATGCTGGCAAACATAAGGCCAGCAGAGGCTTGCACTGGGAATGCACACCAGGGTTTGCGGGCTCTTGCACCTCTGCCGTCACCACGACAACGTGCTTGGGCTGGTCTGCTGAAGGAGGAAGGACAAGTGGAGCAGACCCTAATTGCCCCCGCGGACCCCCAACCAGAGGAGTGAGCCACGAACAGCAGAGCCGCCTGGCCGATCACCCCAGGTGTCTGAACGGTCACTGCCACTGCTCAACACATCTGAGGCTTGGTGGTTGGCGGTCACAGAGATGGGCAACTGAGCCAGCCACTGACTAATAACACTGGAGCAGGACTCTGGTTTGCTGTTGTGCCAGACATGAATACTTTGGTTGCTGGGTCATGGGTGGATCCTGGGACAAGGGCCAACGCAGCTGGGGCAGTGAGTGGTGACTCAGAGGGCTCAGAAAAGTGCTATGAACCGACTGACAGAGAAGCTTTTCAACAGTTTAACAAGCGACAGCCACTCTCAGCTGAATAAATCTGGTGGAAGGAAGGAACCATATTAGCATCCCGGTTATAGCTCATGGTAAAAAGTAAGTCTGGACTGAAACCCATTTCACAGATATTGAAACTGAGGCTCCAAGAGGTTAAGAGAAATTGGCTTGTCTGTGGCAGAGCCGGGACTCAAACCCAGGTCGGACACATATGCATAAGGACCAAGGCGGAGCCGAGGAGACCCGGTCAGGGCCTCGCATGCCTGCCTACCTCAGGTTCTCCCCGCCTTCTGCACACTCGTGGTTCAGCTTATCGGGAAGGGCTGACACAAAGTCCTTGAGGTGAGCCAGCTCCAGGGACGTCCAGACTTCTTCATCGGAGTACTGGCTGAACGGGTCCAGGTTCATGCGCAGGGAACCCGAAAACAAAACAGGGTCCTGTTCGGGGAGAAAACGGCAGATGGCATGTGAGGCTCACGTCAGTTGGGTAGGGATGAGGCAGAAGGGTGGGGTGTGAAAACTTCTGATAGGGTCCCAGGGCTCCTTGGAATCACCCTTTCTGGAGACGTTAATAATGGGGGGAAAACAGTTTGGAAAACCTTGGGTTAAGTGAAATAAAATAGATTTCTTGTTGTAAGACTTTCCAGAGGCTTCAATATGCAAATGTACTGGAACCTTCCAGAAGAGAGAAGCAGCCTGGGTAATTCCTGATCATCAAGTGCCATGGATTCCTCCCTGTTCCCTGCCTACAAAGTACAGTCTTAGAAAAAATCTTAGAGAAAACAACATGACAAGTCAACACATTAGGGAATCACCACCTACAGAAATCAATCTAGAAAATCCATTTTCCACTCCTGGCTCTTGAGAGACTTATTCTTGTCCCGACTGGAGCCAGCGGGAGTGAAGAAATGATATCCAGTTAATTCCCACTGTTATTTGTATGCTAAGAGGAGATTCAGTGGCAAAGAAACAGTATGGTTTCGATGAAAATAACAAAATAGGAACCCATTTACGTTTGTCCTGAAAATATATCTACGTAAGCTTTCAGGGTGCCCCACTGACGCCCTCGGCACCCCAGACCCCACCTGTGGGATAATGGTGATCCTGAAGCGCAGATCATGTAGGCCAATCTTGGCTATGTTGATGTCGTCAATAACGATCTCTCCCTCAGCAGACTCGTTGATCCGAAACAAGCCCAGGGTCAGGGACGACTTCCCCGCTCCTGTCCGCCCCACGATGCCAACCTGTGGGGCAGGAAGGGCCCAGGGTAAGGCAGGAAGGCTGGTATCTGGGGGTTACCTCTTGCCCTCCCCCATGGGGCCCTCATTTCAGGTATCCACCCTAGAGCAGTTCAGTCACCTGGTCGACCCAGTGTCTACCACAGCCCTCCCCATCAGTAGCTTCCCAGGGACATTCCTTCAGGGGCTGTTTTGGCCAAGGGTGAAGAAGGACTTCTGTCTCGGGGCGCCTGGGTGGCTCAGTCGATTAAGCATCTGACTTTGGCTCAGGTTATGATCTTGCAGATCATGAGTCTGAGCCCTGCATCGAGCTCTGTGCTGTCAGTGCACTGCCTGCTTTGGATGTCTGACCCCCTACCTCTCTGCCCCTCCCCAGCTCGTGCTCTGTCAAAATAAATAAAAAAGGGGACTTCCTTCTCTTTGTCAGCTCTTTTTATAAGTTAAAATTATAATCACTTCTTTTGATAAGTGAGCACAGATCTCCAAAGAGGGCTCAGGCAGAAGGGGTTTTCCATAAAGCCCCATTTGTTTTCAACTCTCGAAAATACTGGTCATCAGGTATTTTCCCCCTACTGTTTTTCAGTCCTTTGATGGTGAGTTTCCCATCCCGAGCTGCTGAAATATCTCAAAGATTCAAGCAGATCCCCCTGCATGCCTCACCTTCTCCCCTCCACCCCAGCTGCATGAGCAAAAAAGAGGCTATGGATAGGACCGGTCTCCCTGTTCAGTGGCCAATGATGGACATTCCTGACACCCAGTTACAACTCTTGCCTTCTCATCTGGGCTCTTGAAAGGCAGGCTTCCTCCAACCTCTAACAAAAATGTCACAGAGGAGAGTCTCATGATACAACACAAACCATAAAGCCTCAGTGAGAACACCACCCACTCTCTTCCCCTTGTTCTTAGAGAAATTATCTCACGGGAATAAAACGTTCTGAGCCTCGCAGCAGGAACGGCTTAACAAATACACATGTTTAGAGATGAAGGAAACACTGTCGCATGGCAGGTGACCAGGAAGACCCTTAAGTCTGATTCCTGAGGAGGGTCTCAAGGTTTCAGGGCAAGGACGTCTTACAGGAGCAGCCTGGGACCAGGGGTACGTTCCAAACTTCTGACACCCTCACATGCTCATCGAGCCATCCCCACTAGTGATGACAGCATCTTCCTGTTCTAGAGCTGGCAAACCTGAATGCCTGCAGGGGACAGCTAGGCACACAAGTCAGACAGGGAGGGACAGGGTGAGCTGAGAAGCTCTTGTCTGGTCTAGAAAAAGCCAGGCAGGGAGTGTAAGCCCAGTGTTGCTACATGTTCTGATCTTTCTTTTTTTTTAAATGTTTATTTATTTTTTTTGAGACAGAGAGAGACAGAGCATGAACGGAGGAGGGACAGAGCGAGAGGGAGACACAGAATCTGAAACGGGCTCCAGGCTCTGAGCTGTCAGCACAGAGCCCGACGCGGGGCTCGAACTCACGGACCGTGAGATCATGACCTGAGCCAAAGTTGGACACTTAGCCAACTGAGCCACCCAGGTGCCTCCCCCCTTTTTTTTTTCATGTTCTGATCTTTCAAGAAAAGCAGGAAGTGGATCTTTACAGAAGGCACACCAGATTTTTCATAATTTTTAACATAATCAGATTTCTTCCTCCCACCCCCCGAAAACACACAGGTGGGCCTCATTTGGTGGCCGGTCAACAGTATGCAACACGCCTGGGACACTCTGAGCAGCTTTTACCTCCACAAGCCCCACCCCCACGGTCCAGGGCCGTGATAAACTGGGGGAATGAGGCACCTGGTTTCGCCTGCCCCGCTGTGAACGGATGGGGGAAACAAGGTACACCCACCTTCTCCCCTCCATCGATGGTGACGTTAATGTGCTTGAGAACCAAGTCCAGGTTTTCCCGGTAACGCAGGCCATAGTCTCGGAATTCTACTCGGCCAACCTGAGGCCAGGTGCTGGGCGGAGCCGTCTCGGGGATTTGCCAGGGAGCCTGTGATCGGGGGTGGGGGGTGGCGGTAAGGGATCTTCAGTCCCATGTGACCCAAGGCTGTAGGTGACCTGCAGGTCCCCTCTGACCTCATCTCCCTCCCTCTTGCTCACTCGGCTCCCCGTGGGGCTGCACTACCTCTCAAACACACCTGCGTACCTTGCTGCTGGGCCTTTGCACCTGTGGGTACCCCTATCTGGAATGCTCTTTCCCAAACTACCCCCTCGTGCGCTCCCTGGCATGCTGCAGATCTTCCGCCAATTCAGACCACCCCCTGCCTCTGTGCCCTCCGTCCCCTCCCCTGCTTCGTTCTCCTCCAGACCACCGGGCACCTCCGAGCACCGCAGGTGTGCATTAATTCACTTATTCTGTCACCCACGCCCCCTGGAACATCTCTGTCAGGACAGGTTCTTTCCCTGTTCGCTGTCATACTCCAGGCACACAGTAGGGACTCCACGAATATTTGTGGACTGTACCAATAAATGAGTGGTCTTCTCTGGTCAGACACAAGGGCAGAGGTGTCAGTCTGAATGCCTTCTACATCTGGACACCAACTATGCAGCGACGGCTAATGAGAAAGATCACGGTCACGTGACCTCACTTCATCCTCACTACAATCCCATGAGAGGGGTCCTTTCATTACCCCCAGTTTACACATGAGGAAACTGGAACACAGAGAGGGTGAGTAACTTGCCCAGAGTCACACAGCCCCTATTTCTGAAAAGCTTCTTAAGTTCCGTTCAGCATTTCCTGAGCTCTAGAACTGGATGTGCTCCGGGCCAGGCTGGAGGCTACCTCTGGGGGAGCTGAGGAATGGAGGGGACAGCAAGAGAGAACTTTCAACCTTTCTCCCCCATAAGCTTGTTACATTAATTTTCATTTACAACAAGCACAGTCCCCTTTTACAAATTTATGTATAATGCAGGGGATACGCTGTAAGAACACGGACGGCACTGGAGAGAGAGGTGGGTGGAACTTTCTAACTGTGAAAATATATTCTATATAAATACATATTTTGAGTAGTGCTAAGACCCTGGATCTTTACATTCTTTTGTATTTTTCAAGTATGTTCTTACTTGAGAAATTAAAAAAGGAAGTAATTAAAAGAAGTAAAAACAAAAAATTTTTAAATAAATTTAATTTCGGGGCACCTGGGTGGCTCAGTAGGTTAAGGGTCTGACTCTTGGTTTCAGCTCAGGTCATCTCATGGTTCGGGAGACTGAGCTGACAGCACAGAGCCTGCTTAGGATTCTGTCTCTCTCTCTCTCTCTCTCTCTCTCTCTCTCTGTCCTTCCCCTGCTTGGGCTCTGTTTTTCTCTCTCTCTCTCAAAACAAATAAACAAACATCCATAAATTAAAAAAAAATAAATTTAATTTCATACTTCATGCACGGTGAACTGCAGGGCATGTGAATTAGATCTTAAAAACTAAAAAAATAAATTCGATGTTGAGCGCGAAAACCCCTGGTGTAATACACTCTTATTTCCACAGGGGGCGCTCACACCATTCTGAATAATGCTCTCCCATGAAGCGGGACCTGGTTCACCTGTGTCAGAGTCTTAAGGACGGGGCATTTTCTTGGGAGGCAGTGTGCCAATGGCCACGTAACCTTGAGCAAAGTAACTTAACCCTGTGTCTTAGCTTCCGGATGCGTAAAATGGGGATCATGACAACACGAGCTATAAGGCTACATAAAGATTACATGAATTACTCTACGTAAATTGTATGAATTACTCTACGTAAAATGTGTAGGACAGGGCTGACAGCTCCCAAGGGCCCAATATGTGTCCCTAATATTACTGGTGGTGGGGGCGATGAGGGGATCCACTGGTATTGTCACCATGATCACTGCCAATGCCACCAGTGACAGTGTGTAGGCAGAAAACGGCACTTTCTAGGGGCAATGTGGCACTGATGTCTGGACACTTGGGTCCTACCCCGACCACGTGTGACCTTGGATCAGTCAGTGTCCCTCCCCAGGCGACCGTCTCCTCCATCTATAAAATGGGGACTTGGGTCAAACAACTGCCGGGTTCCCCAAACTTCAGTCATGATTTTTACAACATCCACGTACTGACTCTCTTGCGGTTGACTTTCAGGGCTTTGAATCAACTGGTATTTAATTTTTAAACGTGACGATGAAACTAGTCTCATTCTGCACCGCACAAGTCCCTCATACAGATATGTAACAAAGAACAGAAGACAATTTTCGCTGAATAGGGGTTGTCTGTTGAAGGCACCCAGGTCGCGCTGATGAGGTCAGGTGAGGGCAGGCGAGGGCAGGCCAGGGGCCGGCTTTACCTCCTTCTCCGTTTCCGAATACTCCTTCAGTCTCTCCACGGCCACGATGTTGGTCTCCAACTCGGACGACATGCGAACCAGCCAGTTCAAGTACGTGGTGACCTGTGCACAGAAGAGTCACATGAAGCTTCTGGGGTGAGCAGGGGCCGCTTTATCTTCAGCAAGTGATTACGAATTACGCAATTTTTTGAGGTAAGAAAGGTACCAGCCTCACGTACCGCCGTCGCCAGACCGCACCTCTTAGGCAAGCACGTTTCAAAATAACCCCTGGGCCACACAAGCAATCAGAAAGAGCATCAGAATAGATTTCCAACGAGATGGTAATAAGGGAAAATCCAATGTATCAAAATTTGGGCAATGTGGCTAACGCCGGAATGAGAGATAAAGTGATAGAGTGAAAAGCATTTTTCCTGTCGCTGGAGGCATCCTCTTGGTTCATCAAGGGCTTTCCTTGACTGACGGGGGAATCCCGGCCCCGTGTCTCATCTCCCTCCAGCACCAGCAGGTCAGTCACCGGGCTTCTCAAACGCCGCTTGGCCCCTCACCTCTCCCCCAGCTCCTGCGGGGATTCAAAGCAAAGGCCCGAGACCCTGACGACCGTAAGAGAATGCAGCTGGGGGCACCTGTCTTACCTGCAGTGAGTAGGACACCGAGAGGCCCACTAAGCCGGCGCTGAGACTGTGCCTGGAGATCACTGCGAACAGGGCAGCAAACAGGACGATGCAGTTGCCTACGCACTCCAGCCGCACGGCCAGCCACCTGCTCACAGACACACAGGCAGATGGACAGACACACCAGGAATTGGCTCGTCAGAGATCTGGTTTCTGGCTCAAGCCGGGGAAGGAGGGAGGCACTTTGCTAATGGAAAGAATTCCCCGAGAGCTCCCAAGACAGGCCTTCAATCTGTCCTCTCACGGGGGAAGGAGAGCCAAAGGGACACGGTCTCACTAATTCCTCATTCATCTCGCAACCCCGGGGGACTGAAACGGAGTTCTCCAGAAGGAGCCTTCCCGGGAAACCAAAGCTTGCCTTTTTAAGAACCAACTTTTTTTTTTTAGGGAAACCTTTATAACATACCCATGTACACCCATCTGCAAAGACAGGTCCAGGAAAGTTCCTAAATACTAAGAAGTCATCGACTGTAAGAGGCAGCAGTGTTGTAAAAATAACCTTTTCTTGGCAGAAGGGGGAAGGGAGAGTGAGAAATGAAATACTATTTTCAATGTAGCTGTAATGTTCCTAGATCACCCTCGTTTTAGAAATGTTAAAATACATTGTTTTACCTCTTGGAATATAAACAGATAACATTATTGGTTTAAAGCGAACTTCCCTAGCGTACCTCCAAGCGTTAGGAATATTAGTGATTTAAGGTGTAAAACATTTTAGGGAAATGGTGTTGTTGATCTTATTTCCACTACAGCCCTTAAGATTCGTGTGACTGGGGGTGCCTGGGTGGCTTAGTAAGTTGAGCGTCTAACTTCGGCTCAGGTCATGATCTCACGGTTTGTGGGTTCAGGCCCCACGTTGGGCTCTGTGCTGACAACTCAGAGCCTGGAGTCTGCTTCAGATTCTGTGTCTCCCTCTCTCTCTGCCCCTCCCTTGCTCACACTCTCTCTTTCTCTCTAAATAAACAAATAAATAAATAAACAAATAACATTAAAAAAAGAAAAATTTATCTTTTTTTATTAAAAAAAATTTTAACATTTATTTATTTTTGAGAGACAGAGTGAGCGAGAGTATTAGCAGGGAAGGGGCAGTGAGAGAATGGGGACACAGAACCCAAAGCGGGTTTGAACGGGGCTCAAACCCATGAACCACGAGATTGTGACCTGAGCCGAAGTCAGATGCAAAACCAAGTGAGCCACCTGGGCGCCCCAAAAAAGAAAAAATTTAAATAAAGATTCACGTGACTGATCTTCCTGGGTGTGAGCTTATCCTAAAAACAAACCCAAGTTTGAGAAACTCCCTGCCGATTCTGCAGAGGAAGGTCAGGTCTCCAGTGATTCACGGTCTTTATGGGATTATATTGTGTACGATGGGGCAACAGTTGGTTACGACACGTTGCTCCCAGGGTGAGTCACCCCCTCTCCAGAATTTCCTATCCCACATCTCAAAAAACGTATCAGGACATGAGTGAGGAGAATATTCTTTTAGAGATAAGTCAGATACTTTTCTGAAGTTAGTCGACAAGTAGCGAACTCCTGGCCCTTCTTTGGGACGGATGCTTTTTTCATCATGGCCATTTCACGTGGTCCAACCTCAGGTTGGTGAACAGCTTCCAAAGCTCATCACACAGGGGCGGTGGGTGATCACCCCCGTCAGCTGAGAACAAGGCCACAAAAATATCAGCTGAGTCCGCCTGTCACCGATGACCTTGTACCGTCAGGACCACAGCGAACGGATAGTTCCTGCAGTATTTTCTGACTTGCTCCCTGTTGTCCCTCAGTGCCACCGGAGTGCCTGTGCTTCAAGCTGCCAGTGCTCCTGTCTGCTTTTAATGCTATTCTGTCCCTTCCCGCCCCCACCAAGTCTAACCATCCCGTGTGTGAGGCCCTCCTCCAGGAACTAAGGCTTCCTTCACCTCCTCCCGCGGGCCTCGGGTGCCCACCTGTTGGCCACGATGCTGGGGTAATAGGCCTTCTGGTTCTCGTCCACCTTCAGGTCGCTCTGGCGGATGAAGCGCTCCTGTTCCTCGAAGGCGCGGATGACGCTGACCCCCAGCAGGGTCTCATTGAAGTGGGAATACACTGGGGAGCGGCTGACGGATTCGAGGCGTTTCAGCTGCCGGGACGAGGCCACGTAGAACCTCTAGGGGAAGAGAACGGACCAGGGAGCTGGCAAAGCCCCTCCCGTGCCAGCCACCCACCCCCACCAGGGCTGCGCTGGACAAAGCCTGGACACACACGGCACCTCCGGAAGGCAAGACGGCGGAGCTGGGCTGCTTTTTAACAGGTGTCTCTGCTCACCCGATGCCAGCACAACAGAATGACGACAGCGACCACATAATGCCAGCAGCTCAGGCCCACGGGGAGCCGACTACCCTAGCACAGTTTGAAGTCCTTCCACAGAATCGGCTCATTTCATCGTCACCAGACAGCTAGGAGTCGGTGCTCATTTGCACGGACCGTCAGTAAACCCAGGCACAAAGAAGCTCGCTGACCTCTTCCCCCTCAGGTCCCCCTCAGGCGACAAGTGGCCGAGCTGGGGGGCTGGACTCGGAGAAGCCGGCTGTCAAGGGTGAACCTCTGCACTGTCCTGCCTCTCTCAAGCCACAGACCTCTAGGGTTTTCTGGACCAGGCCTTTGGCCTCCACCCGTCCCCGCAGGCAGTCACCCCATCGGCTCTGCTCCTGCCCTAACCAGGGCAGATGGAACAAAAGCAAAGCAAATCGCGCCCTGGAAGCTTCGAGGACCCGCCCTTAGATGACAGACTGGTCACGTGAGAACATTTAGTTCTCTCGGCCTTAGTTTCCTCGTCTGTACAAACGGGACCGGGGAGACTGAGGTTCCCCATTCTGGAGGTGGCACGTAATGCGAAGGCAGGTGTTTCACAAGCGACACAGCCAGACAAATGAACGAGACAGGGAACAAAGGGTGGTTAGGGACACGGCCTCCCCGCCTCCTGGGGCCCTTGTGGGAGCAGAGACCTTCCACAGAGAACAGTGAACATAATGGAGGAGTCAGACGGGGCTCCGAGTTTAGCAGCTGCTTCCTGGACGGCAGCGTGTGCGGTCACCTGAACCCACACCTGGGCAGCCTTCTGGGTCCTGGAAACCCTATAAGCTAACCCAGCACCACGCCAGCCAGGGCAGGCCCACGATGGTTGCTCTGCCAGTCCTCGAGGGTAGGCCAGATGCCCGCTCTGCTCCTGAGCCTCTCAGCCGTGAACAAAACCCTGATGCCTCGGCCCCGCGGCATCTGCCCTGGGAGGGTTCCTCTCCCCGGCTTTCTTTCTAAACATCCCGGATGGAAATCATTCTCAAGTATTTTGCCTGCTCAACCTACTCCACTTTATTTACTGTAGAAAGCTACCCTGAGATGTATTTGTGTTTAAATTGTTGTTTGCTTACTTATTTTTAGTTTTTTTTTTTTTATTTTTTATTTATTTTTGGGACAGAGAGAGAGACAGAGCATGAACGGGGGAGGGGCAGAGAGAGAGGGAGACACAGAATCGGAAACAGGCTCCAGGCTCCGAGCCATCAGCCCAGAGCCTGACGCGGGGCTCGAACTCACGGACTGCGAGATCGTGACCTGGCTGAAGTCGGACGCTTAACTGACTGCGCCACCCAGGCACCCCTTATTTTTAATTTTTAAAAATATTTTATGGGGCGCCTGGGTGGCGCAGTCGGTTAAGCGTCCGACTTCAGCCAGGTCACGATCTCACGGTCCGTGAGTTCGAGCCCCGCGTCAGGCTCTGGGCTGATGGCTCAGAGCCTGGAGCCTGTTTCCGATTCTGTGTCTCCCTCTCTCTCTGTCCCTCCCCCGTTCATGCTCTGTCTCTCTCTGTCCCAAAAATAAATAAACGTTGAAAAAAAAAAAAAATTAAAAAATATTTTATTTATTTTCGAGAGAGGACAAGTTGGGGAGGGGCAGTGAGAGAAGGACAGAGGATCTGAAGTGGGCTTTGTGCGGACAGCAGGGGGCCCAACACGGGGCTCGAACTCATGAACTGCAAGATGATGACCCGAGCTGAAGTCACCCAGGAGCCCCTAAACTCAGTCTTTTAAAAAAAGAACGATCAGCTAGCTTCCCTTTTATTTTTTTTTTATTATTTTTTTAAAATTTTTTTTAATCTTCATTTTTGAGAGAGAACGTGTGAGCAGGGGAGGAGCAGAGAGAGAGGGAGACAGAATCTGAAGCAGGTTCCAGGCTCTGAGCTGTCAGCACAGAGCCCGACGCGGGGCTGTAACTCACAAACCGCGAGATCATGACCTGGGCCGAAGTTAGACGCTCAACCGACTGAGCCACCCAGGCATCCCGCTAGCTTCCCTTTTAAACTCTATTCCAGGAGACATAATCCACCCCGCCAGACTCAACTGACTTTTTCAGAAACCAAGTGCCTGGTGCTTGTAAATAAAAATAACTACTTGCTGGGCACCTGGGGGTCTAGGTTGGTTATGCATCCAACCGCTGATTTTGGCTCAGGTCACGATCTCACGGGTTCATGGGTTTGAACCCGGTGTTGGGCTCCACGCTGGCAGCACGGAACCTGCTTGGGATTCTGTCTTACCCTCTCTCCCTGCCCCTCCCCCAGTCATGTTCGAGCTCGCTCTCTCTTTCAAAAAAAATAAGCACTGGGGCACCTGGGTGGCTCAGTCGGTTAAGTGTCTGACTTCGGCTCAGGTCATGATCTCACAGTCCATGAGTTCGAGCCCTGCGTCGGGCTCTGTGCTGACAGCTCAGAGCCTGGAGCCTGCTTCGATTCTGTGTCTCCCTCTCTCTCTGCCCCTCCCCTGCTCACGCTCTGTCTCTCTCTGTCTCAAAAATAAATAAACGTTAAATAAATAAATAAATAAATAAATAAGCATTAAAGTAAATAAATAAAGGGGCTCCTGGGTGGCTCAGTCAGTTAAGCATCCGACTTCGACTCAGGTCATGATCTCGCAGTTCCTGAGTTCAAGCCCCAGGTCGGGTTCTGTGCTGACAGCTCAGAGCCTGGAGCCTGCTTCAGATTCTGTGTTTCCCTCTCTCTCTCTGCCCCTCCCCTGCTCACACCCTGTCTCTATCTCAAAAATAAACATTAAAAAAAATAATAAATAAAATAAGTAAATAAATAAGTAATAACCGCTCGACAAGCACATGCCTGAGCCAGGCAGCAGGCCGCAAGCTAAGGTACTTGGAGCTGTGACTGGGCAGTTTTTCAGACACCAAAATATTCCATAAAAGCAGAAATGCCTTCTTCCAAGCAACAAGGACGCCCCAACACAAGTCCACATCGGCTTATCTCTTCATCTTTTTATAAAAATGACTTGCTTTTAAATTAAAACATTAATGGGTAGCCATTTAAAACGCTGGGGGTTGGGGGAATGATACAGATGGGAATATTATAAAAAAAAAAAATCACACTGCAGCCATCACACTCAGATAAGCACTATTCAAATCTCAGTGTATAACCTTCCAGATCTTTTCGGAGGAAAGAGAAAGAACCTACGTGTATTGAAAAGCCACTTTTTAATCAAGATATAACACACATTATGCTGAAAAATGCACCAAATCTTTACAGCTTGATGAAGTTTACATTCATTCACACCTGCACCCCCACTATCTGACCAAAATCTAGAACATCTCCAGCATCCATAAAATTCTTGTGTCCTCTGGGTCAAAACTCAAGTTATTTCTAGTTTGAGGCTATTATGAACCATGATGCTAAGAACGTTCTAGCACTTTTTTTTTTTTTTTTTTTTTTTTAGTAGATGCATTCTCTCATCTCTATTGCATATATGCTGAGGAAGGACTGCTGGGTGGTAGGTAAGTGTGTATTTAGTTAAAAGTCATTAAACAAACAAACAAACAAATTCTCCCATAATCCCAACCCTTGGGGACACCAAGTTTTCCTTTTCCTCTCACTGCTTCCGTTTCTGGCCCTGCACAAGCACATTATGCTTGCATCTTGGTTATAGTAACAGTGTGTATATAATATGATCCTTTGCTGAACTGTCTTTGTTGTTTAGAAATAAAATCCATGGAGGGGCACCTTGGTGGCTCAGTCGGTTAAGCATCTGACTTTGGTTCAGGTCATAATCTCATGGTTTGTGGGTTGTTGTTTTTTTCTTTTAATTTCTTTCAATGTTTTCATTTATTTTTGCGACAGAGAGAGACAGAGCATGAGCAGGGGAGGGGCAGAGAGAGAGGGAGACACAGAATCTGAAATAAGCTCCAGGCTCTGAGCTGTCAGCACAGAGCCCGACGTGGGGCTTGAACTCATGGACTGTGAGATCATGACCTGAGCTGAAGTGGGACGCTTAACCAACTGAGCCACCCAGGCACCCCTGGTTTGTGGGTCTGAGCCCCACGTTGGACTCTGTGCTACAGCTCAGAGCCTGGATCCCGCTTGGAATTCTGTATCTCCCCCTCTCTCTGCCCCTCCCCCACTCGTGCTCTCTCTCTCTCTCTCTCTCTCTCAAAAATAAACATTAAAACATTAAAAATAAATAAATAAAAAATAAAATCGGTGGTATCGCAACAACCTCTCGGTAATTATGTCCATTAAGGAACACGAGATCCCATCACTGAGTGAAAAAAAAAGCTGGCACCAACTTAAAGAGAACACAATGAGGGTGTCGCAGTGGGTCCTGCTCTCTCTGGTTCCACCTTCATTCATGCACACCAACCACGGGGCCACAGCGTGGTGGAGCCTGGGGGACGGCTGACGACCAAGGGCTCCGGGCCCCGCGTGAGCAGGCCACGGCACAGCCTGACGCGTGGAGGTCTTGGCAGCTCTCCCTCTCGTTTTGTGCTGTAGTGATTGGCTCCCATCTAAACCACTGTCTCCCGCCAGCAACTGTGCTGCAGGTAACCTTTTCGGGGCAGAAAGGGGCAGTGCAGCACCGTGGTTACCAATGCAAGCTTTAAAGTCAGACAGACGTGAGTTCACACTCCCAGCTGCACCACCAGGGCCTCGACACGCTCCTCCGTCAGCTGCAAGCACAGTTTCTGTGGCGATCACCTAAATAACCACACTGACTCCCTTGCTGTGTTTGTTCCCCTTCCTCGGTCTTGTATTCTGAAATAGACATTGATGGCTGGAGCTCCAGCAACCACCTTAGACCATGAGGTCAACTTAAGAATGGAAGGCTTGTGCAAAGCTGGGAAAACTTAAAAAAAAAAAACCACAACAGCGACGAAGTCTGGGACATTAACAAATGTGTGCAACTGCCACACCAGAGCTGAAGGGACCACCTCTAAATTTCTACTATGAGAAAAAAATAAATAGAAACAACAAATAAGTAAGTAAATAAATACATTTCCACTAGGAGAGAGAAAGACAAACATCTTGTCTGAGCTGCTGTTATTCACATCTCTATTTTCTGCAGGGGGGCTAAGACCTAAAGAACTTAATAAAACTCTTCTAAGTTTATTTATTTTGAGAGAGAGAGAGAGAGAGCGAGCGAGCGCACGCGTGTGCACGTGGGTGGGGGAGGGCAGAGAAAGAGGGAGAGAGAGAATCCCAAGCAGGCTCTGTGCTGTGAGCACAGAGCCCAATGTGGAGCTCGATCTCCCAAAACCATGAGATCACGACTTCAGTCGAGACCACGAGTTGGACGCTTAACCGAATGTGCTACCCAGGTAACCCCATAATGTTAATAATCAATTTTAATAATCAAGGTGTCTTTACTGCTATAGCTTTTCTCCCTTTGAGAGGTACTGAAAAGTGACAAACACCAGTTGGGCCCTCTGCCGGCAAATCGCGCACAGCGCCGTGCCGCGGAAATGGGAAGACGGCATGAGGCCCGGACTCACACGGGAGCGTGAAACCCCGGAGGGCTCCTCCCGCAGCCCCGAGACCCCGCCTCTCACCTGCACGAAGAAGTAGATGAGGCCCAGCGGCGGGATGATGATGGCAGCGATGGGCGTGGCCAGCAGGATGATGGCGCAGGCGCCGATGACGTTGAACAGGGAGCCCATGAACATCTTGATGACCTGAGGGATCATCGAGTCCACCGTGTCCAGCTCCTTGGAGAAGCGGTTCACCAGGTTCCCGCTGGGGGTCCGCTCGAAGAAGCTCATGGGGGACCGGAGCACGTTCTGGAGCAGGTTCAGGTGCAGGCGGCGGGAAGCAAAGATCCCCCCGATGGACAGCGCCATGGAGTAGCCGAACACGGAGATACCTGCAACGTTCTGGCGGTAAACACCACAGTGGGGCCCGGGCCCGGGGTGGGGGTGAGGACAGGCCATGCAGACGCAACAGGCCTGCACGCTCAGCCTCGAAGAATAACGGCAACGGTGATGACGAGAGTCGTGGCTGCTATTTACTGAGGACTCGGTGTCTATTCAACACCGTACAAGAGTTTTACACGTTAATTTTTTAAAAAAATTTTAAATGTTTGTTTTTCAGAGAGAAAGAGAGAGAGAGGGAGAGCGAGCATGAGCAGAGACAGAGAGAGACACAGAATCCGAGGCAGGCTCCAGGCTCTGAGCTGTCAGCACAGAACCCGACGTGGGTCTCAAACGCGAACCATGAGATCGTGACCCGAGCCGAAGTCAGATGTTCAACCGACGGAGTCACGCAGGTGCCCCACATGCACCTAATTCTTTTTTTTCTTTTATTAAAAAAATTTTTTTTTTAAAGTTTATTTATTTTTGAGACAGAGAGAGACAGAGCATGAACAGGGGAGGAGCAGAGAGAGAGGGAGACACAGAATCTGAAACAGGCTCCAGGCTCTGAGCTGTTAGCACAGAGCCCAACGCGGGGCTTGAACTCACGGACCGTGAGATCATGACCTGAGCCGAAGTGGGACGCCTAACCGACCAAGCCACCCAGGCGCCCCCACATGCACCTAATTCTTAAGACTGACTCTGTATAAATCCTATTAGCACCCATTTTACAGAGAAGGGAGCTCAAGGTCAGACAGGTGAACTCCTCTGCCCTCGATACAGTCAGCCAATCAGCAGCAGAGCTGGGGTTCTGATCCAGGCAGCCTGCTTGCTCCAGGGTCATGCTCTTAATCTGTATGCCACATTCCTCTAGACCAGTGGCATGCAACAGAACTTTCTGGAATGATGGAAATGTTCTGGACCTATGCAGTCCAGTGTGGTCGCCTCCAGGCACACGTGGCTACTGAGCACTTGACATGTGGCCAGTGCCACTGACAGCTGATACTGTTACTTAGGTTTGACGAACCGCAATTCAAAGAGCCACACTGTGGCCAGCGGCCACCAGAGTGGACAGCTCAGCTCTGGAACAGACACTGCTGCTGTGTGAGGCAGGGAAACATCACACCCACCCTGTGTCCCACCTTCCCTCAAGGACAGTTTGGAGGCTAGTCCCATGCCCAATGACGGGGCATTAGGGATGAAGAAATCTGGGAAATCCATATCTACTCTTCTGTTGTTTTTTTTTTTTTCCAAAGCCATCTCCCAGAGACCAGGAGACATCTGTGGCTCCTCTGAACAAGCCACAGGGAGACAGCCGTTCTTTGCAAAGAGATTTCATAGGGATGGAGAGGCTTACTCTCGGGAGCAGGGGCTGAAACAACTGGCTGCACCCAGCGCTGCCCAGCTGTGTCTTTGCCACCTACCAGCTGTGGGACCTTCCCGCAAGTCACTTAACCTCTAGGTTAAGGGGTCCTCCTCTATAAGATGGCAACAATGATACATAACCTTGTAGCACTGCTGAATGTGAAGGGCAGTGTGCCGCTGTACAGAAAGTACTCAAATGTATCAAACCTATACTTACGTATCACAGACACTGAACACACGTAGGTAGGGAGAGATGCCCACTGCTTTTAGGAGTCTAAACACACGGCTCGTTAACATAGTGTAGCACAGTGATCAAGAGCAGGGGCTCCTGGGCTAGACCACCTCACTCAAAGCCAGCCCTGCCCATGTATTTGCTGTGCAACTTCCGACAACTTACTTAACCTCACTGGGGCTTAGAGTCTCTATTTCTTTTCTTTTCTCTTTTTTTAAAATTACTTTATTTTTATTTACAAAATTTTTAATGTTTATTTTTGAGAGAAATAGAAAGACAGATGGAGTGCCTGGGTGGATCAGTTGGTCAGGCATCCAACTTCGGTTCAGGTCACGATCTTGTGGTTCATGAGTTCGAGCCCTGCGTCAGGACCCGTGCTGACAGCTGGGAGCCTAGAGCCTGCTTCCAATTCTGTGTGTCATTCCCTCTCTGCCCCTCCCCTGTTTGCACTGTGTGTGTGTGTGTGTGTGTGTGTGTGTGTGTGTGTGTATCTCACAAATAAATAAACATTAAAACAAATTTAAAATGGAAAAAAAAAAAAAAAAAAAAAAGAGTGCAAGCAGGGGAGGGGCAGACAGAGAGAGAGGGAGAAACAGAATCTAAAGCAGACTCCAGGCTCCGAGCTGTCAGCATGGAACCTGATGTGGGGCTTGAACTCAAATCACAAGATCATGACCTGAGCCTCAGCCATGATGCTTAACTGACAGAGCCACCCTACTCATCACCCTACTCATTTTTATTTTAGAGAGACATAGTGTGTGCAGGGAACATGGGCAGAGGGAGAGAGAGAAAATCCCAAGCTGGCCCCATGCCCAGTGCCGAGCTCAATGTGGGGTGGGATCCCGCAAGCCCGGGATCATGACCTGAGCAAAAATCAAGAGTCAGAAGGGCAAGGGACTGAGCCACCCAAGTGCTGCTAGAGTCTCTATTTTTTCTAAAATGCGGAAAATACTAGCTGTGACCTCATGACACCTGCTGCAAAAGCAACATAAGTTAAAACACCTAAAAATGTTTAGAACATGACCAGCACCAAGTAAGTGCTCGGTAAACAACAGCTCTTATTATTAACGTTGTTGTGTTTGGGGACCTTCGTGGAACCACAAGAAGGGTATACAGGGTTTCTCAATTTCGTCACTACTGACATTTGAGGCTACGTCATTCTCTGTTGTGGGGGCCGGGCTATGCACTGCAGGACATCTAGCGACCCCCCTGACCTCTACAAGGCAGTTGCCCCCCGCACCGTGACAGCTCTAAGTACCTCCAGACATTGCTAAATGTCCCCCTAGGGGACAACATTGAGCACCACTAGCATAACCGAGTTCCCACTCTCAGGGAGCAGGTTAAAGTCCACAAGTGAGAGTTTACAGAAGCCCCATCACCCTGACACAGGAACAAGGGGCAAGGGCCCTTGCTTGCCAAGGCTCGAGGGGGCTGCTGTTCCTCAGCTTTCCTCATCTGTAAAATGGACACATTGGAGTGCTCTTCATCTCCTAGGGCCCCATGAAACAGAGCATTCAAGAAACATTCCCTCTACAAGGTATCTGAGTGTCTACTAAGTGATAGGTACCGTTCATGTGAGTTTGGCTTAGTTTGGGGGTCTGCAAAACCCTGACAAATGGGGGACCCAACTGCATAATAAGACATGGAGACATTTCAAGTGGCCAAAATTGGGTGGGCAGAGGAGGATGGGAAGGAGACGGCCCCCACCTTGCGAAATGCCCAGGGCGCCGTAGACGCTCAGCCGGACTTTGGTGTGCTCCTGGGTCCCGTTGACGATGGGGTCATCAGTCCAGAGGCTGAGCCAATAGTTAGAAGCCAGGGCAGCAACGTGGTTGCACAAGAAAAGGAAGATGCTCAGAAAGGCGATGAACAGTCCGATGGCCTTCATGTAGTCCCAGTACACGGACAGCTTGACCTGCAGACCCGGGGACAGAAGGCATTCGGAGGGTGTTCCCACCACACGCATCCAAGGTCAGGCACTCCAACAGCACCTGTGTGATCCAGTCCCACCCCCCCCACCCCCGGTGCTCACGCCCACGGCACAGTCCCCCTTAGTTGATGGATAAAGTCAGCAGGAGAGAAAGTCAAGGTCTCTGCCCTCATGGAGCTGCCGGTCAAGTGGCAAGACAGACATCCAGCGCCCAGGTGAATGTGTAATTATAGAGAAGGGCTGGAGCAGTGCAGGATTCCCTCAGAGGGTAAAAATGGGCATCACGACCTGACCGAACGGGGAGGTAATCTGACAATTTCCCTGAGGAAATGATGACCAAGAACGGAAAAAAGGCACGTAGGGCAGAGGAAGCAGCATGTGCAAAGGCCCTGAGATAGCAAGGAACACAACACGTTTAGGGAACCGAAGGGAGGCGTGGGTGGCTGGAACACGGTCGAGCTATAGAACGAGCGGCGGTCACACCACACAGGGCCTGGAAGATCCTGTTTAGCATTCGGAGCTTTAGTCCAGGCCCATCAGGAAGGTGTGACATGTGGCCTAGCAACTGAGACCAAGTGCTACCTCCCCCCTCGTTTCCTCTCAACAGCAAACACCGACTCCACATTGGTTCCACTGGCTCCTGGATGGTCGGTGCCGGCTTAGTCTGTGCCTCGGCTCCAAAGGGCAACCAAGGAGGACTTCTCCCACTCCTCCCTTCCCTGTGGAGCCCAGAAGGAGGGCTAAATAATTCTGTGTAGTTGTTCAAAGGGGGGCCTGAACACCAGAGACAGGGGCAGCCTGCTTTGGGCCAGCCCTAGGCCCAATCTGCCTGGCTCGGTTTCCACAAACGCCAGGTATCCGTCCTTGTGTGGGTGTGCTCATGGTCGCTTCAAGCTCTCATGTGCTGAATTTGGGGTCATAAAAACCACTGATGTGAATAAGAGTCGGGCTGAAAGGTTAACAGGTCAAAGCCCGGAGGTCTCACGTGTAACTGACCGCTTCTTTTTGACTTTTATTTTGTCTTGTTTTTCCAACTGAAATGGGGGGTGGGGGGTGGAGGGGTGGGGGGCTGTTCCAGAATTACCACGTTTTTGTCACCATTTGGCTTTGTCACACAGCCAAGCAGCCCGCTGCTGATCCCGGAATTACACTGCGGGACTTGGGGACCCCCCAGCAGCAGCAGAGCACGGTGGGTGTGGGAGTCCAATATTCCGAGCAAGCTTGCTGAGCCCAGCTCCACTCCCAGTCGAGCTCTGGCAAGTCACAAGCCCCCTGCTCTGTTTTCCTGGCGTATAAAAGGCAGGTAATACCGGGCGGTGTGGGATTAAATAAGCACTCAGTGGGCCTGGCATTCCTTCTCCGGTCTTTGATTTGGGGTCACTCCCCTGGCTCCCCAGAGGACCAGCGAGAACAGGAGGGAGGATACACTACAGCCACCTCCACCCCTGACCAAGGCTGCGATGAGAAGAGAAGAGAAGAAGCCTGAAACGGAGGATTCCAAGAGCTTCTGGATGCATCCAGGTAGATCTCAGAGAACGGTGTGCTGACCTCGCTTGTTCCTGAACCACCCCACATGGGGTGTGAACTTATTTTAAAAATTCCATTCCCCCTTTTTTTTAAAAAAAAAAACATACCACATGTATTTTTAAAAATAAACTCTGGATCATTACCATAAATGGAAGATTATTGACACACGCCCAAAACAGGGGAGCATAAAACACATACAAGAAAACAAGGGCCCGAAACCAGTTTTCCCTGGGACAACAAGACGTCAGCGCCTGTCAGTGCTACAGACTTGAATGTCTGTGTCCCTCCAAATTTGGATGTTGAGATCCTAACCCCGAGGGAGATGGTATTAAGAGGTGGGGCTCTGGGGAAGTGGTCGGATCCTCAGGACGGAACCCTCACGATGGGGTTAGTGCCTTTAGAGGACTGGCTCCACAGAGCACACGGCTGTCTGCGAACCAAGAAGCAAGCCCTCTCTAGAAACGCCTGCTGGTACCTTGGTCTTTGGCTCGCCAGCCTCCCAAAGTGCTAGCAATAAAGGCAGGTTGCTTCTAAGCCACCCAGCCTATGTTTTTTTTTTTTTTTTTTTTAACATTTATTTTTATTTTTGAGACAGAGAGAGACAGAGCATGAACGGGGGAGGGTCAGAGAGAGAGGGAAACACAGAATCTGAAACAGGCTCCAGGCTCTGAGCTGTCAGCACACAGTCCGACGCGGGGCTTGAACCCACGGACCGCGAGGTCATGACCTGAGCTGAAGTCGGAGGCTTAACCGACTGAGCCACCCAGGCGCCCCCAGCCTATGGTTTTCTGTGACAGCAGCTCACCAGACTAAGACAGGCATAAAAGATAAACGAGCATCTAAGTCAGACTTTCTAGGTAATCATCAGGGTTAAAACAGAAATCAAAGACTCACATTACGCAACGCGACAGAGATGTTATCTCAGAGGCAACCTTACCTTGTACACAACTTCCCACACGTGGGAAGGCAGGATTTAGAGCACCCGGGTCACCTACAGAAAGCCCCCAGCTGCTCAAAGGAGGTGGTGGTCAGTAGAGCAGAGGCTACAAACGTCAACCCTGGAGTCTGGCTGCCAGGGTTCAAATCCTAGCTCTGCCATCCCCCGGCTGCGACCTTGGGCAAGTCATTTAGGCTCTCGGGTCCCTGTTCCCAGCACTGGGAAATGGCACTTTTATAGGCTTGTTGAGGGGCAAGACACCAGCGAACATAAACAAGGCGTTCTGCACAGGGCCCCGCACGCAGGGACGCCAGCCACGGTCCTCACCTGCCCCGTTTGAGCCTTGTCTGCCTCCACCAGCTTCCACGCCTCCTCGTCCTGGGCTCCAGGTTTCTGCGGCTCGGCGGTGCTCGTGTGGTGGCGGCTAACGTCCCCGCTGTAGGAGGAAGAGTTGCTCAGCTGTCTGGGGAAAGCAGGGCACACGGGTGTCAACCAAACGGGAGCCTCGGGGACAGAGGCAAGCCCGGCAGAGCATCAAGCTAGTTCAATCCTCTGATTTCACAGCCGTGACCCAGGGAGGGAACCCGCGACACAGGACCCCACGGAGAAGATGTTCCTTCACGCAGGCAGTGCTCAAGAAGCATCTCTGGCCTGCCGGTGGTCGTCATCAGCTTTAAACACCATGATACACTATCACCAATCGTGTGGCCCAAAGCCGTCTTTAGAGCCTTCACTGAGGTAGCCCCACCCCCTGGGGACTTGTCACCCTGGAGAATGATGTAGGCGTGCGTGGGCATATGCACAAGAATGCCCTCTTGAGCCATGGCTCAGTCCCACACGGGCAAAGGGATGGGATGTGACTTCCATCCTGGTTGGGGACTCTCCCCACTGCCTTCTTGGTTTGCAGGCATTCATGAAGCCTGCAAGCTCCTCAGGCCAGCTGGGAGCGGAAGGGGCTCCAGTTAGAAACTGAGGACAGTGATCCAGCCCCTGAGGAACTGATTCCTGCCAACACTCATGTGAGCTTCATAGTGATCCTTCCCCAGCCGAACCTTCAGATGAGACCCCAGCCTGCCAGGAACCTCGGATGTGGCTCGTGTG
This sequence comes from Panthera onca, assembly GCF_046562875.1. Classification (NCBI taxonomy): domain Eukaryota; kingdom Metazoa; phylum Chordata; class Mammalia; order Carnivora; family Felidae; genus Panthera; species Panthera onca. The sequence goes on from NC_138354.1 coordinate 28,957,830, forward strand.
AGACCCTGAATGGACAAAGCGGCTCAGCCGTGCCCAGATCTTCCAAAGCCACAGAAACTAGGAGATGACAAGCCACTAAGTTTGAGGTCATCTGTTACACAGCAACTGATATGCCCAGTGTCCCCGACACTTCTGCTCAGTCCGCTCATGGTTCTCCCTGGCAAGCCCCCCACCGTCACCGCCCGTAGGTCCCAGGACCACCTCCAGGTGCTGCCTTATGTCGGTTTTCTCAGCAGATTCTCCAATCGCAGCAACCATGACTGACCGATCACGTGCCTGAATCCCGGCAGTGCCCCCACAGCCCCGGGGTGAGGCTCCGTTCTACGTGACTTACACACATGTAGCTAGCTCACTGCCTTGACGGGTGCACCAACAGAGCAGGAATATTTCCACCTGTCCCGTACAACAAAAATCAGGAGTCTAGGGGGCTGCTGTGTGCAGTGTTCTGATGGGAGGAGCTACTCACGCCAATTTCCTTCCCAGCCCCGTGTCTGTGGAATCCACCCCCACCCGGAGCAAGATAAGTGCAGGATAACAGCAAGATAACTGCTCACCCAGTTAGAAGTGAGTGCTGTTTACTGGGTGCTGATGAAGCAAGGTGCTGTGCTGAGTACTTCTCAGGCACTACACAGTGTCCGTCTCACTACAGCCAGCCCCCTGCAGTAGGTACACCACAGACCCTATCTGACACATAAGAAACTGAGGCACAGAGAGGTTAAGCAAGCAGGCTCACGGAATGCTGCTCCTCCAAATCCCAAACCATCTAGCTGAAAACAACCTCCTTTAAAGCAGCAAAGCCTAGACCTTTGGAGCACTGGCTCAGAGACCAGGATTGGGTTCGAATCCAAGTTCAGTTTCGGGGCACCTGGGTGGCTCAGTCAGGTAAGCATCTGACTTTGGCTCAGGTCATGATGTCACAGTTCGTGGGTTTGAGCCCCACGTCGGGCTCTGTGCTGGCAGCTCAGAGCCTGGAGCCTGCTTCGGATTCTGTGTCCCTCCCTCTCTCTCTCTCTCTCTCTCTCTGCCCCTCCCCCACTTGTGCTCTGTCTCTGTCTCTCAAAAATAAATAAATGTTAAAAAAAAAAAAAAAGCTCAGTTTCTCTCCAGCTGCATGACTTAGGGAGAGTGCTCAGTTTGCTCATCTATAAAATGGGAAGGTAAGATTTCAACAGACCATACAGGGCTGGTGCCATGCCTGGCTCCCAATGGTGGATTGAACATCGTGATCACTACCAGTGTGACCATTTTGATTCAAATACTGGCTCTTACAGCCTGACTGGTCCAGGCCCCTCTGAACGACTTGAGCCAAGATCGATATCATGTGGGGAACGTGAGTGTCCCAAGTGCAGACGACATCTGGTGAACAGTGCCAGGTGAGGTCTCCTAATGATTTGGGAAAGGAGGCAGAAAGCCCACATCTTCTAAGACCTCGGGGAGCTGAAGGCCTGTCTCGGTAAGTCAGACAGGCTGCCGGCACTCCCATCCCTCTTGGCTCCCGACCCAGGCAGGTGGCAGAGACAGGGCGCCTGGAGAATCCAGAGGAACGGGTCCGCCCGTACCCCCTACCTCTGCAGCTGCTTCCCCGAGACGTCTGTCACCAGCATGCCATTCTCCATCTGCTTCGTCTCCTTCCCGGGACTACTGATGCCTGTTAACCCGGGCAGAAGACAGGAGAGAGGGAAATTGTGATGTCAGGAGCTGGGCACCAAGACCCAGGACATTGAGGAAAACCCACCACTTGAACGCAGATAACCTGACCCCCAGGAAGCTCAGAAAGCAGGAGCTGCTTTGCTGAGGCCACAGACAGTCTCCCGGCGCAGGTGCGGGAGATACTTGTTGCTGGCTGGCTCCCTTGGGCCACAGGTGATGGCCTGCGACCACCTAGAGGGCTCCGCAGGGGAGGGTGCCCTGTGCGGCAGCAACAGGTGTGATTCAGTGCAGCTAACAGCGTCTCAGCTGCATGAAGCTTAGTCCAAGGGGCCAGGAAGCAAGGAGCCTCGTGGGGAACGGGGCACAGCTCACGGGTCCCTAAGCATCCCGTGCAAGGCACGTACTCAAATAACAACCAGTTTTGACAAGACCATCAGCCAACAGGAGGAGTCCGGGAAGGCGCTCCAGCCGCACCTCCCAGGGCCAGTTTTCGGTTGCCAGATCGTGGGGAGGTCCAGACATCTAGGGTAGAGGGTGCCTGGAGCAGTGCCTTTTCCCCCACGGTGATGAACTTCCCTGACGACTGGTGGGGCCACCGTGAGAAATACCAGCCAGGCATGTGCCCCTGTCCCAGGAGTCACACCCTCAGCATCCACACTCATCACCGTAACCTCGACGGCAGTGGCTCACATTTATTAAACAAGTGGTGGCCGCTGTGCTGACATACAATATCTGCCTTCATTCTCCCGACCCCTCGGTCGTATGTTATTATCACCCCCACTCTGCACTCAACTCTGCACGCCGCTCCCAGGACAAGGAGAGAGCGTACAAGAGAGACGCACGGTGTAGGACTCCGAAGGGCTGGCCCGGAAGAGGAGGGGAGGGCATGCGGGGGAGATGTTACTAAAGGGACAAATACGCAGCCAGCAAGGGCAGGGTGACCCTGGGAACATGCTGATGGAACGTTAAGTGGTGCAGAATGCAAAAAGGCAGGCTCTTTCAGATGAGACACTGCAGAGCGGGGCAGGCAACCATTCCTGCGTTGGGGGCAGGGAGCTCTGAGCTGGTGATTCTCCATCTTGGCTGTGAAGGACGCACCCCCCCGCCCCCCGCCCGGGGATGCCCCCCGCCCAGGTTCGGTCCCTGCAATGACGGCATGCAGGGAGGCCAGGCGCCCACCCTGAGTGAGAGCACAGTCAGGAATGAAGTGTTCTCTTACTTCCCAGCTGTGTGGGCTAGGGAAGCAATAAACCTCCTTGAGCCTCAACTTTCACATCTGCAAAGCAGGAGTCACAGCTACCTTCGTAAGTGGGAGGATGGATGAGGCCGTGCACGGGGCTTGGTAAGGGAAAGACACCACGGTGGTACTTAGCAGCACTCATGCCTAGAAACACGTTCTGTAGATAATTACGGGGTGCAGCCAAGATTGACAATCACTGTTTTATACGTTTCTTTTTAATGCAGGATCTTTTTTTTTTTTTTTAATTAAAAAAAGAAACTACATCACAGAGAAGAATGATGACAAGGATTTTCCGTGCAGGCAAGGACAGCCACATATGCGCCCGGCACTGGAGGCCCCGGCCTGGCCTTGACCGTCTTTCTCTGTGCAGGGACAGGGATGCCCGAAAACAAGCCCAGAGACACCTGCGCTGTGGCAAGGGCTTCAGAGAGCCCCACTCTCAGGGCCGCACAGGCTGCCCTGTGCAAGCTTCAGCCTCCTCTTCTGCTCCTCACCCAGTATGAGCCATAAGGTCTGGATGGGAGACCTCACAGTGGCCTCCTGTGACCCCCTTTCTCAACCCAATTAGCCCATAGGTTGATACAGCGGCTGGGGCAGCTGGAAAACTCTCCGCCGAAAGGAGACAGACTGAGAGTCCTAGGGGGGCAACGTGAACATGGGTCGATCCACCACTCCGACTGCCTTCTTTGCAAGGTGTCAGCCCCTCCCTCTTCCTACAGGCAGGCCACGGGGGCTCTGCCCAAGGTCAGAAGCTTAGTCCAAGGAACCCCTTCCCCATGACTTTGAACTAACCCGACGAGGACTAAAGACAGCTTGGGTTGATCTGTCCTAAAGGAACAGGATTCCCGGAGTTCCTACTTCCTGAGTCTTGCTCATTTGGTTTGGCCTTTGATTTCTGAGCTACCCGGTTCTCTTCCTTGTTTCAGCAGCCGGAGTCGGCTTCTGTGGCTTACGGAAGAGCCCTTATGTCTGGACCCTTAAGACATATTGCTGTTTAAGGAAGGCAGGAGCGATGGGTCCACTCCAGTGGCTGGTGATGCCTTTACCTCGCCAGAGGGAGCCAGCACAGCCTTCCCTGCTGTAATTCTGCTAACAGACAGCCCTCCTCTGGGCACCCACAGACACCTGCAGTTACTCCATCAGGCATCTCCTGGCTCTGCCTTGGGTTGCCTAGGTCCTGCCCATGCCCAGCAAGGTAAGTGTGGGATCATAATAACCACACTGTGGCCATTCACTGTCCACCCACTACGTGCCAAGCATTTTGCAGACAAGATCTCCTTCAAGACATGCTCATATCATGGTCATCTGACCTACATGACAGTCAGGCTTAACCAAGGTCACCAAGCTGATGAGTAGATCTGGGGATTCAGACTACATCCCCAAGGGTCCACCAGAAAGCCTGGCACACAGTAGGTGTCCAATAAAGGTGTGCAGACCGTCAAGGGCCTCTCTCCAAGCACACAGCTGCAGGACCAGTGCACCTACAGTCTCTCCACGCAAGTATGGCTACATCTAACCCAGGTGTCACCGGCCCTTCTCCTCCTTAGCCACCACTTTGCCACCTGAGAAATCACAAGATCCAGAAAAGTGTTAAGGACCAAAGCAAAACTCTCTCCCTAAACTATCCAATTTAAGTGCCTGGAGTGGGGGCAACCTGGGTGGCTCAGTCAGTTGAAAGCCTGACTCCTGATTTTAGCTCAGGTAATGATCCCAGGGTCAGGGGAGCCCCACGTTGGGCTCGGCACTGACCGTGGGGCCTGCTTAAGATTCTCTCTCTCCACTTGCCTCTCTTTCCATCTCACACTCTAAAAAAAAATAAAAATAAAAATAAAAAAATAAATGTCCAGAGGGGATGGGTGGATGTTATCTCCTAAGGATGAGGAGGGGCAAGGCTATTCAAGGGGCCTGCTGCCCCTGTGCCTCAGTGGCCCCATCCCACATGTTCTGGGTAGATCCCTGACAAGCACACTGCACGGGGCCAGCCCTTTCCCTAAAAGTTATAACCATGTCAAACATAAAAAGATCTAGAAAAATGCAAGCCAACCCTCTGTCTGCACTGGTCACAGTATAACAGCTGGGTGGGGTGGGTGTGGCAGCTGGGGGACCGCACACAGGCCTCCACTCTATCACACGTTTCAGGTAAGAAAACTGACTTGTGGAGAGGGAGTCATTTCCCCCAAATTCACACAGGTGGCAGGACTGCCGTTTGACTCTGGGCCATCGGGCACCAGGGCCTGGGCTTCCTGCGCAGGCCCTCAAAATCCAAGGGGCCATTAAAAATTATTTTCTTACTTGCTTACTTAGCCCACAGCCCTCAGTTCCTCGAGGTTGGACGCTGCTCATGACAGGGGTCTGGGCCACAAGGAACCTTACTCTGAACCAGCTACAGATGGAGCCAAGAAAAGGGGAAGAGAAGGTGACTTGGCTCAGATTTCATCTTGCCCCCCCGCCCCAGCCCCCCAGGCTCACCTCCATCACTGCGGTTAGCACCACCACGTCGTTGATTATTTGGTGTTTGTTTCCACCATCCAACTGTGAGCTCTTGAAAACAGAGAGGAGGTCTTTTCCACTACTCTATTCCCATCATCAGGCACATTGGATGGCCATGTAGGGTGTAACAGACCTTGCACTGCACAATCCAAGAGGCACCATTCCACACAGTGGCTCAAGTACTGGGTGTCCCCATGGCACACACCAAGCACTCTGTATACACCTGACACGCAGATGGACAGATTAACACATCAGTGGCCAAGTGAAGCAGAGATGACCTTCCAGGGCCAGAATGGGCACCCCATTGGCCACCATGATGCCATCTCATATCCCACACCCACAAAGCTGGTTGCTTTCTTCTAATTTTTTTTTTAATGTTTATTTTTGAGAGACAGAGCATGAGCAGGGGAGGGGCAGAGAGAGGGGGAGACAAAGAATCTGAAGCAGGCTCCAGGCTCTGAGCTGTCAGCACAGAGCCCGATGTGGGGCTTGAACCCATGAACCACGAGATCATGACGTGAGCTAAATTCGGACGCTCAACCAACTAAGCCACCCAGGCGCCCCATAAAGCTGATTTCTAAACCAACCCTGGAGACATGGGTAAAATCAACGCATATTTTCTTCTAATCTGGGATCTTTAGACAGCTGTGTTAATGTTCAAAGCTTACGTAGGATGTGCCTTCAATAATCAAGGCATAATGGATCCATTTGCTTATTTAACACATTATACTGAGCATCTACTATGTGCCAGGCACTGTTCCCAGTCCTGGGGATATACAAGTGACCAAAAAGCCCTCATGGAGCTTAAATTCCAAGGGAAAGGGAAAGGGAAAGGGAAAGGGAAAGGGAAAGGGAAAGGGAAAGGGAAAGGGAAAGGGGAAAGGGAAAAGGAAGGGGAAAGGGAAAGGGAGAGAGACAGAGAGAGAGATAATACATGAAGTAACAGATCCAGACTTGGCTGTCAGGCAGTGGTTAGTACCACAAAGAAAACTAAAGCAGAGAAAGTGGAAAATCAAAGGGGGGAGTGGGGGGTGCTATAAAATAGTAAGGATTTTTTTTTCAGCAAAGGCACCAAACTTCTACTCCAATACATGTTCTTCCAGTGCTTGCAGTTACCAGGTAAGGGGCTCTCCCTTACCCTTGGGGTGTAAGGGTCCCTGCCCTTGGACCTCCTAAGTGCCCTTGCCTGGGCTCCGTGTCCAGCCAGCCACTGGCCCTCAAAACCAGCACCTCGGAGCTCTGTTGTTTATTCTCAAGAAGGTTCTGGAACTCTGCTTGGGCACGGGCCAGCAGGCAAACCTCCCTCAAGGGAAGAATCCCAAGTCGCTGCATTACAGTCAACGCTTCGTTTTTGACCAAAAACGGAATTGACCGGCTGCATCGCCTGGCCCAATCCACCAGCCTAGGCCCAGAAAGTTCTTTGTACTCAGGAGGAAGAAATATGGCTACTGAGAACAGCCTAAAGGTATGTGCCATCTGGACGCTGGACTCTCCAGCAGCTGTTCGGTGTTTATGAGAGACTTTTGCAATATGGGGCGGTGCTTATGACCCACTGTTACCACTGTTAAGGAAAGAAAGAAAGGAAAACTGATGGCTGAATGCACAGAGGGCACTCCTCTGCTCGGGAGTAAGGCTGAGGCAAGACAGACACAGACAGACCCTCTGGCAGGTGGGTGAGTGGATGGACATTCTTTTTCCTGGTTTTGTGGGTTTTTCTGCAGCTTCCAGCTGTCTAAAATGAGCACATATTGATTCCCTAATCAGTAAAAAAAAAAAAAAAAGAAAACTGCCAGCAAAAATCTGAGAAACAGAAAAAATTAGACATGAGGTTGAGAGATGAATTAAGTAAGGTTCTGAAAAGTGGGAGAAAGGTGTTTCTCCCAAGATGACAGGAAAGAACCTGGGGAGCGTGGAGTCAGAGCATATGCTCTATTTTCGGGGGGGGGGGGGGGGGGAGGAGTGCTGCGCATTGTAGGATGCTTAGCAGCGTCTCTGGTCTCCACCCTCTGTGTTAGCACCGCCCTCCTCCATCCCAGCTGTCACAACCAAAAAAGTCTCCAGACACTGCCAAGTATCCTGGGAGGCACAGATGTTCCCCCGCTAAAAACCACTGCTCTAAATTTTAGAGCAGTCTTCCTAATAAAGACACCAGAGTACATAGGAAGGTTCTTTACCTTCCGGATACAAAGGTTAATGAGTCAGTTTGTAACTCTCTTTGCCACCGAAAGGAAAGGAAAGGAAAGGAAAGGAAAGGAAAGGAAAGGAAAAAGAAAAGAAAAGAAAAAAGAAAAGAAAAGAAAAGAAAAGAAAAGAAAAGAAAAGAAAAGAAAAGAAAAGAAAAAGGAAGAAAAAAGTTTCCTACAAATCAGTGTAATAAATCCCTGCCAGGACTGGTCAGTATCTTCTCTTCCTAAGCCTACTTCCTGTTACCTCTACTATTCCCTACCCCCCTGGGAAAGAATCCCCCCAAACCAACAACTCTCCCCCTTCAGCCTGGGTGTTCTAAAAAAGATCTGATTAATCCAACAAGGGAAAAAGTTTCCCTTTAGGGGAAGCCAAAAATGTGGCTCAAACAAATTCAGGGTCATTGGCTCTTGGAAACCTGCCACAGCTGAGCAATATCGGACCCCGATGCCAAGCTGCAGTGCCGGGGGCCCCTCCGAGAGAGGGAGAAAGTGAAGACGCCACCCAGCGTGAGTTCAGACCCACAGCGCTGAGGACTTCTGGGGGTGGCTGTACGGCTAAATTGGGAAAATGACCCCGCAGTGGTGCAAGGGTGGCATTTTCATTGCCAAATTAAGTGCTGACGTGGCCAGAGGAAAAAAGAAAGAAAAAAAAAAGTAATTGGCAGTATTCTGTGTTCTGCACCAAATGCTTTGGATCTGGTGGTGGTGGTGGAGGCAGGGGAGTGAAAAAACCCATCTGTGGTCAGCAGAGTTTAAGGATGCTCCCTGTGCACCTGGATACAAAGGAGGGAGACCTCGTTCGGGGGGGAAAAGATTCAGTAAAAGGCACACGTGTCACCTGAGAGAGCATACAGGGTTGTTTTCACCTGAAGGAAGCTGGACTGTGACGTACAGGGGCCGTGGGGATGCCTCATCCAGCACGTGGCAGGGGCATGACAATCAGAGGAAGGCAACCCTGAAGCAGGAGGGAAGCAGGCTAGACTTAAGACAGAACTTTCCGACCCCAAGAGCAGAGACACGTAGAAACTCATTCCCACCAGGAATGATAAACTGGAGGCATTTCTTGCCTCACGCTCGCAAAAGGAAACACTTTTAATACCAAGAGGGTTCAGAGCAGCACAATTTAAAACAGCCAAAGCATGGAAACAACTTGACCTGTCATCAAGGGATGACTGAATAAACAAAATGGGGTGTATTACCCAGCCACAGAAAGGTTATCAAGTATAGACATGTGCTATCACACGGGTGAGCCACAGAAACATCACACGAAGCAAAAGAAACCAGCTCACTAAGGACCACACGGTCTAGAATTCCATTTACATGAGAAGCCCAGAACAGACAAATCTAGAGGCAGAAAGATGAGCAGGTGCCAGGGACCTAGGGGGCTGGGAGAAAATGGGGAGTGATTGCTAACGGCTACAAGGTTTTCTGGAGGGGTGACCGGAATGTTCTAAAGTTGGTTTTGGTGATGGCTGCCCAACTCTCAACGTGCTAAACATCACTACACTGTATGCTTTAAATGGGAGGATCGTATGCTATGCCAACTGTATCTCAATAAAACGTGACAAACCACTGGGGCTCCTGAAGCACACTAATGCAGAGGCAATGGATGAGCCCTGACCCCAGGCAGACACATAAAGCACCAAGGGAAGGAGCAGGCGACTGAAACTTAGGCCAGACTTGAGGTCCCACCCCTGCCAGCAGCCACTGTGTCCTTGGCCAAGTTGCTGCCGCTCTCTGACATTCACTGGATGCCCCCTGCATTGAGACCAAACCCCAAACTCCTCACCCTGAAAGGCCATCTCCCACCACTGTCCCTTCACCCACCGTGGTCTGGCCACCCTGGCCTCCTTTCCGTTCCCTGCGTCAGCACACTGTTCCCTGGATTTTCTCCTTGCTGGCAACCTTCCATGCCAAGGTCACCTCCTCAGAAAGGGCGTCTCTGACCACCTTGCATGGCCAGGTGTCATCCACATCACTCCCCAGCTCATCATCCTGTGTGTTTTTTTTTTTCTTCATAGCACTTAACGCTCTAGGAAACCATTTATTTCTTGATTTGTGTTTTGCCCTTTTCTCCCAACAGATTCCAAGGTTCATGAGGATAGGGATCTATCCTCATTCACTTCTGTCATTCACTTCTGTCTCCCCAAAACCTAGAATAGTGTTGTTCTAGGAATTCCTGAATTCCTAGCCCCCAGTAGCTCCGAAAGTGACTGTATTTGGAGACAGGTTATCTGCATGTGTAATGAGTTGAGGTGAGGTCATTAGGGTGGGCCCTAACCCCATATAACTGGTGTCATTATAAAAAGGGGAAATTGAGAGACAGAAACACGCCAGGTTTCTGTGTGAAAGATGGAGGCAGGTGTGGGGGTGACACATCTATAAGCCAATGGCCGCCAGCAGCTCTCCAGAAGCCAGGGGAGGGGTGGAACAGCCCTCCCTCAGAGCCTTGGAAAGAATCAGTCCGGTGAACACCTCGGTCTTTGGCTTCCATTCTCCCAAACTGTGAGAGATTAAATTTCTGTTGCTTAAGCCGCTCAGCCTGTGGCACTTTGTCAAGGAAGCCCTAGGGACTTAATACAAGCACTCAACACATAGTAGACGCTTAATAAAAATCTGACTACCTCGATGAAGAGTAGACAGCTCTTTCTTAGGGACCGGCCCCATTCACAGCTACAGGAACCCAGCTGTCCCTGACACAGAAGGGACAAGTTTCCCTAAACCTCACTTTCCTCACCAGTGAACCGGGAATCACAATTCTACTCCCTTGTGAGTCGATGGAAGCGGTCAACAAGGGAACTCCGGCAGAGAACAGGGGCCCCGGGAAGCCCTCAGCAAGCAGCGGCTGTGTCTTAGATCCGTATCACAGACGTTCCGAGAACAAAAGCACCCGTGCAAATTGCCCAACGAGGCAGTCCCGCGGCCCTGCCCCTGTAGACAGTCTATCTGAGGCCTCCCTGGGGACAAAGCACATAAAGAACGTGCCCCGGAGGCTGGGGGAGTCTGTAATTTGCTCCTGGAGATGGGAGATCAGGGCCGGAAGAGCAATCTCTCGTTTTCATTCTTAGCAATCGCCGCAAGCCAAGGAGCAAAGGTGTCAGATGACCTCTTCCCTCTCTGTGGGGTCAGAGCTCCAAGCAGAGAGGGGAGGAGAGGAGCCTCTGAGATGCCAGTCTGAGTTATGAAACACAGGGCAGCCTGAAGGCGGCAAACCAATCCCCTGAAATTTAAGCCAACAGAGAAGAGAGGACAGATTCTTAGAAGTCTCACCACAGAAGCCTTCAAATAAGGACAGGGTGAGGTTCCAGCTTTTGGAGTCCTGGCCTGAGAGGACACAGTGGGTGCGGCAGGTGGGAAGGGGGCAGGTCTGCACTGACCTGGCAGGTGCCAAGGGCATGGGGTGAAGAGATGCGCACTCTTCCCGGGGCGGGTAATGACAACAGCTGTCATGGCCCGAACACTGTGTGCCAGGCACTACGCCCAAGGCTCTATGGAATTCAGCACATGAAATCTCCACCGAGTGCCAGAAGACTGTTCTGTTATTATCAGTGGGGAAACTGAGGCTGAGAAGGGTTTGGGGGACCCTAGTAAGAGGGGCAGTGGGGGCACCTGGGTGGTTCAGTCGGTTAAGCATCCCACTTCGGCTCGAGTCATGATCTCATGGTTCACGGGTTCGAGCTCCACGTCGGGCTCTGTGCTGACAGCTCGGAGCCTGGAGCCTGCTTCGGATTCTGTGTCTCCCTCTCTCTCTGACCCCACCCTCTCTCTTTCAAAAATAAACATTAAAAAAAAAAAAAAAAAAAAAAAAGAGGGGCAATGGGACTCAAACCGAGGTCTTGCCAACCAGCAGCCTACAACCCCCACGACCCTCACATCTGTTCTAGATTATGCCATACAAAGTCACTGCTTCCCACAGCCTCTTGAGAACCTCACCCCCGTCCCTGTGCCTGTGGAGAGAACACTGAAGCTCGGCCCAGAGCCACATCGCAGGAAAGTAGCAGGACTTGGGCCCAGATCTGCTGCCCCTGCCGCAAAGCGCTGGGACCCCCTCTCAATGCGGCCCCAAAGCGTTGGGACCCTGTAGAGGCTGGCCCGCTGCTGACAGGCCACTGCGGAGGGGGTGTGGGGGAACCTCCGGGAGGCAGCGGGGGTCCAGTGAGGCACCCCGCGCGCCCTACCGTCATCCTGCTCAGACTGCTCCTGCTCGGTGCTGGCGTACGTGCGCAGGAACTCGGCAAAGGCCCCGTCCCGGGCCAGCAGCTCCTGGTAGGAGCCCATCTCGGAGATCTTGCCTCCAGTCATGACGATGATGACATCCACCTGGGGCAGGTAGCTGATACTGTGTGTGACCAGGAGCCGTGTCTGCGGGCAGAGCGGGGACCCGCGAGTCAGCGCCCGGGCATGAGCGCAATTCCCCTAAGCCCAGCGGCCAAGCTCGAGTCTGAGCGCCGGGGACGCCCCCATCTATGGGTGCCTCCCTTCAACACTCACCTGCCAGGAGCTGGGGGGCCGCAGGGAGGGAAACAGATCCCAGCCCCACACTCCAGGGTCGGGGGAGAAAGGACCAATACAAGTACAACACGGCGGGTGCTGGGGGGGTATGAGACCGAGGGTGGAAGGTTGCAATTTTAACAAGGGTGATGGGGAAGCCTATCTGTGAACAGAAATCTGAAGGATGAGAGGGAGGCAGGGAGGGAACCATGCATGTGTCCAAGAACAGAAAAATGACACAGATACAAAGTAATCTGTGTGCCGTGGCGTCATTTTCTTTTCAAGTAATCCCCCACCTCCCAAAAGACACTACAAAACTTGTACATCTGTATATATTTTATCCAGTTAAGTCAAGGTTTGGAAGGACGTTCATCAAACTACACGAGTCGGCAAACTTTTTCTTAAAGGGCCAAATGGTAAATACTTTTGGCTTTATGGATCCTCCGGTTGCTATGGCAACCGGTGGTGAAGTTGCCACAGCGTGAAGGTGGTCGTACATACGATGGAAAAAGATGGTCTGTGACCCAATAAATATATATTATATAAATGAAATATGTATATGTGTTATATATAAATATAAAAATCTATTTAAACTCAATGCAATTTGCACATGTCACACATTTTTTTTTTTCCCCCTCCAGATTTTTTCCAACCGCTTCAGAAATGTAAAGACCAGTCTTAGCCAGTCTTAGCTCAAGGGTGGTACAGAAACAGACAGCAAGTGGCCTGGTGACACCTGTCTCCTGAGACAGGGCCTAGGACGCAGGACAAAGGAGGGCCATTTTTTTTTTTTTTTTTTTGCTTTACGTATACACTCTTACACTCTTTTAGATTTTTGATAACGAAGTTTTTTAAAATGAAAATTATGTTTATCCAGAATTTTTATGGTGTGTACAGGATGATGCTTACAATAGGTTAAGTGGCTTGAGGTCCATTATGTATACACATGACATGATAACCTATTTATAAGGCTTGAAATAAGAAAATCTGCATGAGGTAGGGTTGTCCAAAATTGCTTTTTTTTTTTTCTCTGTTGTGTTTTTCTGAATCTTCTCTATTTTCCCCATGGACATGTGGAAAATACTTCTTTCTTTAGAAGAAAAAAACCGAAAAGCAGTACTCCTTCTCAACCATCCTATAATTCCCCTAAAAATGATGATGATGATGATGATAAACAGGTGAGGACACATTTCCTGCCATGTACGGGCGCTATAGGCACTTTTCCTGCTCCAAACCTCCGTCCCTCAGCCTACAGCCACGTCAGCAGGGAAGGGAAAGCTGCCCCATCAGTCAGAAGGGATAGGATGTCCCTCTGCAAAGCCGCCCATTATTAAATCGGGAAGAGGAGCCTCCTTTGGCCACGTGAAGGCAAGGACTTCAAGTCAGTGTCAAGGACGTCCCCCTATAAGGACAAGAGCAAGAAAGCATGTCCCAGAAAGGCATGCAAGGGAAGCATTAGAAACGTGTTCTGAAGTCCAATTAAAAAAATGGGGGGGGGGGGGGCACCTGGGTGGCTCAGTTAAAAAAATGGGGTGGGGGGCATCTGGGTGGCTCAGTCGGTTAAAGATTTGACTTCGGCTCAGGTCGTGGTCTCACAGTTTGTGAGCTTGAGCCCCGTGTCAGACTCTGTGTGGACAGCTGGAAGCCTGGAACCTGCTTCGGATTCTGTGTCTCCCTCTCTCTCTGCCCCTCCCCCGTTCATGCTCACTTACTCTCTCTCTCAAAAATAAATAAACATTAATAATAATAATAATAATAATAAAATAATCCTGAAAGGTGGGAAGTGAAGGATTCCCAAAGGGGGCACATTTTGACTGATCAAATGCATGAGGACGGCCAGAGCCGAGCCCTGGCCCTTCGGCAGGTACCTTGTTCTTCAGCATCCCCTTGGGGCCAACCACATTTTCAAATATGTGTTTTCCCACATGGGCATCCACCGCCGACAGGGGGTCATCGAAGAGGTAGATGTCAGAGTCACAGTACACGGCCCGGGCCAGGCTCACACGCTGCTTCTGGCCCCCAGAGAGGTTCACGCCCTGGGGAGAGACACGGCAGAAGGGGGGGGTTCCTAGGGAGCCCTGCTCAGGAGGCAGCAGACCCCGGCTGGCGGCCCTGGAGGGCTGAACCGCCTCCCCTCGTCTGAGCAGGAAGCAGAGGCATGAGATTGTATCTGCACGGACTGTGCTCAAGGCCGACCACGGAATCCAGCCTCAACCCTAAAACAGGCAGAAGAGAAAACTGGAGCCCCTGGGAGCTGCTGAGCAGACAGCTGGCACAGCGTGGGCATTTGGCAACCGTGGCACCAAGCAACAGGAAGGCTCCGGATCTTGGAGTCTGACAGAAGGCACCGGCAGATGCCGTAACGAGCCCGCTGCCGCTGCTTTGGTTAATAGCTACCACTTTGGCACGCTTGCTCTGATCTCTCACTCACGGTGAAACCACAGAGAGCCAAGGCAGGCTGCACTCTGGGGGTGCCGAAATTCCCCCCACCCACTCACCAGTAGGAAGGGCACCGATTTCTAATTCACACCAGGGCGCTCCATGGAGCACACCGCAGCAGTCACAGCTCTCCCTCCGACTACAGATTATCGATTACCGACTGTCATTTCCGTCTACGGCTGGGAAGTCCAAGTGGACCCCCGCCGGGTTAACGGGGCCCAGTCTCTGCTGAGAGAGATGCCTGCCCTCCCTACACACCCAGGTGGGGTTCAGGCAGCCAGGTTCTTTTTGATGGCCCCTCTGGCCACAGCTCTTTGGCCCGGGGCAGACGTCAGACCCAGTCATACTCTCTCGCTCTAGACTTTTATTGGCAGCCAGACCGGGACTGGCTGAGGAGTCTCCATGTGGCAGAAACAGACACGTGCGTTAAAACAACTAACTCAGGGCCACCTGGGTGGCTCAAGTCGGTTGACCGTCCAACTTTGGCTCAAGTCATTATCTCACAGTTAGTGAGTTCAAGCCTCGCATCAGGCTCTGTGCTGACAGCTCAGAGCCTGGAGCCTGCTTCGGATTCTGTCACCCTCTCTCTCTCTGCTCCTCCCCCACTCACGCTCTGTCTCTCTCTCTCTCAAAAATAAGCAAACATTAGTGGGAAGGTGTTTGGACAAGTCACTTAGCCCCCTCTATGCCTCTCTTTCTTCAACCATGAAATGCAAATGACAGTCAATCCCCTCTCATGGGCTTGCCATGAGGATGAAATACATAAAAATGTCTATCACGGTACCTGGCACAGAGCAAATGCCCAACAGCTGCTGGCGACCATATTATTTTTACTATTATCGCTGCTTTGAAAGGGACTGTGGACATCTGAATCACTGGCACCCCTCCTCCCTGTAGAGCGCCCTGTCATGTGACTCCGCAGTCACATGACTGCAAAGGCGAAGGGCACTTCCTGCTCTCCCATCTTTCAGTTCAACCAGGTGAAAAGGACAATATGCCTTAACGGACACCATGTGGTTTTTCTGTCTCTCTTGGGCTTCTGCTGTCACCATGAGAAGGGTGTCCCCCTGTAGAGCTATCGCCCCTTCAGCCGAAGCCCCAGCAAAAAGCCATGCGGGGCGGACCCCAGCCAACCCCATGGCCTACAGGCGAGCTCAGCTGGCCCGTGACACGGTGCAGAGCTGCCTGACTGAGCCCAGTGTGGATCAGCCAACCACAGTCAAAAGGGAGAAGAAGTGTTTAACATAAGCCCCTAAGATTTTGTGGCTGACTGATACAGGCGCCATGCTGAGGCTGTACCGACTGACCTTCTCACCAATCTCTGTCCGGTCCCCGCTGGGCAGGATCTCCAGATCTGGGAGGAGGGCACAGGCTTCGATCACTGCCTTGTAATACCGTTCCTGGAGCGGGCGTCCGAAAAGGATATTTTCTCGGAGAGAATCATTCTGAATCCAGGCCTGCTGGGGGACGTAGGCCACTGAGCCCTAGGCAGCAAATACAGAAGGCAGCAAGACAGACAGACAGACTCGGTTAACAAGATGGCAGCTGGCCCATCCACTCGCCAGGAGGATTCTACTTCCCGAGACGCTCAGCAAGGGGGAAACTGAGTCACGACAGACTCAGATGCCAGACCTGGGATCAGACCCCACACTAGGTCAATCACAGACTCTAATATCAGGAATTCAAGAGCGGAAATCCGCATTAGTGAGATTACAGGTCTGTATTTAGTTAAGAATTCACTAAATGCCTCTAGCAGTGAACAAAACTCCTGCCTCTCAAGAAGTGGGGCACCTAGGTGGCTCAGTCAGTTAAGCATCCGACTTCGGCTCAGGTCATGATCTCACGGTTTGCGAGTTCAAACCCCAAATCGGGTGAGCTGTATCCCCGATTCGGGCTCTACAATGACACTGGAGAGCCTGTGTGGGATTGTCTCTCTCTGCCCCTCTGTGGCATTCTCGGATTCTCTCCCAATCTGTCTGCCCTTGCTCACTTGCACTGTTTCCCAAAAATAAAAAAACTTAAAAAAAAAGATAAGTCCCTGATGTGATAAAAAAAAAAAAAAATTCTTTGATTACAGTTTGGGGTAAATGCTAAGACAGAAAAAAATGAGTCCTTTAGAAAGTCCTTTAAGGGGCACCTGGGTAGCTCAGTTGGTTAAGTGACTGACTCTTGGTTTCAGCTCAGGTCATTATCTCACGACTTTGTGGGTTCAAGCCCCACATTGGGCTCTGTGCTGGCAGCACAGAGCCTGCTTGGGATTCTCTCTCTCTCCCTGTCTTTGCCCCTCCCCTGCTCATGCTATCTGTCCCTCTCAAATAAACAAACTTTAGAATAAATAAATAAAAATAAATATATACATCAATAAAAAGTCCTTTAAAAGGGAGCCAGGATGACTCAGTCAGTTCAGCGTCTGACTCTTGATTTCAGCTCAGGTCATAATATCACAGTTGTGAGACTGAACTCTGCACTGGGCTCTGGGCTGAACATGAAGCCTACCTGGGATTCTCTCTCTCTCTGTCTCTCTCTCAATAAATAAATTAAAAAAAAAAAAAAAAGTCCTTTGAAAAGAGAGACCTAGCTTGGGTCATCAGGGAAGGATTCCTTGGGGAAATATCCTTGATGAAATTTAATCAAGGTTACTTCTATGTCAAATCATCGGTTTCAAAGGACCAACAGGTGAGGGTTAGTTGGTGTGACAAAGGAAAAATGGAAAAGCATTCCAGTCAGAGGGAACAGCATGCACAAAGGTCCAGAGACAAGTAGAACCTGGCACATCCAAGGAACAGGAAGGCCAGGATGACTGGAACATCGTGTGAAGGGGAAGACAGGTAGGAGTGAGCTGGAGGGCAGCAAGGGCCGGCCCACCCCAGGCCAGGGATCCAGGTGAGGAGCCTGGGCTTTACTGGAAGGGCAAGGGGAGCAAAGATTATTATTTTTTTTTTTAATGTTTATCTATTTTTGAGAGAGAGAGGGAGAGAGAGAGGGAGAGAGAGGGAGAGAGAGAGAGAGAGAGAGAGAGAGAGGCAGGCGCACAGAGCGTGCATGTGTGCGAGCAGCAGAAGGGGGCGGGGGAGAGCGAATCCCAAGCAGGCTCTGTGCTGCCAGAGCAAACCCCGATGTGGGGCCTGAACTCACAAACCGTGAGATCACGACCTAAGCCCACCAGGAGTCGGACACGTACCCGACTGAGCCACCCAGGAGCCGCTACGAGTGAAGGTTCTTCCATAAGGGAATTCTAGAGGGATACGGTTGGGAGAGGGACCCAGGTATTTCAAATCTCAATCTTCATTCTCAGATAAATAACTAAACTAATACCCTAACTGACAGGAGGCCAAAATGTCACAAAGTCTCACCACAGAACCCACAGAAAATTCAGACATGGCATACCCAAGTAAAATATTTGGAGAAAATTAATATTTTAAACACATTTCTAGCATGCTCCTTTGCAGGGCAAAATAACCAGTCAGAGAAATCAGTTCATCAAACCAAATACTCAGTGCACCCTCAGCTTCTAAGAGATGCATCATTTCTGCATTTAAAGCCTTTTTTTTTTTTTTTTTTTTTTTTTTTTACTTTAAAAAATGTTGCTCTCTGGGGGACATGTGACAACATCTAGACCCTCCTGGTTATCACAACCGGAGTCGGCTATCAGCATCTAGTGGACAGAGGGCGGGAATGCTGCTAAGGATGTGACACAGCATAGGACAAGCCCACCACAGCAGAAAACCATGCAGCCCGACACGCCAAGAGCGCTACGGTGGTGGAAACGCATTAACGACGCAGAACACAATGTGGACAGTTTGGAGCGTACTTCCAGAAACGTAGGGCACGCTGCCCATTAAGCTCACTTTACAACGTGTACTTTCAAAGCAGCGACGGAATATTTCCGAAAACCACAGCTAAATGCCTTCAGTGTAGACCCAACTAACGTAACGTATACTTTTCTAGCGACGCATATCAGGCTAAAGGGCCTCATATAAACAAACAAAAACACCAAACAAAAAAACAAAAACAAAAAACCCAAAGAACAAAAAAAGGACTTTGCTCTGAAATAAAAACAACTGCATAAACCAGCATTCCTAGGAGGAGATTCCAAGGGACAATAGTTCTGGGGATGCAAATAGTTGCACAGGCCAAGTATGCCCGGGACACACTGGGTTAACCAAACTTAAATCAGCTTTCTTCTCCATGTGGGACTTCTCAGAACCTTTACTTTATTCACGTTTATTTTAAGTCTCCAAGAGGGAGGGGAGCTGCGTGTGCATTCTCTCCCGAGCCTGTCTGAGCCCAGAACTCTCCTCCTCAAACAACCGCAGGATGAGTCTAGCAGACCACACTGAAGGACTGGCGTCCAGGAAACTTCGAGGGACGCTTCCTACTCCAGGGCAACTCCTTCATGGTGAATCAGCTAAACGCAAAACAAGGCTCTCGACTTACAGCGAGATTCGTGTGTTCACTGAAGCAGCCTCTTAAATTCTCTCTTGAGGAATATTCCAACTTAGCTCCAAGTCCTGTGCATTTTAAAAACCAATAAATCTCTAGTTCTTCTTCCATTCTTCTATTAAGAATTCAAGGAAACACTCAGAATTTAAACAGCTCTCTTAACCAGAATTCTCCAACACAATACCCCAAAGACACAGATCAAAAATGTTACATTTTGTTACATTTATAAAAAGAGATACAGACACAGATCCACGGACAGAGACAACAAGCCAGAGGGACTCACGTGTCAAGAGAGACCACAAGATGCACACTGAGGGCCAGAGATGGGGAGAGGATTAGAGGCAGTGAGTGGACCAGGGAGCATCCGTGTGTTCACAGAGTATTTATCGAGTGCCTACTACCTGCTGGGCACTATTCTCTGTGTTAGGACACAGCGGGAAATAAGCGACATCAACTCTGGCCTTCGAGGGGGCACAGAGAAGAGCAGGGCGAGTGCGAGAGAAGGAGGCAGACCTCGCTGCTCTCGCTTCCTGCACAGGGGCCGCCATCAAACAAACCACAGCATCGCACTTGACTCTCCTCTCAGGCCAGCCACGCCCCCACCCCAGCCCCCTCAGTCCTTGTCCTACCTTGACAGACACGTGGCCCTCCACCTTGTCCATCTCGGCCAGGAGTGCTGAGAGCAGAGACGACTTTCCACAGCCCACCTGGCCCACCACGGCCACCAAGGAACCTTCCGGAACGGAGAAGGTAATGCTGAAATGACATAATGTGCTCTGCCTCAGCCACACCCTTGCCTGAAACAGGTGGTGACCCACCAGAGCTGGATGTACCCAGAGCGGAGAGAGGCGGACGGCAGGGCTGGAAGGAGCCTTCCCAGTCTGGAAATGACCACCGCTGCCCCTACTGCTAAGCTTGGCTCAGGGAGTGTGCGAGGGCCTGGGCACATGAGGCTCCAGGCAGGCGCTGGGATGCGCACGGGTCTTAGAGACGCAGAGGCAGCGGGAGTCACCTGGGCGGCCAGATCATGATCAGGGGGCCAGATTAACCATGCAGGCGACCTGAGGAACAGACAGGAGCCTCAACGTGAACTGTGAAGGAAGAGTAAGCAGCACCAGACACAGAAACCCAGGAAGAGCTTAAGAGAAGGCCCAAGGGTGTGAACGAACAGGTGTGATCGGGGCTTGACAAATCGACGGCACAGGACGAGGCAGAGGGGAGTAAGGCCAGCCCTGAAGAGGTGGGTGGGCAGCAGGCACGCCCGAAAACCTCAAAGCTCGCTGTGCTGGGGGCCTCGGAGTTTGAAGCGGGGGACCTGCCATGGAGGAATCCGAGTCTGAGAAACACATCTCTACGGAAACCATCCTTTCACAAACGATGGTACCCCAAGTACGACAGTAAGCTCCAGGCTCCACTGGCAAGACTGCCTGTCCAATGACACGGGCCAGTCGCTGGCTGCAGTCAGGGCCTCTTTGGGTTTACTCACCCTGGCTGTGCTTTTCGATGGATGCCGTTACGATTTCAACATATTAGTGCAGGCGTTAGATTCTGCTATCGCAGACTGTTTAAAGCTCATGAACCGATTATGCTTTTGTTCCTGTGCTGAGGGGCGAATGGATGAGGGGGCCACAACAGAAGAGGACGCCCAGTGAGGAGGCTCCTGTGACTGTCCAGGTGAGAATGGGTTATTTTTATAGGGTGAGGAGAGAAAAGGTTTGGGTGGGGAAAGGTTTGGGGAGTTCAAGAGCAGAAGTGGGGGTGAGGCGCATGGAACAAAAAGACAAGAGAGACAGACAAGAGAGAAAAGCTAAAATTGAAGCAGGCAGGAGTGAAGTTAGACATAAGGAAGAACTTCCCAAGCATGCAGCCCCACCATGAATTTTCCAGGTGTAGAAAGAATTTTACCAAGATTCTTTGCTCTAGAGAGTCTGTCCCCCATGCTTCCTCAGTCGATATACAGCAATAATTCGGCTACCCAGTGAGGAGGTAATTGTTAAGAGGCATGGGGGATAAATTTGGCCCCTAAAAAGGTTCCTTCTGGCCCTGTATTTTGGGGACTCCTTTGAGGAAGCCTGACAGAGCCAGTGAGAAAGGCCTCCCCAGCTCAGAAACAAATAAGAGACACTTGACAAGGTGCTTGGGGAACCAGGTCAATTCCTGGACACTGTGTGCTTTGGTACCAGATGGGGAGGTGGCAAGGAAGGGTGACTCGGCAGCTGTAGGCCTGGGAGACGACAGAACAATTCCATCCTGACAAATCCCTTCTGAAAAAAATTCCTTTCAGCAGACCCAAGCCTGCCTGCAACCTGTAACATCACAGCCTTAGACCCAGCCTGGCCGATCAGTACGCTCTATCTCTCCTGGCACAGTGTTTGGCTCAGTGAGGGGCACATGACCCAACCTGGACCAATAAGAGCCAGCTGGGTCTCCCACCAAAGTAAGAGGCACACTGGGAGCTGACGGGGGCTATTTCCCATCATGAGTGGGGAGGCAGCTTGAGAAGGAAGCAGCACACAGGGAAACCAAACAAAGACAAGATGGAGAGAATCCTGATGGCACAGAGTCCCTGGATCATGCTGTACCTGACAGTGGCTCTGAGTTATGCAAGCCAAAAACTGTTGCCTAAACCCATCTGTGCATGGTTTCTGTCTTTTACAATCCAAGGGAACCCTCTGTGCCAGCACACTCTCATCTGCTCCTTCCTGCAGCCCTAACAGGTAGGACTAGACCTATTTCCCCGACGGGTACATTGAGGCTCAGAAAGGCACAGTGGCTTATTCAGGGTCAAAGAGCTAGAGTGTGGCTGGAATCCACATTTGACCAGAGCCTCCTGGCTCTCTGCACGTCCTGGCTTACCCATTCAGCGTTGGAGGGTCACTCCTGGCCCATGTGAATGTGGCATTCTTCACAGTGATGCTGTTTGTGCCCCCACCTGAAAAGCACCAGACACAACAGGTCAGGCACAGATGAAGCCTGGGGACTGAGCACGAGCAGGAGGCTCTCTTTTTTTTTTCTCTTATCTTTTTTTAAGTTCAATGGCAGGTGCTAGAAACTTGCACTAGACATTATCTGGTTACATTAGCTCTGGTTTCTAAAGAACCCCAACCAGACCCACAAAGCAGAAGGAACCACAACAGGGCTCTGCCTTGAAGGTTACACCATCCAGATGCCCATCTCGCACAGGGTGGGGGGAGCCCCTGGGGGTTTACTCATAGCTCTGAGGTCCCCGTCCCCCCATCTTGGGAAGATCGGGCAGCTCTGGCTGGGGACGCTGAGCAGAAGCCAGGGTCAACAGGGAACAAGCACTGCTCTCCATCAGGTGGGCCTGGCCCTTGGTCCTCACCACCCCTAGGCCCTTGCTTTCAGTTCAAAGTGGGGTCCTTTGCTACTGGATTGCAGAGCTACTGGATTGCAGGGTGGCCTCCTAATGCACCTCCCTGGATCCCTTCTCCCGCCACCCCTGCTCCCATCGCAGCAGGTCCAACTTCCTGAAACAGCAGGCACGTGAACTGTGAAAAAGCAGGTTGTGCAACAGGAGGTGGGGTATCACAGGGTGGATGGGGGAGGGAAGAGCGGTAAGACAAAGTCTACATCCTGTGGATAATGGCTCCTTGGGATTCTAAGCTCCCAGCACCTCTTCCTTTACTTTCTCTCCCCTTCTCTCCCTTTTATACTTTATGCCTCCTTACTTAAAAAAAAAAAAAAAAATTTTTTTTTGACCCTTCATTATGAGCCTCCGTAAAACCACCTAGAGATAAGATGGGTGTGTTTTCAAGCTGTCAAATAAAGAAGTAAATTCCCCCACACAGAGAAGAAACAAAAGCCCATTGCAAGAGGAAGTTACTGGTTAACCTAACCTAACAAGCCCGGTCCCCAGGCCTCCCTGTCCCGTCCCGTCCAGATATAACACAGACCAAGGAGGAAACTGGAAGGTGCTATTTAAGGAATTTAAAGAAAAGCCACTTGAGTCAGACAAGCTAGAAAACCACCAGACCCGGCCGGGAGTGGCCAAAGTGGCCCCATCTGGCACCCAGGGAGCGTGGATAAACATCTCAATAAGTCAAGCAGCCTAGGAGACTGTCATTAGGGTGGAAAGGGGGTGCTGAGGCCCGGACCACACGAGCAAGCCTGGGGTTTTCCAGAGGCCTAGGGGTTTTCCAACAGGACACTTGCAGGTAATTGTGAGCAATTTTACTACTCTGAAACCTCCATGGGCTGTCCCAAATTTCAGGCCTGCGTTAGGCAGAGAAATGTGACCAGGAGTAGATGGCACCGTACCATTTACGGGGGGGGGTTGGGGGTGGGGGACTAGGTCCTCAGGATGGGAAGAGGGGAGGGGGGAGACTAGGTCCTCAGGATGGCAGAAACTGGTAACCACAGGCCAGGAATGTTGAGAAGAAGATTCCAGCATCCGGTGAGCAGTGGTTCTTAACCAGGGCAACTTTGCCCCCCAAGGGATATAATGCCTAGAGGCAATTTTGGTTGTCAAAACTGGGGTGGATGCTACTGGCATCTAGTGGGTGGAGGCCCGGGATGCCCCTCAGCACCCTATAAAGCAGAGGACACCCCCCCCCCCCCCCCCCCAGCAAAGGACCATCTGGCCTTGAGTGGCAGCAGTGCCGAGGCTGGGGAACCTGGCCGTAGACGGCTGAGTTGGAAATGTCCCAGATCGCTCCTCTCTTACGCTAGGGACGTAACGGCCACCACAACCACTGGGTCAGCGGGCACCGGGCTAAGCGTTGCACACACCACCGAAGACATCTGAATGCCTACTTGGTGCCAGGTACTACTTGTACCTTACAACCAACGTCTACACACATTCATGCCTCGGACAGTATTTATTGGGCTCCCGAGCCTGACTGTTTGAGTCCAATCCCCACGTGGCCATGTCCTAGCTGGAGAGCCTTGAGCCAGTTACTTAACTTCTCTGTGCCTCATTTTCCTCATCTGTCGACTAGGACTGATAATAATGAGATGGACCACATAGAGCTGTGCTGCTTGGTGCATAGTAGGTGCTCAATAAAGCTCAGTGAGGGAGACACTGTCCAGTGGACTGGAGCACAGATTCCACTGGCCGGCTGTGGGTGCAAATTCTGACTCTACTTCTTACTAGCTGTGTGAGCAGGTCACTTAGGCCAGTTTCCTCATCTGTAAAATGGGGGTTTCCACAGCTCCTCTGTGTGATGTGTGAGCAGCGGGTGGGGTAGTGTCTGCATGTCCTTAGAGCAGAAAGTGCATGACAGGAGTGTCACTTAAGTGAAAAAAGTCACTGCTGGTAATGCTATGAATATTTATTATTAAGTGCTTAGAGATATAGCCATGAGTAAGATCCCCACTCAGGGGGATTGATGAGGAAAGGATAAATTAGTAAGCTACAAAAAAAAAAAAAAAAAAAAAAAAAAAACCAAAAAAAAAAAAACCCAAAAAACAACAAAACCCAATCAACAATAAAAATCCACGTTAACACCCTGCTAGAGAAAGGCACCTTCATCCTCATGACCCATATGGGGAAACTGAGACTCAGAGCAGTGAAGTGACCTGCCGAAGGACAAGAGCTAGAAGGTTGGAGCTGGTCTCCCAACATCTGTCCTTGGTTTGCCCGCCCATCTGCCCAGAACAGAATCAAGATCTGAGCCCTGGATCCTGTCCCTCGGCGGGAGGCCTCACCTCTAGCTGCCTCTCGGTGAGGACACACCAAGGAAACAAGTTGAAGTTCAGCCGCCTGGGCGGTGCAAGATAAGGCCACCCCACTCTGCAGAGCCCCCGCTCCCTGGGGCCTCGCAGACGGGCTTCTGGGCACAGCCAAAGCCAAGGGTAGCCTTCGAGGTACAGAGGAACCAAATGCACACACCGTCTTTCCCAGGCTTCCGCTCGATGCTGTCGGCCTCCAGCTCCTCGTGAGACAGAAAGATCCTGAGGCGTTTGAGGGAGACACTCGCCTACAGAGAAGGCAATTACAGGGTGCAGTTATTTTTAAAAGCATTTTTGCGAAAACAGACCGAGGCCGACTTTCAGTGGTTTCCTCTGGGTGTGGAGGGGCCCACATCCTCCCTCATTTCTGGAGGCTCTGCGTTTCCTACAAGAGCGGGACTTAGAATAAAAAACAGAACAGGTTTTGGTTCTTGTTTGTTTTCCTTTAAAAGCCCACGACCCGTATTAAAAAAGAGGGTAGGGGGACTGCCCCAGATGACAAGGGACTTGTAGAAACAATGACCAAAGGCAGTGGTCCCGGGTAAGGGTTAAAAACTTGCTACCAGTGGGGGCACCTGGGTGGCTCAGTCGGTTAAGCGTCCGACTTCAGCTCACGTCATGATCTCACAGTCCGTGGGTTTGAGACCCGTCTAAGACTCTATGCTGACAGCTCAGGGCCTGCAGCCTGCTCCAGATTCTGCATCTCCCTCTCTCTCTGTCCCTCCTCCACTCGCACTCTGTCTCTCTCTCAAAAGTAGATAAAGATTAAAAAAAATAATAATTAAAAAATTAAAAAAACTTGCTACCAGTGGATAACTAAGTCCCTGAGATACAATGCAGAGTGACCACAGTCAACAACACTGTTTATGAACTTCAAGTTGGCATCTTATTGGTTGCCACCAGAAAAAGGAAACGAAAATTGTGTGATGTGACAGAGGTGTTAGGTAACATGCCAGAGGTAATGCCATTGCAATACGCCAGCATATGAAATCAACACACTGTGTGTACCTTGAATTTAAGCAACGGTACTTATCAACTCTATCTCACTAAAGATAAGTTGAAAGAAAAAAAAAAAAGCAGAAGAAATTTATGCTGAAGCATTTATGGGTGAAATGTCAAGAGGTCTGGGATTTGCTTTGAAATTCTTCAGGGGCACCTGGCTGGTTAAGTCTGTGAAGCATGCGACTCTTGATCTCAGGGCTGTGAGTTCAAGCCCTGAGTTGGGTGTAGAGCTTACTTAAAAATAAAATCTTAGGGGTGCCTGGGTGGCTCAGTCGGTTAACCGTCCGACTTCAGCTCAGGTCATGATCTCACGGTCCGTGAGTTCAAGCCCCGCATCGGCTCTGGGCTGATGGCTCAGAGCCTGGAGCCTGCTTCTGATTCTGTGTCTCCCTCTCTCTCTGCCCCTCCCCTGTTCATGCTCTGTCTCAAAAATAAAATAAACGTTAAAAAAAAATTTTTTTTTAATAAAATCTTAGAAAAATACATAAATACATAAATACATAAATAAGTTTCTTCAGCAGAGAAAGAAAGGAAGGAAGTGGGGCAGGAGAGGAGACAAGAAGATTTAGACGAACCAAGTGTGGCAAAATGTTGAATCTGGGGGAGTGCTACACACAGTTCATTATTATTATACTGTTCTCTCCCTACCTGTGTGTACGTCTGAATTTATTCATAATAAAAGGGGGTTTTATTTGCTGGCTTATTTTTTTTTTTAAGTTTATTTATTTATTGGAAGAGAGGGAGAAAGCACAAGTGGGGGAAGGGCAAAGAGAGAGAGAGGGAGGGAGAGAATCTCAAGGAGGCTCCACATGGCCAGCACGGAGCCCAACACAGGGCTTTAACCCACGAACTATGAGATCATGACCTGAGTCGAAGTCAGATGCTTACCCGACTGAGCCACCCAGAAGCCCCCATTTCGTTGTTTATTTATTTTTTTTTAATAAAGCATACCAACAGAGCTGTACAACCCAATCTTAAGGCTGATCTGTGGCTGAAAATGGGGTTTTCAACATGAACGCGTTCAATGCTGGTGAGAAAAACACGAAAAATACTACTGGCAGGAAAGTGGTGGGAGCGTCACAGAGCGACTAAGTGGCCGGTTTCCTCTCTTTACAGGGTCACTGTGTGGACCTTATTAACTCTGGGTGGGTCTGGGTTGGGGTTTTTCCAATGGTGGGTCAAGGCCCATCAGTGGGTTGTGAAATCAATTTAGTAAGTCCAGAGGTGCATTCTTTGAAAAAGCAGGTGAAGATAGGGCAGGGTGGAACAGACCAGATCAGAACAGGATAAAATATTTCAGAATCTTACAGAGCACCTGGCTGCATTCAATATTTGCTTTGTATGCTCAAATGTGAGTTTCTTGCCAAGAGGTAAAACGGATTCCTTTCTTTGGGCTATAAGCAAAACAGCACAAAAGCCCCCCGTGGGGGCCTCATCAAGCCAACCGGGCACGGTGGGACGGGTCACACAGAGGGAGTGGTACAGAGGGGGATTTGCGTCATTTCTCCTCCTGCTTCATGTCCCCAGAGAATCCCTCCCTGACCCCCCACCCCCACCCCAGCCTCGCCTGTACCTGCACGATGCTGCTGATGACCATGGGGAGAATATTCAGGGGAAACCGGAGGATGTTGAACAAGGCCAAGGACACGAAAGCTTTCTGGGCATCCAGGATGTTGTTCTTGTCGACAGTCACGTAGACGGCAAATGTAGACAGGGCCACCTGCAAACAGAGCGTCCTTTACTGACTTGTGTCCCCTGGGCAGTGTGGTCAGACCTGCCCCGTGACAGGCCGCCAGACGCAGGTGAAAACGCCTAAGACAGTGTCTAGAACACGGCAAGCACTCAGTAAACACTCAAAGAACTAGATAAGTGAGTGACCAGGAGCTGGAAGTCCTGGCCTCTGTACCAACCTTCTCCAAAGCACACCGTACAGATATTCAGAGAATTCCTCAGTAGTGGAATCCCACCTCTGGGCCGTTGCCCTTGCAACCTTCTCTGCTGGAAACAACCTTCCATCCAGACAGTGGCCTGGCTCCTCCCGCTGACCCTCGGAGAGGCCACCCCACCCCCCTCTGCCTGAAACAACCCTGTGACTGCACCTGCTGCACCTCCCGCATATCACAGCACCTACTGCTACCTTTTACTGCAGGACTGTAGGTATTTGTTGTCGGTCTCTTGCACTACAACATAAACTCCACCAAGTCAGGCGTGTGCTTTGTACAGGGCAGCATTCTCGGTACCTAGGACAATCCCCAGGCAGGATACCTCCTCTCGCCATGCCTCACATGCCTGATCCGTGAAATGGGTGTGGAGGCGACAGGGAATGCCACTATTTCAAGTTCCTTCCAGCTCACAGAATTTATGATTTTATATCCCCGGGAAAGGAACATTTAAAAAAAAAAGGGGGTGGGGGGGGAGGGATCAGGGCACCTGGGTGGCTCAGTGGACTGAGCATCCGACTTCGGCTCAGGTCATGATCTTGAGGTTCGAGCCCCACGTCAGGTTCTGTGCTGTCAGCGTGGAGCCCACTTCGGATCCTCTGTTCCTCTCTCTCTCTGCCCGTTCCCTGCCTGTGCTCTCTCAAAACTAAGTAAAACATTAAAAAAAAAAAAAAAAAAAAAAAAAAGAGGGGCACCTGGGTGGCTCAGTCAGTTAAGAGTCCAACTTTGGCTCAGGTCATGATCTCATGGTTCATGGGTTTGAGCCCCATGTCGGCCTCTGTGCTGACGACTCAGAGCCTGGAGCCTGCTTTGGATTCTGTGTCTCCCTCTCTCTCTGCCCCTCCCCTGCTCACCCTTTGTCTCTCTCCCTCTCTCTCTCTCAAAAATAAATATAAAAAAAAAAAATTAAAAAACAAAAGGGAAAACAAAAATAACGGCCAAAGGTACCACTTTTCCCAGAAGTCAGACTTGCATTAAGCCCTGGGGTGCCTCCTGGGATTTTACTACCCAGGCTGCAGGCCGACCAGGATGGGGGTTCAGTTGTCTGAGACAGCAGCACATTACCTCCCTGACCAGGAGAAAGGGAGGACGCCCTCAATAATCCAGGGCCGGGCTGCTCAGCTGGGGAGGGAGGCATGAGATCACCAGGGGGATTTCTGTGCCTCTCCCTTTACTGCTGGCGACACAGAATTGCCAGGTGTTGCCGGGCGAGGCCAATAAGAGGTGTCCCACGAGATCACCCAGGACACGCTATCAGAAGCAATCTGGACAACCCTGGACCCCGACAGACGGACACAAGTCCCTGCCCCCCACATCAGCCCCAGGATCACAGAGCCATTAAAGGCTTTCCCTGTGGGAAATAAACTGCCCAGGCCTCTGCTTCCCTAAGCTCAGAGCAGGCTGCCGGGAGCCAGGATGTCTGAGTTTGAGCCCTGTCCCTGGTGCGGCAGTGGTCCAGGGCATTTTCAGGGTGTCTGCTGCCCCATTTCTTTGCTACCTACTGGAGGGTAACACAGCTCAAAAATGAAAACCAACAGCTTTGCCGGGAATCAGCTGTGTGACCCTGTGTCACCTCCCTACTCCAAGCAAGCCTCTGCTTTCCTATCTACAAAATAAGGGAATCTGGCTCCACGTGCACAGGGCTGCTGGCCGCGACAAAGCAGGCATTTAAGCAAAGTGCTTAGCACACTGCCCGGGACACGGTAAAACGCAATATATGGCAGCTGTTTTTATTTCTGGTTACAGGACCCAGTCCAAACTCCTTGGTCCACTCTTCCGAAGAATCTATTCACCGGGCCCCAAGGGCAAGGCACTGCAAAGGAGAGCTGGAGCTGGTTCCTGTTCTGGCTCTGAGACATCAACAAGCTACATGACGCACTAGGCTCTCAGCTGAAGACACTCTCACTCAAAATGCCCGATAGATCCACACAAAGGAACAGTATTCAGCCATAAAAAGGAATGAAGTGCTGACACGTGCTACAATATGGATGACCCGTGAAGACACGATGCTACATCAAAGAGAAGCCAGAACGAGCATCAAAGACCGTGTCTTATGTGATTCCAGGGATAGGAAACGTCCACAAGAGGCAAACTACAGAGAAAGAAAGGAGATGAGTGGGGTGCCTGGGTGGCTCAGTGGGTCAGGCGTCCAACTCTAGATTTTGGCTCAGGTCATGATCCCACGGTTCGGGGGTTCGAGCCCCATGTTCAGCTCCACACTGGCAGCACGGAGCCTGCTTGGGATTCTTTCTCTCCCTCTCTCTGACCCTTCTCTGCTTGTTTTCTCTTTCTCAAAATAGATAAATAAACATTAAAAAAAAAAAAAGTAGGTTAACGTGTGCTAGCTAGAGCTGGAAGAGTAGGGAGGGACTGTCAGTGACTACAGGGTTCCCTTCTGGGCTGTTAGAAATGTTCTGGAACTAGACAGTGCTGATGGTTGCACAACCTCGTGAACATATTAAACACCACTGGGTTGTATGCTTTAACACAGTGAATTATATTTCAGCAAAAACAAACAAACAAACAAACAAAAAAAACTAAGAACAAAAAAACCACCTCCTAAAGTCAGTCTGCTTTACTTAGTGGAGAAGCCAAGTCTTGACTCAGGCCCCAGGGCTTGTCTGGTTTGTAAAATCCTTTCCCTGTAACTTGCCTGACCTCCTCTCCTATCCGCCGTGGCCTCCATGACTATTCCCTCTATGGGGTGGGCACAGTCCTGCCACAGGGCCTTTGCATGTGCTTTTCCCTCTCCTTGGTGGGGGCCCTCACTTCCACCGGGCCTTTACTCAAGCGTCACCTCCTCAGTGAGGTGCTCAACCACCCTTTTTAAAACCACAAGCCCTCCCTACTGCTCTGTCTCGCATCTTTTTCTTTTCCGTAGCCCCACGGATTAGCGTGCTATATGGTGTATTTACTATCCGCACGAAGACAGGGAGCAACCGCACGTGGCCCATCAGTTCCACAGCCCTGGCTTCTCCAGGAAGTGGAGTTCATTCTTCCTCAACGACTAATTGAGCACCTGCTGTGTACCGGCACTGTGTGGCGAGGAGCGAGGCAGGCTGGGCGTTCCTGAGACTCACAGTCTGGGGGAAGCAGGTGCCAACGGAGTTCTCTCCAGCAGCGGGGTATCTGGACGTGTGTGGAGGCAAGTGAGGTCAGCGCAAAGACTGGGGCTGTAGGCGAGTTGGGGGCTGGAGTGTGCCACAGCCTTGTAATGGGTGAAAGTCAAGGAGGTGAGGAGTTTTCTGCAAGCAATGAAGAACAAGGGTGCCGCTCCAAGAGCTAAGAGTGCTTCCACATTGAGAAATGCAGCTCACAGGTGAGCCCATCTACTCCAGCCCAACTCCTCTTGTGTGTGTGGACCTGTGTTCTTTTTGTCTGCCCAGCATCCATTCCTGCTTCTGGTTACAATACTGCAATTTTCTTTTGGGAAACAAAATCTCTCCGAGTATCAGGACGTGACTTTGGCCATAAATGAACTGCCTGAAAGAAAACCCCATGGAGAATGCAGAGCTGAGAGACAGAGAGGGGGTCATTCCCTTTGAAATACCTAGATCCAGCCATTCCTGAAACCCCAGTCATGCTCAAAACCAGCACTTTCCTATGCTTTTCAATTTTGTGACTTCAAAATCCCACTTTTTTTTTTTTTAACTTTAGTCAGTTGGAGTTAGGTTTCTGCCAATTGAAAAATAGTTCCTAACATGGCTTATTCAAATCTTTTACTCATTCAGGTTTTCCTCCACATTACATTTAATGAATGTGTACCACGTGCCCAGAGATACAAGCAGGAGGAAACAAAAAAAAAGATAAGGCCCACGGATGATCTGATCAGCAGAGAATAATTGCCATATGGAATGATAATCGTCCTAACGAAGGGAGATACAGGGTAAGTAGAAGGCGAAAAGCTCATAAATCTTCTAAGACAAAAAATGCTAAATATTGACGGCTGCCTGGGGCTACTATTTTAGCAAAGTGCATTAAGCGTACATGATAGATGCCAGGCTCTGCATTTCAGAAAAACAGGCCCATTAATCCCGCCACAATGTCAGCCCTGCTCCTGTCTGACCTCCCTAGGCCTCTGTCTTCCATCAACCCTACTGGGGGGTAAACACCTCATCATTCTTGAAGCACAGGAATTCGCCAGTGGAAAGAATAGGCCAACACCTTCCAAGAGAACCAAACGCTACATATTTCATCCTAATGTAGTCAGAGGCTTAGGTGTCTGAGCCGGGGCCACGGTCCCCAAGTGACACCCAGGCTCATCGGTTTCATGCCCAGCAGCTTAATGGACTCCGCCTCTGGAAGCCCGCTGCCCCTGCCTTTCCCCATCCCCACTCCCCCGTAGTGAGTGGCAAATTCACGGTCCAGAAAAGCCAGTCCCCCTCTTAAGCATCTCCTGGGCCATGGCTTTCTGGCGGACGCTAGGGCAGGAGACATGAAGTGAAAAGTCAGCACATACAGGGACAAGCTAGAAAGAATACACTGGGTCAGAGAACCTGAGGACCAGAGGACCAGAACCAAGGGTCATGGGAAAAGGCTTCCCCAGCCGAAGTCTAACCAAACCCACAGATTAAAAAAACCCTGTCACTTACTCCCCCTGGCTGCAGATCTTTACCTATTAGAAAAAAAACAAAAAGTACAATTCAAAACGCCTTGGATTTCTTTATGATTTGCCATCACTTGTAAGAAAGTAAAGTAAATAAAAGAGATGCATAGGTTTAATTACATTTATTATGTATAGTCACTGCTATGCTGATTTATGCACAGGCTTTCTGTGCACTCAAAAAAAAAAAAAAAAAAAAAAAAAGAAGCTGAGTGACTAGGGCTGAAGAGGAAAAAGGCTGTGCCTTTCCTTGCAGACCAGCAGTTCTCAACTGGAGGGACACCTGACAAAGTCTGGAGACACCTGTGATGGTCACATTGCACAGAGCCTGACGCTATCTCACAAACTGTGAGATCATGGCCTGAACTGAACCCAAGAGTTGGACGCTTAACTGACTGAGCCACCCAGGGGTCCCACGTCCAACTCTTGATTTTGGCTCAGTCATGATGTCGTGGTTCGAGCTGACAGCGCAGAGCCTGCTTGGGATTCTGTCTCCCTCCTTCTCTGCCCCTCCCCTGCTTGCATTCTTTCTCTCTCTCTCAAAATAGGCAAAACTAAAATTAAAAAAAAATGAGTATCACCTGTGCAAAGGAGAATTATTTAATAGTTACAAACACACAGAAACTATTTAACAGTTTAAAGGAAAAAAAATCAAAAGCACACCCTATATAACCACCATCCAGTCTTCGAATACTTTTTACTTCTAAAAACCAAAGAAAGCTGTCAGAGACCTGGAGAAAGTTAGGGAGACCGAGTGTTCTGAAAGAATGAGCTGGCAGAACCTTCTAGCCCAGAAGGCTGGCGCACGTGAGCCAGAAAGGATCGAACAGAACGTGGAGTCCCAGAACAGCTAAAAGATGTCACTTCGTGTGCCAACTGTAGTCAGCTGACAGCAATCACCTGGCGGGCCGCCTGGGAGAGAACCCCATGACTGGCTGGGGATGTCCAGGGTGGGCATGGGAGCGGGGGGCAAGCAGGGGCCCACACGTGACAAGCCCTGTGGCCTAACCCCTTCGTGTTTCTTTTGCAAAAACCCAGAGGCAGGGAGGTAGACTGACCGGCCTCAGGGCACACCGTGAGCTGGCAGTAAAATTCAGCAGGCATCCAGACTCCAAGCCAGGGTTCCACACCTGTTTTTGTCTGGCCCACGCGCTTAAACCATTTTACACGATTCATTTTTTTTTAAATATCAAAATAATAGTATTTTATGACCCAGGAAGATGACATGAAATTCAAATCTCAGGGTCTATAAATACATTTTTACAGGAACACAGCCACGTCCGTTTATGGAGGTATTATGCACGGCCACGCTGGCAGACGACAAGAGTTGGGGCAGACGCTGGATGGCTCAGAATGTCGACAACGTTCACGAACTGCTCCTTTGTAGAAAAGGTTTGCTCACTTCTGCTTTTTGCCAGCGTTTCTCAAACTTCAACGTGTGTACCCACCACCTGGGTCCGGGGCGGAGGTGTTCAGTAAATTCAGATCCTGTTTTAGGCCGGTCTGCAGTAGGGCCTGAGTCTCCATGTCTAATAAGCGACTTGGCGATGCTGATGCTACTGGGCCTCACCACACTGTCAACAGTGGGCATCTACTCCACTCCTCAAAGTGTGGACCCCAACCAAGGGCAATCGGTAACGCCAGGGAACCCGTCAGCAATGCAAATACTCACGCCCCACCCAGACCTACTGGATCTTGTTTCAACAAGCCTCCCAGGTGACTCTGATGTGGGCTCGAGTTGGATCCTCACTGCTTTCCACCCCACCGCCTCCTGGGCGAGTTCAGACTCTGGGAGACATGAAGTCGAGCCTGATGAAAAACCCAGCGTCGAAAGGAACACACTTTGACACACCCTGAAAATGCAAGACTTTCCTTAAACATTCCACCTGTGACTCGAATGAAGCTGATAATACTGTAATAGAAAAGCTTCCCATTTATGAAAACGTGTGACTACAGTTCACAGAAACCTCCCGTAAGAATATATATTCGCCAACAGGGCTGAGAAATAACAGTCATTATTAGGACAGCATTAAGATAATCATGATATAATTAAAAATATAAAGACACAAAAAAAATGAACCCGGGGGCATGACTCTTAACTATATATTTTTTAAGTTTATTTATTTTGAGAGAGACAGAGACAGTGTGAGTGGGGGAGAGGCAGAGAGAGAGGGAGAAAGAATCCCAAGCAGGCTCTGCACTGTCAGCACAGAGCCGGATGTGGGGCTCGAACTCATGAAATGGGGAGATCATGACCTGAGCTGAGGTCAGACACTCAACCCACTAAGCCACCCAGGTGCCCCATTCTTTTTTTTTTTTTGTTTTTAGTGTTTATTTTTGACAGAGAGAGACAGAGTGTGAGTGGGGGAGGGGCAGAGAGAGAGGGAGACACAGAATCGGAAACAGGCTCCAGGCTCTGAGCTGTCAGCACAGAGCCCGACGTGGGACTCGAACTCATGAACCGTGAGATCATGACCTGAGCCGAAGTCGGACGCTCAACCGACTGAGCCACCCAGGCGCCCCTATTCTTAACTATTCGTAACAGTGCACTGTGCCTAAGGGGTTTCCACAGCCCATCTTTATATGGTCTCGTGGTCTAGGGGTAGAAACTTTGTCTCTAAACTTTCAAAGTTGGCCAGCCAGGGAAAGACCCATTAAAGGATTCAAGACTTGCATATTGGAACATTCAATGCAACACGGATCATAATAGCAAAGAACAGGGACTATCCTAAAAAGTCAGCAATAAGAGATCGCTTAAGTCCACTCTGGCACATTCATGCACTGAACATCCACGCTTCATTAAAACAGATGAAGCAGGGCGCCTGGGTGGCCCGGTCGGTTACGCGTCCGACTCTCGATTTCAGCTCAGGTCATGATCGCACAGTACATCAGTTTAAGCCCTGCATCGGGCTCTGTGCTGACGTTGTAGAGCCTGCTTGGGATTCCCACCCCTCCCTCCCTCCCACTCTGCCCCTCCCCCGTTCATGTGCGCTCTCTCTTCCAAAATAAATAAACAGATGAAGCAGATGTGAATGCACAAAATGGTCATATCTCAAAGTACAAAAGAGGTATAGAACACTAAGTATGTATGACTCTATTTGAATATATTAAAAATATTTTTTTTTTTTAGCAACTACATCCACAAATATTTCTTTTCTAAAAAGATACATGAAACTGTCGCTTTGGAGGAAAGGGACAGATGGAAGGGAAGACAATATATTTTCATCTTCGGACTTTCTGAATCGTTTCACCTGTTGTTGTTTTTACAGTGAATGACCAGTATGTGTCGAGCACCTACTATGCACGATTGTATGCACTGAGGGTGTAGCAATAAACAGAGAAGACACAGTCCCTGCCTTCCCGGAGCTGACATTCTAGTGGAGACAGACAGACAGTAAACAAGGACATTGTGCAGTGCGTCTGGCTCTGCCACCTCTACGGTTTGTGACCAGCCGGCAAGAGATCAGAAGCTGACACTGTAATGTAGCCCAACTGTGGCACCAAGAACACCACTGGGTTCAGCTGGTCTGCTTTCTTAGGAAGACGCTCTCAGGGAAGGAAGCAGGGAGCCTGACTGACATTCTGGCACAAATTTCTTATCTCGTGAGCCCAGCAAGCAGTTCCTGAACTGGCTACTTTGGGGTGTCCCTGGGCTGGAAGCTACTGAGTGCTGTTGAATAACATAAATTTGTGGGGAGGGAGCACTTTGTGAAGGGAGTGGGAGGAGAGGGCCCTGCTAACTCGTGACCTTTTAAAAATATGTAGGTTTGCAAACACAACAAAACATAAAGCGAGGGGGGCCGGGATCAGGTTGGCCTCACTCACCAGGAAAGGTGTGCAGACCCAGGTGAAGGTCCCCACGGCTGCCAGGTAGGCCGATTTCTTCAGCACCTTCAGCTCTTCCTGCCTGATGGCCAGCACCTTGTCTTTGAAGGCCAGTTCCCACGCGTACAGCTTTAGCACTTTGATCCCGTTGAGAATCTCATTCATCAGCTTAATCCGATTGTCTTTGCTCTTCATGTGGGCCACCTTTGGAGACAGGAGCAATCAACACCACAGCAAGGGGCTCACTTCTGGCCCTGGCCCCAGGCCAACCCAGAAGGGTGGGGAATCGACCCTGCAATCCTTATGTATGCTACTCTCTTTTACACCAGAGAAAAAACTGCTTTGGATCCCTTCCGCTGGACGTAGAGACACCAATCAGATTTAGATTTGCGAAGCAGGTGTCCAGGAAAGAAGAAAGGCAGGGGTCCTACTCTGCTGATCCAAACACAAGACAGATAATGATGCTGGACTTATTTTCCCCTCCATTTTTTTAGCTTCTTTACTGGGCCATACCACTGTTAAATGCTGCTAATACCATCTGGCATTTTCCAGATGCATCTGACATGCACCTAGTCATTGAAGGCTCTCGAGAACCTATCACAAGTGCCGTGGTCACTCCTGGGTCACAGATGAGGACGCTTCTTTTTTTTGTCACGGGAAGCAGAAGCCAGTGACCGAAGTGGTTTCAAGGGAGGGCCGTAGGGACAGAGCCCCTTCACTGTTTACCCTATTCCCACCCGCACCTGCTGAGGCCTCTTTCCAACAGGACCCAGGTCCTGGGACGCGTCTCTCCTACTGCGTCATTGATGTGGCCAAGCGCTCTCAGCTGAAATCCCACAGGCACATCATAAATAGTCATCAATAGGGGATGAGAGACAAAAACCTCGACCCCTCTCTGTTTCGGACCATCTCGCACCAGCTCAAGAGAATGAAGTCAGGCTCCACACTACGCCACAGAAGGATCCCTGAGACACGGTGACAAATGCTAAAACCGTGCTGGCCAAATGGGTCGGTGTATAAACATATATGATGGTAATAGCACAAAACACACACACACAAAAAACACACCAGACCCAACTAGATAATGAGATCTCTCTATAAATACATGTAAAGTTCTAGAAGGCTTTGCTTTGGTGTGTTCACTGGGACTGAGGGAGCAGGGAAGGGGGCATTCCCTTTTAATCTACACACTGTGTATCCACTGAACATCTTTTATAAGGAAAAGGCATGCGCTGTTGTTACTTGGAGGTTTTAAAAGTTAAGAAGCATTTCTGAAAACAGTGGAAGGGCTAGCATAAGGTAATGGGCGGCGGGGAGTCAAGGTTAGTTTTTATTCCACTCTTGAAAATGCACATAAAACACATAAATGACTAAATTCCGTGGGAAATAAGGAATTCTCGGAGGCCCACGGATGTGATTTTTGTCACTGGCCTGTGAGGCCTAACTACTTTGGGAGTTCTCAACCTTGGCTGTCCGTTGTCATCACTCTGGAAGCTTCAAGAAGTGATGCCCAGGCCTTATCCATATTAGGTGAATCAGAATCCCGGAAAAAGAGCCCAGGCATCAGCATTTGCGAGAACTCCTCGGGGGATCCCAGCAGGGATGTGAGGCTGAGAACCCCTGGGCCTGGGCAGAAAGAACTCGGCTAAAATCCAAATGGAAAGGCGTCCAGCAAGGGCCTCCGCGTGGGGCCCTATGGAGGCAGACACCCTACCTGGTAGGTCTTGGTTTTCATGGCCATCACGGCGTTGACGGGAACCATGAAGATCATCACAGCCACTCCGGCCAGGACGGAGGGGCCCAGATTCTAAGGACAGAAGAGAACACAGGCCTTCAACACAGGGCTTTCCAGCTGAGCCCCTCCACAGGGACTCCGCAGACCTGGCCCAGTGCATTCAGGACAACTGCGTCACTTTTACCCCGTGACGGGCTGTTAGGAACTTTCAGATTCATTCCTGAGCATCTCTTGGGGTCCCACAACCCCTTTAAGAGCATGCAGGCCCCTTATCTGAGACCCTGGGGTCCAGAGGAGCTTCGCAAATTAGAACTTTAGGAAGGTATTGAGACATTAAGCAGAAGAGAGTTAACACAGCCAGCCTGGTGCTTTATCTTGCTTAAAGGCCTGCTTTACAAATTTGGCCCCTGGCTGGGATCTGGGAGCTTGGATCTGGGGAGGGTTGCCACCATTCTCAGGACTGGTAAGAGGGGCTCACCGGGCCTCAACTCTTAGTACAAACGATATGGTTTACGTGGAACCCCCCGCCCCTTGCCTTCTGCAAGTTTGTGCCAGGCAGAGTCTGCCTATGTGACCAGCCCCCGATAAAAACCCTGGGCGTCCGGTCTCTATCAAGCCTCCCTGGCTGGTAACATTTCACACGTTGTCAGAACTTGCTGCTGGGGAACTGAGTGCATCCTGTGTAACTCTGATGGGACAGGACTCTTGGAAGTCTGTACCTGCTTCCCCCAGACTCCGCCCCCTGTGCCTTTACCCTCTGCTCATCCTGCTGTACAAATCAGGGCCATGAGTCTTCCTAGCTACTCGTCAGCCTGGCGGGGTCTTGGGGACCGCTGACACCTGCGTGTCCCTACGCGCCCACTGGGGCCCTGGCAGTGCCCTCCATAATCAAATACAGTGATTTTTCCAGCATCAAAGCCAGAGTATTCACACTGAGAGAGATCATCAAGATCATAAGTACTTCACATCAGTTCAAGTAAGGTTTTGGCACCAAATGAATTAAGGAAAACTTTCAGAGCTTCTGGATTTGGGGATTTGTAGATAAGAGGCGGCAGACTTGTTCTGTTATCACAATTGCAGATAAGGGATCGACAGCCAGATTAAGAGGTCAGGATAAGCCACAGATCTACATCTTGTACCTTCTACACCTAAAAAGAAACAGCTTGAGAAACTGGCCCAGTGCACATGTACTCAGCAGCTACACACAGATGGAGCCAGAGGGTGATGTGATTTTTTTTTTTCCCCCATTCGGCATTTGGGAATCACCCTCAGGGACAACAGTCCTACTCTCCCCAAAAATGCTGCTGTTGCTCCAGACGGTTTGTGACATATCTCCGTCCAGGGACGATTAATCCACCTTTGAGAATGAAGGTGATTTCTACCACCCACCTAAAGCATTCAGAATGAACTCTGACAGCAAATAGTAATGAAAAGACACTGGGCAGATCTATATACCATGCACTGTTCTCTGAACATCACCTGCTTTGATTCATTCCTTGGTCCCAACATCCCTGTGATGAGAGGTACCGTTACCATCACCAATTTCCAAAGGAGTGACATCAAGTAACAAGGTCACAAAGCTGACGATGCAAGAGGCAAGGTTTGAACCCAAGCAGTCTGACTCCTGAGCTCACTCCAGCATCGCTATCCTATGCAGTGTTTGTGATGGTCAAACAGAGAAATCCTATTTTCTTTCTTTCTTTTTTAATGTCTTTTTGTTTTTGAGAGAAAAAGACACAGAGAGGGAGCAGGGGAGGGACAGAGAGAGAGGGAGACACGATTTGAAGCAGGCTCCAGGCTCCGAGCTGTCAGCACAGAGCCTGACGTGGGGCTCGAACTCACGAACTGTGAGACCAGGACCTGAGCCGAAGTCAGATGCTCAACTGACTGAGCCACTCAGGAGCCCCGAGAAATCCTATTTTCTATCTAAACTAGTAACTCCCAACCAGGGAAGAATTTTTCCCAGGACACATGAGGCCATGTCTGGAGACATCTGGGTCCCAAGCGGCATGGGGGTGGGGGTGGGGGTGCGGAGAGAGATTTGTGTTGCTGGTATTTTGTGCAAAGAGGCCAGGGACTCTGCTCGACGATCCTGCAGTCCACAGGCTAGTCCCCCAACAAGAAAAAATGATCGGACCCCAAATGTCAATAGCACATTCAGCAACCCTCATCTGAAACAAAACCATTTTCCTCATGCTTTATAAATGAGCCCTGAAGGCCAATTCTAAAAGATGTGCTCCAGAAATATTTCACCCAGGGCTGTGCTTTCTGGGGAGGTGGATACCCCAAGATGTAGGCCCAAAAAGACATTTAGATTCTGGTATTTACTTCTAAGTTTCATTACCAGAAACAATTTATAATCCCTCATCTGCTCCATAAACAGACCAAAAAAATGTAAACTATAGTCATATCAACAGATAAGTCACTGTGCACCTATTAGGCACCAGGGCCCTGTGGGACTGCAGTCGTGGGAAATAAAAAATAAGACAAGAAGGACACCGAGCCCGTGAGTAACCGACACATTTATCAGGAGAGGAGGGGCTGGTACACTGAGCAGCAAAAGACTATTCCAGAATGTAATATCACAGGAACTCCTATACTAAAGTTAGCGGGTTTAAAAAAAGGAAGAAATTAGTCTCATTGAGAACGAAAAGGAATTAGTGGTGGGGTGCCTGGGTGGCTCAGTCGGTAAAGCGCTAATAACTTCAACTCAGGTCACCATCTCATGGTTCTTGAGTTCAAGCCCCATGTTGGGCTCTGTGCTGACAGCTCAGAGCCTGCTTCAGATTCTGTGTCTCCCTCTCTCTCTGCCCCTCCCCTGCTCACTCTCTTTCTGTCTCTCAAAAATAAAATAAACATTAAAACAATTTAAAGAAAAAAAAAAAAAAGGAATTAGTGGATGTGGCAGTTGCCACAGCCTTAAACGATGGGTAGCACTGCATCCTTAGCAAAGAAAGAGGGAAAGGAATTCTTGGCAGAAGAAAAGGCTCAGAGGTGACAAAGAATAAGGCAGAGGTTAGGCTACGAGCATCTCATCAACTTAAGTCCTCCATGAAACTCTGGCTGAGGCAAGGAGGAATGCAATATTCTCTTTTCTTGAACACCATTCTCAGTAAAGAGGATATAAACCTAAAGGGATAGAAGCCATTGAGGGAAATCCCATTGAGAACAAAGTCAACTCAGAGGGAAATAGGGCCAAGAAATGATGAGAAGGGTGAGACTGAGTCCTCATGGCACTGCTTGAACTCCTGGATCCATCCATGCCTGAAGCCATACTCTGTACTCTGCACTCTGCACTCTGCAGTTGCACGCACCCACAAAATTCCCTTTATTTGCCTAGACTGTTTTAAAATCCATTTCTCTTCCTTGCAACTCAGAGAATCTTGACCAACACAATTTAGGACTAGTGAATAAAGGGAATCTGGTTAGTGTTTGGGAGGATACAGTAGGAGACATACGGTGTGTATGTTGTGAGGTTACTAATTACATGCACTGTCAAAAAAAGACAAACGCAAACAATTGTCATGCCACCAAAAAAAAAAGGGCATAAACCCAGTGACCAAGGGAAGGGATAAGATATCCACCAATTGTCTAACAGGCCAGAAAGTAAAACGTGAATGACGGCAAGGAATACAGAGGTTCTGTTTACGAACACCCACTCCCTCACCCCCCGCTGCCCACATGTGGCGGTCCCTCCCTCTGCACCACGCGAATGACGTCAAACACACACCAGCCACAGGAGGTAGAGGGCAAGGACGACCTGCAGAGGGGCTGACCAGATCATGTTGATGTACGTGGCCAGGTCCATGAACCTCTGGGCATCCACGGACATGAGGTTGACGATCTCCCCGACCGTGGAAGACCTTCTGGCTGAATTGGTGATCACCAAGGCCTGCAGGACAAAGGAGAGAGGAAGAAGGTGAGGGTGGCAGGAGACAGCCCGGGACTCACCCTCCAGGCCCCTGCGAAGGAAGAAGACGGCTCAAGAGTGGAAAGCCCACTCTCTTTTCTCCTCCCTCGCTGCCTCGTCTGTCCCATCGCAAAGCTCCCGCTGTTACCAATGACATTCACTGCCTCGCCCTGACTTCTTCAACATGGAAAGGACCCCAGAGATGGCCTCAACCAGGGCCTCACACACTTCAGGGTGCACACACATCACCCGCGAAGTTACTTACAGTGTGGTTTCAGATTTGGTAGGACGGCGATGGAACCTGGGGCTATGCATTTCTTACAAGCTCCCAGATGATGCAGATGCCATTCGTCTGCAGAGAACACTCAAGGAGCAAGGTCAAGGTCAGGGCTTCTCAACTTTGGCATTACTGACATTTGAAGGTGGGTATTCCTCTGTGGGACCAACCTGTGCGCTGTGGGGTGTTCACCACATCCCCTAGATGGCCTCTACCCACTAGATGGCCCCACTCCCAGTTAAGAGAACCAAAATTGTCTCCATACATTTTCCAAACATCTCCTGGAAGGATAAAATTATCCTGGTTCGCAAACATGGTTTCACACTATTACCTGGGGAGTTTAAAAAACATTGGTGCCCGGGGCGCCTGGGTGGCTCGGTCGGTTAAGCATCCGACTTCGGCTCAGGTCATGATCTCACGGTCTGTGAGTTCGAGCCCCGCGTCAGGCTCTGTGCTGACCGCTCAGAGCCTGGAGCCTGTTTCGGATTCTGTGTCTCCCTCTCTCTCTGCCCCTCCCCTGTTCATGCTCTGTCTCTCTCTGTCTCAAAAATAAATAAACATTAAAAAAAAAAAAAAAAAAAAAAAAAACATTGGTGCCCAGGTCCCACCCAAAATCAGAGATCCTGATTTTGTTTGTTGATGGTGTAGCCTGGGGACCAGGGGTTTTGGAAGGTCTCCAGGGGAGTCTAACTTACAGACAGGGCTGAGCACCAATGACCAGTCCACGGTTCCTGACTGTCTCCTAGGCAGTCTCTTGTCAACCCTGCTCAAGCAGTGTCTTTGCCCCAGAAGCTAAGAAATGAAGGAACCAAGAAATTCCTTTAAAGCCGGATGTACAGGGGCGCCTGGGTGGCTCTGTTGGTTAAGCATCCAAGATCAGCTCAGCTCATGATCTCACAGTTCCTGGGTTTGAGCCCTGCATCGGGCTCTGTGCTGACACTGCACAGCCTACTTGGAATTCTCTCTCTCTTCTCTGTCCTTCCCCAACTTGCGCGCACTGTCTCGCTCTCTCTCTCACAATAAATTAAAAAACAAAAACAAAACCAGCTGGATGTGTACAAATCCTATGTATTCCACTATCGAGGGAAAGGACGTCCTGCTCAG
Source organism: Panthera onca (assembly GCF_046562875.1). Lineage (NCBI taxonomy): Eukaryota > Metazoa > Chordata > Mammalia > Carnivora > Felidae > Panthera > Panthera onca. The sequence goes on from NC_138354.1 coordinate 29,000,856, forward strand.
TGCAAATGGAGAGTTAGAAGCAGCCCAGAGTATCAACAGCAGAGACAGGATGTGAACCCGGATTTTCCCATGTCAGGTGCCACCTAAGAAATTCAGCTACGCAGGCGCCTAGGTGGCTCAGTCGGTTAAGCGTCTGACCCTGGGTTTCGGCTCAGGTCACAACCTCACTGTTTTGTGAGTTCAAGCTCCGCATCAGCTCCCAGCTTCTCTCTCTCTGTCCCTCCCCTGCCCACGTTGCTTTGGTGTCTCTCAAAATAAGTAAGTAAACTTAAAAAATTTGAAACATAACAAGAAATCCAGCTGCCCGTGGCCGACACGGCCCCAAGCAGATGCCCCACACCCACGGCTGAAATCAGCTTTGCTAAGGTCTCGCACCTGATGGGTCAGTCCCCGCCACGTCACAGGGGCCACCCTCACGCTGCCGCTCCAGAAGCCGGGCTCGGCATCCCCACGGTGGTCCCGGGAGGGGCGGGAGAGGGGGGCGACCCGGCCAAGCCCCCCCCCACCCCCCCGCAGGGTCTGGGGCCACGGCCGGGCCCGTGCGCCAGGCCTGGCCTCACCCACCTTCCGGTAGACGGCCCCGATGACGGCCGTCTTGATCCTCATGCCGCTGACGAAGCAGATGTGGAAATACTGGTGCAGCACAAGGGTCTGGAGGCAGGCGCTGATGAACAGCAGCGCCGTGTAGAAGTAGCCCTGCCAGTCCGGGGCCTTCGTATCGTTCACGAAGTTGATGAGCAATCTGCGGGGCGAGGAAGGAACGCCGTGACGCATGCGGCAGGGACTTCAGCGTCTCGACCGTGTCCGGGCCGGGCGGGGCGGGCGCTATTCCTGAGTGTTACGCTTGGGAAAACAGACCCAGGGCGGTGACGGGGCTGCGCGGGTGGCCTGAACCTGCTCCCGACGGGGCGCCCCGCGCCTCCAGTCTCATCACCGGACAGTCACCCAGAGGTGACCAAACAGAGACTGTGAGAGGCGGCGTTAGCAAAGCGGAGAGAAGGGACGTGTGGCCCCAAAGAGACAGAAAGAGACAGGCAAACAGAGAGAGGAGAGAAGGGAGCTCCTCTCTGACTTTCTGCTTTCAGGCTGCAGTGCGACACGATCTGGCTCATTCTGTTGTCCTTGGTTTCCACAGATAATCCTCTCTCTTGCCTCTTTCGGCTTCAGGGAAGCCTGGCACGTTTCTGTTCCTTGCAACCCAAGTGGCCTTAGCTTGGATGGTATTCGAGCAAAGCATGAGGCAAAGCGGGTCAGGGCACAGAGGCTTGGCTTCAAGCCCACGGGGCCAGGCCACGTGACCCCAAGGCAGAGGTTAGGGTACCGTAAGTGAAAGGTCAAGGACACAAAGACTCATGCAGCGGGCAGGGAAGGGGTCTTACTTTAAGATCTCCGGGCCGGCAAACATCATCAAGTCATGGAGGGCCTTGAATAAGAAGCTCATGAGGAAGTAGGGCCCGAAGGTCTTGTATAACACCTTGAACAGAGACGGCTCCCGGCCCTTCTGAGGGGACTTGACAATCAAAACCTCGGCCTCCTCATTCACGTCCACCTGGGAGCTCCCTTTCGGCTTGGCGGGATCCTTGGAGGAGTACGCGATCTTTGCCTGCTGCCTGGAACACAAGGAGTGTGGAGCGGTTCTGGGGTCTTCCTGAAACTGGGCCGGCCAGCCGCGGGGAGGGTCAGGGCACCCCACCCCCTCGGGGGGGCCCAGCCAAAGAAAACCAGTCACGGCAGAAAGACAGCTGAACATGCTGGTTAGGAGTACAGACGCAGGCTCCTGGCCAGCCAGCTCTGTGACTTCGAGGTCAAGTGGCTTCACCATTTTAGGCCTTAGTTTCCTCATCTGCTAAATGGGGACGCAGGGACGAGTCTACCCCACAGGGCTGTTGGGAAAATTCAGTGTGTTCATATATGTGAAAGGCACTGAAAAGTGCCAGCCCCACCGTGATGTACAGATTCTATGCAATCTCTGATCAGAATCCAAGTTGACTGACAAGCAGATTCTAAAATTCATATAAAAACTTGAGGGACCGAGGACAGCCAAAACAATCTTTAAAAAGGAAATCAAAATTGGAGAATGCACACTTCCCGATTTCAAAACTTAATCAAGATAGGCATACACACACACACACACACACACACACAGAACCACAGACACACACATTATCAGTGGAACCAGAAATAAACCTGACTGATTTAGGGTATCCACAGTGTCAAGACTGTTCAACGGAAAAAGAATAATCTTTTCAACAGGTGGTACGGAGAAACCAGACAGCCATGCAAAAGAAGGAAGGTGGACCCTTAGTTCATTCCACGTACAAAAATCAACTCGAAATGGGTCAAAAAGACCTAAACACAAAGCTACGACTATAAAAATTCTTAGAAGGAAACATGTGAAAATCTTCATGACATTGTATTTGGCAACGGATTCTGAAAAATGACACAAAACGCAGACGCAAAAGAAAAAAAACGATAAACTAGACGTGGTCAAAATTAAACACGTTGGGGGCGCCTGGGTGGCTCGGTTGGTTGAGCGTCTGACTCTTGATTTTGGCTCGGGTCATGCTCTCCGGGTCGTGAAATCGAGCTCCACAATGGGCACGGAGCCTGCTTACAATTCTTTCTCTCCCTCTTCCTCTGCCCCTCCCGTGCTCGTGCATGCTCGCTCGCGTGCGCACGCACTCTCTCTCTCTCTCCCTCTCAAATAAAACATTCAAAAACATGTTGTGCTTCAAAAGACACAATTAGGAAAGTGAAAAGACAACCCACAGAATGAGAGAAAATACTTGCAAAGGAAATATCTGATAAAGGACTTGTAACCAGAGCATGTAAAGAACTCTCACTACACAATAAGGAAAAAAAAAAAAACCCAATTTCAAAAAAGACAAAGAAGATACGCAAATGACCGTGAATTGCTGCTTGATCTCATTAGTCATCCGGGTAACACAAACCAAAACCACAGGAAAGATATTACTTCACGTCCACTCTCGGTGGATCATCAGAAAGTCATATAATGCCGAGTGTCTGCAACCATGTGAGAAACTGGAACCCTCACATTCGCCCCGGTGGAGTCCCCTTCTACTGGGAAGAGGACAGGGTAGAAACAGTGGAGTGCGGGCCACTTCTGAGATCAGGTCACGGCAAACACAGTGGCTTCCGTCTTGCCCTCTCTTGTGTCGTTCACTCTGGGCAAAGCCAAGTACCACAGGAGGAGGAAATGGGGGAAGATCCCATGGTGAGACGCTGCAAAGAGCCAGCACTGACTTGCCAGCCACACGCAAACTAAAAGCAGGGCCTACAGCCCCAGTCAAGCCTTCAGATGATGTGGCCCCAGCTGACCTGGCAAGCACAACCTCCAGAGACGCTGGGCCGGAACCAGCCTGCTAGCCCACGGCTGGATCCTTAACCCAGAGAAGTCGTGTGAGATCGTAAATGCTGGCTCTCATCTTCAGCTGCTACGCACGGGGGAATACGTTACACAGCGAGAGACACACACCCCAGCTCCCATCTCCCAAATTACAGTCAAGGCAACACATTCCAATGGCCCGATGTGGGCTCCACCCCGAAACACACGGCGCATCCTCACCCAACCCAACTTTTGTGATTTGCAAACTCCTTCCATGGCGGGAGGACACTGAACAGCGCTCAACTGCAGAGGACTTGCATTTGTCACATCTATGCCACATCTGACCATTTATACCACCTGCCGCTTTCTGCTGGAGACCACAGCCCTCCAACCCACCCTGGCTGGCTCCCCACCCCCCAACCCCCAGGAAAGGGTCAGAAACACGGGAATCTCCTCCATGCTCCTGGGTTGACCAGGCGCGGGTCCTGTCCGTCTCCCTCCCGGGATGTGTGCGGACATCCATCCACCCTTTCCATGTGCACGGCCTCTGGCCCATGCAAGCGACCACCCCCTGGGCCTCCTCCCTGCTCGCTCATTTCCTCCCACTCTTGTTCCCTGACAACCAAGTCCCTGCACAGCAGCCAGAGGGACCTTCCTGATAACAGATCATCCCCTGACAGCTTCCACTGCACCCAGAATAAAACCTAAACTCTGGTAAAACTGCTGTAACCAATTACCACAAACTTTGTGGCTTAACGCAATACAAATTTATTGCCTCGTGGTTCAGGGGTGGGGGGGGGGGTCAGAAATCTAAAGGGGGCCCACAAGGTGGCCTTCTTTCTAGAGACTCTAGGGGAGAATCTGTTGCCTGGCCTTTTCCAGCTTCCAGAAGCCACCTAGATTTCTCTGGTTTGTGGCCCCTTCCTCCAATTCAAAGCCAACTACAGACCATCCTCTCTTTCTCTCTCCCTGACATCCTGCCTCCTTTTACAAGGACCCTGGGGATCCTATCAGGCCAAGTCCCTTTGCCGTGTAAGGGTTTGGGGATCAGGACACGGACATCTTTGCAGGGGAGATATATCCCTCCACCAACCCCGTTGTCAATGTCACCACACAAGGTCTTTCCTGCTCCCTTTACTGACCGCCCCCAAAGCTGGGATTCCAGCTAGGAGTTTCAGAATTTTCTTTAGCACACACAGGCGTCCTTGGCAAGGAAGACAAGAGGGCCAGCCAGACAGGAAGGGAGTGGCTCGGCCCTCTCCATTCATTCTCTGCACCACTTCCTAACCAGGACCTGACCCTGGGCCTGTGTGGGCTGCTGGTGACCCAGGGCTGTTTCCGGAGGCCAAGAGACAGGTGCCAAAGGGTCTGGGAGAAGATCTTGGGCAGGCAGAGAAGGAGGAAAGCTCAGGCCCGGGTGGGAGAGGTCAAGAACAGTGGGAACGATCAGCTAAGGCCAAGCCAAGAAAGAAAACTATGCAGCAAAAAAAGAGGCCCACAAAGGAGGCGGGCACTCCAGGAGGGGAGAGGAAGCAAGTAGGGCATCTGTGAGCTCAGGCTGGGAGGGGAAAGGAAAGTTGGAAGGGAAAGGTCTGAGTCAGGAGAAAACTAACTTCCCAGGAGCAGGGGAACCAAAAAGGGTAGAGAGGCTGAAGGCTCAGAAGAAAAAGGGACTTTCTCTGTGGATCGGATTCCAATGTAGGTAGAGATGCCCATCAGTCACTTGTCCACTAATGAACTAAACACATGGCTCTGGGCCAACCGCTGGAGACAGCCCCACAGAGCCTCATGAGAAAAAAGGATTAGCAATCATGACTTCTCAAGACTGTGTGAGGGGTGCTATCACGGGGGGCTTCCCGGAGGTGATGTCAAAGCACAGACACGCAGGATGAGAGAATGGGGAGAAGAGGATGGGCAAGGCCTGGAGCTAAGGATTTGAAATGAGGTTTGGCAGCCCTTCCCAGAACACCAAGAACTTCAGGGTAATCTGAACGGGACAGGGAGCAAGCAGCCTCACCGGGGCTGGAATCAGCCAAAGAGCAATGAGGAGCTACAGATGACTTTGTCATTCATCTTCAAGGCTTCAGGAGAGGCCACATCTCAAACTTAAAACAGTCTCAGCTCAGGGCTCCTGGGTAGCTCAGTTAGTTAAGCGTCGGACTTCAGATCAAGCCATGATCTGGCAGTTCGTGAGTTCGAGCCCCATGTCGGGCTCTGTGCTGACCGCTCAGAGCCTGGAGGCTGCTTCAGCTTCTGGGTCTCCCCGTCCCCCCTCTCGTGCTCGCTCACTCTCTCTCAAAAATAAACAGTAAAAGAAAAAAAAAGTCTTAGTTCGATTAAAATTTGCACATTTTCTGGATGTACTCTGAACATGGTGTTTGACCTGTAATAAATACCCAATCGAACACAGAAGGGCAGACTTTACCTACAACTTCAGGGAACGGATTTTACAAACCTAACGCACATACTCACTCAGAGGGAACATTACACAGAACAGTAGTTCTGGAAACCACAATGGGCGTGGGAAACACCTGCACAGCCCCTCGAAACTTGTAGCCCAGGCAGGATTTTAAATGTGTTGTTTACGAATCCAAATGACTCAAGATCTTTCCCCTACTCTCCTACCCTTTTCTAGTTTTCTGTTTCTTGAATGCTTTCGGTTCCTCAAAACCAGAGGTTCTCAAAGAGAGGGTTGTTTTGCAAATTCCACATTCTCAGTCAATGATGGAGCCAGACAGCAGACCTTCTGTGACGGACAGAACTTCAGTCCCCCGCCACCCCCCGAAAAAAGATCCCAACAGCAATCGGTGTAGCTTGAAGAGCTTGCCTGAAATGACCTAAGCCCGGAATCTAACTCTGTTTTTAGACATAAATCCACACTGTGTAGTGTTTTATGGGGTTTTGTTTGCAAATTTAAATATACCTCAAATTTTTTCAGGAACGCAACTATTGTTGACATTAAGGGAACACTGCATTTTGTTCAGAACTTTGTCAAGTGTTGGCCACCACTTTCTGTAAAACGTCTTCTGTGAGGGTGACTGACACTGGTTCTGGAGATGTGGAGGGAACAGCAGCTGTCACAGAGCATCCTCCACAGTGGGACAAGCGGTGACTCTCCTTTCTGTTTTTCCAGCGTGCACCTGAGCATTTACTCACTGAAATACATGCCGTCTCACTACAAATCGCTTGTACTTCAGTTTTTCTTTCGTGTTGAGGGAGAGGGGCGCCTGGGTGGCTCAGTCTCGTTAAGCATCCTACTTCGGCTCAGGTCATGATCTCCACCCCCGTCGAGCTCTGTGCTGATGGCTCAGAGCCTACAGCCTGCTTCAAGTTCTATTTCTCTCTCTCTCTATGCCCCTGCCCCCGCTCACACTCTGTCTCTCTCTCTCAAAAATAAACATTAAAAAAATAAAATAAAAAACAAAGTCTAATAAAAGCATTTTGCTAACTTAAAAAATTTTAGATGTGTGGGTGGGTTATTTCTATTGATATATTACCTTAAAGTAACTGTATCAGTGTTAGAAAATCTTTTGTTCTCAAGGCAGCAATGAGTCTGAAAGGTTGAGAACCACTTTTCAACATGTGTATGTTGGTGCTTTGTTTTGTTTTTTTGTATTTTCTGTTGCATTTCTTTATAAAACAAAGACAATTGAGCAAAATACTCAACCCCATCTTTACTTAATGTTTTTTTAGATTTACTTTTGAGAGAGAGAGACAGAATGTGAGCGCGGGCGGGAGGGCACGGTCAGAGAAAGACACAGAGACACAGAGTCCGAAGCAGGCTCCAGGCTCCAAGCTGTCAACACAGAGCCTGATGCGTGGCTCAAATCCACGAAACGTGAGATCATGACCTGAGCCGAAATCAGAAGCTCAACCAACTGAGCCACCCAATCTTTAAACACTCTGATTTTTTAATATATTAGCTTTACTGAAGTCTAAGTGATGTATGATAAACTCCACACACGGGAGTATACAATTTGGTCAGTTTTGACATGTAGGGATACATACAACTGTGAAACCGTCAGCAAAGCCAAGATTGGGAACACATCCATCACCCCACAAGGTCTGCTGGGGCCCCTCTATAATTTCTCCCTCCCACCTGCATCCTGTTTCCTGGTGAAATGGAGAGGCCTTGCTACAAAAGGCCACACCGAGAAATTCCAGCTCAGAACAGGACTCTCCAATCGCCCACCACTTCACAGAGGTTATAGGTGCCAGATCTGGCTTATGCCTCTGGAAGCAGAGCGAGTGACCCATCTGCCAATGACCCAGGGCGTTGAGCCCCCGTGCTGAGAACCCCTAATGGCCAGGGTATGAAGACAGCCAGGGACGCCCCTGGGGCGTGGCCCACGATGGAGCCTGAGGCGCCCGCTCTCGCCTCGCCCACCCAGGCAAGATGGGAGCGCCCAGCCCGTGGCCGCACCCACAAAAGAAAGACAACTTGTGCAGTTCCACCTGCCTGCCATTTACCCAGGCCTAGGACAGGGGTGATCGGATGATGCTGATCTCACTGAACCGTCAAAAGCCCTCTGAGTACAAAACAGGGGAGGAGGGCACGAAGGGACTTGAGGGACAGCCTCTCCAAACCCCGAGGGTCTGAAAAGACTACACATGATCAGCAGATATCACATATGCTGAACGAATCCAGTAAGGGCCAGACCGGAGGTAGACAGAGCTTCCTGTGCAAGCCCAGTCCTCCCTCCGCGGAGCCTCCCTCGCAACCTCTCCCACGCCGTCTCCAGCAACCTGCTCATCACGAAGGATGCCACCGGCCAGGGCTTGCGAGGGAAGCTGGGCCTGAGAACCTTCACGCGGGTCACGGGCACCAGACTCAGCAGGAGCAGGATGTGCAGAAAACACCTCCCGTCTCACCGTGCTCACCCACAGAGACTCACGCTCAACACGCCTCCCCTAAGAAAACTTCTCCCGTGTCCATGGCCACCACGGACAGGCCACCAGCTCAGAGTCACAAGGTCCTCTGCTGACGTCCCAGTGGCCGATGGCACCAACGTCCCAAATTCCCACCCACCAGTCCAGCCTGACCCAAGACCTATACGCTGGGTGTTCCAGCAGCGGAGTGAGGAACCAGACCTCAAGTCCAGGGTTTCTCTCTGGGAGGGCCAACTGCTCTCAGGCAGATGCAACACACCAGGCTGGCCCCATCGTCTGCCAGCGCAACTCAACGACAGGTCCACCGCATAAAAACCACAGGACTGATAACAGCCGCTTTTTGTTCTGCCCCTACAGCCACCAGCCGCTGCCCCAAGTCACTCACAGCTTCTCAACCGGCTCCTCTGGACCCAGGGTGCACAGGGCCAACGACCTACCTTAGTATGACAGCCATTTTCCTTTTTTGTTGACACGTGACGTAATGATGTATCAGACAACTGACATGTCTCAGAGTTGAGGAAATTAAAGAATGTGCTGGGGAGGCCCTGGCCTGATTCCCAAAATAACCTGAGAACAGAGGCGTCTGGGTGTTCAGTCGGTGGGACGTCCAACTTTCGGCTCAGGTCATGATCTCATGAGTTCAGGCCCCATGTTGGGCTTCATAATGATGGCTCAGGGCCTGGAGCCTGCTTCAGATTCTGTCTCCGTGTCTCTCTGTCCCCCTCCCACTCTGTCTGTCTGTCTCTTTCTCTCTCAAAAATAAACATAAAAATTAATAAGTAACCCGAGAAAAGAGGTCATGAGATGGCATGCAGCTTATGTGGGAGGAGCATCGAAAATCGAGGACGCTATGGATGAACCATAATGCAAACTAGAGACTCGGGGAGGATAATGACGCACCAGGTGTAGGTTCATCCATACACCTGGTGGGGGATACTGATAATCACAGAAGCTGTGCAGGTGCAGGGACAGGGGGCTACACAGAACCCTCTGCGCCTTCGGATCGAAAAACTAACGTCTATTTTAGTTTTAAATCCAGCACAGTCGGGGTGCCTGGGTGGCTCAGTCGGTTAAGCGTCCGACTTCAGCTCAAGTCATGATCTCACGGTCCGTGGGTTCGAGCCCCGCGTCGGGCTCTGTGCTGACAGCTCGGAGCCTGGAGCCTGTTTCGGATTCTGTGTCTCCCTCTCTCTCTGCCCCTCCCCTGCTCATGCTCTGTCTCTGTCTCAAAAATGAATAAAAACATTAAATCAATCAATCAATCAATCAATCAATCCAGCACAGTCAAAAGCACCCTCGATGGGGGCTTCTCTGGCTGAACACCCGCGGAAGTGATGGGCATGGTGTGTTGAAGCAAAAACACGTAAAACAGCAAGAACACCCAGGAGGCCAGATGCTGTGAGCGAGGCAGGCAAAGTGGGGCGGCCTTGGGGAGTGCGGCTGGGCACACACCTGCTGAGCCAACAGAACCAATCACTGTTCGATGCACATTTTTCTCTCTTCTTTCCTACTCACACTGCCTTCGCTACAGGTACAACTCGTGCCCATTTTGCAGATGAGCAAAAACTGGCTCCGAGGAGTAAAGCAGCTTTTGCCCAGGACGATGAAATCAGCGAGAGGCGGCAGGAAAGGGGGTGGTCAGGTCGTCGCAGAGAGGCTCACACTTACCTTCTGGACTTGGCACACTCCTTTTTCCAGTTCTTAACCAAAACGGGCACGACTTGCTCTGAGGTGTCCTCCTTATTCAGGGACCAGAGGTCAGCACTCTCCAGGGGCTGGCGGTAGCCCCGGACCATCAACCTGGGGCCAAAACACAAGGGGGAGGTGATGACAGTCTGGAGAGGAAGAGGAGGGTGACCCTCGCTGCCGACACCTGCCATGCCAGCCCGCTCTCCATGCCAGGGCGGCCGAGGGCAGTGCACAGCTGGCAAGAGTGGAATACGTATGGCACATACGGGCACATTAAATGATCACTACTAATTCTGTGAGGCCGCCCAGGGCAAAACGGCCCCATTTTTTAGAGACACAAACTATTTAAGGTAGAGATCATTACAATCGCTCTGATTTGCTTAAAAAATATTTTGGGGGCAGCGGCGGGGGGGGGGGGGGCGCCTCAGTCAATTAAGTGTGTGACTCGATTTCAGGTCCGGTCATGATCTTGTGGTTCGTGAGATCAAGCCCTGTGTGGGGCTCTATACTAAGCGTGGATCCTGCTTAGGATTCTCTCTCTCTCCCCCCCTCTCTGCCCTTCCCCAGCTCTCTCTCTCTCTCAAAATAAAATAACCTTTAAAAAAACTCTTTTAAACATATATATATTTTAAAATTTTGGGGCGCCTGGGTGGCTCAGTCGGTTAAGCGTCCGACTTCAGCTCGGGTCACGATCTCACGGTCCGTGAGTTCGAGCCCCGCGTCGGGCTCTGGGCTGATGGCTCAGAGCCTGGAGCCTGCTTCTGATTCTGTGTCTCCCTCTCTCTCTCTGGCCCTCCCCTGTTCATGCTCTGTCTCTGTCTCAAAAATAAATAAACATTAAAAAAAAATTAAAAAATAAATAAAATTTTTGTTAATATTTATTTATTTTTGAAAGAGAGAGACAGAGACAGAGACAGAGCATGAGTGCGGGAGGGGCAGAGAGAGAGCAAGACACAGAATCCAAAGCAGGTTCCAGGCTCTGAGCCGTCAGCACAGAGCCCAACACGGGGCTCACACTCACAAACCACAAGATCACGACCTGCGCCGAGCTGGATGCCCAACCGACTGAGCCACCCAGGTGCCCCCCCAAAAATTATTTTTTAAGGCCAAGTGGCAAAGCATTAATAATTGTCAAATGTGGGTGATGAGTTTATTGAGACTGATTAGACTAATCTTTCTACGTGTTTGAACACTTGCATAATAAAAAGTAAACCTATCACTGTAACTTGCTATTTTGAATTAATACCAAAGTCACAGGAAAATCACGTGAATTGCACAAAGAATCCCAGTCCGCCCTCCGCCTGCTTCACCGCTCCTTACATCTTGCCACATCTGCTGAGCCATTCTGGGTCTCTAGCCATAAACACACACGTCCACAAACACACTTCTTTTCTGAGACACTTCAGACTAGGTTGTAATAGTGTGTATCCCCATAAGGAAACCCACACGCTGTCACAGAAGCCAGAGCACCGTTACCAAAATCAGAAATTTGAGCGATGATGGCAGAGCCCGCAGTCCACATTCAAATTAATGCTCTGACTCTTGGTGTCAGCTCAGGTCATGATCTCGCAGTCTGTGAGACTGAGCCCCGTGTCGGGCTCTGGGCTCACAGCGTGAAGCCTGCTTGGGATTCTCGGTCTCTCCCTCTCTCTGCCCCTCCCTGGCTTGCTCTCTCGGTCTCTCTCAAAAGAAACAAACTTAAAAGTAAGTAAGTAAATAAAGAAATAAAACATTAAAAAATTTTAAAAAGCTATTTCTTAACAGTAATTTGAAAGCTACTTAATAAAAAAAAAAAGGTATTTGGGAAAAGTTTATAAAGACAAGGAACCAGACTTATCAGAGGGGAAAAGGATTCAAATAATCCCAGGTAAGATGCTGACGACGTGCAGGAAAAAAATGTGCCCCAAAAAGGACAAGAGGGGAGCCCATCACACCGCTGTCAGTGGTTGCCTTGGGTGTTTTCTGCTTGTTGATCTATGCGTGTTCTTACATTTCCTACGGAGCACGGGTATTACTTTTCTGCTAGCAAGGGGTCTGAAACAATGCCAATGTTGGTAATTATACCTGACATAAAAAAAAAAAAAAAAAAAAAAAAAAAGTACCCAAATCTGAAAGCTCAGAGCACAAGGCTTGTAAGGGCCCCAGGTGAAGCCGTGAGCAGAGGTGCAAGCCATTCATGGTTCACACAACTCGAGTCCGTGCATGTGGGCGCAGGGTCAGCACCTGAGACCCGGGCCCCCGGCAGGCACGCTCGTACCCGGGGGAAGGGTGAGGGAGGGAGAGCACCGGCCTGGCCTTACCCTGTGATCCACCAGAAGGTGACCCTGGACAGGAAGGAGGCACTGGATTCCGGGCAGGGATTCTAGCGGAGAGAAAACACAGGGTGGGAGGAAAAGAGAAATGATCCGTTAATCTTCTCATCTGGGCCGGCGCTCGTGACCAGTCTTCCTCTCAAATGACCAGCAGCCACCCTCACGCCAAGGACTGGCACCCCAAAACTATGTGCAAAGGTGGTACAGTGTGCCACATCCCTGCCCCCTCTTAAATCCCCACCGCGACCCAGTGGCGGTGGTGCTGCCCAGGTCCCCCGAAGTTACCCCAGTCATTCATTCACTCATTCGTTCAACAAGTATTTTCTGAGCACCTGCTATATGCCTAGCACCATGCACACAAATCTGAGCAGACACAATCCCTGCCGTCAGGAAGCCCACCGTGCACAGGGGTAGGAATAACACCTGCTAACTTCTCTGCGAGCGAGCTGTGTTACAAGTACTTTATGCAAACGATTTCATCTCATCTTTAGAACCAGCCTACCAAGGAGATAAAAGCACCATCCTCGCTTTGGAGATAAAGACACAGAGGAACAGACAGATGGGATGACCTTGCCAGGCAAGTGGTGAAAACAGACTATGAGCCCCTAGCAGCGTCCGGAAAGAGCCATTAATCAAAGGATCTTGCGAGCGGGCACTCAACCACAACTGCAGTGAGGATTGTTTCCTGAAGATAGGTCAGTATTACCGGTGGGATCACTGGTATCTTAGTGAGCTCACAGCAAGAGAGCGGATAAGCGGACGGGGGCTGATCTCTCTGACGAAGGTCAAAGAAGGCATCCCCGAGCTGGGCTCTGAAGAGTAGAAGATGACAAGTAAAGGGGAGAGGCAGGGTAGTCTTGGCAGCAAGGGTGTGTGTGCAAAGGCCCCGTGGCAGAAGGGAACACAACCCTATTCCAGGAACTAAGAGGGGGCTGACCAGTCTACACTGGACGCCAAGTAAGGGATTTGGGTCTTCATCCCAAGGGCAATGGGAAGTCACCGACACAATCCAACAATAATGCAAAGACCAGGAGAGTGATGTCAGCATGGAGCCTCCGTGACCGCCAGCAAGGGCCGACTTTCCATTCCAAGCAGATACATGGAGGTCGACATTCTGAAATACACATTTTGGTGAAGGGCGCTCGCCAGGCAAGGATGAGGTCTCTAGCCCTTTTTCAGAGACACAGCACGGGAGAGCCAGGCGAGAACATACGTTGTGCCTTGGTGGTTTTCCATCCAGGCTGCGAGCAATTTAAAAAAAAAAAAAAAAAACACAAAAAAAACCTGTACCTGGTCCCCACCTCCCAGAGATTCTGATTAAGCTGGCTGAGGGTGGGACCAGGGCATCAAGTTTTTGTTTGTTTTTAACTCCCAGAGTCTCCTTGGCAAAGGGGTTTGGCAGGAAATATACCAGATAAGCCTGATACCAAGGAAGCTAAATTCGGGTGGAGTTTAAATTTTAAATTAAAAAAAAATTTTTAATGTTTTATTTAGATTTGACAGAGACAGAGAAAGAGAGGGAGGGAGGGAGGGAGAAAGAGCACGCATGGAAACAGGGGAAGGGCAGAGAGAGGGAGACACAGTCCAAAGCAGGCTCCAGGCTCTGAGATGTCACCACAGAGCTCAACGTGGGGCTCGAACGCACAAACCGCGAGATCGTGACCTGAGCTGAAGTCGGACGCTTAACCCACTGAGCCACCCAGGCGCCCCAAGACCTGAGAAGCAACCAGAAGTGACTCCGATTAGCCCAAAAAGGGACAGTGTGAGTCACAATCAGGATCCTAAGTAGAACGGACTGAGACATCTGTTTAACATCCATTTCAACATCACATATGTTTAAATACACAATCTCACACGGACGCGGAAAAAAAAGAGCAACTCTCTGGCCTCGTGCGTGAAAAGACACAAGTGAAGCAAGCCGTTGTTCTGAGAAGAGAAGATGGGCAGACAAGCATTTTCCCACCTTTTCTAAAGGAACTTCCCCACAGGGGAAGTGTCTCTGCATAGAAGTGGTCCAGCTAATATACAAGGAAGGACAGAATGTTAAGATGTGCCGCGTTGCAGCCACAATGGGTGACTGGAAAACTTGACGAAATCCAACAATTATTATTAATGCTTTCAGGCCAGATAGCAGTAGCAATGGTTTACTGTTTAAAAGCAACCTGTGTGGCTCATTTTGTTAAGCATCCGACTTCGGCTCAGGTCATGATCGCGCGGTCCGTGGGTTCGAGCCCCACGTCGGGCTCTGTGCTGACAGCTCGAAGCCTGGAGCCTGCTTCGGATTCTGTGTCTCCCTCTCTCTCTACCCCCTCCCCTGCATGTGCTCTGTCTCTCTCTGTCTCAAAAATAAACGTTAAAAAAATGTGTTTTTTTTTTTAATGTTTATTTATTTTTGAGACAGAGACAGAGCATGAACAGGGGAGGGGCAGAGAGAGGGAGACACAGAATCCAAAACAGGCTCAAGGCTCTGAGCTGTCAGCACAGAGCCCGACGCGGGGCTCGAACTCACGGACCGCGAGATCATGACCCGAGCCGAAGCCAGCCGCTTAACCGACTGAGCCACCCACGCGCCCCCAAAAAATGTGTTTTTTAAGAAAATGCAATAAAAGAAGAACTCTTCTCTTTCACCTACTCTCACTGGGGAGAAGGGCAGACAGCCATTCTACCATTTCTACAACCTTGTGTAAGTCAAGTTATTTCAAAATAACAAGTTACTAAATACGTTTAAAGCCCTGCCTTCCAGAGATACACGCTGAAATGTTTACCTACGACGCGGTGCAGGGTGAAGAGTCCGTGGCAGTTGGTGATACCCTGCCGGCTACGTATGTGCACACGCGGAAGTTTCCATCATGAAAAGCTAGATGAAAAGCTTCCCCAGTGACAGACACGCATCCTGGGCTCCACTCCGGGGCCATGGAGTACCAGGAGTTTCTGGAGTGTCCCAGCCCCGCCTGTGCCAGCGTCACCTGGGAAGCTCACCGAACACGCTGGGCCAGGGTCCCACCCCAGACCAGCTTAGACCTCGGGCTGGGGCCCTGGCCTCAGGAGATTTTTTTTTTTTTTTAATGCAAATTTTATTTTTGAGAGAGCGCAAGCAGGGGAGGGGCGGGGGGACAAAGGATCCAAAGCAGGCTCTGTGCTGACAGCAGCCAGCCCAACCTGGGGCTCGAACTCATGACCATGAGATCATGGCCTGAGCGGAAGTCAGACGCTCAACTGACTGAGCCGTCCACGTGCCCCCTCACAAAAGTTTTAATAAGGAAATCAGACACTGCCGCCTCACAGACCTACGTTCCGGACCCATCTAACACAGAGAAAGTTCCAACTGTGGAACCAGGGCTCAAATCCCAGGGTTGCCATTTTGTACCTGAATGACCTCAGGCAAGTGCCTTCACCTGAAAGCCTCAGTTTCTGAATCTGAAAGATGGGAGCAGGTCTGCCGGCTGCTCCGCCTTCCTCACAGGACTGTAAGGAGGGAGAAGTGAACTGTGTCCGTGGGACAGTGTTGTAAGCTGGAACTTTTCCAACCCGGGGTGGCAACACTATTCATGGAACAGGTGGTGGTATTTGCTCTGTGGGCTGGTGGTGAGCGAGTTATCAGGGAATCTCACATGCACTTCAACTGTAGCCCAATTCTGACGCACCGGGAAAAGCCGGGGTTCCGGCAGGGAGCGGGAGGGGGAGGGGGCACAGCTGGCAATGACTCATTTCTTGAGCAAACGTTTAGGGAGGGCCTGCTTATATGCCAGGAGATGGCTACGGGCTGGGGACAGGGCTATGCACGACACAGTGAGGTCCCCACCCAATACCGCTTCCCAGCTTGGGGGGATGAACAGTAAGCAAACCAAGATGCAAATAAATACAGAAGTATAAACACAGGGGGGCACCAGGCTGGGTGGTTAAGCGTCCGACTTGGGCTCAGGTCATGATCTCACGGTTCATGAGTTCCAGCCCCATGTCGGGCTCTGTGCTGACAGCTCAAAGCCTGGAGCCTCTTCCAATTCTATGTCTCCGTCTCTTTCTCTCTCTGCTCCTCCCCTGCTTGTGCTCTTAGTCTCAAAAATAAATAAACACTTAAAAAAAGAAAAAGAAGTGTAAACAGAGAGAGCTGCACCAGACGAAAACAATGAAGGTCCCAGGAGAGAAGGGGGCCAGGGGGGTTGCTTATGTCAGAGGCAACAAACAGCAAGGAGGTGAGAGAGAGGCTCTGAATCCCAGCCCTGCCCCCTACTTACTAGCCGTGACGACCTTGGCCAAGGGACCTGGTGATGCGCTTAAATGAGACAAAGCATGTTATATCCTTAGAACAGTACCTGGTGCGGAGTGACTGTGGGAGAAATGGGATTAATGGGATTAATACTAACAGTAGAAACAATAGTACCATCTTCTATTTCTCGTAGCATCACGGTGCACCAAGCACTGTACCAGATGCGTCATATAAGGGTTGCCAAAGAAAGGCCCACAGGCTGGCTGCTGGTAAAGTCAAGTCTGATGGGTACATGGTGACGCCCACTCATTTACATACTGTCTGCATCTGCTTTTGAGCTGCAATGGCATAGCTGAGTAGGTGCACCTCAAACTACGTGGTCTACACAGCCTAAATATTTACTATCTGGCTTTCTACAGAATAAGCTGGCTAAGTCCTGCTTTCATCAGAGCCCACAACACCCCGAGACAGCGGTTACTAAGGCCTAAAACCAGAGCCCAAGTGACGGCCGTTTGCTTCCAAATCCAGTCTTCCTTGAGTCTTACAACAGGACACGGAGCATAGCTGTGCGGGTTACAGACCTCATACAGAGATGCCCAGCTGAGGGGCAGGTGGGGAATGACACACAGCTCAACAAGACCCCCGAGTCTTGTGCCTTTGAGGGGCTGCATCAGCCTGAAGGAGGCCGGCCGTTCCCAAACTCATCCACCCGGAGGGGGTACAATGTCTTTTTCTCATTTGCACAGAGACACCGTGCAAACAACAGGGCATTAGGCATCTATGCGCACAGGGGGCTCACCAATCCCGGCATTCTCTCACCATCAGGCAACTCCAGCCGTGGCACAAGAAGGAAGCAATATTGTGACTGCATAATCGAAGGCCCGTTCATTCCCTTTTCGCCCTACAAATGGGGGTCGTACCCCTGAGACTGCAAGAAACGATGGCCCAGAGGGAAAAGAGGAATCCTCACCCCGGCTAGTAAAAATCCCAGCTGCTGCAAGAAAATGCACCCTGCCAAAGCAGTGAGATCACATTATTTACAAGAACGTTTCACAGTTTCTAATTTGCACTCTCCAAGAGCTTTGTCCAATTCACTTCCCCCCTCCTTTGAATCCAAACAGGGATTTTCAGGTTATTTTTTGTTTAAGTTTATTTAATGTTTATTTATTTCTCAGAGAGAGAGAGACAGAGACAGAGCATGAGTGGGGAGGGGAAGAGAGAGAGAGAGAGAGAGGGAGACACAAAATCCGAAAGCTCAGAGCTGGACGCGGGGCTCAAATCCACGACCCGTGAGATCATGACCTGAGTCGAAGCTGGACACTTAACCGACTGAGCCACCCAGGCACCCCGGGATTTTCAGATTATTAGGAGTCATGTCAGGCTGACAGAAGGTCCCCACTGCCAGTGCAGAAAAGGAAACAGGTAAGTTGGAATCTGGTTTCTGGAAGCCCCTATCTGACATAGAAGGCTTTATTTGATAAAAACAACTTGAGCTCTTTTTTACATTTATTTATTTTTTACGTTTATTTATTTATTATTTACGTTTTTTTACGTTTATTTATTTATTATTTGAGAGAGACAGAGACGGCACGAGCGGGGGAGAGTGGGGAGAGTGGAGAGAGAGAATCCCGAGCAGCCTCTATGCCATCAGTACAGAGCCCGACGCAGGTCTCAAACTCACAAATCCCTGAAATCATGACCTGAGCCAAAACCAAGAGTCAGATGCTTAACCGATGGAGCCATCCAGGCGCCCCAAGAACTGATAATGTAAAAAAAAGAAAAAGAAATGGGTTGGGCGCTGGATGAGAACCCAGACCACATTCCATTCAATGGAAACCAAGCAGAACATTTTTTTTTTTTTTTTTTTAATATATGAAATTTACTGTCAAATTGGTTTCCATACAACACCCAGTGCTCATCCCAAAAGGTGCCCTCCTCAATACCCATCACCCACCCTGCCCTCCCTCCCACCCCCCATCAACCCTCAGTTTGTTCTCAGTTTTTAACAGTCTCTTATGCTTTGGCTCTCTCCCACTCTAACCTCTTTTTTTTTTTTTTTTTCCTTCCCCTCCCCCATGGGTTTCTGTTATGTTTCTCAGGATCCACATAAGAGTGAAACCATATGGTATCTGTCTTTCTCTGTATGGCTTATTTCACTTAGCATCACACTCTCCAGTTCCATCCATGTTGCTACAAAAGGCCATATTTCATTTTTTCTCATTGCCACGTAGTATTCCATTGTGTATATAAACCACAATTTCTTTATCCGTTCATCAGTTGATGGACATTTAGGCTCTTTCCATAATTTGGCTATTGTTGAGAGTGCCGCTATAAACATTGGGGTACAGGTGCCCCTATGCATCAGTACTCCTGTATCCCTTGGATAAATTCCTAGCAGTGCTATTGCTGGGTCATAGGGTAGGTCTATTTTTAATTTTCTGAGGAACCTCCACACTGCTTTCCAGAGCGGCTGCACCAATTTGCATTCCCACCAACAGTGCAAGAGGGTTCCTGTTTCTCCACATCCTCTCCAGCATCTATAGTCTCCTGATTTCTTCATTTTGGCCACTCTGACTGGCGTGAGGTGGTATCTGAGTGTGGTTTTGATTTGTATTTCCCTGATAAGGAGCGACGTTGAACATCTTTTCATGTGCCTGTTGGCCATCCGGATGTCTTCTTTAGAGAAGTGTCTATTCATGTTTTCTGCCCATTTCTTCACTGGGTTATTTGTTTTTCTGGTGTGGAGTTTGATGAGCTCTTTATAGATTTTGGATACTAGCCCTTTGTCCGATGTGTCATTTGCAAATATCTTTTCCCATTCCGTTGGTTGCCTTTTAGTTTTGTTGGTTGTTTCCTTTGCTGTGCAGAAGCTTTTTATCTTCATAAGGTCCCAGTAATTCACTTTTCAAGCAGAACATTCTGATGTAACTCATGAATGGCAACGCTGTCAGTGAGGGGGTTTCCCAGCCTTGGAGGCTGAAGCAGAGCTAACTCCTGTCCCTGCATGTAGGAAGCTTATTCACTGGTCCCCCATTCACCTAGAAAGGAGAGTAATTCAGACAAGCCCTGGATGAAGGCAGAGGGAGAGAGAGTCTGATTTATGCAACGTACAGAGAGAGCCACATTCTTTGGCATCTGTATCTGGCACCCGGCGATTTGGCCAAAACCCACGTGGCTTAAACCAATTTGGTACAACAGCCCCAAGCACTGGTTCTTTAAGAGCTGGTCATTCATTGTCTCCCACCAGGCAGTTTGGGGAATGGGTCTTTCAGCACTCTGGCCTTTTTGTCAGAAATGCTCGGGATCCCCGCTCAGCGTTTCTGGTTTTGACTCTTTTAGTCTCCTGCCGGTTACTCGAACTCTGCACCACCCAGATGCCCAGCAGTAAGGGGAGGATGACACAGCCATACGGCTTACAGCAGGGGTTCTCCGACGGGGTCCCCCAGTGCCAGCATCCACGGCGCCTGGGAAGCTGTTAGAATTGCAAAGGCATGGGTCCCGCCAAGAGCTACTGACTCAAAGTCTGGGGGTGCTCCCAGAGCCTTCCAAGAGATACACACTCGGGTGTGCCAACCCTGAGGAAGAGCTTCTGATCCAGCCTGGTGAACTCAGGCAAGACACTTCACCACTCTGGCCCTCAGTAACCTCATGTATAAGATGAGACTCACAGCCCTGCCTCATCAGGAGGCTTCGAGGACTAAGAAACTTAAAAAGACAACACACAGCGTCACTCACTGACTGGCTCCGCCCTCCTCCTGACCCGCCTGAGCTGCTGAGCTGGCTATTTAAGTGCCACCAGCCCCTCCGTGTCCCAGGCACCCTCCTACTTTCAGCCAGAGGGGTCCCCGAAAACACCTGCAACCTGAGCGTGTCACCCCCCTCCCCCCCCCCGCTGAGAATCTTCCAACATGGCCAAATCCCAAGTCTTCACGGTGACATGCAACTCTACCCTTGATTTTGCAAGCTCAGCTCTAGGTCCCTCCGAACCAACCAAGCAGAACACTGCAGTTCCCCAAACACCTACAAGGT
This sequence comes from Panthera onca, assembly GCF_046562875.1. Taxonomy (NCBI): domain Eukaryota; kingdom Metazoa; phylum Chordata; class Mammalia; order Carnivora; family Felidae; genus Panthera; species Panthera onca. Next base: position 29,021,329 of record NC_138354.1, read on the forward strand.
CCTTTATACAGCTGGACCTTTTTACGTGCTGGTTCCTCGACCAGGAGCCCCGTCCTGTCCGGCCTTACAAGCCCGGCCGACGCCTCTCGTTTCTCAGACTCAGGCCTCCCCTCCCCTGGACGCTGGCCCTGGAGCCTCAGGCTGAGTTAGGAACCTCTCCTCCAGCCCCTCAGCCCCCCAGCACTTTCCTGCCTCGGAGCCCCACTGTCCACAGCTCTTGGTTTATTTGCCCGGTGCCCCCTCCTCAACGGTCAAGTTTGTTCATTTCAGTACCCACAGCCCCTCCACCCTGCACCCCTGCACAATACCAAACCACTAGTGACCAACGGCATAAAGGAGAGAAGCCTTAAGAACAGACTTTATGAGGGGTGCCTGGGTGGCTCAGTCGGTTAAGCGTCTGACTTCAGCTCAGGTCATGATCTCGCCGTTCTCGAGTTCCAGCCCTGTGTCGGGCTCTGTGCTGACAGCTCAGAGGCTGGAGCCTCCTTCGGGATTCTGTGACTCCCTCTCTCTCCACCCCTTCCCTGCTCATGCTCTTTCTCTCTCAAAAATAAAGACACATTAAAAAATATTTTTTTTAAACAGACTTTACGATGCATTCACAAAGCAGTCCATGTTCAGTGGCTGCCTCTATTGTGTGAGGGGTCAAGACTGACCATGAAGGGCAGGAGGGAACTTTCTGGGGTCCTGGTAGTGTTCTGTAGCTTGATAAGGGCTTGGGCTATTACTCATTTGTCACAACTCCTCAACCGGTAACTTTTACATTCAGGAATTTCACTATGCAAATTCTGCTTTAAGAGAAACATAAAACAGAAGCATATACAGATACTGCACTCTGGCTAGTGGTTGGCATGGTGCAAATGTCTGGGTAACGCATACTAAGTATTTCAAAGTACGTTTCAGATACCAAAAAAATGAGCCAGTTGGCTGGCTGGTTGGCCAGATATGTGATAAAGCAAGTTGAGCACAATGTTAACTGTAGAATCGAACTGGAGAGTGGATGGGTACTCACTTTTCCGCGTTCACAGCAAAGTGCTGGGGGAAATATTTCCCATATTTATGGACAGGACTAAAACTACCTCTTATGCCAAATGAGCTGGGCAGTTTTACATGTGTTTTAAATGTCCTAAACCAATGCTTTTCAACCGTGCACCACCCGTAGATCCTGCTAAAATGAGGCTATGACCCAGCAGGGCTCAGCGGGCCCAGGACTCTGGATTTCTAACAGCACCCGGGGAATGCCAGTGCCGTCGTTCCAAAGACCCCACTTTGAGGAGTGGGGGTCCGCTATATGACCACATTTGCCGTTGATGCCTCCAAGGGCAAAAGGAAACACCTCCCTCCTCTCACGGGCCCCATTCTAAGCAGGAGCCTTGGGGCCAACAAGGATCACAGAAAGGGCCAGACAGGAGCCCCAAGAGAGCCCCGGAAGGCTAGATGAGCCGCTCCCAGATTCCAGGCAGCCCAGGGCCTGGAGGTACAGAGGGGAGCAGCCCCACGGAAAAACCAGGGCCAGCACAGCCATCTGAGTCATGCAAAGGGCACAGGGCCAGCTGGAGAGGAGGCCGACTTTGGTGACTCAGCAGGAGCGAGCCTGGAGAAGCCCAGTGCTGCCAGCTCCCACCCAGGCCCCACCTGCCCCTGGCCACCCCAGGGCAAGGCTGACTGCTCCCTGTGTGCACAGACAACATGTGACTGCGGCTCCGAAGTCAGGACAGCCGCTGGGGCTGGGCTCTCCCCATCTTCTGGGCTCCGCTGTGATGGGAGCCCTGAGGATAATGGAGAGACAGGCAGAGAAAGCACCTAATGGTGTCCTCCTCTCCCTGATCACCGGCCTCAGATCCCAGCACCAAATGGGGCTCGACCCACTTTCAAGAAGGGAACAGTGAGGTCCTGAAAGGAGGAGGGACTTGCCTGGGGTCACAAATCTAAGTCCCATAAGCTGATTCCCAGCCTTCCCAGCCTGCACCTCAAATGCAGGTACACGGCTGTTTGCCCACCCGTTCAATGGCTGTCCCCCGCGAGGCCACAAGCTTCCTGCGGGTACACAGCAGACTGCACTGTCCAAAGAGGGCCAGACATTATCTGCCATCTCATGAGTTCGTCTTAGAACGAGACCTGACCGCTCCCCCATCTAGAAGTGGGGTCTGTGTCCCCAGCCCTCGAACCCAGGCTGACTTCTTTGGATGTCTCCATCAACAGACTGTGGCAGGAGTGACACTGTGTGATATCTGGGACTGGGTCGTAAGAGGTGACACAGCTTCCGCCTGGCACTCTCTCTAGGAACACTCATTCTCAGACACAGGCCACCACACTGTGAGATCACCCAAGCCACCCTGACATGGACCGTCAACCCTAGCTGAGGCTCCGGCCAGGGGCTGGTGCTAACCACCAGCCCAGTGAGTGAGAAGCCGCCTTCCCACTGCTACCACCAGGGATACCCCGAGGGAGAACCGCAGCTGAGCCCGGGCAACAGCCAGGACTATGAAACGTAACAATAAACTACTAGTTTTTTTATTTTGAGAGTGGGAGTGCACAGAAAGAGAGAGGGAGACGGAGAGAATCCCAAGCAGGCTTCATGCTGTCACCATCAGATTTAGGGTGTGAGTTAGGGTCTAACGGTCCAACCATCTCTGTAAGCTTAGACTCCTAAAATTGAATGGTTGGGGACAAGACACAGAGTGTCCCAGTCCTGGGCACCCCAGCCTCCAGCTGCCCCAGTGTGGCAGAGCAGGCCCAAGGCCCAGGCCGCTGGGAACACAGAAAGCACAATGGAGGAAAAAGCCAGCTCTACGAACCACCCTAATGTATGGGCACCCGGGGAAAGAAGAAAAAGGAATTTTTATCCAGATCCCCAGAGGGAACCAGACATCAGAAATTCCCTCTCCCGAGGTGCCTGGCTGGCTCAGTCGGTTAAGCGTCCGACTTCAGCTCAGGTCATGATCTTGCGGTCTGTGAGTTCGAGCCCCACGTCGGGCTCTGTGTTGATGGCTCGGAGCCTGGAACCTGCTTCCGATTCTGCGTCTCCTTCTCTCCCTGCCCCTCCCCCGCTTGTGCTCTGTCTCTCAAAAATGAATGTAAAAAAACATAATAAATTGAAAATAAACAAATAAATGTTTCCTGATGGGGACATGCTGCTGACCAACACCCACCGCCATGCGCACAAACCCTACTCAGCAGGAGACACGGCAGCCACAGACATGTGAGCCCCTCTCCTTTGTGGCAGGCGTGAGCCGGGATCCAGTGGGCGCCCCAGGCGTCGTCGCTGCCCTTGTGAACTTTGCACACGTACAAACACACACACGCGCCCAAGAACACGCTAACGCGCATATGCACACGCACACGTGAACGAAAACAGATGCATGTGCACACGTACAACAACATGCACATATGCAAACACGCACACCTATGTTTTTTAGACGTAAAAACTCGGCTCCTCAGAGCCGATTCCCCACAGCTGCCTTCGCCCTCCACGAAGGCAGCCTCAGCCTTTTGATGAGGCTCAGGCCAAACCCCAGAGAATCGCAGCAGCTGAGAACTGCCCTTGCTGCCATTTTGCCAGTTAACAGCTGACTAGCCACGAACAAAGCGTCAAATAAATGCTCCAAAGGTTCCCCTCCCACTCAGAGTAAAGTCCAATGGCTCGCACAACTGCAGGCGACGGTCCCCACCTCTGAGACGCCATGTCTTAGCCCTCTGTGGCCTCATGCTGCTCCAGGCACACTGGCCTTTCCTGCTGCTCCCTTGACAGTCCATGGCAGCTCCTGCCCCAGGGCCTTTGCACTTGCCAACCCCGCCTGGACCACTCTTCATCTGGTATTTGCTCAGCTCGCTCCCGCACCGCAGTGAGGTTTCATGAGGGAGGCCTTCCCTGATGGCTCCTATCAACTCGAAACTGCACACGACCCTCAACCATCACATGCATTTCTTCTCCATGCTTTCCTCTCCTCCTCAAGATTCACTGCCACCTGACTGATATACACTTGGGTCCAGGGTTACAGACTGTCCCTCCGGCCCACACGACAACAGAAGCCTGAGGTGGGCAAGATCTCTGTGTTAGGCACTGCCACAGCCCTGTGCCCAGACCGGGGCCTGGCACTTGGCACCAGATGGAACGAGGGAGGGAGAAGGAGGGAGAGGGGCAAAGAGGAAGGAAAAGGGGGAAGCCAGGAGGAAGAACGGAGGCAACAGTGGTCAACGGCTATGTTCCCTTTTATTCTGTCAACAGGAAGACTGGTCATTTCTACCGTACCCACTCACACCCACTGGTCCAGAGAAGATTCCTGCTTCCCTCAAAATAACAGAAGAGACTCAGGGTCTCAAACTCAAATCCCTCAAGGGCCAGGGACATACCACGAAAGAAGGAAGCAGACTGTGTAATACAAGAGGGAGTGCTGGGCACCGTGTAGACTAGGGCCGCACTCCTCCGCGGAGCTCAAGTACTGCTGTGGGGGGCAATGGCCCGAAGAGTGACACAACTTTTCATTATTCTAGAAAACCTGCATTGTTATAAGGGGAAATATCTTCATGTTTAAATGTTTTGCTGACATTTTCTAAAATCGCTATGGCAACCAAATGATCAAACCGGCAGGCCTGTAAGACACAGACGTTTACAAGTATGAAGCAGATTCCTTCCTTAAGTCCCCTAGGCACACAGAGGCCTCAGTTTTTCCATCTGTAGAGTGGGAAGGAGGATGTTACCTCTCTCTCTGGGCCTTGGTGGGGTAGGGGGGAAGATGGAACGAGATCCCACGTGGATGATACTGTCACAGAACAAGTGTCTAATCGATGTTAGCTAACATCGTATAATATTTTTCACACACACACAGACACACACACACACACACACACCCGTGTCTCCGATCACACTTACGGGGTCGTGGATGGTTTCAGAGAACAGGGGCGATCGGTCCGAGAAGCAGGACAACACGAGCTGAATCAGCACGAGGGAAAAGTAAATGTAGAAAGTGACATCGCGAAACACGTCAATTTCAGCACCCTAGAAGTGTGGCAAGGAAGGAGGAAGAGAAGGTCACTTTCTGGAAGCAGCCTGCAGAGGCCGGGGAGCAGGTGCAGACCCAGTAATAAGCTTTCCTGCCCTAACAGAAGAGAGGCAGTCCCATCACGGCGTGCTCCCGGATGCCTGGTGAGGGCATCCAATGTGGCAAAAGGAGGCTCGGGCTTGAGAGTTAACCGGCCCACGTTCAAGGCCTGGCCCCGCTCGTACTGGCCACGGGGTTTTGTCAATTCACTCAGCCTCTGTGCACTTGAGTTTCTCCATGTATAAACAGATCAGTGGTTCTCAATCACAGAGGATTTTGCCTCCCAAAGAACATCTAGTAGCATCTGGAGACATTTCTGTTCACCCTGACTTGGGGTCTGCTACTGGAATCCATGGGCGGAGGCCAGGGATGCCCCACAAACATCCTACAAAGAAGGTCAGGACAGTCTCTTACAACAAAGACATCTCCGGTCCAAAATGTCCATTAGTGCTGAGGCTCAGAAACCCTGTCGGAGTAACTGTCAGCAGTCGGTAAGATTCTTCATGGAAAAAAACCTTAGTCAAGTATCGGGCCCCCTAGGGGGGCAGCCGCTCTGTGAACACCACTCCCCGCTCAGCTCTGGTGCACACTAAAGATTATCTACAGTTGACTTGCCTTGCTGTTCACTGCTGACTGGGGCTCAGAGGGTGGTGTGCACCTGTCTGGGGCTCCCACCCCTAGAGAACCCACATGGGCCCCTGAAGCTACACAAGTAAATGGGGCTCTGAAGAAAGAACGTTCTAGATGGAAGGCTGAATGAGTTAGCGAAATCCCTGGGGGAAGAAGCTGGGCCCGTATACTACTTATTGTCTGGATCCCAGGGCAATGCACGATTTCCGCATAAACTGGAAGGAATAAGCACCTTTCCCAAGGGCCGCTCGAGGCCACCACTTACCTCTTTTAAGGCAGTCATGATTTTGGATCTCAAGATGGCAAGGGCGCACAGTAGGGCTACAAGCCAGAAAGTGAGCATGATCCCCGAGGACTGGACTCCCTTCCTTCTCTCGAGCTGAATTAAAAAGGTAGCAAGCAGCTGGAAGAGAGAAGCATACAACAGGAGTTGTCACAAGACCGGGCCCCACGGCCGCCCACAACCCCGGCAGCTGTCAGGACTGGAGCAGGGCTGTCCTCAGCTCAGTGGTGCAAAAAAGAGCCTGGGGGGGACCTGGCTCCAAAACCAGCTCCGCTCTCACCTTGCTGGGTGACCCTGAGCAACTCACTGAACTTCTCTGAGCTTCCGCTGCCTCATCTGCAAAACGGAAATGCCAATAGCATCTAACTTGAAGGATGTGGGAATTTAAGAAGATCATGAATAGATCTGGGGCTGGATGAAAAGTTGTGGAGGGGAAGCTCAGTTTAGAACAGATGTAGGCAGGGTACCTGGGTGGCTCAGTCGATTAAGCCTCCGACTTTGGCTCAGGTCATGATCTCACCGTTGGTGGGTTCCAGCCCCACGTCGGGCTCTGTGCTGACAGTTCAGAGCCTGGAGCCTGCTTCGAATTCTGTGTCTCCCTCTCTCTCTCTCTCTCTGCTCCTCCCCTGCTCATGCTCTGTCTCTGTCTCTCAAAAATAAGTAAACATTAAAAAAATGTTTTTTGGAACAGACATAGGCCCACTTTTTCTTGAATGAATGGGCATGGCTGAGTGCCAATAAAACTTTATTGACAAAAACAGGCAGTGGGCCAAGCCTTTAATTACAGGTAGAAAGACCTATGTTCAAATCCCATCCCTGACTGGGACGAATTCTTCTCCTCTGGGCAACAGTGGTAACTGTTCTCCTTCAAAAGGAAATGAAGCTTACTTTTAATCTACCTACAATTATGCATGTCACCTACAGGGGACTTTATGAGAATGATGGCTGGCGGGGGACAATGGGATTTTATGTCATTCCTGACACCTGAGGCTATTACTTCCATTTCACCCCGATTTTACAATCAGGGAGAGAAAACAAATGATAAAACTACTTTTTCTCTACAGAAGGAACTGCCACAGTCATTCTCCAGACAGGCAGAGCTGGCCTCCCGAGGCGTGTCCCCAAAGCCAGTCATGAGGAGCTGAAGGGTCACCCACGGCCCCTGCCCTTACTCCCCAGAAACACAACCGCCTGTCTGTCCTCATCTATGCACCTGGGGGAGGGGGGGCGGATCTCTCTCACTCCCTACAATCTATCAGAAACTTGCAGATCTGCCATCAAGGCAGATCCTCACTTTAGCCACTGCTCACCCTGGCCTCAGCTCCCTCCCAACACTCTGGGTCACCCCACGGGCCCCCCACTGGACTCCCAGCTTCCAGTTCTGCCCCAACAATCCAATCTGCTCTCCACTCAGAGGCCACAGTCGGCTTTTCAATACACAGAGCCAGGCGTGACACACCCTCGCTCAAAACCTCTCCCTTCAGGACTTGGGGTTTCAACCTGGGGTCCAAGGACGGGCTGTGGCTGGGACCCAGGGATCCATGAACTTGGACAGGAAAACAACTATAGCTTCACTTTCCCTCATCAGCATCCCCAGCTGTGAGTGATGGCAATAAACCACGTAGTATTAGTAGTACCTGGGACACCGTTACCATTAGAAATCCCACCTGAAGGGGCGCCTGGGTGGCTCAGTTGGTTGAGCGGTCCGACTTCAGCTCAGGTCATGATCTCACAGTTCATGAGTTCGAGCCCCACGTCAGGCTCTGTGCAGACAGCTCAGAGCCTGGAGCCTGCTTCCGATTCTGTGTCTCCCTCTCTCTCTCTGCCCCTCCCCAGCTCGTGCTCTCGCCAAAAGAAACATTAAAAAAGAAAATTTGAAAAGAAATCCTATCTGAAAATATACAACTGAAGACGTTACATGTCCAACTATCACATATAGTCATCACTGCTCGGGAATTACTGAGGCATCCTACCCGCTGGGAGATCTTGATTTGAAATGCATATATCTATTTTGCTTCTTAATCTTTCGTTGCATGCATTTATTTATTTATATATTTATGAATGACAGAACGTGCGCGGGGGAGGGGCAGAGGGAGAGGGAGAGAATCTTAAGCAGCCTCCATGCCCAGAGCAGAGCCAGACTTGGGGCTCTGTCTCATGACCGTGACATCAAGACTGGGATGCTTAACCGACTGAGCCACACACGCACCCCTTTTGCTAACTGGTTTTACTCAACAATGGATAAACACTGTATGGCAAAACCATGCCATCAAATACACTGAGCAGCTTGAGAAGAAAAAAAAAAAAAAAAAAAAAACCTCTCTGGATTCACACAACAGGTCAGAGAAGTCAGCCTCAAACTGCCCCAGCCAGCAGAGTGCCATTCACATGACGTTCTGGAAAAGGCAAAGTGACACGGACAGAAAACACACCAGTAGTTGCCAGGGGACGGGGGTGTGGAGGTTGGGGCTGCCCACAGAGGGGGGGCAGCACGACGGAACTTTTGGGGGTGATGGGCTGCTGCAGATCCCGGTTGTGGAGCTGGCAGTGTGAGTGGGTTTATCAAAACTTAGGAATTTATTTAAGAAGAAAAAGTGAGTCCTACCATATGTAAGTTAAACCTCAAGTGGAAACATAAATGTAATCACAAATTCTTCACATATATCCATGTGTGTGCCTGAAGGGTGTCCTCTGTGATCCTATGCGTTTGTGTTAAGGACATTATCCTGAGACCTGACTGGCCAAGGAGAAAGGGGCCCATGGCGCAAGGAAGTTTTACAACCCAAGTTTGGGAATGAAGAACAAAACCAAACCCACTTAACCTGAAGCTCAAGGTCCTATGAGGTCAGCCCTCTGCCCTTGCTGCCGTCCCAGCTGCCCTCTCCTACTCTAACTCCCTCTCCCTCAGCCACACAGGCCAACTCTCCATTTCTTCCTCTGACCCCAGGACTGTTGCACGTGTTATTCTCTCCAAATGGAGAGTCCTCTGCCCGCAGACTATGCAACTTTGTAACATCCTGCTCATCCTTCAGCTTCAGCTCCATCACCCCTTCCTGCCTAGCCCCCAGACCCCATACATTTGCCAAACTTCACCCTTGCAGTGCTTCGCACAAGAGCAAACATTTTGTGCCTTTTTGGGGACTCATTCATCGAGTGTCTGTTCGCACAACCAGACATATACTCCATGAGGACAGGAACTGAGTCGGTCTTGTCTCCAACTCCTGGCCCGAGAAAACTAGGAGGCTGCTGGTGTCGCCTGTGACTTTTTCAAGAGGAGCCAGATTTTTGGATTTTTACCGGGAGATGTGAGATCTTCTCATTTCTTTTTTCAGTTTATGCATTCACTTTGAGAAACAGAGAGAGGATGAGCAGAGGCGGGACAGAGAGAGAGGGAGAGACACAATCCCAAGCAGGCTCTGCACGGTCAGTGGGGAGCCAGAGGCAAGGCTCGAACTCACGAACCCATGAAATCACGACCGGAGCCAGACGCTTAACCGACGGAGCCACCCAGGTGCCCCGAATTTCTAAACGCTGGCCGCTAGTTTTGGTCTCCGTGGGGCCTGGTAGACAGCTGGCTCCTACTTACCATAGTGATGCCCAAGAGGGTTGGGCTGACCAGAAACACTGGGGCCAGGAATTTGCCCCAACTTCTTTCCCAGAAAGAGTAGAAGAGGTCTGCCCAGCAGACGATCCACAGCAAAAATCCCAAGGCCTGGAAAAGAAGTACACACGTCTTACAAGGGACAGCACTGGAACTTTCCCGAGCACCCCCCGCCCCACAACTCCCCACCAAAAGCTCAGCCTTGGAGGGACCAGCCAAGCCCCTCAACCATCAGCTCTCCTTAGACATAGCACACCACACACCCTCTGGAACACGCGCAAGTCCTGGGGAGGGGGAGCCACCCTCTGCGGCATCACACACCAGTTTGTAACCAGAGTACGACGTCCTCTCATACCCAAGGCAAGACTCTCGTTGTCCGTGCACTGCTCTTCCCTTCCCCTGACAACTCAAGATCTCAGTCTACGGCTGACCTCCATCTGCTACCCTGGATGCTTGCATAAGGCCCCTCCTATAATAAGCGTTCACTAAACAACATTCATCCAACCCAAGTTCACTGGGGGCCTACTAAGGGCCACATACTTTTCAAAGTGCCAAGGATACAACAGGGAACAAAACACACAAAAATCCGTGCCTTTGTGGAGCTGAGACCCTCGTGGGAAGAAATGGGCAAGAAACAAACTGGAAAAATATAGAATACCAGAGAGAGTAAGCGACATGAAAAGGTAGCACATGACACAGGGTGGTCAGGGAAGGCCTTTCCAATCCGGTGACATACAGGTAATGAGCCACACGTGGCTATCTGAAGGAAAGAACAATTTAGGCAGAGAGAACAACAAGTGCAAAAGCCCTGAGGCACGAACATACGTGACTGGCTTATGGTTGCTATGTAATGAGCAATGAGTGCGGTAGATGGCTGAAGAGGAACCTGGGGCCAGATCAAGCTGGGCCACTGTGAACATTTTATTCCCTGTGGTAAGAAGCTACTGGAGGGCTTCTAGGCAAGGCTTTTTTTTTTGTTTTTTGGTAAAATCCGTTTTACTTTTTTTTTTTTTTAATTTTTAAAGACTGTTTCTCAGTTCTGTTTTTGTTTTGTTTTTTTTTTAAGTTTATTGATTTATTGAGAGAGAGAGAGAGCACGAGCAGGGGAGGGGCAGAGAGAGAGGGAGAGAGAAGCCCAAGCAGGCTCCGCACTGTCAGCACAGAGCCCTATGTGGGGCTCGAACTCACAAACTGTGAGATCATGACCTGAGCCGAAATCAAGTCAGACGCCTAACCGACTGAGTCCCCTAGGCGCCCCTCTGTTTAACATTTTAAAGGGAGACGTTGCTCTCCCCAAAAAGTACAAAGTGCTCAAGAGAAAGACATTGGATCTAGTTGAGGACAGGGAAATCGACAGCGTTTCACGTGGGATGAATGAGACGGGTTTCGATGAGGGTCCTATGGGCAAAGGGACAGCCTCAGTGAAGCCACTCAAGTTTCCCTCTTTTTATGGAAATCAGTCTTGGGAAATACGAAAACCAAAAGAGACCCCCCGTGACTAAAAGCAGTACAGGATCTGGACAGGATCCCGAGCTGGGGTTGGAGGGGGGTGGGGGCGCTGGAAAGGACAGTATTGGGACAAGTGACAAAATCGGACGCAGGCAGTAGATTCTTTTTAAAAGTATTACGCCCATGGCCTCTACTAACTGTACTGCCATTACGTGAGAGAATATCCGTTTTGAGAAAAGACACACTGAAGAATCAAGGGTCCACGTAGCAGGGATGGTTCCGGTTCTCAGATGCTTCAGGAAAAAACAAACGCGTCCAGGGAGAGTGCCAGAGCAAAGCACAAAACAAAGGTGGAAACGTGTTAGAAATTGTGACCGTGACTAGCAGGTGTACAGGGCTAGTGGGAGCTCCTGGGATCTTCCTTGCCAAGCTTCCGCAATTTGAAATTCTGTCAAGGTAACCACACTTTTGGGGTAATAAAAAAAGACAGCCTCGGGTCATACGGCCAGCGAGCCGAGGAGCCAGCGTCTGCACCCACGTCTGAACCCAGAGCCTCAGCCTTGAACCACCACATCACTCGTCCGCCTTCTAGAAAAAGGAACCCAGGGCCACTGAAGTACAAGAAGCAGGTCAGTCTTCACCAGCCGCCACCCCCACCCGAGCACACCCCACCTCCCCCACCAGGAGGCAATCCCAAGCGACTTACAGTTTTGGTTTTGTTGAGATGTGTCATCTGAATGTAGCCCCGGTCATGGTGGCAGAGATAGAGGAAGTAGAAAGGGAAGCAGACCCAGAGATAAGAACAAGGCACCCACACGAGGACGGTGTTCTGAAAGCACTTGGTGAAGTCGGGGTTGCTGGTGTTCCATGTCACACTCCACTCCTGCGGACAGAAACACAGGGTCACGGTCAAGAGGCTGCACCGAAGAGCCACAGACGTCTGCATCGAGTTCAAAGCTAGATACGACGGGTTGAGGAAAACAGACAAGGCCCTCCGTCCACCTGAGGCCCTCTGAGGCAGCACACGTAAACTGGAGAGGCCAGGAGCCAGCAAGACTCTGAAACAAAAAATAAGAAACAGAGGGGCGCTTGGACGGCTCAGTCGGCTGGGCCCCCAATCCTTCACTTCGGCTCAGGCCATGACCTCCCGCTTTGTGGGTTTCGGCCCTGCGTTGGGCTCGGCGCGGGCAGCTCGTAACCTGCTTGGGATTCTCTCTCTGCCCCTCCCGCCCTCAAAAGAAATAAACAAACTTAAACGTTAGAGAAAGAAGGAATCGAGGTAGGCCCTGTCTCACATAAGAGTTAGGTCCTAGGACCTGTCGCAAGCTCCACAATCGTACAAGAGATGGGCACTGCCATTTGGAGGAACCCAGAAGGGTATTCTCCTGTCAGCTAAGGAATCCTTTGGACGTCATGAATCATTCTACTTTGCAATCTTGTCAGCTGAGGGCTTTAGAAAGTCTGCTTCAGCCCCACCACCGCCAGCATCACGACCATTAGCATCACCTGCATCGGCATCATGGCTAACCCCCAAACGGCAGTCCTCTGTGCTAAGGGGACCCTATTCTAAGTTCTTTATATGGATTGCCTCCCTTCATTCTGTGAGTACTTCATCATTCCCCTTTCACGAGGGAAAGCTAAGGCACACAGAGGTTTGGTGATTCGTTCCTGCATCACCCCGCTGGTAAGATCTGAAGCCCAATTCGAACCCAGACAACTTGATTCGGAAGTCCCTGCACCGAACCACTAAGTTATCCAGCCTCAGAAATAAACTTGGTTCAATTGCTTTCATTTTTTTTTTTAAAAACCCACATGTATTTCATTAGAAACATGCCAAATAGGAGCGCCCGGGGAGGGCTCAGCGAGTTGAATGTCTGACTGGATTTTGGCTAAGGTCATGATCCCAGGGTCGTGGGATGGAGCCCTCTGTTGAGCTCTAAGCAGAGGGTGGAGCCTGCTTAAGATATTTCTCTCTCTCTCTCTCTCTCTCTCTGCCCCTCTCCCTCACTTGCACCCTCTGTCTAAAATAAAAAGCTTTTAACTTAAAAAAGAAACATGTCAAACAGATAAGTAGCCAGACACGTAATAAACAGAATGGGTTTATCTGCCCAGGAAAAAAACTTTCAACCAACAGTTAAGACTTCTATAATGAAGAACTGAATTCGAGTCCTGATTTGACCACTGACCAGTTACACAACTTTGGGAAAAGTTATTCCCCAACCGTGGGTCTTAATTTCCTATTTCTACCATGACTAGGTCAGGTAAGATTAGAGGTCTAAAACAGTTGGCCCTCAGGCCAATTTGGCCCAAAGATGGTTTGTTGTTACTCCTGTTTTCGCACGCTTTTAAAAATCATCTTCGCTTAGCTGCCAACATCCAAAATCGGGAAACTTCGTGAAAAAACTTAGATCTGGCTTCTCTCAGAAAAGCAGGAAAATCTGGCAGCACGGAACCCAAAATCCTGTCTTACAGCCATCCCCAGGAGCTAGGGAGCGGCCTGGCTTAGGACAAGGTCAAGGCCCCATGCAGCCTACTTCTCACCCAGCAATCTCTCCCCACCACTGGCCGACGTGCCTTCCAGAAAGCTCCAGAGATCCCCGATCCCAACAGCCTCCACACATTCAGTTCAGCGACACCACCAAGGAACTCCAAGGAACCTGGAATCTTAGGGCTCCTTGACAAGCCTTAAAGCCACATCAAAGAACACTGAAAAAACACGAAGGTAATGGGAACAGAAAGATCATTTCACTTAAAAAGCACATTTGACTATCTGATCAAACTACAAGCTTTGAGCTTCTCAGAAAAGGGACCTCGTTACACACAACAACGTGAATATACTTAACGCTACTCAAGTCTACTCTTCAAAATGGTTATTAAGATGCTTAATAAAAAGAAAGGATTTCACTTTTAAGAAGAGTGAGCGAGTGAGGGAGCTCTGGGTATTAACGAGGCACCTGAACGGCTTCTTCTGAGGTGTAATTATTCTACGATATCAACAATTATTTTTTCCAGAACCAAGAACAAGAAACCATTGAAAAAGAAACTTGAAAAGGTCACCACACACAAAGGGGTTAGCTGGGAAACTTCTAGACGCAAAGAAACCCGAAAAAGGACAAAAGTCATGCCTCTGGGGACTTGGGCATGTGGAAGACGGCCTTGCCAACAAGAATGTGACCAGGGAGAAGAATGATTTATGTCGAAGACCCACTATTTTAACTACTTTCACGCCCCTTGTAATTCTTCAGGTGGTGGTGCGAACGAGATTGAACTGTTGGCGGTTGTGTTACATACAGAGCCGTTCCTTGACCAGTTGCCAGAAAAAGCTCATTCCAAAGGAATGTGCCCTTCTAGTGAAACACAATGCTGTGCCTTAATGTATGCACTTACGTATACCAGAAGGTCGGTTCGCGTGAGACATCCCCAATTATTCCTTGCCTGGACTCCCGCAGTCATTTCCTGACCATTCCCCTGCTTCAGCCCTCCGGGCCCCCCCCTCAGGGCTTCCTTCCACCCACCGCAGCCAAGTTACCTTACGTATCTAGACATCCATTCATGCATCCAGATACCTACCTACCCCCCCATCCATGAGCCCGTCCACACATCATCCATCCACTAGTCTATCTAGCCAGCTACCCGCTCACCCATCCGTGCACCAACTCCTCCACCTACCCACTGAACCATCTGCCCATGCATGCATCCACCCATCCACCCATCCTCTACAAATGCAACCACGCATGCACACATGCCCACCCATCAACCACCCACCCACGCACCCAACCACCCAGGCATCCAGCCATGTTTCTCTGTGTTAATTCTATGAGCTAAAAATTTTTCAAACCACACACAATGGCATACATGTGGTGAAAGAGAAGCCTCCCTCCCCGAATCTGCAGCCCCCATTCCACCCCACAGGCAAAACTACCATTGCTAACACCCAAGTATCTTCCAGATACATTATCTTGTTTCCCCAGAAAGCACAATACATAACCCATTCTGTATCTCGCTTTTTAAAAAAAATATCGGACACTGATTTTAATCAATAAAATAGAGGTCTTATTCTTTTTTAAATTTTTTTTAATGTTTATTTATTTTTGACAGAGAGAAAGAGAGAGAGAGACAGTGAGCAGGGGAGGGGCAGAGAGGGAGACACAGAATCTGAAGCAGGCTCCAGGCTCTAAGCTGTCAGCACAGAGCCCGATGTGGGGCTCAGACTCACAAACTGTGACATCATGACCTGAGCTGAAGCTGGATGCTCAACTGACTGAGCCACCCAGGCGCCCCTAGGGGTCTTATTCTTGAGAACTTAATTTTATTTCTTTTGAAAAAGGAAAAGTGACCAGCCATCTTCCCACCCCGAGTCCCTACGTCCTGTCTCTAGGAGCAACCATTATTGTTTTTTTGTGCATCCTGCCAGAAACTATTTTATGCGTGTGTATTAACAAAAATACGTATTTTCTGTTACCAAATGGAAGGCCACATACTCCTTACACTGTTCTGTCCCTTGCTTTTTTCTCTGAAGATTTTTTTTTTAAGTTTATTGAAGTACTCTTTACACCCAACGTGGGGCTCAAACTCAGGACCCTGACATCAACAGTCACATGCTCTTTCGACTGAGCCAGCTGGGCGCCCAGCTTTTCTCACTTAATAACAGATCTGAAAGGTCATCCTACACTGCACACAAAGTGTTTCCTCATTCTTTGTTCCAGTTGCTTGGTATTCCGCTGTATGACGGACTTGACTTTATTTGACCAGCCTCCTGCTGAGCGGGCACTGGGTTGCTCTAAGAGACAAGCAATGCAGCAGGGATTTGACAACCTGGAAACTGCCTCATTTCCCACACACGCAAGCATATTTATAAGATGACTTTCCAAAAGGGAACCCGCTGGGACAAAAGGTGCCTGCTTTTAAAATTTAGACAGACATTGCCCCCCAAGGGGGTATCAATTTATACTCCACCTAACAAGGCACAAGCACGACGAGTTCCCCAACACCGTGTATTACAAGCTTTCTGACCTCTGCAGACGTGGTGGTGGAAAATACCTCTCTGGAGCTTAAATTCCTTTTCCCTTGGTGTTGAGTGAAATTGGAAGATCTTTCCATGTGTGCTTAAAAGCAGTAAGACGCTTCTGCTCAGAGGAAAATCTACAGACTTAAATATTTGTGTTAACAGGGGGGCTTGGGTGGCTCAGTCAGTTGAGCGTCTGACTTCAGCTCAGGTCATGATCTCAGGGTTCATGGGTTCGAGTCCCGCGTCGGGCTCTGTGCTGACAGCTCAGAGCCTGGAGCCTGCTTTGGATTCTATGTCTCCCTCTCTCTCTGCCCCTCCCCCACTCGCACTCTGTCTCTCTCTCTCAAAATTTTTTTAAATATTTGTGTTAATAAATAGGACAGATCTGATTGTCCTCTCCCCTATGGGTAACAACCTCAAATGGCTCCCTATCACCTTCAAAAGCTGATCCTTGCTACGGCTCATGAGGCCTTCCACATTTGAGCCCCATCTGTTTCTACTATAATTTCTCCCACTCCAATGTGTCAACACAGGCATTCGCTCAAAGAAGCATGTACCAAGCACATGTCAGGCATTGTTCAAGGCTCTTGAGATTCACGAGGGCCAGGGTTCCTGCTTTCAAGGCAATCCCCAGTTGCTGGTCAAATCAATGGTTCTTTGGGATACTTCTTGCTAGATGCTCTCCCTGCAATGTCTTTCTGCTGTAACAAACTCCTACACACCCTTCAAAACCCAACTTGGATATCTCCTTTAAGAAGTTTTCCCTTCCCCCAACCCTGCTCCAAAACAGCTTTCCTCCCCACCCCCAACCTCTGCAATGATTTTTTTTTTTAATTTTTATTTATTTTTTGAGAGAGAAAGAGACAGGGTGTGACCAGGGTATAGGCAAAGAGAGAGGGAGACACGGAATCCAAAGCCAACTCCAGGCTGTCAGCACACAGCCCGATATGGGGCTCAAACTTATGAACCATGAGAGCATGACGGGAGCCAAAGTCAGATGCCTAACCGACTGAGCCACACCTCTGTCCTACAAGGACCATGCAAGGACCTCAGTGCACGGACCATGTGTATTTACTCTTCGCTCCTCTCCTCCTCACCTGGTAACTTCTGGGTACCCATGCCATGCCTCCCCCCACCTCCCCTGCCCAACATCATTTCCTACTTTGCTTTTAAGAAAAAAATAACGCATCCAAGTAGAACCTGGCTAGGATCCCCGGCTTTCTAGCTACGGCCTGAAACTCAGGCCCTGACCTCATGCGAACCCGTGCAGGTCACCTCACTTGTCCAAGCCTCAGTCCCCTCACCAGTAAAATGGTCAGGAAAATGCAAGGGCCTGGAAGGGTTTCGGCCACTTTCAAACGGCCTGGCACGAGAGGTGCTTCGCCCGGGACTGGCCGGGTCCAGAGACGAGCGGTGACTGTCAGCAGCAGATGCTAATAATTACTGATGATCGCCACCACTGTCACCAGCACGGGCCAGAGTCAGGAAGCTTAAAGCGCAGAGAAACGCTCGAATCAGGAAGTAAGCAGGAGGAAACCAGGGAGCATCTAAGGACACGGGACTCCGGCAACGGGAGGCGGAAAACCGCTCAGCTCAGCGAAGGAGGCGCGGGCTCTTCAGAAGCAGCTTCCCGCTCGAAGCCACACGCCTGCTACACGCCCACCCTGACCCGGAGGGAGAGGCGGGAGGGGGAGGCCGGGGAGGGGGGGCACGGGAAGAGGGAAGATAGGCTTCTGAACGTGACGCTGCACTGCTGTGGGAAGCAGACAGTAGGCCACGGGCCCCCTGCCTCAGCCGGCCAACGGTGGCCCTGACGACCGTCACCGGAGGGCAGACAACAGCGTCAGGGCCTCCGGCGCGGCCCTCGCTGGCCGGGGCTGGATGGACTCTTCTGTGCAAAGGGACCCCTGCCCCACCTTGACCGTCCCCGGAGACCCGCAGTGTGACCCCGCCATCCGGGGTTTCGTGGGCAACAGTGACGCAGAGGGCCCGCTGGATGGCTTCGGGAAGGGTCCCGATTCCCAGGGAGCCTGCCGGCCCCTCGTGGCTCCCCACCCTGGGGCTGGCCGCCATCCTGCTCCTCCTCCCTGCGGCCCTGCCCCCCGGATCCGGGGGGCTTCGGAAATCAGGCTGGCATGACCTCCGCTCTCTGATTCTGCGGACGGAGCGGCCGTCGGCCCGATGCTGGTGACAACATTCAACCTGGGGGGAAGCCAGTCCAGGAAACAGTCACCAGCGCTGGCCCAGGAGGGTGCCCGGGGGGGAATGTGGTCCAAGGAACCCTTCGTACAGAAGGTGCGTCGCGGATTCCCCCAGCCGCGGCTTCTTCCACAGGACGCCTCCACAGCTCGGTCACCCTTTTATGCGCCCCATCCCCCGCCCTCAGCGCCGACACTCGAGGATGTGGGGCACGAGCCCAAGTGGGCTTGGCCCGCGTACTTCGGGAGTTCGTGAAATTTCTACTGAGTGGTGTCACCTCTCATCCGTCTCCAGGGGCAGAATAACGACAGGCAGCTGAGCACCTGACGTACCAGGCACGTCAGCCGGTCCTCAGAAGAGACGCTGCCACCAGCCCCATTACACAGACGAGAAAGCCGAGGCACTAGGCAGGAAGATACCTTCCCAAGGGCCACGCTGCACTGGCTCTACGTGGTCCCCACCCCAACCCACACATACATCCCCCCTCCTCTGCTAACAGCCCCTGGCCGTCGTTCATAAACAAATCCTCCTGCACCCTCAGCCACACACTCGGGGCAAAGCTCCCGGGCCAGGCCCTCGTTAGAACCAGGCAATCAGCAGAGTCCTTCACCTGCTTGCTGGCGATTAGATCTAGAAGGGCCGCCTAATCCACATCAGTCCCATCACAGCAAAGATGCTACTCTCCCGTCCCCAGTGATGCAGGGTGAGGACGTGGGATTTACAGGTGTCTCGGCTATTTACGAGACAAGCACCAAAAGTTGGGAGGGGAAAGAAGAAGTGTCACCACCATGGAGAACTGGGAACTAAGTGGACATTATAAAAGGTAGAGACGACCTATGACCCAGCAATAGTACTGCTAGGAATTTACACAAGGGACACAGGAGTGCTGATGCATAGGGGCACTTGTACCCCAATGTTTATAGCAGCACTCTCAACAATAGCCAAATGATGGAAAGAGCCTAAATGTCCATCAACCGATGAATGGATAAAGAAATTGTGGTTTATATACACAATGGAGTACTACGTGGCAATGAGAAAGAATGAAATATTACCCTTTGTAGCAACGTGGATGGAACTGGAGAGTGTTATGCTAAGTGAAATAAGCCATTCAGAGAAAGACAGATACCATATGGTTTCACTCTTATGTGGATCCTGAGAAACGTAACAGAAACCCATGGGGGAGGGGAAGGAAAAAAAAAAAAAAAAAAAAAAGAGGTTAGAGTGGGAGAGAGCCAAAGCATAAGAGACTCTTAAAAACTGAGAACAAACTGAGGGTTGATGGGGGGTGGGAGGGAGGCGATGGGTATTGAGGAGGGCACCTTTTGGGATGAGCACTGGGTGTTGTATGGAAACCAATTTGACAATAAATTTCATATATTGAAAAAAATAAAAATTAAAAAAATAAAAGTTAGAGACGAAAGAAAAATGGTTCTTGGTGCCATGGGGGGCGCAGGGGAGGTGCTGCTGGACTTCACCTGCAGTCCTTCCTCCCACAGCACCTCTCCAATAAATCCACTTTATTGTTTCACAAACTTTTTTTAAGTAAGCTTCACACCCAATACAGAGCCCAACGCAGGGCTTGAACTCACGACCCTGAGATGAAGCCCTGAGCTGAGATCAAGAGTCGGACACTTAACTGACTGAGCCACCCAGGCACGCCGTTTACACAAGTTTAAAATGAATTTGCTCTCACTTACAACAGAAAGCATCCTAATAATACAAGTTCTGATCCACTGAATCAACTTTTATACAAGACTGTGATTCAGAATTTGACATGCATGAATTTAGGGCTTATTCCACTACGAGCAGTAGTATACTTATTTTCTGGGTAAATCACTCATCTTCTCTGAGGCTCAAACAGTCCACCAGCCAAGTGGGGATACTGCCTTCTTCTCCCAAGGGGCCCATAAAAACCCATACATATGTTGATTATTACTATTATTTACAACCTCTTCAGCTGACTTTTTTAGAGCCCACTTCTTTCCTTCTGTTCTCCCCTTTTCCTATTCTTCCCCACTACCCTACCCCATTTCCTCAAAAAACTATTCTCTGGTCTCTTAAAGACACAGTTTCCTTCCCTATTTGCTGTGTGACCTTAGACAAGTTACTTAGCCTCTCTGAGCCTCATCTCTGACTAAGGCTAAGAATACCTATCTCCTAGAGCTATTCTCAAGATTAAATAAAATTGCATGTACACAGGGTCCTACACACTCAATAGAGAACTACTGTCAGTAACCTTAATTCTTACACCAGTAATGGAAACAAATGAAGTTTATATACTTAAACTCTTAATATGGTGATCTTATGTTGTTATTGATAATAACAATACCACCTAGCATTAACTCAACACTAACTACGTGCCAGGCATTATTTCTATGCGTTTGAAGTGAATTAATTCATTTAACCTCCATGACTACTTAGAAGGGAGGTTTTGTTTTGATGCCCCTTTGAGAGGTGAGGAAATTGAGACAGAGAAGACACACAGCTTGTATGTGATGAGGCTGGGACTCAAACTTAGAAAGTGTGATTGCTGAGCTGTCCCCCAGGGATGGGTAACATGAATTTTAGCAGGCCCTTCTGGAGCTGCGCCTGCAACCATGAAAAATCTGGGCCAAGAAGATGTGAATCTTCAAATCGTCACCAAGTTCAGAACCCCCTACCTGTACTCACCGCCTATGGCTGCCGTTACAAATCACCACAAACTGTGTGGCTTCAAGGAACACAAATATTCAAACATACAGTTGCAGAGGTCAGGAATCTGAAAGGGGTCTCGGGCAGGGTTGCGTTCCTTCAGGAGACTCTAATGGAGAATCCGTTTCCTTGCCTCTTCCAGCTTCTAGAAGCTGCCCACATTCCGTGGCTCACCGCCTCTGCTTCCATCTTCAAAGCCAAGGACACCAGACCAAGTGCCACACTGCTGCCTCTCTGAATTTACTCTCTTGTGTCTCCCTCTTGCACATACAAAAACCCTCGTGATACCTGGGCCCACCCAGATAACCCAGGACCCCTGCCGTCTCAAGGTCAGCTATGACCTTGAGCCTAATTGCACCCGCCATCCGCCTTGCCCTCTGCTGTGCCACATCACATAATCACAGGTTCCACGGACCAGGCCACAGGCATCTTTGGAGAGGCCATTATTCAGCCCACCAGGTGCCCTCAGGTTTACTCTGGTCCATCCTGAGCTCCATTCAATGGCTCTCTCTCACCCTCACTCCTCTTGGCTGGGTCAGGTCGAGAAGCCACCCCAGTCGTGCCCAGCACAGACAAGTGTCACCCCACACTTAGCTGGCCGGCCCCACTCGGTTCAATCAAGCTGGTCACAGAGGCACCGTGTGCCGGTATCTCCTCGGCCGGAGCCCCGCGGGGATTCCCCGCCATCCTGATGCTCCGGCCTGGCCAACGCAGCTTCTGGAGGGACACCAGACAGGGGCCTGCAGGGACAAGGGAAAGAGCTTTGCCCGGGGTCCTGCTAGCTGACCCCAGAACAGGAGGGGTGCAGGGAGACAACAGAGGGGAACTTAATTATGAATCTGAACTGCTCCCACCTGAGTCTGGGAGTAAAGGTTGCTCTGACCTAGTTAATTATAAGGACGGACTCTGAAATGGGCATTCCACTGGGGCCTGACGCGATCAGCTCAATAATGTATCACATTCCGCTTTCCACCACTAAGTGGACAATTATTAATCAGGAGAGTACTGTGTGCCAGTAACATCTGGAGGTCAAGGTTCTACTCTCAGAGTATCATTCTAGCAAAAGAGGCAGGGGCGTCTGGGTGGCTCAGTCGGTGAAGCATCTGATGAGGTCGTGATCTCACAGTTCATGGGTTCGAGCCCTGCGTCGGGCTCTGTGCTGACAGCTCAGAGCCTGGAGCCTGCTTCAGATTCCGCGTGTGTGTGTGTATCTCTCTCTCTGCCCCTCCCCAGCTCTCTCTCTCTCTCAAAAATAAATTTTAAGGGGCGCCTGGGTGGCTCAGTCAGCTAAGCGTCCAACTTCGGCTCAGGTCATGATCTCCCAGTTCGTGAGTTCGAGCCCCGCGTCCGGCTCTGGGCTGATGGCTGGAGCCTGCTTCAAATTCTATGTCTCCCTCTCTCTCTGCTCCTCCCCTGCTCACGCTCAGTCTCTCTCTCCTTCAAAAATAAATAAAAATATTAAAAAAAAAATTAAAAATAAAAAATAAATAAATTAAAAAAAAAAAAGTTAAAAAATTTAAAAGAAGAGACAAATACTAAACAGATAAACAGCTATATGCCTGTCCAATGTTAGCAAATGCCCTGAAGAAGAGTAAAAGGGGGCAGAGAATAATGGTGGGTGGTAGGTGCTATTACAGAAAAAGAGCTCCGGGCCGGGATGACATTCCAGCATAGACCTGTAGGGAACATGTATGTGCCACCTTCTTCCATTAACAGCAACAAAAAGACTGAGGGCTTACTGAGGTTCTCAGCGGCATGTGCCAGGACCGAGCTAAGTGCTTTATATCCCACTTAATCCTCACAAACAACTCTGGGAGGCAGGCACTATAATTAAATCCATTTTACAGATATAGAAACTGAGGACAAGTGACATAACCTGCAAGCAGCATGCATAGCCGGGAATTTAAATCAAGTATAGATGCCTCTATCCACCAAGAAAATGTTCAGTTTGCTTTTTTTTTTTTTTAACGTTTTTTTTTTTAAAGGCTTGCCAAATTTATCTTTTTAATTTTCTTTTTTTTTTTACATTTATTTATTTTTGAGAGACAGAGAGAGACAAAGCGTGAGCAGGGGAGGGGCAGAGAGAGGGAGATACAGAATCCGAAGCAGGCTCCAGGATCCCAGCTGTCAGCACAGAGCCCGATGCGGGGCTTGAACGCACGAACCGTGAGATCATAACCAGAGCTGAACTTGGACGCTTAACCGACTGAGCCACCCAGGCGCCCCTAACGTTTATTTATTTTTGAGAAACTGAGAGACAGAGCACGAGCAGGGGAGGGGCAGAGGGAGAGGAAGATACAGAGTCCAAAACAGGCTCCAGGCTCTGCGCTGTCAGCACAGAGCCTGACGTGGGGCTCAAACTCGTAAGCCACGAGATCATGACGTGAGTCAAGTCGGACGTTTAACTGGGCTGAGCCACCCAGGCACCCTTCTGTTTGTTTTTGAATCACAGACATGTACTACTGTTCCCATTTAAAATTAGTATAAAAGGATCCATGGATGATTCTGGAGGCAGGGAAATTTTCTTAGAAAGAGACAAGAAAAACAAAAGCTAGCAGCTACTACCTCCAGGGGGTAGAGTTGAAGCTGGCGAGAAGACATTATTCATTTTGTTTTATTATCTTTAGCTCTATTTGTATTTTTCACTCTGTAGGTATTACCTCTAAACTGCTAATAACAAAATGAATTCGCACTTTCAATAAACAAACAGCAACAGCAGGGACTTAAGGGTAGAAATTTCTAAAAGCTGAGCTGGGCACAAAGAGAAAGCACGTATTTACTGGGCACCTATAATAACCCCAAGAGCTAAAATGCCAGGCAGAGTGCTAAGTGTTTTCCAGGCAGGAATCCATTCAAACCCCTACAAAGTCAGGACTATTAAAATTCCCTTCTCAGACCAGGGGACTCTGAGGCCCCAGAGTGGTTATGGAACTTGCTCGGGGCCACAGGGCCAGAAAGAGGCAGAGCCGGGCGCTGAACCCACACGGTCCGACACTGAGCTCCAACCTCCCGAGCTGCACCACCTCTCAGCCAGGTACTTAGAAGAACTCCAGGGGCTTTCCAGAGGCTTTCCAAGGTCCATGGCCTCACCACCCCGCCCGGGGCAGCCTCAAAGGCAATGTTCTCTGAGGCAGGGCACCAACTGTCCTCAGACATCAGGGATTCCGAGTTCATCTGTGTGGGACGGAGAAGCAATGTTCCGACCCAGATGTGGAAATATTCTACAACCGCCCCCACCCACCTACCCAATGTGCGCAGTAAGGGCGATGGCTAAGAAACACGAGGTTGGACCGCCTGGGTCCTAGTCTCTACCTCGGCACAGATGTGCACCCGAAAGCAGGGTTTCTCAGCCTCGGCACTGGTGACATTTGGGGCCAGAAGATTTTTGCCTTGAGGGGGCCATCCTGTGCACCCGAGGATGTTCACCAGCATCTCTGATCTCTGTCCAAGAGATGCCAGTAAGTGCACAATCACATTTAATCCCGACAGACAACCCTAAGAGGCACGTACTAAACCCCATTCTGTAGACACAGAAACTCAGCTCCCGTATAACCTGGGAGCAAGCATACACAGCCAGGGGGGACCATCAAAGATGTCTCCAGACTTTGCCAAATAACCTCCTGGGGAGGCAAAAAACTGCCCCTACCATCCCAGAGCTGTGGCCTCACCAGGCCTCGGTTTCTTTATCTGTGAGAAGAGAACTCACCGATTAGAGAACCACCAGGAGGGCTAAATGACAGACCCGAAAGGTTCCAGGTTTAGTTCCCGGCCAAGAGACTGATCAATTAACCCAAGGGTTATGGAAACCAATTTGACAATAAATTTCATATATTAAAAAAATAAAAAAAATTAAAAACAAAATAAACCCAAGGGTTGGTTGGTTTCATTCATTCACTCATTCATTCATTCATTCATTGTCTCCACCACACAATGAATATTTATTGAGTACCTACTCTGTACCGAGCTCTGGACTAATCAAGGAGAGTGGGAATAAATCAGGCACAGTCCCTGCCCTCTTAAGACTCACAGTCCACTAAAGACAGAAGGTCGCATGAGGCACCTGGAGGGCTCGGTCAGTTGGTTAAGTGTCCGGCTCTTGATTTCTTTTTCTTTTTTTTTTAATATAATTTATTGTCAGGTTGGCTAACATACAGTGTATACAGTGTGCTCTTGGTTTGGGGGGGGCAGATTCCCGTGGTTCATTGCTTGAGTACAACACCCAGGGCTCATGCCAACAAGTGCCCTCCTCAACGCCCAGCGCCTCTTTTTTTCAACTCGGGTCATGATCTCACCGTTCAGGAGTTTGAGCCCTGTGTCGGGCTCCAGGCTGACGGCGCAGAGCCTACTTGGGATTCTCTCTCCCTGCCTCTCTCTCTCTGCCCCTCCCCCACTCGCACACCTGTGTGCCTTCTCTCTCAAAATAAATAAGTAAATATTTTTTAAAGAGATGTAAGGTCACAAAACATAACTGCGAAGATCAATGCTTGTTACACAGGGAGGGGAAGTGTCAGGGTGAGGGTCCAGGAAGGGGGCATTTCAGCAGAGGAGAGTGCCAGGGTCAGAAAGAGCCAGCCGTGCAAAGATCCAGGAGAAGCACGTCTGAGGCAGAGGGATGGCGGGGGCAAAGGCATGGGGAAGATGCTGCGTGGGTATCCACCTTTTCAAAACGCAGAAGGGAGGGAGGGAGGGAACGACTCGAACGAATTCAAGCGACAGCAGCAAAGACTGGAGACCCTGGAGCCAGAGGCCTGAGTCTGCATCCAGCAGCCACCGCTCACCTGCCCCTTGACCTTCAGAAAGTCAGCTCACCTCTCCGGCTCTGGTCTCCTTCACCTGCCAATAGGTCTAATAATGGATGCCGCGCAGACCGCGGGGTTAAGGGTTTAGCTTGCCCAGAGACGCCTCATCAGCTCTGGGCAGCATGGGCTGGGAGCGGTGGGGTGCAGGGCAGGCCGGCCACGAAGCTGGGGCGAACCCCGCGGGACGGAAACTCAGGCTGATGAGAGCACTAGTAAGTCAGCGCCCGCGGAAAGCACTGACCATGCGCAGGCACCGTGTTCCTGCTTCAATGTCCATCAGCGGAACCACACCCTGTGAGGCGTATCCTGCATTAACCCCATTCCACACAGAGGGACACAGAGGCAAACAGAGGTAGGAACACTTGCCGGAAGGTATGTGGGCAGGACCTGGTGGAGCCTGGATTCGAACCCCGACAGGCCGGCTCCGAGCCCTAGCAAAGGGACGGATGGAGGTGTGCAGGACGCTACTGGGCATCGGCCCCGCCTCGGAGGGGCAGAGGCGAGGCGACCGGTGGCTGACAAAGCCATATCCAGAACCGGTCCAAACGCGACAGGCAGCCGGCACAGGGGCAGCTCTAAGCAGAAGCAAGCTGAGAAAAGGAGCTGCAGGGAGGCCAGCAGTCGGGTGGGGACCTGCTGGGCTTCTGGACATTAATCCTGTTTTCAGAGACAACATGGGGCCTCCGCTTGCCCAGCACAGGCCGGCCAGAGAGACACGGGAGGTCTGAGGCCGCCCTGCCCCGACCCAGCATGAGGCCAGGGCTGCCTGTGGTGGGAGAAGGGCAGCAGGAGCCAGGGTCACGCGGGCGGTGACGTCCCCTGCCCGCTGCCAGGCTGAGCTGCAGTCTTTCCTCACTCTCTGAGTCACCAGAGCTAAGAATAAAACCTAGAAGTATTAAGGCAGGGGGGAGGGTAGGAGGGCCACATCCAGATCTTAGCCCCGGCACCTGGGAAGGCAGGGCACGGCCCCGCTCAGGCAAGAGCCCCAGATCCCTACTAAATCCTAACACCCAAGGCGCAGAGCTGAACATCTCAGCAAGACAGGGACCGGGGCCACCCGCGAACCCAAGACTCCTGTCTTAAAAGGACAGCCAAAAAAGACGACAGAGCCGTGTCCAAATGTCCACGGTGGCAGCAGCCTGCTCTGACCCGCCGTGACCCCGACGCTCCCAAGGACGGGCCCATCCCTACAAAGCACACATCTGCCCTCACCGTCTCCATCCAGCCCTGACCGTCTTTGTTGACTTTTGTCCCCAGCCACTTCCCCTCCTCTGATCAGACTTTGGAGCTTCACCAAACCCTCCATTTGGTCACATTCCAGGGACCTGAGCGGGTTCAGGCATGTGCCAGCCAGAGGCATACATCTAAGGACACGGCAGTCAGCAGGACGGACAGCATGCATCCACTGACTGAGCAATGCTTCCAGATGCTGAGGACCCCGTGATGAACAGCAGAGCAAACGGCCTGCCCTCCTGGAGCGGACAGCCTTGTAAGAAGAGACAGAACAGACAAGATAGAAGGAAAAAATATATAGACATAAAAAATACACATAGTGTGCGTGTGTGCATGTATTGTGATGAAAAGGACTCGGAGAAGTGGCAAGGACTTGCTGAGAACGCGTATTTTGGTAATATACTAAAGAAACAAGGGAATGGGCCAAAAGGCCATTTGGGGGAACAGCACGGAAGACAGCTGATGCAAAGGTTCTGAGGTAGGAACACGTGTGCTATTCTGCAGTAATAACAGAGAGGTCAATATGACTCGACAGTAATGGGAAATAAGGTCAGGGAGGAAGCTAGGGGACAGGGAGGGACAGACTGGAGGACTCAGAGGCCACTGCAGGCATTTCTAACTTTTACTCCAAGTGAGGTGGGGACCATGGATTTCATGTCATCATCAGATTTATTTGTTTCAGACGGTGGTTCTCAAGCGGGGTAAACTTTCCCCCAGGGGACATCGGACAATGTTTGGAGACATTTCTGGTGTCACTACTGTCACCGTGCTCTGGACATCTTGTGGGCTGCCGAACATCTGCAATGCAAGGACGGGCCCACAACAGTCACTGAGCCCTCAATGTCAACGGTGCTGGGGCTGAGAAACTCCGCTGAACGCAGTCCCTGCCCTTATCAAGTTTAGACTCCTTGTTCTCCAAACACACCCCTTATCAAGCAGAGTTTCAGCTTCTCACCACGTGACAATCAACCAGGCCTCAGCTTCCACATCTGGACAGTGGGGATACCCATGAAATGAAGCAAATTAGCACGTCATTAAGCACAAGCCGGAGCACCTAGTAGGCACTCAATAAATGTCACCGCTACTACAGGGACTGCGTCCAGATCCACCCCCTGCCTCAACCCTTCCACATTTCCACCAGTTAAATGCAAAATACCACCATTTCAACATGGAGCATCTGCATGTTACCGCATACAGCAGGCAACACAGACGGGGCCAGCAGGAAACAAGGGCTGGTTGTGCCCCCACCAAGCCGCCTCTCCTTCGAGCCTCCAGCCCTTGCGCGGGCCGTGGCCCCTGCCTCCTCACCCTGCCCTGGTGCTGTCCCGAGTCAGCTCAGCCCCAAAGTACCTGCTCTGCCCGCCCGGGGCGCTTTCTGAAGGACGATCCCTGCCTCTCCCATGGGGGAGGTGCTGAGAAAATGCCTTTAAACGAAGCTGAGAACAACAGAAAATACTAACTTCTTTTGTAATTGATTTTAAATTGTTTTTTTTAACATTTTATTTATTTTTGAGACAGAGAGAGACAGAGCATGAACGGGGGAGGGTCAGAGAGAGGGAGACACAGAATCTGAAACAGGCTCCAGGCTCTGAGCTGTCAGCACAGAGCCTGATGCGGGGCTCGAACTCACGGACCGCGAGATCATGACGTGAGCCGAAGTCGGCCGCTTAACCGACTGAGCCACCCAGACGCCCCTGTAATTGATTTTAATAGGCAGTACGTGGGGTGGCCTGGGTGGCTCAGCCAGTTAAGCGTCTGACTTCGGCTCACGTTGTGATCTCACTGTTCGTGGGTTCGAGCCCCACATCGGGCTGTGTGCTGACAGCTTGGAGCCTGGAGCCTGTTTCGGATTCTGTGTCTCCCTCTCTCTCTGCCCCTCCCCTGCTGGCACTGTCTCTCTCTCTCTCCTCTCTCTCTCTCTCTCCAAAATAAACATTAAAAACTTTTTTAAAAAACAAGTAGTATGTGACTCAAATTTAAATATGTGTGTGCATGCGTGTCAAATGGCAAAAAGTTACTCTTGCTTCCATCTCCCCCACAAGCCCCATCCCATCCCTTCTTCACAGCCTCATACACCCCTCCCCGTATACAAATCCAACCACACGTGTGAGTTCCTGTGTACCCTCCTGAAATTCTTCAGGCAAATACAAGCAAATACAACATGTTCTTTTTTTTTTTTATTATTTATTTTGGGAGAGAGCGAGTGAGCGAGCAGGGGAGGGGCAGAGAGAGAGAGGGAGAGAGAGAATCCCAAGCAGGCTCCGTGCTGTCAGCACAGAGCCCGACGTAGGGCTCAAACCCACAAACCATGAGATCATGACCTGAGCCGAAACCAAGAGTTGGATGCTTGGTTGGATGAGCCGAGGCACCCTACAAATATACATTCTTATTTGTCCTTTTTTGTACCTAAGAAGTATCATACCAAATATGACAAGTGTATCTTGATGTTTTCATTAAAAAAAAAAAAATCTGAATCTTGGAAACTGGCCTTGTCCTCACCTTTTACTTTCTTCTAGAAGCATCCCCACCCCTCCACTGAATGGGTGGGACACAGCATATTTACTCAGGCCCCTACTGCCCACCTCTCGGGTTGCTGATCTTTTGCTCTCCCAAACAATGACACAAGGGCTCCCCTTAGAAGATACTCAAGTGAAGAAAATACAGAAGGCCTGACCTGAAGGCCAATGGCTTCGCTTAATTGCTACTGAGCCTCACAGGCAGAACACAAATTGACACAGGTTTAAGTATGATAACCTGCAGCTACACAATGAGAATTAAAAAATGATGACAAACGTTGACCTGGTCATCCTCATGGGAATTCAATCTGTAAAACATCACAAAGTAAATCCAACGTAAACACAATTCTGATCCTCGAGAGAGATGGGCGTGTCACATTCACTAGAGCATCACTCACAACAGCCAAGACATGGAAACAACCTCAAAGCTCACTGGCGGAGGAAGGGATAAAGGAAGGTGGTATATACATATGCAATGGAAATATCATCCAGACATTAAAAAAAGAAGGGAATTCAGAGAGGGAGGGAGGCAAACCATAAGAGACTCTTAAATACAGAGAACAAACTCAGGGTTGATGGGGTTGGGGGGAGTGGGGAAGGGGGGAAAAGGGGTGATGGGCACTGAGGAGGGCACTTGTTGGCATGAGCCCTGGTGTTGTATGTTAAGCGATGAATCACGGGAATCTACCCCCAAAACCAAGAGCACGCTGTATACTCTTGACAATAAATTATATTAAAAAATATGTTTTTTTATATAGCCAACTTGACAATAAATTGTATTAAAAAAAAAAGGAAGAAAGAAAAGAAAACCACTAACAAAAAAAAAAAAAGGAAATCTTGCCATGTGCAACAACATGGATGGACCTCGAAGGCATTATGCCAAGTGAAATGAAGCAGAGAACAACAAATACTGTATGTTCTCATTTTACGTGCGGAATCTAAAAAAACTGAACTGAGGGCTCCTGGCTGGCTCAGTCGGTGGAGCGCGTGACTCTTAATCTTGGGGGGTCATGAGTTTGAGCCTCCGTCGGGTGTCGAGATTACCAAAAAAATAAAATAAAAATAAGCTTTAAAAAATAGAAATTAAAAGGACTAGGGGGTAGGGGAAACGGGGAACTGTGGGTCAAAGGGCACAAACTTCCAGTTATAAGATGACGAATTAGCTCCGGGAACCTAACGTACAGCATGGTGATCACAGTTAGCAAATAACTGTGTTGTATACTTGAAAGCGGTCAGGAGAGTAGATCTCAGGAATTATAGGTGGAGGTCAAGGTAATAATGGGAGGCAATGGAGGTGCTAACTAACCTAACTGTATAATCACTTTACAACACACACGTTTAGCAAACCATCCTGTCCTATACACCTGAGCTTTACATATGTTACACATCGATACCTCAATAAAGCTGGGGTGGGGGGGGAATCACTAAATGCAGGAGTGTGCATTCCTGGCGGTTTATAGCTCTACAAATATTATATAATGTCTGATTTTTAACAAAGTAACAGAAACCACAGCGTCCAATACACTAACTAGCAGCCTCACGGGGCTACTGAGCACTTGAAATGAGGCTGGACCAAACTGGGATGTGCTATAAAACTAAAAGACTTAGTATGGGAGCACATGGGTGGCTCAGGTTAAGCGTCTGACTCTTGGTTTCAGCTCAGGTCATGATCTCACAGTTCATGAGATCGAGCCCCACATTGGGCTCTGCACTCACAGCATAAAACCTGCTTGGGATTCTCTCTACCTCCTCTCCCTCTCTCTCTCTCTCTCTGTCCCACCCCCCCCCCCACCCCGCACCTCTCAAAATAAATATTAAAAAAAAAAAAGACTCAGTACAAACAAAATGCAAAATACCTCATTAGTTACATGTTGAAATTCCAACATGTTGCATATATGGAGTTAAATAAAATATATACTTAAAATCATTTCACCTGTTTTTTATTTTTTTGTAATGTGGCAACCAGACAAAACTCCATACATGGCCTGCATTCTTTTTCTATCGTATGGTGCTGGTCCAAACAATAGAATATAGGGGATTTGTTCAATTCATTCCACACCTGGCAAGTATTTACTTACCTAGGCTCCTAACTGGTTGCTGGCCTCCCCTCCGGGCCACCCTTCACCCCACAGCCAAAGGGATAGCTTCAAACCGTAACCAGATCCTGACACACTCTGCCTGAAGCTCCTCACTATGCCTATGGCCACCCTATGCCTCAGGACCTTTGCACGGTCTGTTCCCCTGGCCTGGAGCTCTTCTCCCCTCGCTGCCCTGGCTTCAACTCAGAGGCAGCCTTCAGGCCTCAGCAGAAGCAGCCCTCCGTCCTTCCTGCCCATGCCCTGTCAATCACATCAAATCCTTCATTTAACTTCCTAATGGAACTCTGTACATTTCCTGTAGAGCACCCACCCTACGGTCACTAAATATTTCTTTCGGATATTATTTATTTGATGTTCTACTTACCATCTTACTTAACACCGTATGTGATATGTGTTATGGAGTATGCAATATAGTATACAATACATTACATGTAATACACGTAACTACGAAAAAACATACAAATTGCCGTTTGCACAGGTCAGGAGTTGGCAAACTACAGCCCGTGAACCAAATCTGACCCTCTGCCGGCTTCGTCCCCAAACTAGGAAAGGATTTCACATTTTTAAATATGAAACGTAAAACAGATGGGTTGCTGGGGCACCTGGGTGGCTCAGTCGGTTAAGCGTCCAACTTCAGCTCAGGTCATGATCTCACGGTTTGTGGGTTCAAGCCCCGCATCGGGCTCTGTGCTGACAGCTCAGAGCCTGGAGCCTGTTTCGGATTCTGTCTCCCTCCCTCTCTGCCCCTTCCCTGCTCATGCTCTCTGTCTCAAAAAAAAATTAAAAAAAAAAAAAAGAAAATTTTTTTTTAATTTTTATTAAAAAAAAACAAACAAAACCAGATGGGTTGCCTGCTGCTAAGAGCAGTCATTTGATTTTGCCTTGGCCCACAAAGCCTAACTTCTTTACCACCTGGCTCTTTCCAGAAAAAGTTTGCCAACTCAGGAGGTAGGTCAAAAAACACCAAAGGTCGGCAATTTCCTAGGATCTGATGCTACTTACTCCAAACATTACTTTGCCAGATCCTGCCCTCCCCTTAGGCTGTCAGGTCTGTGGGGACAGTGAATGCCCAGGTAGCAGCCCTGGACTTTTCACCGCCGACCTGCCCCAGGCCCAGACACATGGCAGGTGCTCAGAAGCACCCAAGGAGTCTATGAACCAGACGCCAGAGTGAGTCTCAGCAAACTGCAAGTTAAGAGGGGATGCCCAGGCGGCTCAGTAGGTTAAGTGTCTGACTCTTGATTTCCGCTCAGGTCACGATCTCAAGATTCGTGGATGGAGCCCCGCGTCAGGCTCTGTGCTCGACGTGGAGCCTGCTTGGGGTTCTCCCTTTCCCTCTCTCTCTGCCCCTCTCCCGCTCACACACACTCTCTCTGGAAACAAACGTAGAATTTTTTTTAAAAACCGTACACTGGATGCGGCCAGCATTTGAGCCATCACAGCAGCCCCCACCGGGCTGGGTCTGAAGGACACAAAGATAAATAATGTTCCAAAAATCAACCATGATGATGGATGCACACCTCTGTGGCTGTCCTAGAAGCCACCAAATTGTGTGCTTTAAATGCATGAATCATATGGTATGTGAACCGTATCTCCATAAAGCTGTTAAAAAAAAAAAAAAATATATATATATATATATATATATATGAGGAAGACCCAGGGTCATTTTAACTATGTCATTTCCACTTCATATGGTGTCTTTAGAACCTAACACCCCCCTCAGAAACTACTAAGGACACACAGACCCGACTTCATCACCTCACTAAGAAGACACGTCATCTAGATGGGACTCGTTTGCATTTGTTAAAAATATATATATTTGAATGCAATGTGACTTCCCACTGCTTTGCTGCTTCTAACTAGATTACATGTGCCCTTAACCTGAGATTTCTCACCCTTGGCACAGCTCACCTCCGGAGCCGGCTAATTCTGCTGTGAGGCTGTCCTGTGCATGGTGGGAGGTCCGGCCGCATCCCTGGCCTCGACTCCCCAGATGCCAGGAGCATCCTCCCCCCGCAAACCAGGACAACAAAAACTCTCTAGAAGTTGTCAGTGTCCACTTGGGGGAGGGGGGCACGATCACTCCAGTGGAGACCCATTGTCTTAACAGTGTTTCCAGAGGGCCCCACCCCCGCCACCAATACCTACTGACTACAAAGACCATCCACCTGCCTGTCCATTCATTCAACACATACTGAGCCTGCTTCGTAACAGGAGTTGAACCACAACACCCACCTTTGTATCCTGCCCTCAAGTAGCTTAGAATCTTATCCAGGAAGGAGGGTGGGTACATAAATAGCTGTGACAAAAGATTTTAAAAGCACTGAGTGTCACTGAAGAGGTACACATAAATGACACGAGACCTCCGGAGCAGAGAGAGGGGTTAATTCACAAAGCAAAGAGGAAGAAAACTCAGCTTCCTCATGCTCACAGCAGGGACCACACCTGCCTCTGAGAGTCATTGTGAACATTAAATCTACACATTGCCTGATTTCACTTTCATCCCCAAATGGGTACTCTTGCTCCCATTTTGTAGAGAAAGCAACTGAGGCACAGAGAGGCAAAGCAACTTGCCCAAGGTAGCACAGCCTGCAGGTGAAAATAGCAGATGTCAACACAGGCAGGCGGGCTCATGGCCGCACGTGCTGCCTCCTTGAGAAGTCAAGCATGGGGACAATAAACAGGCACCTGGTGACCAGTCTATTAGTGGAAGTTAGTGTCACTGTTGTTTCCCCTTGGGAGCTCAGAGCGGGTTTCCTGAAGGAGGGAAAACCTAAGGGGGCAAACATGCCAAGAAACAGGCCACTGTGGAGACGGGGCGCCGGTGTTTCAGGGGGGCACAGAGCAGCATCCAAGAGAGTCACCGGACAAGCTTCAGGTGGGCATGCCCATCAACTAATAGAACAAAGCGCCAGGAGGGGACTGGGCAACCGAAAGGGCTCAGAGGACAGGCCAAGGACTGAGCAAGGGACTCAAAGGAAAAACCAAAGCTCCGTTCGGGATTCCCACCAAGAAAGTGCTGCGTCACCCACGTGTTGCAAAAGCTCCCAGACATTGTGAAACCATGAAACCGAGAGCCCAAGTCTCAAGTGCAGCCCCCAAACAGGAAACTGGCAAAGCCGCCGTCATTCCCCAAAACTGCCCTGGAGCCACTCCGGCCCCGGCCCCCCTGCCCCCCCCCCCCCCCCCCCCCCCGCCCCAGAGTACGTGAGCTGGCCCAACTGCCTATCCCAAGGTCCCTCAACTCCACACACAAATCCAAGCTACGTGCTCCTGGTCTGTGGCAGACAGCGTCACGGTGGAGATGGGTCCCAGGGAGCAGGCAGTGTTGAAGGAGGACCACGACACGGGGGTCACGAGCACGGGCTCTGGTGCAGAGCCCCGGGCTCGAGACCTACACCACCACTTCCTGGCTGTGTGCCCGTGAGGAAGTCAATCCACCTCTCTGCCTTTTGGGCGCCCACCTCTCACCAGATTACCAACCCTCAATGTTAGGGGAGGGGGTCGCTGTGGGGGCTGAGTTTGCTGCTGCCACTTCTACCACATTATTCCTGCCGCATCACCATCATCAAGTGACAACAGCAGCTCAGAATGCCAGAATGCCAAAGCACCCCCAAGGGACTGTTATCCTGTCCTGCTACAGGATCAGCCGGGGTCATCTGGCACAGCCTGTTGGAAAAGACACTACTCTGCAACCCGCCCCAGTCCTACCCTACCGCTGACCTGGAAGCATCCACAATAGCTATTTTAAAACAGGCCACTAGGGACACTCCCATCACAGCGCAGGACGGTGCCACGCCTCAGAGCCTAGACTCTGGGCCAAAGGGCCATGGGTCCATCCTGGCTCTGTTACCTCTGAGCTGTGTGACCTTAAACAAGGCACATAACCTCTGTGGGCCTCAGGTGCCTCATCTGGGCGATAATCAGTCTATCAAACCTGACAGGGCTTTTTGAGGATTAAATGGAAAGCATTCTGAAGAGCGCCTGGGGCTGACAAGCACCAGATCTGAAGAGCGCCTGGGGCCGGCCTCCATTTGAGCCCGTGACGCGGCACCCCAGCCTCTGCCGCTCTGGCTGCGAAGGCCTCTCACCGCTCCCCCAGCTCCCCCAGCTTTTCCGTACCGGCTCTGTCCCGGGCCTGGAATATTCCAGGTCTGGTCAGGGCTGCCTCAGCTGCTAACTGGTGGACAGAGGTCTCACCCATCGAAAGTGCCCGTCTCCGCCATAACTCACTAGAACCGCAACGTGAATGTCCCCCAGCACCCCCGTCTTTATTGTTCCTGTAGCATGAGGCAGAGGTTGCCAGCCAGATTCCGGGTTTGAATCTGGTTCTGCCATCCGCTAGCTGAGTGACTTCACTTCTCTCGGCCTTTGTTTTCCCATCCGTAAGTTCTAAGGGTCTCTTTCCCTCCTACCTGTCATCTCCCCAAAGCAGGACCTCGTCCTAATTCGCCTGCACAGAGTAGGCACTCATCAAATGCTTGTTCAACAAACGAAAGAAGGGGTGAATCAATCTATCTGAAGAGCAACCCAGAAACATGTGAGGAAAACCCAGAGACTCCGTGGCCTGCTGTGACCCAATAATCCCCGCTATGGGCATGGGTCCAAAGGAAGTAACTCCAAGAGCAAGAAAAGATGCAATCTGTACATGCTGGCCCGTTCACAGCCAAAACCAGGAAGCTCCCAGGCACGCGAGACCTAAGCAAAGGGGGCCAGAGGATCCTGCGGAAAATGACCCAGTTGTCATGACCCAAAGCGAGGGGCCAGCCCCAGGCCTGGAGAGGCCATCAGTAAAGAGGGGTTAGCCCTGGCACCCTGGGCTTCATGCTTTCTGCCCAAGAACTAGGGCAGACGCAATGCCTAAGAGCGGGATCAGGGGTTAGGGGAGGTTCCAATCAAGGAAAGGGGGAAGGGGGTGGGGGTATCTTTTTTGCCAGAGAGGTTTACATACCATCAGAGCACATCCTTACACAGCGCAGGCACAGCCTAGGGCACTGGGCACACCTCAATTTGTCTAATCCCTCAAACAAACCTATGAGGACACCGGTACCATTACTGTTCTCCGTGTTACAGATGCAGCAACTGAGGCACAAAGTATAAAGGTCTCCTGACATGAGCCAAGAAGGCCATGTTACCCAGAGAACCAGAAGTTAACAGTGGCTAACCTGGGGGGGGGGGGGGAGGGGTCAACCTAGAATCACATCACCGTCCGGTACTTCTTCCATCTCTGGGTCCTCCCAGATCCTCCGGATTTCCCTTTGGACCAGAGCAGGGACTGCTGTGTAATGATGAAGACGGCCACGGTAACAATGACAACGGATCAGCAATAGTAACAATAACACCACTTAGTAACGGGAGGAGCACATTCGTCCTACTTCAACTGTTTGAATTTTACAACGCTATGAGGTAGGCACAGCTATTATCCCCATTTTGTGCATGAGAAAACGGAAGCACAGAGAGGTTAAGCGACCTGTCCAAGGTCACACAGCAAGCAGCAGAACCAGGGTCTAAGTGGAAGCCACACTGGCAACCTGCACTGTTCTCTCCCTCTAGACATCTTCACATCTGTGGCCTCCGTGAGACAGGGAGGCTGCGTGTTTCATTTACCACATACATATTCCCGGGCATCAGACCTACGGCAATAGAGGGATTAATACACACAAGAGGGAGGAAGGGAGGGAGGTACTGGAAGTTATCATAATGCATCAATTCTAAAACCCAGGTTTCAGGGGCGCCTGGATGGCTCAGTCGCTTGAGCGTCCAACTTTGGCTCAGCTCATGATCTCGTGGTCCGTGAGTTCGAGCCTTACATGGGGCTCACTGCTGTCAGTGCAGAGCCTGCTTAGGATCCTCTGTCCCCCATCTCAACTCCTCCCCCGTTTACACACTCCCAAAAATAAAACATAAAAAAAATTTTTTTTTTAAATAATAAAGTAAAACCCAGATTTCTTCACACTTTACTGTGATACCCGTTTCTAACGCTCGGTGCCCCCTTCAACCTCTGCCGGCCGTGTCTTCACAGCAAGGCATCTCTGAAATGGGGATCCTCGTCACCGCTGCCGATCTTTTGGATTCGATGACATGTGGCGCAGCCCGGACCCTTTTCTAATCTAACTCATCTTTAGGGATGGCAAGAGGCTTCTCCCTAAGTTCCGAGAAATAAAGAAGGAAAAATGGGGGTGCCTGGGTGGCTCAGTCTGTT
The DNA here is from genome assembly GCF_046562875.1 of Panthera onca. Taxonomy (NCBI): domain Eukaryota; kingdom Metazoa; phylum Chordata; class Mammalia; order Carnivora; family Felidae; genus Panthera; species Panthera onca. Next base: position 29,059,081 of record NC_138354.1, read on the forward strand.
TAGTGTCCAACTTCGGCTTGGGTCATGATCTCACGATCCCGGAGTTCAAGCCCCGTGTCGGGCTCTGTGCTGACAGCTCAGAGGCTAGACCCTGCTTTGGATTCTGTGTCCTCCCTGTCACTCATGCTCTGTCTGACTCTGTCTCTCAAAAAGAAATAAATATTAAAAAGAAGAAGAAGGAGGAGGAGGAGGAGGAGGAGGAGGAGGAGGAGGAGGAGGAGGAAAAATGAAAAACGCCCTTACTGCTTGGCCAAGTGCACCCTAAGGGAGAGCAGGCAGTCAGCCCGGCCCCACCACCTCACTACTGCTCCACAACAACGCCATTAACTCTCACGGAGGGGGCGTTATTGTCGAGCTACCCAGCCGGGCCAGCTGGGGCAAAGCTGCCAACCGCTGATCCGACCATGCCCACCTGCCAGCTGCCTGCCTGTCTCCAGTTCCTTCCCCAGGCCAGGCTGTCTGTGCCAAACCCGGGCAGAGGGGAGGCAGTAAAACCAATCTGACAAACCACAGCCCTTTCCAATGGGGCATGGTCACCAACAGGCCCCATAAGAGAAATCCTCTTGCAAGCAGAGTATTCTTCCCGAAACACGGCACTCGAGTAGGATTTGCCTGGCGAAACGGTTATAATTTCAAGCACCTCAGGGTCCACAGGCTCCCTTCTCCCCAGTTTCTTTTTTTTTAAATTATTTGCTTTTGAGAGAGAGAGAAAGAGAGAGAGAGAGAGAGAGAGAGAGAGAGACGGAGCATGAGCAGGGCCTCCCCTGCTCAGAGAGGGAGACACAGAATCTGAAGCAGGTTCCAGGCTCCGAGCTGCCAGCACAGAGCCTGATGCGGGGCTTGAACTCACGGACCGCGAGATCATGACCTGAGCCTAAGTTGGATGCTCAACCGACGGAACCACCCGGGCACCCCCTTCTCCCCAATTTCTGTAAGGTGCTGGGAGGGGGTGTTAGGCAATAGTATCCTGAATTCCCATCCACAGGTAAACTACAGCACCGCTATTTTTATTGGAGATCCGACATTAGGTGTGGGCACAGACCTGAAAATCACTAGCAGGCTACAACTAGAAACTGTCACAGTCCCCAGTCACCCAGAAGAAGCACTGCACAGAGTTAGGAGACTAGCAAACCGCTGCTGTACCCAAAAGCTGGCAGCATGTGGACTGAGCCAAGGCGAGGGCTTCTCAACCCCAACACTAGTGACATCTGGGCCCCGATGGTTCTTTGTTATAAGGAGAGGAGGGCCTTCCCTGTACATCGTATAACATCAGCAGTGTCTACCCACTAGATGCCAGATGCCCTCCCTCCAGTTAGAACAACCAAAAATGTTTCCAGATGTTGATAAATGTCCCTCATGGGGTAAAATCACCAGGAGGCAAGAACTGCGGGTGTAGGCAGTTTGCAGAACACCCTACTCTTTCCTATGAGTAATGACCTAGTTAAGAGCCATTTGGTAAATATGCGACCATGGCCACCCTGTGACTTCACATGTATAATAAAATATAGGCAGCTTGAATTTAGGATGAATTTATTTGGCTTAAAAAAAATGAATTAGTTTAAAGGAAAGAAGTCATTAAGCACAGGGCAGACGCTACTGGTGGGCTTACTTACTGCCTCTCCCAACTCCCTTCTCCCACTAAAAGACTGAAAAACCAAATGCTCACTTTCCCCATCCACCTTGCACCAAGAAGCGGCCAAGCCCAGGGCAAGGACATCCAGGAAACCCTCAGAGACCGTCGACTCAATGGGGCCAGGCCAGGGGTGAGAGTCCAGCCCCAAAAACACTGAACTTCAGAGGTTCCGTCTCCTGCACGGGGTGCCTAAGAGGGTCCAAGACGTGCCCCTCCAACACCCACCCACTCAAGGCTGGCTTTGCATTTTCCCCAGGAGCTCCCGGTAGAGAGGCTAAAAAACAACGCCAGGACCAACTGCCTCAAGAGGCAACAATTACTGGCAAATTACTTAATTAGGTTCATGATGGCATTTCATCGAGTAAAATATGCTCATTAAAAATGGGTCACATCCAAGATGTACTAGTGAATGAAAACAAAAAAGAATGTGTTTTTACAGATCATCCTTTTTTATTTTTTAATTTTATTTATTTTGAGAGAGAGAGAGAGACAGAGCACGAGCAGGAGAGGGGGAGAGAATCCGAAGCAGGCTCCAGGCTTCCAGCTGTCAGCACAGAGCCTGACGCAGGGCTCGAATCCAAGAACCATGAGATCATGACTTGAGCTGAAGTTGGATGCTTGATGAACTGAGCCACCCAGGTGCCCCCCCCCTCCCCCGCTTCCTTGTGTTCAAAAGATACTATGTATGTTTAGCATCCGTGGAGAAAACAGACTGATCTGAAAGTTAAAACGCCAATCTACCAATATGAGATTATCTCCAGAGAGTGCAGTTATGGAAGATTTTCTTTTGACTGTACTCGTCTCTGAACTGTTTCATTTTATACTGTATCTCTTATAATATCAGACCAAGAAGAGAGGAAAAGAAAAAGTCCCTTTAAATAATCCAATCACTGCCATGTTTGCAGAAAACCTGGAACTGTCCAAGTATGTGAATGTCAGCTGCACTCAGTCATCTCAACCTGCCTTCCCTTGTTCATCAGTGATTTAAATACTCAAGCACATCTTCTGACTCCTAACCTATAGAGAAAACCATGGGAAAAATGAATTTCCCCACACATTAGCTGATACGCGACACCTCGGCTTGCCTCTCCCGGACCTGGGAACCCACCCTGCCCCCCAGACACCCTGTAACAACTGGGCCAATTAACTTGAATTGTCTCAGACGCTGGGGGCAGGTGTCTGAATCCCTGGGGTCAGGCTGGGCTCTGTTGCAACTCTGCCAAGGCCTGTGTGGGGCCGGAGGCCACAAGGAGATGATCAACCAGAAGAGAATCACCACACCCGAAATCCCCCCTCCACTGCCCTCCACGGTCTACCGCTGTCCCCTATCGTCCAGCCGCCTCCTCCACAACCACAGCTGGTGTCTGCTCGCCCTCTGCTAAGCGCTCTGTACACGGCACCTCCTCCTCACAACGGTGTCAGATAGGCAACGTGATCGCGATTCCCACTTTACAGCTGGGGAAACTGAGGCTCCCAGAAGTTAAGGAACTGTCACATGCTGGGCAGTGGCAGGACGGATTTTCAAACTCAGGCTCCTGAATCTGGCCTCCTGACCCCACCCATGTTCTTCCCTCGCTTTCTCTGGAACTGCACTTTCTTGTCCGAAGCAGCCCCATGCCTTCAGCCGCCAATGCTCGTCCCTCCCCGCCCAGTACCCCCTTTGAAAAGAAAGAGGCTCTGACTCAGGGCTGATCATCTACCTTGTGTCTTTTTTCCTTGACCTTGACTTAGTTACTTAATGATCTTGAGGAAGATGGCTTATCAAAGGGCTCCTAGATAATCTAACCAAGTTATTTAGTTATTTATTTAGTTGATTACCAACCAAATTGCTTAGTCACCTTCCTAGCATCAGCAGCTCCAAATTCTGCCTGGGCCACTGGCCTCCAGTCTATCAGGTTGACTGGAGGGACCAGAGAAGACACGGTCACTTATGCGTACCTATCATCTGCCCATAGTAATAAAAACAATAATGGGGATGGTTAGACCCTGCTAGAATGGCAAATTAACTCAACCCCTTTTATTTATTTATTTTTTTTAATTTTTTTTTTTTTTAACGTTTATTTATTTTTGAGACAGAGACAGAGCATGAACAGGGAAGGGGCAGAGAGAGAGGGAGACACAGAATCCGAAACAGGCTCCGGGCTCTGAGCTGTCAGCACAGAGCCTGACGCGGGGCTCAAACTCCCGGACCGTGAGATCATGACCTGAGCTGAAGTCGGACGCTTAACCGACCGAGCCACCCAGGCGCCCCTCAACCCCTTTTAAAAAACAAGGCTCTAGGGGCACCTGGGTGGCTCAGTCAGTTAAGCGTCTCTTCATCTCAGCTCAGGTCATGATCTCACAGTTTGTGACACTGAGTCCCACACCAGGCTCCGTGCTGACAGTCGCAGAGCCTGCTTGAGATTCTCTCTCCCTCTGTCTCTGCCCCTCCCCTGCCTGTACGTACTTTCTCCCTCTCTCTCAAAATAAAGAAATAAACATTTAAAAAAAAGTCTCTAGCTACAGTGAAATCTTTTCAAATGTTCTAAGATACTCACTCCACCCCTGAGAATATGTTCTAAAAGTCAACAGGCACAATCCACGAGACACTGTTACAATGTTTTCTTTAAAAGAAAAAAAAAAAAGAGAGAGAGAGAGAGAGAGAGACAGCAATCTAAATGTCAAACCACAGGTAGTAATTATATAAATTATAGTTCACCAATACAAGGAACAACTGCTTCCACGTTGTATAATTTAAAAAGTTACACAGGACCGTGGGAAAATCCTGACAACAGTAAATGAAAAACATAAGACTGATAATAATACGCACTGGCCACATGCGACCTTGGAAACTGCACACAAACCTGGATGAGAATCAGATGGTAACCCACCAGTAAACAAACAGTGGCCTGTGGGAAAATACCTGTGGCTCACCTGACTAAGGGGCAAACTCCCAATATATCAAGAGCTCCCGCAAATCAACAGGAAAAAGACGAAAAACACACTCATGGAAAAGAACACGCCTATCACTGGGAAATATATTGCTGGATGCTCAGCTTCTAACCTAAAGGGAAATGCAAACACCAATAAGGCATTTTTTAACCCATCACACTAACAAACTTGTTTACGCCCAGTGCTTGGGATGATGCAAAGAAAGGGGAATTCTCATTCACCGTCAGTGGCAATGGACTTGCTACATTTTCCTTTCTGGAAAATAACCAGCTGATACCTATTTTAAAAATTTTACAGGGGGCACCTGGGTGGCTCAGTCGGTTGGGCGTCCGACTTCGGCTCAGGTCATGATCTCGCAGTCTGTGAGTTCGAGCCCCGCGCCGGGCTCTGTGCTGACAGCTCAGAGCCTGGAGCCTGTTTCAGATTCTGTGTCTCCCTCTCTCTCTGACCTTCCCCCATTCATGCTCTGTCTCTGTCTCAAAAATGAATAAATGTTAAAAAAAAAAATTAAAAATTTTACAGAATTCCGACCCATGTACAAGGATGCTTACTGGAGCACTGTTCACAGGAAAGAAAAATGGAAAATCATGCAAGCAGTGGTTACTGATAGGGAAGTGACTGAGTTAATTATAACAAATCTGCAAGTTGGAATATTAAATAATTATGAATATTATATATTATATTAAATATCATTATGTTAGGGGTGCCTGGGTAGCTCAGTCAGTTAAGTGTCTGACTTTGGCTCAGGTCATGATCTGTTTGTGGGTTCAAGTCCCACATCGCGCTCTACACACACAACGTGGAACCTGCCTGAGATTCTCTCCTGCCCACCCCCCGCGCCTCCCCAGCTCCTGCACCTGCACACATTCTCTCAAAAATAATATTTTAAAAATATATTATGTAATACGTAAAGAGTATTATATAAATTCTATGTATTGACATGTATCATGTTAAGTGGAATTAAAAAGCAGAGTGAGGCGTCTGGGTGGTTGAGTAGTACATGTGACTCTTGATCTCAGGGTCGTGAGCTTACGCCCCACGTTGGGCATGGAGCCCACCTGAAAAAATCTTTTAAATAAACAATAAAATAAAAATCCCTATGATGACTGCGTTGTAACAAAAAGTGTCGCACTTATAATTCACGCAACGGACGAAACCAGAAAGCTTACGTGTAAAAAATTAAATCGAGTTGCATCAGCATGATGGGATTCTCAAACTTTACATGTCGTTCAACTGTTGACATAAATGCACTTTTGAAATGACAGAGAAGGCAAAGAATTTTAAAATTCAACCATATATATTTCTTTAATGGGAGCAAAACCAAGCACTCTCCAGACAGAACTCCTTAGAATGTACGGTTTAACGCAGCTGGACAAAAACCCTCTCCTGTAGGAGGGAAGCAACGTGAACCTGGTCAAGGTCCAGCTTGCTTCCCCGCCTCATCAGGCCGGCAACACGACGGGTGCTTAATAAATGCTGCTGGGTGGTGGGTCCATGAGTGCACAGCGGCCACTAGGCGATCAGAACTATCAAATTTTCAAAGCGCAGGTCCCCTCGTCCCAGCCATTCCTCAGGGAGGAACTTATTCTGCTGAGTCATTTACATCTACTCGCATGCAAAGATGAGTGCCCGGGGAATGCTCCAGGCAGGACTGTTTATCATGCCAAAATTCTGGAACGAAGACCCACAGAGACAAAGGTGGGGCGGAGGTGAGTACATGGCACAGTCATGTGACGGAAAAATGTATGGCTTGTAAAGAAGTGATATTTCCTTTTTCTTTCCATCTGCAGGGACTTAATGTGGAAAAAAAAATTGACACTGCTATTTTTTTTTTAATTTTTTTTAACGTTTATTTATTTTTGAGACAGAGAGAGACAGAGCATGAACGGGGGAGGGTCAGAGAGAGGGAGACACAGAATCTGAAACAGGCTCCAGGCTCTAAGCTGTCAGCACAGAGCCCGACACGGGGCTCGAACCCACGGACCGTGAGATCATGCCCTTAGCCGAAGTCGGACGCTTAACCGACCGAGCCACCCAGGCGCCCCTCCTTTGGCCTTTCAAAACGATTCAATTAGGTAGTAACTATTCTTGGCTGTTTTACATTTTTGCTGGTAATAAAGCAGATTCTACAGTTCCAATTCTTTTAAAAAAATTTTTTTTTCAACGTTTTTAATTTATTTTTGAGAGAGAGAGAGAGACAGAGCATGAACGGGGGAGGGTCAGAGAGAGGGAGACACAGAATCTGAAACAGGCTCCAGGCTCTAAGCTGTCAGCACAGAGCCCGACACGGGGCTCGAACTCACAGACCGTGAGATCATGACCTGAGCCGAAGCCGGCCGCTCAACCGACTGAGCCACCCAGGCGCCCCACTGCTATTTTTTTTTTTAATCGTTATTTAATTTATTTTGAGAAAGACAGGGAGAGAGAGAATCCCAAGCAGGGTCCTTGTGGTCAACACAGAGCCCCATGCAGGGCTCGCTCTCACGTATGTGAGATCACGACCTGAGCTGAAATCAGGAGTCACACTTAACTGACTGAGCCACCCAGGCGCCCCAATTTTGGCTTTTAAGTGAAGGGAGCAAAATACGGAACATTAGTTAGAATACAAACCCACCTAGGGAGGAACAAAAGATATCCATACACCCTCACCCTTTCATACATATTTGCGTATGCTTGGCATTTTTTCTAGGACTCCCAAGAAACTCTATCATCAATGGCCACCAAAGAAGGAGGGGGAAGAACTAAACATCTGCTTTCCTGCTGTAGAGACTATTCACATTTTTAAAAATAATAGCACAATCAAAACAGTTACCACCCAAGATCTTCACGCTATCAGCCAGATCAATTGAACATCTAGTTTTAAAAGAGTTTTCCTTGGGGCGCCTAGCTGCCTCAGGTGGAAAAGCATGCAACTCTTGATCTCAGGGTTGTGAGTTCCAGCCCCATGGCGGGTGCAGAAATTACTTAGAAATAAAACTGAAAAAAAAAATAAATAAAGGAAAAAGAATAAGAGTTTCTTAGCAATTTAAAGACAGTCATCTTAACTGGTCAGGAAACGCCTTTGGAAGAGAATCAAGGGCAGCTGGGAGTGGGGAATCCCAACTCGGTCTGACCCTGAAGGGTTTTCAACTGTGCTTCGGAAACAGGAGACTCATAAAAAGTATACACTGAATTTCACTATAAAAACCTGAGACTCGTTCCCACCTAAATGGATCAGAGGCCCATGCCTCTGCAAGTATTGCTGTTTCCTCGCCAAGCTTCCTCTTTGGAATTTTCAGGCCCTAATTATTAGCCCAAGCCATTTTATTGGTGCTTTATGCCTTTTTGCAGAATGCTGCGGCCAAGAGTTTTATGAGATGGGCTCTGTAGTTCTGTGGAGTTAAACTCTGCAATACTCTGACCACTCCAGGCACCCCAGGGTCTTTGCACTTGGAGTTCTTGTTACCTAATACTTCCTCCTCCTAGTCCTTTCATGGCCAGCTTTGCCGTTCAGATCACAGGTCAAATGTTACCTCCTCTGCAAGGCTGTCCCTGGGTATCCCTCTATCACAGCTCGCACGCCATGCCAGGTCCTCTGGTTTATGTCCTTGTGGCACTTACCACGCCCCAGAATTATTGTGGTCATTCCTAGTGTAAGCTCCGTGAGCATATGCACCTCATCTCTTTTGTTTGTGGCTGCACTTCGAGCGCCCTCCCCACAACAGGGCCGCAGGCACACAGATGTTCAGTTAACAAGACTAAATCGATGAACAGTTGTAGGAGGAACAAGAGATGAAATCCAGGGTTGGGACACCCTGGGGGCTCAGTCGGTTAAGCGTCCAACTTCGGCTCAGGTCATGATCTCACGGTTTCTGGGTTCGAGCCCCAAGTCAGGCTCTGTGCTGACAGCTCAGGGCCTGGAGCCTGCTTTGGATTCTGTCTCTCCCTCGCTCTCTCTACCCCTCCCCCACTCATTCATTTTCTTTCTATCTCAAAAACAAAACACTGAAAGAAAAAAAAAAAAAAAACAGAAATCAAATCCAGTGTTTTAAAAGACCACTCTCAAGCTCTGCATACCAGGAAAACTTTCATAAATGCTCTGCAAAGAGGAGGGCATCTCCAATCAAGTAGCCACCTACGAGGCCAATAAAAGGTAAATCAATAAAAGGTAAACAGAGATTCTCAAAGGAAGGGAAAAGCCCCATAAAACCTCAATTACTACCTCCCCAGTCATCTAGACCCATTTTCCAGGACTTGGCAACCTCCCCCAGGACATGAATCCCACAATTAAGCTAAAGGGATACTTAAGTGGAGCCTCAACTTGGTGACTGCCCATCTATCCCGAGGCAGTTTAAAAAGAGGGAGCAAAGCTTCAAAGCCAACCTCGACAGAGAGGTGTTTTCGCCCTGGGACTGCACCATCACACACACTAGGACCAGAAGGGAAAGGATTCCTGTGGAAAAGCAGAGCCCTCAGTGGAAACAGGCAAACGGCACGGAAAAGGCTGCAACCTCCTTCGTCGCGTAATTGGAGGTGAACCTTCTTAACGTCTCATTAAGCTTCTCCAAGGCAACCCCTATAAGCCAATTACATGAGGCGTACAACAGCCTAAAATCTCTGGGGAAAACGCAAGGGCGAGGGCAAGGCTTGCCCCCAATTTATTCTCCAGATTCCTCAGCCAATGGCTGTGTGACTTCACCACCAAAGGGACATGTGGCAGCGTCTGGAGGGGAAGGTGCTGTCACAACACGGGGAGGTAGACACCAAGGAGACCGCTGGACATCCCGCAGTGCACAGGGGAGCCCTCACAGCAGAGGATTATCTGGCCCCAAATGTCAAAGTGCTCAGGCTGAGAAACCGTGCTGTGCCTCTACCTCTCCAAACCGGCTTCCTCAAAGGGTCCCCGTCAACCCCCAGCCCTCCAGAGCTAAGTACAGGTTCACTACCGCCATCGGGAGACGCTGTCCCAGTTTCCACGCCAGGCTGGGGGAAACACCTGCCTCAGGATGTTCGAGTCCTTGTCATTCTTCCAAATCCTTTTATTAGCACTTTCTCTTTGCAAAATGTTCAGACAAGTTTTGATGGGCTAGAGGTTTACTAACCATTAAAATATGATAATAACAGCTAGACCTTATCCCACCATGAGAATCTAGAGCCAACATACGACACGAGAGGCTGGTTTCAAATGCCTCGGGCATCAATGGCAATGAGTTTATCCGCCCCCCTCCAGCAGACATGACCTTGATAAAGCCAGGGGTCTCTGCACCATTAAATAACCAATCAGATGGACCCCAGGCATTTCACCAAGAGCTTGGGCTTCAAGGCTACCGGTGCCAGGTGAGTTGTCTCAGTGAAGGAAACAGACAGGGTGAGGAAACACAATGAAAAACAGCTGGGGACGGACGCTGGGCTCAAGGAGGAGGAGGGCTTGCAGCAAACGGGGGCCAGCAGAGGTCTGTTCCAGGGAGGGGAGCCTGCCCTCTCCCCACCGCCCCCAGTGACCACTACCATGTACAAATGCACCCTCCCCCCCTTCCCGTTTATCAGATCTCCTGATTTGTCAGAAGTCAAGAATCCACATTTTTCCGTGAACTCTTTCAATCAGTAAACAGTAGCGATTACAAGTAATCCACAATTAAAATAAGGCCAAAGCAGCACACTGGTGGACTAGATCTGATCCCCTGTTTGAAACCCGTACCTCAGACACTCTTATTTATTTTTAATGTTTACTTTTGCAAGAGAGCGAGTGCATGTGAGCAAATGGGGTAAGAGAAGAGTACGAAAGGGACAGAGGATCCAACGCAGGCTCTGTGCGGACAGCAGAGAGCCCGATACAGGGCTCGAACTCGAGAACCGTTAGATCGTAGCTTGATGCTGAACCGACTGAGCCACCAAGGTGCCCGCTCATATTTAAATGCTGACTGAGCCTACTTATGTTTGAGGCGCTGAGTCCTGGGACAAGAGGGAGGGGCAAGACTCAGTGCTGACCCTTGCAAGGTAGAGTCTATGCCATCATTGGTGGAAGCTAGAGGGCTTGGTCTCCGTGGGTATCCAATCCAGACAGGTGAGTGACTATTCTGTCCTAAGAGATGTCTGGGAAGACGCTGCAACCCAGCTCAAGAACCATTCCAGTCTTCGTGTCATTTATTCCTTTCACAAATATTTACTGGGCTCCTACTATATCCCAGGCACCATTGTACCGTGGAGATAAACACAGGCCAAAAAAAAAAAAACCCACAAAAAACAAAAACCTGCCCCTGTGGAGTTGACCTGTTTGTGGGAGTTTACAGAAAATAAACAAAGTAAGTAAAATATCTGATGTATTAGATTAGTGCAAGGGGGTGTGGGGACGTGTACAGGACAGAGTGCAGAGAAGGACTGGAGGCACAAGGAAGTGGCAGGGAGTTAGAGAAAAGCTGCCTGAGGTGACATGTGACCAAACATTTGAAGGTAAAGGAACATTCCAGGCAAGGAAACAAGTGCAAAGGCCCTGAGGCAGGCTAGAAACCACTGTGGCAGGAGCAAAACGAGACAGAAAGTAGTAGGTGACGAGGTCAGAGAGGTGATGGGGCCAGCTTCTGCTGACTCCTGTAGGTCTAAACCTTTTCACTTCTACCTGAGGGAGGTGGGGAGCCACTGCAGGGTTTCATGCACAAGAGGGACAAGACCTGACCTGCGTCTTAAACAGGACCCTGCTAGCTGCTGAGGTGAGACTAGACCGTAGGGGGTCAAGGACCGAAGCAGGGAGAGCGGTGAGGGGGGAATGTTCAACTCCTGGAGTGAGCTGAGCAACGGTGGCTCGGGCCAAATGAGGTGGGGGTGGTGGCCGGCTGTGAGAAGCTGGCAGATTTGGAAACATTCTGAAGCAAGCGGCAACAGCGGAGGCGTGGCAAGGGAGGGAAGGCGACGGTCAAGGGTGCTGCGGGTTTGGGGCCTGGGCCTCCGAGGACGGGGCTGACGGTAACTGAGATGGGGAGGGTCCGAAGTCTCGTTTGGGACACGTCAGGTTGGAGATACCCACCCACAAGACATCTCCCGGGGCGGGGCGATACCTACTCCTAAAAGTTGAATCCCCCACCACATTCAAAAGGTGACGCACCTCCAAGAGTATCACAAACAGACCCGGTCCAGCTGGGGGAAGGCCCAGGAACCCCGAATCGGCTCTTGCCCTGCCCTGTCCCCTCAAAGGTTCCTCCTTTCTCCTCCCAGAGCCATTTGCCTTCTTAACTCAGGCCCATCATGCCGCCATTCTGGGCTTTGAATTCCTGCAGGAACGGATGGGGTGAGGGGAGGACCATCCAGGGTCCCTTTCGGCTCTAACAATCCAAAGGAAGGTAGAGGAAGGCAAAGGGATTGGTCTGAAAACCTACAGAAAACTTGGGGCGGGGGGGGGGGGGGGGGAGGTTAGGGGTGCAATTTGGCTGTTCAAAGACTGTTGTGAACCCAGGAGGAACTATAAGAGATAAATACACTCACTCCAAGGCCAGATGTCACCCCAAGAGAAATTTCTAACGGCTTCTAAAATATTCCGTTTTCTCCCAGCCCTTGGCTGCTTATTCACATAGTCAGGGATTTCGTGTGTTCTCCACGGCAAACGGGAGCTCAGGGGCCAAGTATGAGCAGGACTCCATGAACAGCAACACGGACCTGCTACTTCTATTAGCCACTCTCAGTGACAGCAAGTGCAGCAGCAAAAACTAACTAGAGAATTCCAGCTGGTGTGGACCGCTGACAATTACTGGACGCTAACTGTATACTCAACAGCAATACCCTATGCAACTGCCAAGGATTTGCTCATTTGATCCTTGGGCCACCGGTCTTTGCTTAGTATTGCGTTGTCCCCCGTTTCCCACACGGGGAAACCGAGGCACGCAGAGAAATCACTCGCCGAAACTGCAGAGCCAGGATTTGAAGCCCGGGGACGCAGGCATTCGCTCTGAGGCACCACAGCGCACTGCTTACTAATTTGTTTCTCCGACTTTTTGACATTTTTCCGATTTTTCTATGCTGGGTCTGCAACATAATAAATATTTTTTAAAAATTAATCCACAAGGAGGGGCAGCTGGGTGGCTCAGTCAGTTGAGTGTCTGACTTCTGCTCAGGTCATGATCTCACAATTCATGGGTTCAAGCCCCATACCGGGCTCTGTGCTGACAGTGCGGAGCCAGGAGCCTGCTTAGGATTCTGTCTCTCCCTCTCTCTCTGCCCCTCCCCGACTTGCACTCTGCAAGTGTGTGTGTGTGTGTGTGTGTCTCTCTCAAAAAATAAATAAATATTTTTATTTTATTAAATTTTATTAAATTTATAAATATATATTTTTATAAATGTTTTAATAAATTTTTATAAATTTTATAAAAATTTATAAATTTTTATAATATATATAAATATAAATTTATAAATTTATATAAAATTTATTAAATTTTATTAAAAAATTTTTTTAAGTTACCCACAAGGAGAGACTCCTATTCCCAACCACCATACAAACACCAGCCACAAAACAGCCCTTCTTACCAGCACTAATGGGAAAAACAAGCTGGTGCTGGTAAACCCAGCACCTATCTGAGTAAAGAAGCACCTCTTCTCTCCCTCCAGAGCATTTGCCTAAGTGAAGGTGGTTAAGTCCCTGGAACCCACACCGTGGGCCATTTCCACATTCTGGTTCTTCTGGACTTTTCAGTTCACAGGGCAGAGGCAGGCAGTGGCCCAGGAACAAAGCTCTGATAAGAGTCTCACGTGGGCCAGTCCCTTTAATTTCTAAACACAAGGCCTTGGTCACAGAGAAGCCAAGTATAAGGGGTGGGGGGAAGGGGAGGCAGCAGCCCCATCCCTCCGCCCCCTCCCCAGCTGAAGAAAATGAGAATCCACAGGAAGGACAAGCAACTAGAAATATACAACTTCACCTTCAGAAAGAAGGAACTCTAATCGGGGCACAGGCTGAGCCTCCTATACAAATGATCTCATTTACTTTTCAAACAACCCTAAGAATTGGGGCTTTTTTGGATCCTGCCCCCATTTTACAGATGAGGAAACTGAGGCACAGAAAAGTAAAGTGGCTTCCCTCTCCCAGTCTGGAGTGTGCTGCCCTAGAAAACACAGAAAGTAGGGTGCCTGGGTGGCTCCGTGGGTGAAACGTCCGACTCCGGCTCAGGTCATGATCTCACATCTTGTGGGTTCCGGCTCCACATTGGGCTCTGTGCTGACAGCTCAGAGGCTGGAGTCTCTTCCAATTCTGTGTCTCCATCTCTCTCTGCCCCTCCCCTGCTCACTTGCGTGTGCTCTCCCTCTCTCTCAAAAATGAATACACATTAAAAACAAAATTTTTTTTAAACACAGAAACTACCTGCTTTCTGTTACATTTGGTTTCTCTAGCTACCTAGAAGTTCTCACGCTGCAGTGGCCAGCTTTGAAACTCTGCTTCCAAGCTCCAAACCCTCCCTCCCCCACCCAAAACTGGGGCATCCAGGAATCCAGAAGAAGGGACAGAGGAAAGTCTGCAAGGGCAAAGACTCGGAAAAAGGGAGGGTCTGGCAACCAAGGCCATACATTGCCTGCCCCAAGCAAAACAACCATGTGGTAATTTCTGTAGCAAAAAGTCCAAAGAGAAAGAGGAAAAAAAAAAAAAAGACACAATTGGTTTTCCTGGATGAACTTCTTAAGCTAAATAAACAGAGTACCCCCAAACACACTTTGCTTTGGAAAACCTCATTAACCATCAACTGCCAGTTGTCACTAATAAAGTCCATCCTGATGCAAAATGTGATTCCCAGTCAACCTATTTTTTTTTCCCCCTGTGTAATCTAAGATAAGAAAATAAACAAGGAAGCACTCCAAAATTCACAGCAACACTAGACCAGATCTCCCTCTGGATCCTTGCAAAAATAATCTTGCGGCTGTTACACCTGGCAGAGGGAACAGGGATTCCACAGGTTTTCCAAACGGAGTCCTACTTTGCAAATGCTCTGTCCTCCAGTCCCCCAGACCCCGAATGCAAAAGTTATCTGTCAGATTCCCAGCCCTAGAGTCAATCTCTCATCCTATCAGCCTGAAATCTGGGAGATGTACTAAGGTGTATTTGATTGTTCTACCAAACGACACCCCCCCCCCCAAACAAAGCCTTCCCCTGGGGCCCTCAAGGATGACTTTTTCAACACTACAAAGGCAGCAGGCAAGGGAAGGGCCACAAAACAGAACAAGGAGGTATTTTTGGATGCTAATCACCAGCTCCTAAGAGCCAAGGCTGTTTCTCTCTCCTGAATCCAAGACAAAAGAGGGAAAACAAAACTATCCTGTCCAGGTTCGCCTACTGTGTTTCCCAATAATCAAGAGAGTGTGCCACAGACGTGCCCTCCTGGAACAAAGAGGTAAATCGCATTAGAGGGAAGCTAAAGCCCAAGACAGTGGGGATTAAACCACAGAAAGGGAACTCAGGAGCCAGAGCCAGGCCAGCACTGAGCATGCAGAGGAAAACTTGCCAGGGAAAAAGCCACGTGCATCCCCACAGACAGGAGCCTCACATTACAGAGGTGGGACGGCCCTGCACCCCAAACCTGACAGAAGGGCCCGGTGAGGCAGCGGGGGACAGCCCTACCTTCTTTCCTGGCTGTTCCCCAAACTTCCCATATCCTTCCCGTTTCCCCAAACCCCCCTATAGTAATTAAGCAGACAGAAAGTAAAAGATGGCAAAAATACGTAACCACAGGAGCGTAATGTTGATGCAGCACAACCAGGGAAGGGGCAAACATCCCTTGCTCCAGCCCGAGCCTCTTCCCAGCTCAGCCCTTTGGGAATGGGGCGTTCTTGGTGAAAGGGGGGACCCCAATCCACAAAAGACATGGGAGAACTTAAGCCGGGAAACCACCCCCTGTGCCGCCGCCCTCCCCCCCACCCCAATCCCTGGCGTCCCCTCCCGCGGAAGGTTATTTTTAATTCAGGGGCAACCGCAAAGCAGGAAGCCCTGTCCCCCAAGCTCTGGCCCCTAACGTTTCCCCTAAAGCCCCGGAGCCGGGCACATGCACAGCCCCTGCCCCGTTCCCGGGAGCTGAGCTGCCCAGGTCCCCCCGCCCCTCCGCCCCGCTCCCATCGGCGGCGCCCGGCGCGGGACCCCCGGGCCGGCTGCGGAGCGGACGAGGCGGCACCGGGCGGCCGCGGGGGGCCGCGGGGGCTGCGGGCCCGGCCCGCCCGGCGCTTCCCCTCGCGGGCCGGCCTCCCAGCCGGCGGCCGCCCCCTCCCAGCGGCCCCACGCTGCCCGGGCGGCCGCGGAGCACGTACCCAGAAGGGGTCGGAGCCATCGGCGCTGCAGAAGCCCCGGAGCGCCATGCGGCGGGCGGGCGGGCGGGCGGACGGGCCCGGCTGCTGGCGGCTGCTGCTGGCGGCGGCGGCGGCGGCAAGAGGGCGGGAGGCGGCGGCGGAGCGGGCCCGGGGCCGCAGCGCCGCCTGGTTGGCCGGTGCGTCACGGGGATGCGGCGCCCCGCCCCGCCCCGCCCCTGCGCCCGGCTCGCCTCCAGCCGCGGGGTGCCGGCGGGCTACGCTGCGCCCCTCGGCGCCCACCCCGGCCGGGACCCGGGCGGGGGTGTGTGTCCTCCAGGAGCTGCGGGGACCCCTGCGGCCGGACCTTGCGACCCGTTTTCCAATCCCGCGGTGGCGACGGCGACAGCAACGGTAATAGTATCGCCAGGAGAAAACAGGTACTGAGCCCTCCGCCAGCCAGGACAGTGCCAAACGGCTTAGCTGTATCCTCATTGGATCCTTACTAGGAGCCCAGAGGTTGAATGACTTCTCCAGGGTCGCCGGGTCAGCCCCGCCAGCTGAGTCCAGAGCTGATACAGAGGACAGAGACAGTAGGAGGTGGATACGCTCATTGGTCTACCCTTCACAGATGGAGAAACTGAGGCCCAGAGAGGTGAAGTGACTTGCCCAAGGTCACACAGCTGCCAACGGCACAAGTGGGATCTGAACCCATGACCCATCTGCGCCAGAGGGGTCATGGTGGGAAGACTCCAGTCTCCATCCCAAACCGTTGTCATCCCCCACATAGGTAGAAAGCACCTTGCCATTTTCTCCATCATCTTTAGCAGCACTCAAATAACCAGGTTTTTGATCCTCTTAGAGGTAAACTGAGGCCTGGAGACATATCTTCCTCAACTCAGGTGGGGGTTACATGGGGCAAACCCATGTTAGGTTGAAAATATCCTATGTTGAAAATGCATTTAGGGGGCACCTGGGTGGTTCAGTCCGTTAAGTGCCCAACTTTGGCTCTTGTCATGATGTTCGGTTCATGATCTTGGCTTCATGAGTTTGAGCCCCACATTGGGCTCTCTGCTGTCAGAGCAGAGCCCGCTTTGGATCCTCTGTCTCCCTCTCTCGGCCCTCCCCTGCTTGTACTCTCTCTCTCTTTCTCTCTCTCTCTCTCTCAAAATTAAATAAACATTAAAAAAAAAAAAAGAAAATGCATTTAGTGTATCTAAGGTACAGAATATCACAGCTTAGCCTAGCCCACCTTAAATGTACTAAGAACACATACATTAGCCTACAGCTGGGCAAAATCAGATCTAACACAAAGCCTACTTTGTAATAAAGTGTTGAATATGTCCCGTAATTTGTTGAATATTGTACTGAAACTGAAAAACAGAATGGTTGTTAATCAACTTTAACTGCTCTTGATTATGTGACCAACTGGGAGCTACAGCTTGCTGCATGGTGAGAAAGTATCATAGGGCATATCGCTAGCCTGGGACAAGATCCAAATTCAAAATTCCAAGTCCAGTTTCTACAGAATGCATATAGTTTTCACCCCATCGTGAAATCAAAAAATTGTAAGTCAAGCCATCATTTAAGTCTGGAACCAGCTGTAGTGATAATTAACAGGCATTCACAGTCATGGGACTTCCTAAAGGCATGTTCTTAACAATGAACATGAATTAACTTAAATGCTCACAACAACCCCATGAAGTTAGTATTATTATCATGATCCCCATTTTGTGGTTGAGGAAACTGAGCCCCAGAGAGGCAGAGTGATTTGTCAGGGATTACGGAGACAGTAGGGCTACAAACCACTCTTTGAACTCAGGCAGACCGGGGAAGGAAGGAATCCGTAACGCTGACCATTTTGCCATACTGCCTCAGCACTGTTTAATGTACATGTAGTTAGTGACAGAGGAGCTGGGACTGGGGCCTGAGTGTCTAAGCTTTCACTGTGACACCAGCAATGCCTTTCCTTCCTTCTCTCCCCCTGAATCCTTTGCCTGATGTATAGTTTCCATCACACACACACACACACACACACACACACACACACACACACACACACACACACCAGCTGCACCAAATAAAACAGGAATGGTGATTGAATGTGAGACATCCCCCCCACCCCCACCCCTGCCAAGGACTTAGGGAGATAGGATTGGTTTCTGTGATTTTTTTATTGGCCGAGGCTCCCCTCAGGGTGAGTTTTTAAGGGATAATTTCTTTCAAGTGATAATGCTCCTTGGCTGGTTGCTTTGAGATTTATACATCTAACGAATACTTATTGAGCATCTATTATACGCCAGGGCTTGCTAGGAACGAGAGAAAGTTGCTGTTCCTATGCAGTTCGCAGTCTTAGGGTTGGGTTTTTTGTTGTTGTTGTTTGATTTTTTTATCTTTAAACCCAACATGGGGCTCGAATTCATGACCCCAAGATCAAGAGTCAGATGCTCTACTCACTGAGTCTCAGAGTGCCCCCAAAGTGTTGGGGGTTTTTTAAAGTATTTTTTATGGTAGGAGGGCAGGTTAATTAAATAATCACATACAGCAAAGGCTATTTACAGCTTTGGTAGAAGCTGGGAAGAAAAAGTGGAAGAGGGCCAACGAGGGCCCCGGCCTGCTGGCAGTGGAAGTCAAGGCAGGCTTCTGGGGGGAAGGAGTTTATGCACCGACATGCAAGCCATGAGTCCGGTCTTGGGCCTGGATTGTGTTCCAGGCTGCAGAAAACAGCTTATGGAAAAGCCATGGAACAGGACAGAGCAGGCCCTCAGTAGAACTAGAAGACGGTCTGGGTGGCAGGAATCCAGAGAGTGAAGCAGATGGGACCCATCTGGGGCAAGACAGATCAGAAGGCTTGCAGGATCTTTTTGGTCAACCGGGGGGTGGGGGTGGGGGGTTCAGCTTGGCCCTAAGAGCAATGGGGAGCCACTGTTGGTTTCAAGTGGGGCAAGACGGACATTTTCCTTTTTTGTACGAACGTTTTGTTCATTAATTCTTTCAACAAATGTTGATTAAGCAAACATATGAAACGGTTCTTAACATCATCAGGGAAATGCAAAAAAAAACCCAAAAAACAAGAAACAAAACAAACCCAAACCCAGTCATTACAGTTTATCTGAGTGACAGAAATGAAAATACCAAGCTTCAGCAAAGATACGGAAGTAAAACTCCTCTGTTAGCGGGGATGGACATTGGTTCAACCACTTTGGAAAGCTGCTAGATAATTTCTGCTGAAGCTAAACATAGGATTACACAGGGGCACAGCAACTCCACTGCTTTCTGGGAGATGGGAGTGCTTATGTTCACTGAAAAACATCTATAAAAAATGTTCATAAGAGCTTTGTTCAAAAAGCCCAAAACTAGATGTCACTGAGTGGCCCATCCGTAGTCAAAAGGGTGAATGAATTGTGGCCTACGCACACAATAGATCACTACACAGCCAAAAAAAAAAAAAAAAAGAATCAGACAGCTGGGGTGCCTGGGTGGCTCAGTTGGTTAAGCATCTGACTCTTCATTTCAGCTGGGGTCATGATCTCCCAGTTCATGGGTTCGAGCCCCGAACTCTCTCTCCCTGATTCTCTCTCTCTCTCCCTCTCTCTCTGCCCTTCCCTGGCTTTCTCTCTTTCTCAAAATAAATAAATAAACTTCAAAAATCTTAAAAATTAGAAAAGAATCAAACTGCTAACACATATAACAGAAAGAAAGAATGGAATCTCACCAAACGCAGGAAGGAGCAGAAAAGGCTAGGCACAAAAGAGTACATTTGTTCACAACACCATTTATAGGAGGATCAAACACAGTCACCGCTAATAGATTTTAAATGTTTTTTTTTTTTTAATGTTTATTTTTATCTTTGAGAGAGCATGAGCAGGGGAGGGGCAGAGAGAGAGGGGGACAGAGACTCTGAAGCAGACTCTGTGCTGATGGCAGGAAGCCTGATGGGGGGCTCGAACCCACGAACCGTGAGATCATGGCCTAAGCCGAAGTCAGACACGCAACTGACTGAGCCACCCAGGCGCCCCACAACTAATAGATTTTGATTAGAGTCAGAATAATGGTTACGTGTGAAGGGGGTATTGATTAGGAAGGGATACAAGAGAAACTCCTCAGTAGCTGGTAAAGTTCTGTAACTGGGTTTGGTGGTAGTTACATGGTTTACATATACACATTTTAAAATTCGCTGAGCTGGACACTCAAGGTGGTTGTACTTTGCTCTAGAAAAGTTACACCTTGGGGCGCCTGGGTGGCGCAGTCGGTTAAGCGTCCGACTTCAGCCAGGTCACGATCTCGCGGTCTGTGAGTTCGAGCCCCGCGTCGGGCTCTGGGCTGATGGCTCGGAGCCTGGAGCCTGTTTCAGATTCTGTGTCTCCCTCTCTCTCTGCCCCTCCCCCGTTCATGCTCTGTCTCTCTCTGTCCCAAAAATAAATAAAAAACGTTGAAAAAAAAAAATTTAAGAAAAGTTACACCTCATGCAGAAATTTTAAATAGAGAATGAATAAATGCTAAATATGAGTAATAAATAACGAGCATACCACTTTCCAGGAACAGGCAAGGTAATGGTCAAGGTCCCATAGCTGGGATGTGGCAAAGACAAGGCCCAGCCCTGATCTGACCTGCCAAGGCCCTCCCCGTGCTTCTCCTGCAGCCACAGACCCGAAGGCCTTCCCTTCTCTTCTCTGTCCCCTTCCTCCCCATCTTCAGCCCTTGTACAATTAAGAAACACCCTAGACCAAGAGGCTCTGGGCCCTGAGCCAAACCCACCCAATGGACAGCCTACAAAATAAAGGGTGATGAAAATGCAGGATGGAGATTTCAAGCACCAGCCCCTTTGCTAGTACGTGATTCAGTGAATCCAGCCGACAAGAATGCCCAAGAGATCCTTTTTAGTTCTCCCTGAATCCTAGCACCCTGTTCCTGTCGGTTTATTTTACAGTACTTGTCACTATTTGCAACCATTTAATTACTCATTTGCTCCACGGAGGCCTCCCCAGCCACACTGGAAGGTACCAGCCATTGCTGTCGCTCTCGGGAACTGCTACACCAGCCTCCTTCCTGGTGTCCTGTGCCTGCCCCTTCCCACTGCCATCAGCAGCCAGAGGGGTCCTGTTAAAAGCAAGGCAGCTACACACCGCCCCCCCTCCCCCCCGCACAGAACCTGCAATGGCCTCCCCACCATGCTTAGTCCACAACCCGACCAGATACGATCCAGCAATTCCGTTTCTGGGTCGGCACCCACAAGAATTGAACGCAGGGACCCAAACAGATATTTGCACCCTAAGTTGATAGCATCATTATTCCTGAGAGCCAAGCAATGGAAGCCATCCAAGTGTCTGCCCACTGATGAATAAAGCAAATGTGGCCTCTGCATACGATGGAAAATGGCTCAGCCTTAAAAACGAAAGAAATTTTGACACAGGCTACAAACTCTGAGCCTTGAAGATGCTGTGCTAAATGAGATAAGGCAGTCAAAGAAGGGCCGATATGGTGTGAGTTCTCAGAGTATTCAAATTCATGGGGATGAAGAGTAGAATGGTGGTTGGCAGGGGCTGCGGGGAGGGGAGAAGTGGGGAGGTCGTGTTTAATGGATGTGAACTTGGAGTTCTGCAAGAGGAGAGCACGCTGGGGATGGACGTGGTAAGATCTGCCCAACAGTGTGGACGTGCTTAATGCCACAGAAACGTCCCCTTAAAAAACGCTTAAGATGCTTGGGGTCACCTGGGTGGCTCAGCTGCTTGAGCATCCGATTGTGGCTCAGGTCATGATCTGCAAGTTCGTGAGTTCCAGCCCCACGTTGGGCTCTGTGCTGACAGCTCAGAGCCTGGAGCCTGCTTCGGATTCTGTGTCTCCCTGTCTTTCTGCCCCTCGCCCACTCTGTCTCTCTCTCAAAAATAAATAAGTATTTTGTTGTGTGTATTTTGCCACAATAAAAGAAATTAGAATAAAAGAAGCAAAAATAGAGCAGTTAAAAAAAAAATCCTACGAGGCCCCGTGTGACCAAGCCCCTGGCCATCTCCAACATCATCTTATACCTCTTTGTCCTCAGTCCCTGTTCAGCAGCCACATGGAGGGCTTTCTGTCTCTTGAACACGCCAAGCTCATTCCCACCTCCTGCCTTCAACTCCTGCTAAGCCCTCTGCCTGGAGCCTTCTTCCCCCAGATCTTCAAGTGACCCTTGCTTCCCCTCAGGGCTCAAAAGTCACCTCCTCCCAGAGGCTTTCCCTAATTAACTTACGCTGAGTAACCCCACTCCCTCTAACTCATCACCTGCTTTATTTTCATGCTAGCATTTAACACTACCTGAAAACGCTTAATTGGCTCTTCTCTCCTCCTAGATGAAAAACATGCCCTTGTCTTCCTTCACGAACTCACTCAACAAATATTTATGGAGCATCAGGCAGTGTCCTGGCCAGGAGCCAGCAAACAACCACCAGCCCTTTGTTTTTGTAAATGAAGTCTTATTGGAACTCAGTCCCATACATTTCTTTATGCCTATTTTTATGGCTGCTGTATCCCTACAACCTCAGAGCTGAGTAGTTCCAACAGAGACAGTCAAATTTGGGAACCAAAAAATCCTGCTGGGTCCTCAGAGGCCAGATCAGGTAGGGCCTCCCAGACCACCACAGTTGTTTACAGAAAGTTCCTTGGGTTGGGAGGGGGAGGGTTGAGTGTTGAGGCCAGAGGGGCAGATGAGTTGGTCAAGGTAAATCTCACAGGGGAGGTGATATTTGAACTGAGACCTGAATGAAAAGGGTGTCAGCAACCAGAAAATCTGGGGAAGAGCGATTCACGCTTAGGAAACAGCAAGTACAAAGGTCCTGTGGCAGGAACAAGCTTGGTATGTTCCAGGAACGAAAAGAAGATGCTTGTGGCTGGAGTAGAGTGTCCCAAGGGGAGTGGTGAAAAGCTAGGCTGGGGACTTGCAGACTGTACTAGAGAGTCTGAATTTTATTCTCAAGACAGTAGAAATCCCTTAGAGCAGAGTTTTTCAACCTCCACCCTATTGACATTTAGTCCAGATAAGTCTTTGTTGTGCGGGGCTGTCCTGAGCAGTGCAGGATGTTTGGAAGCATCCCTGTCCTCTACTCATTGAATGCTAATAGCAGCCTACCCCATTCCTAGTTGTGATGACCAAAAATGTCTCCAGACATTGCCAGTTACCCCTCTGGGGGGATATATCCCTAGAAAGGCACATTACCCTGCCACCAGAAATGGTGATGCTGGTCTACACCCGAGGAATGAACAGGAAAACACTCCTGACCCCAGCGAGACACGGCGCAGTGAACACATTTTATCTCTGCTGCCTCTCGTAACCTCTCTGAAACGACCATCAAGGGACAAGAAAGGTTTCGATTGATGAGGACAAGGAGAACAGGAGACGAAACAACCTGAGATGAGGAATGGGCACACGATGCTAGCAGATGGAAAAAAAGTGGTGAGCCAGTGAGCGAACTACAAGCATGGAGGCCGGCAAGAACTAAGCTAATCCCTACCCTAGAGGCCAGAGGAGTCTGAGAAACAGTTACACGTGGAGGCTGAGACCTGAAGGGCTGCATGGAAGTCAGCACAAGGAAAGGCTGGATTCCTCCCGCCCCACAGAGCAGGTGACATCTTCCCCAGCCACAGCATAAGACAGAAGGTATTAGCGAGCCTGTATGTGGGAAGGGGCAGGGCGTGGGAAAGAGTGGGTGGTAGAACTCAAGACAGAAGGATTCAGGGAGAGTGTACCTGGGAAAGCGGGGGGGAGCCCCAAGCCCCCACCCCCATTCTGCTCCCATGATGATGACAGGCAGGCCAAGACCTCTGAAAAGTCAAGATTGGCTAAGTCATGCTGCGGTAACAAAAAACACCTGAAACCCAGTAGTTCGAAACAACTAAGGTCCATTACTTTTGCTCAAGCTTCGTGTCCTTGTGGGTTATGTTTACTCAGTCTGTTAGAGCAGTCGTGGTCTCACAGGTGGATGATCACCACACCAAAGGGAAAAGAGGGGTTCAGAGGGTCCCACAGTGGTCATTAAATGCTCTAGCTTGAAGCGACACATGCCATTTTTTAGATGAAATTCAGAGTGTAAAATTCACCGTTTATTGATTTTTATTTTTATTTTTTTAGAGAGAGAGAGCATGTGAATGGGGAGGAGGAACAGTGGGGCAGAGGGAAGGAAAGAATCTTAAGCGGACCCCATGGTCAGCACAGAGCTGGACATGGGACTCTATCCCACGACCCTGGGATTGTGACCTGAGCCAAAATCAAGCACTGGACACTCTACCAACTGAGCCACCCGAGCGCCCCCCAAATTCACCACTTAAAAATGAACACTTTGGGGCACCTGGGTGGCTCAGTCAGTTAAGTGTCCAATTCAGCTCTGGTCGTGATCTCACCGTTCGGGGGGTCGAGCCCCACATTGGACTCTGCACTGACCGCTCAGAGCCTGGAGCCTGCTTCGGATTCTGTGTCTCCCTCTCTCTCTGCCCCACCCCTGCTCATGCTCTGTCCTCTCTCTTTCAAAAATAAATAAACAGTAAAATAAAATTTTTAATCAAAAAAATGCACAATTCTTGGGGCACCTGGCTGGCTCAGTCAGAAGAGCACATGACTCTTGATCTTGGGGGTATGAGTTCAAGCCCCACATTGGGTGCAGAGATTACTTAAAATGTTTAAATCTTAAAAAACAAAACAGAACAAACGATTTGCTGGTATTTAGTACTTTCACAATATTCTGTAATCATCACCTTCTTTAGTTCGAAACACTGTGATCACCCGAGAAAGAATCCCGTGCCCATAAACGGTTGTTCCCCAGGCCCCTCCCCACCGGCCTCCAGCAGACATCCATTTACGGCATTATATCTCTGGATTGACCTGTTCCCGATCTTTTACAGATATTAACCCTCATTACTTGTGGATTTCATGTTTCTGAATTTGCCTACTCTCTAAAATTTATTTGTAATCTCACAATCAATACTTGCGGCTGCTTTCACGGTCATTCACGGAAATGTACAGACTAGCAAAAAATTTGAGTTGCTTAACATGCATGTTCCCAACTGAGGTCAAACAATGCAGTGGTCCTTTTCCTTCAGCTCTCACACTCTAAAAAAGTATCCTTCTTGTGGTATATTTGGTGCCATGTATTTTGCATTTTTATTGGCGCTTTTTGTTGGTGATTTCACTGTTTGAAATGGTCCAGAGGTGCCTGGATGGCTCAGTCGTTTAAGCTTCTGACTCTTGGTTTCTGGTCGGGTCACGATCTCATGGTTTCTGAGATGGAGCCCCACGTAGGGCTCTGTGCTGACAGCAAGGAACCTGCTTGGGATTGTCTCTCTCCCTCTCTCTCTTTCTCTGCCCCTCCATTGCTCACGCACATGCACTCTCTATCTCCCAGAATAAATAAATAAACTTTTATTTATTTTTATTTTTTTAAAGAGATAAGCTCTAATTTTTGTTTAATGTTTATTCATTTTTGTAAAAGAAATTTTCTTTTTTAACGTTTATTTATTTTTGAGACAGAGAGAGAGAGAGACAGAGCATGAACGGGGGAGGGGCAGAGAGAGAGGGAGACACAGAATCGGAAGCAGGCTCCAGGCTCTGAGCCGTCAGCCCAGAGCCTGAGGCTCGAACTCACGTACCGCGAGATCGTGACCTGAGCTGAAATCGGACGCTTAACCGACTGAGCCACCCAGGCGCCCCCCTTTTTTTTTTTTTTAATTTTTTTTTAATGTTTATTTATTTTTGAGACAGAGAGAGACAAAGCATGAGCAAGGGAGGGGCAGACAAAGAGGGAGACACAGAATCTGAAGCAGGCTCCAGGCTCTGAGCTGTCAGCACAGAGCCCAACGCGGGGCTCGAACTCACGAACTATGAGATCATGACCTGAGCCGAAGTCGGACGCTTAACCGACTGAGCCACCCAGGCGCCCCTAATGTTTATTCATTTTTGAAAGACAGAGAGAGAGCACAAGCAGGGGTGGGTGTAGAGAGAGGGGGATACAGAATCTGAAACAGGCTCTAGGCTCTGAGCTATCAGCACAGAGCCCGACACAGGGCTCGAACCCACAAACTGCGAGATCATGGCCTGAGCTGAAGTCAGACGCTCAACTGACTGAGCCACCCAGACACCCCAATAAATAAACTTTTAAACAAACAAACAAACAAACAAATAAAAATGGTTTCAAACATAGTGCTGGAGTGCTGTCTCTTGCGCTATGAAAGTATGTGGGTTAGATAAGCTTTGTTCAAGCATGGGTTATTATCTACTGGCTGTGACTTCAATGTTAATGAGTTAAAAATATATATACAATATAATTTCTTTTTTTTTTTAAGTTTATTTACTTATTTTGAGAGAGAGAGAAAGAGAGAGAGCAAGAGCACAAGCAGGGGAGGGGCAGAGAGAGAGGGAGACAGAATCCCAACCAGTCTGTGAGCTGTCAGCTCAGAGCCCACTGTGGGGCTTGAACCCAGGAACTGTGAGATTTATGACCTGAGCCAAAATCGAGACTCTGACGCTTAACCGACTCAGCCACCCAGGCGTCCCTCAATGTGATTTCCTTTTTTTTTGAAAAAATGTTTATTTATTTCTTAGAGAAAGAGACAGAACACGAGCAGGGAAGGAGCAGAGAGAGAGGGAGACACAGAATCGGAAGAAGGCTCCAGGCCCCGAGCTGTCAGCACATAGCCCAGCGCAGGGCTTGAACTCACAAACTGCAAGATCGTGACCTGAGCCAAAGTCAGATGCTTAACCGACTGAGCTACCCATGTGCCCCAAAATGATTTCTTTAAAAAGAAACACACATAAATCAAGGGGTTATGTATTCATTAGTTCATAAACATGTTGTGGCCAGAGGCTCACATTTCCCCTAGGAACTGTATTTCCCCTAGGAACAACAGCTCAGTACCTGCTAATTCAGTGTAATGCTTTATTGAGCATTACCACCATGAATATTGAGGATCAACTATAAATGGAATCATATACTCTGTGACCTTTGTTCTGGCTCCTTTCACTTAGCATAATGTTTTTGATGTTCGTCCATGTCATAACATGTGTCAGAACTTCATCATTTCAATGGCTGGATGATACTCCATTGTGTGCATACACCATGTTTTGTTCGGTTCATTAGCTGATGGACATCTGTACTGTCTCCATCTTTCAGCTCTTGCGAACAGTGCTGCTATCAACACGGGTGTCCATGCATATTTGTTTGAGTACCTGTTTTTAGTATTTTAGGTGGCTACCTAGGAGTGGAATTGCTGGGTCGTGGGTAACTCTGTGTTTTAAGTTTTTGAGGAATCAATGTTTTCCACAGCAGCTGAACCATTTTACATTCCCACTAGCAATGTATGAGGGTTTCGATTTCGTCCCACCCTCACCAACACTTGTTATTTTCTGTTGGATTGTTTGTTTTCATTGTAGGTAACCTCCTGGGTGTATGTGCATTTCCTTGATGACTAATGATGTGGAGCATTTTGTTATGTACTGGCTGACCATTTGCGTATCTTCTTTGGCGTGTCTATTCTAAGTCTGTTGCCCGTGTTTTCATTGGGTTGTCTGCTTTTTTTGTCATTGGGTTAAGTGTTCTGCATATATTCTGGATTCTAGGTCTTTATCAGATATATGATTTGCAAATACTTTTTCCCATTTTGTTGGTTGTCTTTTCATTTTCTAGATAATGTCCTTTAATGCACAGAAGTTTTTAATTTGTGAAAGTCCAATTTTTCTATTTTTTTGTTGTTGTCTGGGCTTTTGGTGTCCTAAGAGTCCATCAGCAAGTCCATGATCATGAGGATTCACCTCAATGTTTTCTAAGAGTGTTATAGTTTCAGCTCTTATATTTAGATCACTGATCCATTTTGAATTAACTTTTGTTTATGGCGTGAGGTAGGGGTCCAAATTCACTCTTTTGCACACACATATCTGGTTGTCCCAGGACCATTCATTGAAAAGACTGTTCTTTCCCTCAACGATTGATGTTGGTACCTTTGTAAAACATCACTTAGCCATTGGTTAGAACTATTCATGCGGTCCAGGCCAACTTCAAGGGTTCAGATGTGATTGAAAGGAGGGAGACAAAAAAAATACTTGGTAAATAAAACCAATAACTATCACAACCTTCATGGAGGAAATTGCAGAATTCTTCTCCAGGAAACTGAGTGGTCCGAGAGGAAGATCTACAGATACTGACATTTGATAAGCTCTCCAGTGATAAGCCTGTATCCCTCACATCTCCCTACAATGGAACTGACTGGTCTACAAACCTCTCTTCACTGTAGACCTTTCCAGAAGCTTTTCGTGTCTCACTCTAAAACGTGAACAGGCAGCCAAAGAGTCCAGACATCTGAGAAAAGCTGTTATTATGAAAGACAAATCCAAAACAATTAGCAAAAAGAGATTTGGAGAAACAATGAAGGTAATCAAGTTCCGAAAAGCTACCGTAAACATTGTAGAGAGATAACAGATGATATATCATACCTAAAACATGAACAAGGTATCTTTCAAAAGGAACATTCATGGAACAACAACCAAAAAAAAGGCTCTGAGAAAGAAGAAATCAAAAAGTAAAAAATATTCAGTGAAACAAGGGGAAGAAAAAACTGAGGACGTCTTCCAGAGAGAAAAGAGGACATTAGAAGCTCACAACAGAAGGCCTAACATCTAAAGAATCACAGTTTCTCAAAAATAAAACTGGAAAAACAAAGGAGAGAAATTTATCAAAGAAATAATATGAAGGAAAACTTTTCAGAGCTGAGGGACATGATCATGTTTTGTAGATGTGACTGGGAATCGCATGAACGTGAACTCATGACTTCTGTAACTTATCTCAGAATATTTCATCAAACCACAACGAGATACCACAATGTATGTTCTGGAATGGCTGTAATAGAAAAGGCAGCATCAAAAATGGACACGGTTTCCGGTTTCTCTTCCTTCTCCTCAACAACATCATGTCTAGCTCTTTTGTCCCCCAACTGCTGGCGTTGCTGATACCACAGCAACTTGAGGTCCACCATCCAATAAAGACACAGCAACTGTCTACTGAATTCTCCACCAGCTCCCACGATCGTGTAAGATTTAATTCTCAGAACAGACCCCTTATTATGAGTAGTAAGGACTCAACACCGATTCTGCTTCCCCAGTCAAACCCTAATTGATGTAAGGTTGGTACTGATTATCCAGGGAAAAGTGGCCACGTACGTATTCATTAACACTACTGCGAGCGTAGGACATCTCTGAAAGGCCTTACGAGCCCCTGGTAGCCACAGGATATTTGGAGGGAGGGGTTTGGAGGTCAGGGGGGTAGAAAGACCTACTGTTTGTATATTTGTCTGTTTGCATTTTTTTCGCTTTGTGCACGTATACATGTTTCAAACACATGCTCAGGGTAAAATACAACATGCATATGGAAAAAGTGCATAATATATGTAGACTGTATAGTGGTATCTCATTGTGATCTAAATTTGCATTTGTAAGCCTTGATTACAAGGACTCATTTCTAGGTTATTGGCTGTATGGATTTCTTACTATTGCCAAGGGCATGTTAAAGTCTTTTGCCATTTTTCTACCAATTGTCTGTCTTTTTCTCAGAGGTCTGAAGGAGTTCTCTGGTCTGGGGGCAAGTTCTTTGTCATTTATGTATATGGCAAATATCTTCAACTCCCCTGTGGGTTTTTTCCTAACCTGTTTTTGAAGAAGTTTCTTTCGAGCAAGAGTTTCTAAATTCAGTTCAGTTGAATTTATTAACCTATTTCCTTATTGCTAGTGATCTCTGTGTTTTATTTAAGTCTTATGGTAAGTCTTGATATCCAATAAGGCAAATCTTTCACTTTGGTTTCCCCCTCAACCAAGAGTGTCTCGCGATTTTTGCCTCTTTCCATTCCCATGTAAGTTTTGGAATCAGATTGTCAAGTTCTGGAGAAAAAAAAAAAAAAAGCTGAACTTTTGATCGGGGTTGCATTTGATCCATAATCATTATAAGGGAGAATTAACACCTTTAAATCTTGACTCTCTTAATCAATTAACATGGTATATAACTCTTCATTGATTTTGGTCTTCTTTAATGTCTCTCAAAAATTTTTTCTATAATATTTCAAAGAGGTTTAGTACCTCTTCTGTGAGACTAAACTTTTTAAAGTTTATTTATTTATTTTGAGAGAGAGAGAGACAGAGAGAGTAAGCAGGGGACGGGCAGAGAGTGGAGGAGAGAGAGAATCCCAAGAAGGCCTCATGATGTGGGGCTAGAACTCACGAACTATGAGATCATGACCTGGGCTGAAACCAAGAGTTGAATGCTTAACAGACTAAGCCACCCAGGTGCCCCTGGATCTCTTTCTTAGGTACTCGTTGGGTATAGGAGGGAGTCTTGCTTTTCACTCTTTTGAACTGTGTGAATTTTTTTTTTTTTTTACCATATGCATATATTTTCAAATAGAATTTTTGATCATCATTTATTAAGTTGTGTTATGCTAAGTATTTTATATACTATACCTGTTTTCTCTTCTTCTCCCAGGAACCAGAGCCCACGTACTCATCCAGTGACAGAAGGCAGGGCGCCTAAGCCATGATACTTACTTTTAGGGCCCCGTGAAAAATAGTTTAACTATTTAGAATCAAAAGAAAATGATAAATAGGGCCCTGCCTTTATTGTATTTGTCTTTATGCCAACACAATCATAAAATATCGTGTTAGATTGCTTTTTATGCAGGAAAGCAGCCCAACTGGAAACCCTACCAGGTGGGTACTATTGTTATAAAAATATTCCAAGGGAGGAAGCTCCCTTGGCCAAAGTCAGACAGCTGGGAAGTGTGGGAACAGGGACTTGAACCCAGGCCTGGAGGCCCCTCAAGCTCATTCTTGGCCACCAAGCTCAAGGACGTCTGGATCAAGCATGCTCATACCGAGGGGATGAGTCTGGCTGGAGTCAGGCAGGTTTACTCCAGGAGGAGAAGAGTTAGAAGAGATTTTACAGTCTCCAAATATCTTAAGGGCTGCCACGTGGAAAAGGACTAGCCTTGTTTGAATTGTTCCCAAGAACGGAGCTAGGGTAGGTGCGGTGGGGTTTCAGAGAAGTAGATTTTGATCCAGTGATACAATGAACTTACTGGAACTAACAAGACCTCTGGCAGTGGCAATTTCTCCTGAAGACCGTAGATGCGGAGTCTGACCCCAGCCGCTGATGAGAGGAGAATTCAAAATAAGGCTCTGTTGGAGAGGCTTGCTACCTTGGGAGGAGATTTGGATGAGAGCAAGGTGAACTTTTATGTCCCTTGGACCTGAAGAGTCTACAGCTGTAAACTTGACCAGTTCATCAGTATAAGGAGGTGGGACCCTCCCCACCAGTAGCCCCAGTTTGCCCAATCCTTACTGAGCCCTCTCATACACCATGGGTGGGAGCCTAAATGGATGGTCTCTTTGGAAGAGCTATTCACAGTATCTGTCAATATTTAGACTCTTGGTACTTTGACTTAGCAATTCTGTACGGAAGAATCTGTTCACAGTATAAACACGCAGATATGCACAGACATGTGCCCAGGGGTGTTCGCCACAGTATGTTTATAATTGCAAAAGTTTGGCAACAACTTAAGTGCCCATCGGGGGACTGGTTAAGTGGATGATGATACAGGATTGATATATTGTGAGTGATAACCCCACCTTTGAGGACGTGGCCCTGGGGGAGTGTGGGGGAGCGTCAGACAATTAACAAACATATGTAATAACTTAAATCATATAGCACGTTAGAGGGTGGTGAGGGCTGCTTTGGGAACTTGGGAATGTGGGGTGCGGGTGGAGGCAGGATGCAATTTCCAGGAGGGTGGCTGGGGTAGGTTTCACTGGGAAAGTAAGGACTCGAAACCTCAGGGGGAACCTGCCCCTTCCGGTCATTCTTTTTATAATTTTTTTTGAAGTTAAAAAAAAAATTTTTTTAAGTAGGCTCCACACCCAACGTGGGGCTTGAACTCACAACCCAGAGATCAAGAGCCGATGTTCCACTGAGTCAGCCAGGTGCCTCCTTCCTTCATTGGAAGGGGGAATTTGCGGGGATAACACCTTTGGTGGGTCTGGCAACCAGCAGGCCTTGCAAGGACTGTTGTTCATTTTAGTCCGAAATTAACAAGAGTTCATAACACTCTTGTCTAAGGAAGATGCCCCAAAGCATTTCAGTTTGCAAATGAAGAGTGGGAGGCCTTGAGCTCTGGTGGCTGTCTTATCCACTTCCCAGAAAGGAATTCAAACATCTCAACTGAGGGAAAGGTCCCTGCCTGGGCCGGCTGTTTGTTTGCCTTCCTTTGTAGCAATGGGTCCATTGTGTTTCCGTCAGTTTAACTGCGTGGGGAGGTTCCTCAGCTTTGTCCTTGATAAAGCCCCACAGGGCTTCCCCCAGTAGGCAATGATGAAGCCACTGGTGTGGTAATGTCTCTCCCCTAGACAGGAGGTTACTAATCAGCAACTCCTTGAACCACAAGAATTTGTCCCTATCAGTGCATTTATTCTGTGTCTTGGCAACAGACAGATGGGAGTCACCAAAGGGATCAGTTGCTTGCTTTCCCTGACTCCAAGCAGGCCTTATCTGGTTCCTTCTAAAAATGGCCCCGGCCTCTTTAGGGTAACAGGTGTCTAATGGGGGTCTGCTCTGGTTTACATGTTACCTGAAGTAGAGAGAGAGGCTCCTTCGAGAGGACAGGAGACAAATAGATTTTTGCACAAAGCCAGAAATAAGTATCGCAAGACGGATCAATAAAATCCCAATGAGGGGATGAGGGAACGTTTCACCGACACCGGCGACAGTGCTGTTGGGGCCAGAGAAGACACAATTGGGGTTTTGACCTAGGGAAATGGGGGGGAGGGTGGTGTCCTAGGCAGAAGGCACAGCAAAGAAAATCGCATGGGAGCTGCAAACAATGGAGCATATTCAAGCTGTTCTAAGTAGTTCCTTGTGTGTAAAACATAGTGACAAAGAATAAATAACAGTAATAACTAATGTGTGTTGTGTACTTACATATGCCCAGCAGCATTCAAAACACTTTCTACTCTGTCTGATCCTCATAACAATCCTGTAGGCAAGTTCTGTATATCAATATCCCAGCTCTCTAGGTCAGGAAGCAGAGGCAAATGTAGATTGATAATTTGCCCATTGGTGGCACCACCAATAATAATAACCACAGTAATCAGCTGCCACTGATTGGTCACCAAGCACTCCCCTGAGTGTTAGATTTGATCTCTTCTGATTTGACCCTCCCTGTTCAGGTGAGGAAACTGAGGCTTGGGTAGGAGTAAGATTTTTATACATTACTGAAGCTAAGTTGGTACTCATTCTAACCAGCTTGTTTTAAATTAAGATGTTAATTGTAGTTTCCAGGGCAAACTCTCAGAACATAACTGAAAAATATATAGTACAAGAGATATAGGAATCAAAATGGTATACTAGACAACTTCTATCTAATAAAAAAGTAGGTAGTAATGGGGGAACTGAGGAACAAAAGAGATAATGACACAGAGAAAACAAATAACAAAACCGAAGTAAGTCTTATCAGTAATCGCGTTCAATGCAAGTGGATTAAACTCTGCAGTTAAGGAGCAAGTTGACAGAGTAGTAAAATAATAGGAACCAACATTACCCTCAAAAGAGATCCAAAGACATAAACAGACTGAAAGACAAAGGATAGAAAAAGATAATCCATTGTAAACAATGGTTATACTGATAGCAGAAAAGTAGACTTTAGGGGCACCTGGCTGGCTCAGTCAGTGGAGCATGCAACTCTTGATCCCGGGGTTGTAAGTTTGAGCCCCACATTAGGTGTAGAGGTTACTTAAAAGTAAAATCTTAAAAAAAAAAGAGAGAGAAAGGAAAATAGACTTTAGTAAGAAACTGTTACAAGAGACAAAGGACATTATGTAATGATAAAAGGGTAAATCCATTAAGAATATGTCACAAAGATTAATCTATATGTACTCTGAAATATATGAAATAACAACTGCCAGAGTTGAAGGAGAAATGGTTCAACGATAATGGTTGGAAACCACAACACCCTACTTTCAATAATGGATAGAACTGCTAGATAAAAAATAAACAAGGAGAGGGGCGCTGGTGCCTGGATGGCTCAGTCAGTTGAGCATCTGACTTCAACTCAGGTCGTGATCTTGTGGTGCATGGGTTCAAGGCCCACGTTGGGCTCTGTGCTGACAGCTCAGAGCCTGGAGCCTGCTTTGGATTCTGTGCCTCCTTCTCTCTCTGCCCCTCCCCTGCTTGTACTCTGTATCTCTCTCAAAAAGAAAAAATAAACATTTAAAAAAAGTTTTTAATAAATAAATAAGTAAAGGAACAAGGAGAGAGACAACTTGAACAACACTCCAAAGTAATTAGACCTAACAGGCATATATGCAACATCCCACTCAAAAACATCACGTCAATAGAATGGAGGGGGAGAAAAACCACATGAACATCTCAGGCGAGGCAGAAAAAAAAGCGTCTGATAAAATCCAACACCCTTTCATGATCAGAATACTCCACAACTGGAAGGGAACTACGTTAACATCATAAGGGGCATATAAGAAAAACCCTTCTCATATGCGGTAGTGGGAGACTTAAAGCTTTCCCCCTAAGTTTGGGAATGAGACAAGAATGTCTACTTTTGCTAATTCTGGTCAACATTGCCCTTGAATATTTTATAGTGCAGGCTTTATTATTATTCGGGTATGATGAGGCCAACAGATCCTGAGAGGACTGCCATTGAAGAAAAGTTTATTGGGGCGCCTGGGTGCCTCAGTCCATTGAGCATCCGACTTTGGATTGGGTCATGATCTTACGACTCGTGGGTTTGAGGTCCATATCAGGCTCTGTGCTGCCGGCTCGGAGCCTGGAGCCTGGTTCAGATTCTGTGTCTCCCTCTATCTCTGCGCCCCCACCCCGCACTCTGTCTCTCCGTCCTTCAAAAGTAAACATTTAAAAAAGATTTTTAGTAAAAAAAGAAAAGATAGTTTATTAGACCCACAGATGCCAAGAGAGGGGCATGCCATATCATGGGGTAGGGAGCACACAGAGAAGGCCTGGGTCAGTCAGGATAAGGGGTACCCATGGGCAAGAAAGACCCTTTGTTGGAGTTTCAGAGGGAAGAAATGGGAGAGGCAGAGTAAACAGGTTTTGGATTGGCTAGTTTGAATAGTGTCAGTGGGCTCTCAGGTATAGAGGCCATCCCGAGTTATCTGATACTTGGCCTCCTAAACTACAAAACGTTGCTGAAAGAAACTCAAGAAGACCTAAATAAATAGGTCTTTTGTGTGTTTATGGACCAGAAGACTTAATAGTATTAAAATGGCAACAGTATACAAAAGCAATCTACTGATTTCATGCACTCCCTATAAAAATCCCACTGTCCTTTTTAGCAGACACGAAAAAGCCAAATCTAAAATTTGTATGGTATTTTAAGGGACCCTGAAATGCCAAGAGAATCTTGGGAAAGACCAAAGTTGGAAAACTCAACTTCATGGTTTAAACCTCACTACGAAGGGGCACCTGGGTGGCTCAGTCAGTTAAGCGTCTGACTTCAGCTCAGGTCATGATCTCATGGTTCATGAGTTTAGGCCCCCTGTCAGGCTCTGTGCTGACAGCTCAGAGCCTGGAGCCTGCTCCGGATTCTGTGTCTCCCTCTCTCTCTGCCCTGACCCCACTCACTCTCTGTCTCTCTCTCAAAAATAAACAAACGTTAAAAAAAAATAAAAAATAAAAAACTTTACTACGAAGCCACAATACCCAAACAGTTTGATAGCAGCATAAGGATACACATGTAGATGAATGGAATAGAGTCGAGATTCTAGAAATAAGCCTGTATGTCCACGGTTCATGGATTTTGACAAGAGTGCCAAGACCATTCATTGGGGGAAAGAACAATCTGTTCCACAAAATGATCATGGAACAACTGGACATCCTCACGCAAAAGACGGAAGCTGGACCTCAAACTCACCTTGTTTACACACACGCAAAAGACAGAAGCTGGATCTTGAACAAACATTATTTACCAAAACTAACTCAAAATGGATCAACAACCTAAATATAAGAGTTGAAACTATAAAATACTTAGACAAAAACCTAGAGGCAAGTCTTCATGATCTGGGATTGGCCATGGTTTCTTATCCGTGGCACAGAAGCCCAAGCAGCAACAAAAACAGATTAATAGCAACAATAATCAATAATTTCCTATTTATCAAACCTGAAAACGTTTGTGCATGAGAGCACACTGTCAGGAGAGTCCAAAGACAACCCACAGAATAGGAGAAAATATTTGCAAATCGTACATTTGCTATGGCTCTGATACCCAGAATATTCAAAAACAAAAAACAAAACAAAACAAAACCCCAAAAGACAATGATTACAACTCAAGAAGAAGAAAACAACTAACCCCATTTAAAGATGGACCAAGGGTTGGGGCACCTGGGTGGCTCAGTTGGTTAGGCATCTGACCCTTGGTTTCAGCTCAGGTCATGATCTCATGGTTTGCGGGTTCGAGCCTCGCATGAGGTTCCATGCTGACAGTGTAGAGCCTGCTCAGGATTCTTTCTCTGCCCCTCCACCTCCTCTGTCTCTCTCTCTCTCTCAAAATAAATAAACGAGCTTTAAAAAATATGGGCCAGATGTTTGAAAAGACATTTCTCCAAAGAAGATACTCAAATGGCCAACAAACACATGCCAAGAGGCTCAACATCATTAGCTACCAGGAAAATGCCAATAAAACCACAGCAAGACACTTCACCAACACTAGGATGACTGTAGTAAAACAAACAAAAAGAAAGAACAATCCTTTGGATGTGGAGAAATTGGAGCCCTTAGACATTGCTAGGAATGTGAAATACTACAGTCCCTGTGGAAAACAGACTGGCGGTTCCTCAAAAAGGTACACAGAGACTCGCCAGGTGATCTGGCGCTCCCACGCCTGGGTATACATCTCCGAATGGGAAACACGTGTTCACACATTAACCTGAACCTGAATGTTCCCAGCCTCTTTGGTCATAACAGTCCCAGGGAGTGGGGGGAGTCTGCTCAATGGGGATAGGGTTTCGCCTTGGAGTGATGAAAATGCTCTGGCGTAGATAGTGGTGATGGTCGTGCAACATGGTGAATATGTTAAAAGGCACTGAATTCTATGTTTTAAAATGGTGATTTTTATGTTATGTGAATTTCACCTCAATAAGTTAAGAAATGAATAGAAAGGAGACCCAACATGAGGAGAGGTTTGCTAAGTGTTTGTGGGGAAGTCCTTGGATCTCTGGGGGAGATTCTACAGGTTGTTCTTTTCTCCCCTGACCATCGTGGCGTTTGAATGTGATCTTTGAAATGGCTTGGGTCACCTCACCAACCCTTTAGAAAACGGTGTCCCTCTATGAGAACGCCACTGACATGCAATTTTGCACTGTGCCCTGAATAAATGCTCCCCACCGGGTAGGTAGTTGGGGGCTGAAGTTTTCAGCCTGTGTTCTTCCCAGTATGTGGTTGAGTCCAAGGAAGGGGTTGTTTTTTTAAAAAGTTGTTTGCCCAGAGGGGTCCCTCCAGAATCTCCTTAATGCCACCACATATACCCACAGCAGCCTTGGAGAAATCCGTGAGAATATAAAGAAAGGGGGCCAGGGACAAAGGCATGAATCAGCTTTTAAACCTGCCAAGCATCTGTACTTCTAGTTATGTTTCATATGAATTTTTCTTACCAATGAAGAGATTTCATTTGCACGAAAAGTCTCATCAGGGGCGCCTGGGTGGCTCCCTCGGTTGAGCATCTGACTTCTGCTCAGGTCATGGTCCCACGGTTTGTGGGTTCAAGCCCCGCGACAGACTCTGTGCCGAGAGTCCAGAGCCTGGATCCTGCGTGGGATTCTGTGTCTGCCTCTCTCTCTGCCCCTTTCCCGCTCACGCCCTCTCTGTCTCTTTCTCTCTCTCAAAAATAAATAAACATGGGGCGCCTGGGTGGCTCAGTCGGTTAAGCGTCCGACTTCGGCTCAGACCGTGATCTCGCGGTCTGTGAGTTCGAGCCCCGCGTCGGGCTCTGTGCTGACAGCTCAGAGCCTGGAGCCTGTTTCAGATTCTGTGTCTCCCCCTCTCTGACCCTCCCCCATTCATGCTCTGTCTCTCTCTGTCTCAAAAACAAATAAATGTTAAAAAAAATTAAAAAATAGATAAATAAACATAAAAAAAATGTTTAAGTCTAATCAATCAGCTTAAACCAAAATTTATTGACTCATGTATCTAAAATGTCCAGCAGTAAATTTGGCCTCAGTCACGGTCCAGGAGCTCAACAGTCTCCATCACTTGGTTCTGGCTTTCTCTTTGTTGGTGACATTGTCAGTCAGTTTCTCCTCACTCACAGACAAGATGACACCCATAACTTTCAGCTATATTTCTCCTAATAACTCCCAAAGAAAGACTATATCCCTTGTCCAATAGCTCCCGCTGATGTCTTGGGTTTGAATCTCATAGGCCCTGCTTGGGTCACACGTCCATTCCTGAACCGATTGCTGAGGCTGCTGGGCTTGTGAGGAATGTCCTCAGTGGCTAAAACCGGGTCTTGTGTCCACTGTCCACAGCCCCAGTGCGAGGGGTGTTTGAGAGGGAAGTTAATAGCTCCCCAGTGGATCTCTGGGGTGCTGACCATTCTGGAAGAACGGACACTGGAACCTGAGCGGACACAGCAGATGGCTAAAGCACATGACAGACAAAGCCCTGTGCAATCCGCCCTTTCAAATTCACTGTCTCTCTGACCCTGTCACTTGAGCCCGCTTTCGCTTCCTCCCGTGTCCTCACTGTTTCACCTCAGGGCCTTGCCACATGCTGTTCCATATTCCTGGAATGCTCGTCCACCATGGTGCCTAGCTGACACCTACTTATCCGTTAGCTCTCAGCTCGAACAGCACTTCCCCAGGGAAGCTGTGACAGTTTTGTACATACAACTGTAACTCCCATAGCACACGCTGATCTTGTAAGATGACTCTGACACTGCCCATTGAGACGGGCGGTCTGTGTTCCCTTGCCCTGAATCCGGATGAGCTTGAGACAACCATCGAAGTGCCATTATGTGACTTTGGAAGGAGTGACATTATGTGACTCTCATAAGAGGTGGAAAGCTTTTGCCCGGTTGTCTGGGGACGCCCAGTGTTGGAACCCAGGTGCCAGGCCATACGGAAGCCGGAGTAGCCAGGGAAAGGTCCCCGTGGTGGGGAACGGGGATTCCTGGTCCTTATTCCTGGGTGAGAGCCAGTTGATAGCGGGCACTGACTTTCCAGCCAGCCATGTGATGAGCCATTTTAAAAGTAGATCCTCCAGGGGCGCCTGGGTGGCTCAGTTGGTTAAGCGGCCGACTTAGGCTCAGGTCGTGATCTCGCGGTCTGTGAGTTCGAGCCCTGCGTCGGGCTCTGTGCTGACAGCTCAGAGCCTGGAGCCTGTTTCGGATTCTGTGTCTCCCTCTCTCTGACCCTCCCCCGTTCATGCTCTGTCTCTCTCTGTCTCAAAAATAAATAAACATTTAAAAAAATTTAAAAAAAAAGTGGATCCTCCAGAAACTTGACAGACACAAGAGACCACATATTGTATGTTTCTATTTATATGAAATCCCCAGAATGTTAACACCTATAGGGACAGAAAGTAGGGTAGGGATTGCCAGGGGCTGGAGAGAGGGAAGTATGGGGAGTGACTTTTAATGGGTACAAGATTTCTTTTTAGGGGAATAAGAATGTCCTGGAATCAGATCCTGATGATGGCTGCACAACTTTGTGGACCTACTAAAAACCACTGAGTTGTAGAGTTGAAAAGGGTGAGTTTTATGGTAAATTGTATCCTTAAGAAAGTAGACCCAAGCATCCCAGTCAAGCTGCCCCTGGCTGATGCCTTTTGGGGCACAGTCTTGCTGTCCAGGCCAGATTCTGCCCAAATTGCAGCTTTGTAGACAAAAATAAACATTGCTGTTTTAAGCCACTAAGTTTGGGGATGGCTGTTATACAGAAAAATAGATGCTGATATAGAAACTTTCCCCAACCACCTCCCCAGTTGTAGGGCAGGGCCCTCCAGGTCTCTGTATGAATTACACTACCATATCAGTTTGTAATTAAATATTTTACTACTCGCTGTCTTCCTCATTGGCCAGTAAGCCCTGTGCAGTGTCTTCAGTAAGAACCAGTCCCCAGAGGTGTATGGACTCACGGTGGCTGAGAACCCACAGTGGCTGAGAACCAGACGTCAAAGTGGATGGAAAGGGGGTCGAGCGGGCTTTGTGGCACACAGCTGGGCAGGAAGATTGTGATCACTGGAGGCCCCTCTCCTACCTGGACACTCATGCTCTCCTGATGCAATTCCCTGCTGACAGGCTTAATAGTTTAGAAAACATCCTAGAAAAATGGAGTCCGGAAGTCAAGCCATTCTGCCCTGACATGCCCATCGTCCTGCTTGCGAACAAGAAGCATCTCCAGAACGATGAGCGCCCAGGGCAGGAGCTGACCAAGGTGAAGGGGGAGCTGGTAAAGGCCTTTTCTGCCTTCCTTTGGTTTCATGCTTGAGGCACCCATAACCAGCCAGCACTCACGCCCCCTTCTGACAACCCCGCCGTGGTGTCACAGGTAGGTCCATCAGAGCTGCAGGGGGCCAAGGATGTGTTTGCGAGAATGTCATCAAGAGCCAGTGCAGCAGGGTGACCCATTCAGGTATCCCCTTGCCTGGCTGGGTTCCAGACTGGCTCTGTGCCACCAGTCCCCTACGTGGCCTCGAGCAAAGCGCCTGACCCCTCTCTGCTTTCGTTTTAGTGTGTATATTCTCACAACGTCAGAGAGGAAAGGGAAGCCCTTCAGGGAACAAAGATTAGGAAAACTGGGGGAGGTTTGGGGGAGGGCATCAACGTGGTCCCATATTCTTTTCCAGCATGCAAAAGTCCTCAGTGTGCAGAGCTGTGAGCCCATTGCAGCAACCGCCCAGCACAGGTTCGTCTTGTCCAGCTGGAATATGAAACCATCTGTCCACATGAGCAGAGGAAACCCTAGGACCTGGCATCAGACTGTGAATGTGGTTGAGACTCAGCCCAGCTGTCTGAACTCACGCAGGTCGCTTCAGTTTCTCAGTCTCACCTTTAAATCAGGATAACCATAGCACCAGCCTCCTGGGAATGGATTCAGTGGTGCCCACAAAATGTCTCACACAGTATCTAGTATAGGGGTGAGTACTTCAAAACCAACGGCCACTCCTGTTTTTTTGGAGTGTGCTCAGAGCAACGATATCGCAAATAAAGACAGAAAGAAGCAACTTTCCCCCTTCATAAATCCAGAAAGGAGGGATTTGGATTTGAATTTGAATTCCCCTGGGATTTCAGGCCCATCCCTTTGAATCAGCAGTTTGGATGCGGTTGCCATCGTCTTGGTGGCCATGAATGGCTGATGTGGAGGCATGTCATATTTTCAAATTAAAAAAAAAAATTATTGTTTTTTATTTTTAATTTATTAAAAAAAATTTTTTTAATGTTTACTCATTTTTGGAAGACAGAGAGAGACAGAGCACAAGCAGGGGTGGGGCGGAGAGAGAGGGGGGCACAGAATCCGAAGCAGGCTCCAGGCTCTGAGCTGTCAGCACAGAGCCCCACGCGGGGCTCGAACTCACGAACCGTGAGATCATGACCTGAGCCGAAGTCGGATGCTCAACTGACTGAACCACCCAGGCGCCCCCCCCCCCGCAAAAAAAAATTTTTAATGTTTATTTTTGAGAGCGAGACAGACCGTGAGTGGGGGAGGGGCAGAGAGAGAGCGAGACACAGATCAGGAGCAGGCTCCAGGCTCTGAGCTGTCAGAACAGAGCCTGACACGGGGCCCGAGCTCATGGACCATGAGATCATGACCTGAGCTGAAGTTGTATGTTTAACCGACTGAGCCACCCAGGCACCCCCAATGTGTCATATTTTCAAAAGCTGCCTCGACTTGTCTGACAAGGAGACACTGTTTCTATAACGTAGTTGTCTCCAATTTGTAAAATTCCATCTACAGATTCCCCCCCCCCTTCCTACTCTCTACTGCCTCTTGCTGCACATCCTAAGAAAAGTCATGCCTACCAGGAGGGCATAACTAAATCTCGATAAGACACTCGACTCGTTTAAACTCAACTTTGTCCAGCTGGGTTCCTCTGATAAAACACATTTCAGCCAAGAGTTACTCAAGAATTCCTTAATCCCTAATCCTTTTGGTAAACAAGGCATTGAATAAATGTATTTCTCATCCCTCTGAAAAAAAAAAAAAAAAAGCCTTTCAAAAGGTTCAAAAGGTGGCATTCTCATTTTACCTGGCGGATCCTTTTTACTTCCTCCAAAGGACTGACATTAATATCCACTGCCTTCCCCAACCCCCGCAAAAAAAAAAAAATCTACATTAAAACCTTCCACATGTCAACATTCCAGGGTGAGAACCATGTATGTGCCACAGTTCAGAAGTCGGAACCTGTAACCTCCACGGGTTGCATTTTGTCAGTCACTGTAGAGAAAAGCTGGGGTATAATTCCACTCCCGCCACACGGTCTACTTGCTTCTGGCCAGTTAGTTGTCTCCATGTCAGTTTCATCCGTGAGATGAGTTGCTTTGCGGGACTTCATTCATTCATTCTACAAATATTTGTTCGACCAGAGATGAGCAAGATAGGTAAGGTTTCTGTCCTGCGAAGCAATCCAGTGTGGGCACCGGTGTGAACAGAATCACAGCCCCAGGGT
This sequence comes from Panthera onca, assembly GCF_046562875.1. Classification (NCBI taxonomy): domain Eukaryota; kingdom Metazoa; phylum Chordata; class Mammalia; order Carnivora; family Felidae; genus Panthera; species Panthera onca. The sequence continues at coordinate 29,101,552 of NC_138354.1, forward strand.
ATGGAGGCCACGCTGCCATGATGAGGGTGCAGGGTAGGGGAGTTTGGGGGCCATCTGAGGATGAATTTTGATGAATTCATACATGACTTTTGATAAATGCATACAATCACATAGTCACAATCAAGATGTAGAACAGTTCCAGGACTCCCCAAATCATGTTATTCCATCTTTATAGACAGTCCCCTTCATTCATCCCAGCCCCTGGCAACCACCTTCCACACACTTTTCCAAAGTTCACACCAAAGAGACTTTGCCTCTTCCAAAATATGTAAGTGGAATCACACCTGATGTAGCTTTTTGAGTCCTGATTCTTTCACCAAGCACAATGCATCTGAGATTCATCCACGTTGTTGCAGCTATCAGTGACCGGTTCCTTTTTATTATTATTTGTTATTCCATGGTATAGGCATATACTACAGCTAATTTATATCCATTCACCAGCTGGAAGGCATTAGGTCATTTCCAGGTGGGACGATCACAAATAAATCTGCAATTATTTCATACTGGCTTTCGAGTAGATGTTGTTTTTATTTCTCCTGGGTAAACACCGAGGAGTGGATTACCGAGTTGAATGGTGAGTGTATGTTTGGCTTCATAAGCAGTTGCCAAAACAATTTCCAAAGTGACTCTACCACTTTGGATTTCTACCGGCAATGTATGCACGCTCACCAGCATTTGGTATTGTCATCGTGGCTTGTTTTCATTTCAGCCATTCTGAGGGACACATAAAGATTTTTGTCTACTATAAACAGGGCTACACCGAATATTCTTATGCACATATCGTTGGTAATTAGATGTGAGTGTATGTGTAAGATACATTTCTAAAACTGGAATTGATGGGTCATAGGGTGTGAAAGATTGACTAGATATTGCCAAATAGCCTTCTGAGAAGGTGGGGCCGATACACCCACATTCCAGCGAGGAATGGTGATGCCTGTTTCCCCACATCCTTTCCAATACAGTGTAGTACCCAATTTCAGTACATGTTTTTCAATGAAATTTTACCTTATACACATATTTCTTTTTTTTTTTTTTTTTTAATTTTTTTTTTTTACATTTATTTATTTTTGAGACAGAGAGAGACAGAGCATGAACGGGGGAGGGTCAGAGAGAGAGGGAGACACAGAATCTGAAACAGGCTCCAGGCTCCGAGCTGTCAGCACAGAGCCCGACGCGGGGCTCGAACCCACGGACCACGAGATCATGACCTGAGCCGGAGTCAGCCGCCCAACCGACTGAGCCACCCAGGCGCCCCTCACATATTTCTTAATATTTAGTTTTGAGAGAGAGAGAGAGAGTGATAAGAAGTGGGGGAGGGGCAGAGAGAGTAGGAGACACAGAATCCTAAGCAGGTTCCAGGCTCTGAGCTGTCAGCACAGAGCCCAATACGGGGTCTAAACACACAACCCCCGCGATCATGACCTGAGCTGAAATTGGACGCTTAACTGACTGAGCCACCCAGGCGCCCTGAAATTGTACTTTAGATGATTGCTGTGTGAGTATGTACCTCATCGGGTTGTTGGTGACAACTTTAAGTAAGGCTTTAGAGGTGTACCTGTCACACAGAGAGTGGCAATGGATATTAACTATTGTAATGATTACCACTACTAATCAATCAGTTGCATTACTGTTTGTCTCTCTCTCTGAGTTCCTCATCAACATATCTAGCAATGCTTTTCTCTGAGGAGCTCAAACTTCCTACCTATGGAATTTAGTTAATCCTTATAAATCTCTTGAGATGTTGGCCAGGAATTCAGGCTCTGTGGGTTTTACAGAATAGGGAAGTGGGATGAATAGGGCCTTTCTAAATTTACAGAACAGATCTGAGTTCTACAAGGTCAAAATTAGGGGTGCCTGGGTGGCTCAGTCGGTTAAGCGTCCCAAATCAACTCAGATTGTGATTTCGTGGTTTGTGAGTTCAAGCCCTGCATTGGGCTCTGAGCTCACAGTGCAGAGCCTCCTTGGGATTCTCTCTCTCTCCCTCTCTTTCTCTCTCCTTCTCTGCCCCTCTCCCACTTGCATGTGCACATGTTCTCTCTCTCTCTCAAGATAAATAAACTTAAAAAAAGGAGGGGGGCACCTGGGTAGGCTCAGTCAGCTAAGTGTCCAACTTTGGCTCAGGTCATGATCTCACTGTTCATGAGTTTGAGCCCCAGGTTGGGCTCTATGCTGACAGCTCGGAGCCTGGAGCCTGCTTTGGGTTCTGCATCTCCCTCTCTCATGTTCTGTCTGTCTCTCAAAAATAAACATTATAAAGAAAAAAATTAAAGAGGCGTAGTCAGGTAGCTCAGTCAGTTGAGCGACCGACTTGGACTCAGGTCATGATGTCATAATTTGTGAATTTAAGCCCTGCATCTGGCTCTGTGCTGACAGCTCAGAGCTTGGAGCCTGCTTCCGATTCTGTGTCTCCCTCTCTTCCTGCCCCTCCCCTGCTCACATTCTGTCTCTCTCTCTCTCAAAAATAAACATTATACATTTTTCGTTATTAAAAAAAAATACACCAGGAATGAGGACACACATCATAACTGAAACAAAAGTTTCAAAAAACAGTATTTCCTTGTTTGCTGTTTGTTCCATTCCATTTCATTAAAAATATGTTCACCGGGGGCCACTAATAAATAGATTTTAAAACCTACTACGGGTAAAGACTAGCAGTTTAAAGAGCACTGTTCTACGATCTAAGTCACAGATGCTGGCCTTCCTGGCAATGGAAGGAAGCATAGAGTTGGATTCCTAACTGGAATCACAGAACCTCCCACTGTTTTGGGTACAAAACTGGGATGGTAGAGTTTATTCGTTCATCAATTATTCACAGAAAGCTCTTGGACTCCTCATGTGTACTACCCAGTATTAAGTGTCAGTTTAAGAGAACAGGCCTAGAAAAGCAAGAGGCCTGGATTCCAATCACCTCCATTTGCTTGCGATCTTGGTTAAGCCTCATCAGTTATCAAAGACTCAGTTGCCTCCTTTGTAAAATGGGACTAATAGTAGAGAAATCAATGAGCCAAAGTGTGTAAGATTTAGCACACTGTCAGGCTCCTAGTAAGTACTTAATACAGGGGTTCTCAAGGTGTGATCCCCAGGCCAGCAGCATCTCCGTCACCTGAGAACTTGTTAGAAAAGCAGTTCTCCGATCTCAACCTAGATTGACTAAATCAGCAACCTCAGGAGTGGGGCCCTTTAACAAGTCTTCAAGGTGATTCTCAGACACTCTCAAGTTTGAGAACCACAGGCTCAACACATGGTAACCATTGACAATTAGTCCCTGAGGCTGCAGAGACGACCAGTGGGGACACGTCGGAAATATTAGTCAACTAAAGTGCCAGTGGCACGCAAAGGTAAAGGATCTTGGTCCTGACTCCTCCTCCCTCCTCCCGCAGCACCTAGAGAGCTCGCTGATTGGTGAAATCCCTCCGGAGAGTCACCACCCAACCAACCCCGGAGACAGAAAACTGAAAGGGGTGGGACCGAGTGTAGCGAGAGCGGCGCACCTATTGGCTGTAGACCATGCCGCAGAGAGGGGCGGAGCTGCGCGTGCGCACAGCCGAGGCGCGCCCCTGACGGCGGTTGAAAGATGGCGACTGTCGCCGAGCTCAAGGCTGGTGAGTGCGCGTGGGCCGTTTGCCGGGTGAAAGGCGTCTGGCCTTCCTCTTGTGAAAAGGATGGAGCGAAAGGAGCGCGCGCGAAACAGAGTCCGGCTTTCCGGGGGCGCGGGGCTCGTTCTGCGGCGTCAGGGTCGGCAGAGCGTCCGACTGGTGTGGCGGCCGCTGCGCCCGGGCCCTGTGTGAGGGAAGCGGTCGCACTGGGGCAGTTTTGAAATCGGCTTTGAGCTGGAGCAGGAGCTGCGGGACCCTCACGTGCCCGAGGGGCCTGCAGTCCTGCACGTTGGGCCTCTGGGCGCATTTGTGAGACCGCTCTCGGGCCGAAGCTTTGGGCCGCTCCCTTCATGTGGGACTGAGTGATGACAGTACCCACAGCCATTATTGGGGTTAGGTGCAGTCCCAGACCGTTAGCTCAGTTGTCACTGAATCCTTGCAACAACCTATGAGGTGCGTCCCGCTCTCCATGGGGAAAAACTGGCGGTGGGAAGCTGCCTGGCCATTCTCCTGGAGTTTTCAACAGAGTTCCACAAAGGTGCGGGTCGATTAAGCTGGAAACGTTTGTTCACCGTTGATTTTGTGTGATCGGATGTCCAGACAAATAATAGTAGTTATAGTTACAAGCGACAGAGCCTCAAATGTCAAGCACTACCTAATCCCAGTATTGCCTAATAGATCCTGTGTCATAATCTCATGCCCATCTTATAGACTGGGAAATAGAGGTGCCGAGAGGTGAAATAGCTCGCGCAAAGCGCCTTAGCTGGGAGGCCCAGTGCGAGAGCCTAGATCAGCCGCACCTGAACTCCAGGTCTTAATCCCTGGGTGATGCTGCTACCCAGTTAATAAAACCAGTTGAGTTTTCAGGGAACTTGGGATCCAGATCAGTAATTCTTAAAGATTTGGCAGGGAGGGGTTGAATCCCTTTGAGAAGAGGATGCTGGAAGCATTGACGTAAATGTGTGTTTGGGCACCGGGCTGAACAGTCCTGGAAAAGGCATGCCTTTATCCACAAGAACAGACTGCACGGGAATCCGATCTCACTCCCCGCAGGGAATACGTAACACATGTGATATCGCATCAGCTCCAGAGGATTTATCTTTTTTTTTTTTTTTTAAAGATTTTTTTCGGTTTATTTATTTATTTTGAGAGGGAGAGGGACAGAATCCCAAGCAGGCTTTGCACTGCCACCACGGAGCCCGATGGCAGGGCTCGAACTCACACGAGATCGTGACCTGAGCCTAAATCAAGAGTCAGAGGCTTAACCCACTGCGCCACCCAGGCGCCCCACTTCAGAGGATTTAAAGATACTTTGGGGAGGGAGGCACCTGGGTGGCTCAATTGGGTGGCTCTTGATTTAGGCTCAGGTCACGATCCTGAGGTTGCGAGTTGGAGCCCCACGTGGGGGCTCTGCGCTGACCGTGGGGAGCCTGCTTGGGATCCTCTCTCCCTGCCCCTCTCCTGCTCACGCGTTCTCTCCCCCCCCCCCCAATAAATAAAAAAAAATAAAGGTATTTTGGGATATTAAGGCAAGTTAAGAACCTCTTTCTGAAGTTGTTGTAGCACCGTGTTTTAAACAGAATAGAAGGAAGGGCAAAATAATACAGAACCCCAAAAGAAGATGTAACTCTGGGGTTTAGGAGTGAGTGTCCTCCAGAGATCTAGGGAGCCCTTTATGTTTTTTCTGCGTTGCCCAGTTCTGAATATGCTCTGTGTCCAAGAGAATCTCAGGGACAGTGTGTTTCCCAATCAGTTATCGTACGTCGTATGGACTTGTGCCTTTTTGAAGCTTTCACATCTCGCTTGGTTCCCTTGTCCCTTTTTGAAGCTCTGCATCTCCCTTGGTTCTGCCTCCGAGAGGTGGAGCTCATCATGTTGGAGAGGGCAACTGAGGCGTGAGCTGGCGATGAGACCGACAGCCTAGATTTCCTAACTCCGGCTTCATTAATTTGCATTTCTCTGCTGAGTTTGAGGCTGTGCTTTGTGCACATACAGTCTTTGGGACAGGATCCTGGCCAGCGAAAACTCTCCCATCTACTTCCAAAGATGGAGTTAAAGAACGGGTTCGGTTATGATCCCAAGACTGTGATAAGGCTGGACCTTCCTTTTATGGGCCTGTTACAAAGTCTGATTGGGTGATAACTGTACTTGCATACCTGCCAAATAGGTTGAAGGGATGATTTAAAAACAAGGAGCAAGAAAGGTTAAAATTCAGTCTAGATTGTATCTCTGTAATGGAATCCTAAGACCCAGGTTTTTGTTGTTGTATAATAAAGCTTTAAAGGAATTTTATGACAAATGGATAAGTTCTTTGGGCTCTGTTTATGAGTTTTTCTTTATGTTGATGTACTTATTTGGTGCCTTGGGTAGGGCGCAGTATGTATTAAACTATGTTTATTACACCCTGTATTGTAATGCTCCCAGGTAGAGTTTTTGAGCTCTTACTGTGTTCTAGGCACTGTGGGTGAGAGGTGTTGATTGTCTGGGTTTGTTACTTAGCCTTGAGGGACAATGTGAACGAAGAAGGTCCAGATCACTGCAAGGAATGATGCCAATTCAGCCCTGTGCCCGTCAGTATCTATACTAACATTTATAGGTAAATCTCATTATCATAACTGATACAGCAATCCGACCCTTGCTCCTCAAGAAGTTAGATTACACTCAACATATATATCCCCGATGTCTCAAGGTGGCAGTGATAGATTTCTAACTAGGCTAATCTACATGTTAGATTTCTAACTAGGCTTATAATTTCAGAATCCTGTTGTTTTTTAGGAAATTAACTTGTGTCTTAAAAAACAAACAAACCCAAAATACCTTTTTGCTCTGAATGGGCCATTCCCCAAGGGTTCTGGATAGCATAGGTTTTTATCAAAAGACAACATATTCTTTCCTTTTATGGAATGCATTCATTGTCTTTAATCATCTTTCTACACCAGAGATTTTCGTGACATATAGAACCTATCTGCAGTGCTAAACACTCTTGAAAACATACGAGTCAGTAAGGGTTAATTTCAGGCCACAGTGAGCTAATTCTATGCTCCCTTTTCCTCCCTCACTAAAGATGCATATCAGACTATAGCTACTGACAGTGATGATGTTAGAAAGATAAACTTGAGTTTGCTTAAATATGTTAAAATAGCAAATCATTGCAACTTGAGAACTTTATATTTTTATTACAAACATGAATTGTGGTAGCTAATTGGATAACTTGCATTTAGCACATTGTTTAGATCGAAACAGTGGGTATTAGGCCACTTTACTAGTTACACATTTTTCTTCCAAGTATGCCCAAGAATTGAGGGGTGCCTGGCTGGCTCAGTTGGTGGTGTGCGACTCTTGATCTCAAGAGTTTGAATGAGTTCGAGCTCCATGTTGATGTAGAGATTACTTAAAAAATGACCAAATTTGTTCTATGATTGAAACATAATATTTTATATTTAACAGTTTTAAAGGACACCTTGGAGAAAAGAGGAGTATTAGGGCATTTAAAAGCAAGGATCCGAGCTGAAGTTTTCAATGCCCTGAATGATGAAAGTGAACCCCGACCGCCGTTGTCTCATGAAAACCTTCTAATTAATGAATTAATTCGGGAGTATTTGGAATTCAACAAATACAAGTATACAGCATCTGTCCTCATATCAGGTAAGAGGTTATTGTTACTTACCTGAAACAACATCTGCTTTTCCCTGCCCTCAATTCTCAGAAAATGTTTACGCTGGAAATCCGATTCCATTACCACAGTGTCATCTGAGTGACAGGGACATAAACGTCTCATGGGTTCTTTCCAGAGCTTGAACAAGTTCTCATGGGGCTTATTGTATTGTAGGGGAAAGTAGATAAACACTAGGTGCACCCTGTGAAAAATCGCCTGATGCTGAGAATAAGCAGTTGTTGACATTTTGTTTGCTGCTAGCTTTTGTCTATAGATATACTTTAAAAATACAGTTTTGATGTATATAGTTTTGTTAAAAAATATGAAGCACTAGAGATAAAACTTTAAAATACTGCTACTATTATAGGTGAGGGATATATGCAAATGTGTGTAAAAGCGTGATATTTGAAATGGATTAGGAAGGAGTTTACTTTCCTCTTGGGGGTTAACCTTGGTTTTGGGGGGAGGAGATGGACAGTTGAAGAGACATTTATCTGTTAAACTTTATTTGTGAAGAAAGTAAACTGAAAGGAATGCACGGTAGTCAAGACTTTCCTCTGGGCTGAGGGAGAAATGGGATTGGAAGGATTGCACCTGTATCATTTGATGGCCTTGTTTAAGCTTTGCTCTGTGCTTTAACATTGTTTCACCTCTCATTAAAGAAAAGAAACCATGAAGTAGATTTTGGAAGAGAGAATGAGTTCTTTGAGATGCTGGGACTTTGATTTAACAGCTCTTTTATTGATATTCTAGATGTCTTATTAATGTTAAGCATATACCTTAACTGAATAATGACCAGGATTTTTAGTGGTCTAAGGGTCTTCAGTATCAGTATCCACTTTCCTCAGTTTGTTACACATGGCTACATAATACTATTAGTACTCAGAAAAGAAGAAAATTGTGAAAATAGAATGAATGCGGTCTTGGACTTGGGCTTCCCTAAAATGAAGTATGGTCACCATCATTTTAAGTTTCATATTAAGTGTCTCGGCTTTGTTCAAAAAGTGAGGTATAGTTAACAGTACGATATACCTTTTTTAGTATACACTTCGATGAATTTTACCAAATGCATAGTTTTGTAACTACCACCTCAGTTACAGTCTCGATGTAGAGTATTTTCATCACCTCAAAAAATTCTCTACCCTGTTGTGGTCAACTTCTTTGTCTACCCCCACCCCTAGCAACCACTGATCTGTTGTTTTCTGTACCTGTCATTTGCCTTTTCCAGAATGTTATAGAAATGAACCTATTCAGGAAGTAGCCTTTGGAGTCCGCTTCCTTTCACTTAGCATAATGCATTTGAGATTCAGCTGTGTTGGGTTTTTTTCCCCCTGAATAGCACTCATTTGTATGGCTGTGCCCATTTTATCCATTATCGCCAGTGGTTTGTAGTTTTTGGCAATTATCAAGCTGCCATAAACATTCACACACAAGTTTCTGTGTGAAAGTAAGCTTTCGTTCCTCTTGAGTAAAGAGCTAAGAGTGGGATTGCAAGGTTGTGTGTGGTAAGTACATGCTCACCTTTGTAAGGAATGGCTCAACCCGTTTCCAAAGTGGCTGTGCCATTTTGCCTCGCCTACTGAAAATCTGAAAAGTCTGTATACCTGGTGAGTGGTTCTTATCAAAATCATATGTGCTTTTTAGACGAATAAAGACACCTGATTTTTCCTCCAGAATCTGGTCAGCCTGTAGTACCATTGGACAGACAGTTTCTCATTCGGGAACTAAATGCATTTGAAGAATCAAAGGATAACACAATGTAAGAACTTTTTTTTTCTATAATTTATTTATTTTTTTATAATTTACATTCAAGTTAGTTAACACATGATGCAACAATGATTTCAGGAGTAGATTCCTTAAGTCCCTTGCCCACTGAGCCCATCCCCCCTCCCACAGTCCCTCCAGCAACCCTCAGTTTGTTCTCTATATTTCACAGTCTCTTCTGTTTTGTCCCCCTCCCTGTTTTGATATTATTTTTGCTTCCCTTCCCTTATGTTCATCTGTTTTGTATCTGGAAGTCCTCGTATGAGTGAAGTCATATATTTGTCCTTCTGTGACTAATTTCGCTTGGCATAATACCCTCCAATTCCTTCCACGTAGTTACACATGGCAAGATTTCATTCTTTTTGATCGCCGAGTAATACTCCATTGTATATATTATATACCACATCTTCTTTATCCATTCATCCGTCAGTGGACATTTGGGCTCTTTCCATACTTTGGCTATTGTTGATAGTGCTGCTATAAACATGGGGGTGCATGTGTCCCTTTGAAACAGCACACCTGTGTCCCTTGGGTAAATACCTAGTAGTGCCATTGCTGGGTCGTAGGGTAGTTCTCTTTTTAATTTTTCAAAGAACCTCCACACTGCTTTCCAGGGTGGCTGCACCAGTTTGCATTCCCACCAGCAGTACAAAAGAGATCCTCCTTTCTCTGCATCCTTATCAACATCTGTTGTTGCCTGAGTTGTTGATGTCAGCCTTTCTGAGAGGTGTAAGGTGGTATCTCAGTGTGGTGTTGATTTATATTTCCCGGATGATGAGTGATGTGGAGCATTTTTTCATGTGTTGGTTGGGCATCTGGATGTCTTCTTTGGAGAAGTGTCTATTCATTGTGCCAATTTCTTCAGTGGATTATTTATTTTTTGGGTATTGAGTTTGATAAGTTCTGTATGGATTTTGGATACTAACCCTTTATCTGATATGTCGTTTGCAAATATCTTCTCCCATTCCATCAGTTGCCTTTTAGTTTTGCTGATTGTTTCCTTCGCTGTACAGAAGCTTTTTATTTTGATGAGGTCTCAATAGTTCATTTTGCTTTGGTTTCCCTGCTCCCAGAGACGTGTTGAGTAAGAAGTTGCTGTGGCCAGGGTCAGAGAAGTTTTTGCCTGCTTTCTCCTCGAGGATTTTGATGGCTTCCTGTCTTACATTGAGGTCTTTCATCCATTTTGAGTTTATTTTTGTGTCTGGTGTAAGAAAGTTGTCCAGGTTCATTCTTCTGCATGTTGCTGTCCAGTTTTCCCAGCACCACCTGCTGAAGAGACTGTCTTTATTTCACTGGATATTCTTTCCTGCTTTGTCAAAGGTTAGTTGCCCATATATTTGTGGGTCCATTTCTGGGTTCTCTATTCTCTTCCATTGATCTGAGTGTCTATTTTTGTGCCAAGAACTTTTTTTAATAACTTTTTTTAAAATAAAAACTTGGGGCTCCTGGGTGGCTCAGTCGGTTGAGCGCCGACTTCGGCTCAGGTCACGATCTCGCGGTTCGTGAGTTCGAGCCCCGCATCGGGCCCCTGTGCTGACAGCTCAGAGCCTGGAGCCTGTTTCGGATTCTGTGTCTCCCTCTCTCTGACCCTCCCCCATTCATGCTCTGTCTCTCTCTGTCTCAAAAATAAATAAAAACGTTAAAAAAAAAATTTAAAATAAAAACTTAAAAATAAATTTTTAGATAGTGTTGTATTGGAGTCATAATCACATAGTGGTGGTTTTATTTCGTTTTAATTCAGCAGGTATTTATTTGGCTCGAGTGTGTCTAACACTGCACCAAATCCAAGGTGTGTAGCAATAAACAAGATAAGGCGTCTGCTCCCTGGAGCTAAAATTCCTGTGGTTTCAGAGGACTGAGCAACAGTCCTGCTAAGGGTCACGTTTCTTGGTTTCTTGGTGCATACCCCACCCCCCCACTTTTATTTCCCATCTGAGACTCTCTTTTATCACTTGTTTCCTTACTCACGCTGAACTCTTCCTCCCGATTATTTCCTTCACTTCAATTTAGGAATATATTCAGATCCCCCCAAAACCCAATCAACTTGTTTTGACCATTGAACTTAGTGAAAACCAACCCTCTGTTTTCATTTTGTTACTGTCCCCTCTTTTGCCCTCTCTGCATGTTAAATTCTATCACCATTTATACTGAAACTCTGCCCTTGAAAGGAAGGGTGACCACTTTTGAGTAGTTTCTTGGTTCTTTTCTTACTTCAGAGTTGCTTAAACTTTTCCCAGAGAATCCCTGAATGGCAAAAAAAAAAAAAACAACAAAAAACAAAAACGTACGTAGGAGGCCAGGGGACATGGCTCAAAGCAGCCTTTCCATTAACAAGAAATTTCTTTGAAATCTTATGTTTTCTCTTTCGAAAACTTTATTGAATTTTTTTCTTTCTACTTCATGATATAATTGTTCTACCATAAAAATGTTATAAAGGACATACCAATTAAATTGAACTTTCCCACAAGTCTTTGCACAATGAATGTTCTAGGATCATACTCCACCTTTACCCTGTACTTTGTCCCAAGGCCCCGGCCCCAAGAGTGGCTGGATATTGTGTATTTCCAATTTGAGAAGCTCAGTTTCACTGGAGTTTCTGTGGCATTTTGTAATACTGACTCTTCTCCCTTAAAACACCTATTGTCATTTGTCTTTTATGACCTTTACTGTCTAAGTTTTTCTTTCCCTAACAGTGTTCTCAATTTCTTCATTGGCTCTTTTAGGCTTCCTTTAAATTGTGACCACCCACTCAAGTTTTGTCCTTAACAAAACTTTTTATCTTGTCCCCTCGCCCACTTTTCTGAGTATGCCTGAGTCTTTAATGGTGCCTCTGAGCTGTGACCCCACTTTACATCGAACACATGCCCTAAGTTGTGGGCCCACGTTTCTGCTGGCATCTCAAACTCACTGTGTCCAAAAATTAAATCTGCCGTTTTCATCTCCTTAAACCCCCCTCGTACGTTCCTCATGTAGCCATTTGGGTCTTCAACTCAGAGTCCATTTATGTTTGTGGCTCCAGCTCCTTTCTCCACCAGTCACTTTGCACATCGCATCCCTTCTACCTCTGCGGAATCTCCCATCCACTCCCGCTGCCCCACGCTGTGTTGTTCCGAAGCCGTCTGCTTTCTCTGTCTCTAGCCGCTTTCTTTTCCAACTTACACTTCAAACTGCCAGCAGTTTGCTTTCTGAAAGACAGTTACTGCTTTGCTTAAAAACACTTCTGTTGTGAAGGTTTCAGATTTTATGGATCTGAATAATCCATAATATGGATTGTAAGATTGAAATTTTCTCACCCACAAAAGTAAATGTGTGAGATGATGGATATGTTACTTAATTCGCTGAGGAGAAGTCCTTTGCCGTGTGCGGGTATATATATATGTATATATACATGATATCAAGTTATCACCTTATATAGTTTAAATACCTTACAATTTTATTTCTCAGTTATACATCAGTAGAGCTGGGGAAAAAAGGTAAAATGGTAAGTATACCACATACTAGATACATGTGCCAGTGTGAGCGTAAAGTGGTTTTCCACAAACACATTCATATTTTTCAGAGAAACTTAAGAATTTGCATACAAAGTAGGATAAAGTCTAAAGTAGCCTTATGTTAGGTCAAGCCATGCCACCGAATGAGTTTGCCAAATTTATGAAGAAGACTAGTTTTCAGAGTTTCTGTGTTTTAACATTGCAAATAAAGTATTGTAAGGCCGAACCTGAAAAAATATTCTCCTTTTTTAACTTGTATTTTTTTTTTTATAAATTTTTTTTTTAATGTTTATTTATTTTTGAAAGAGACAGAGACAAAATGTGAGTGGGTTGGGGCAGAGAGAGGGAGGTGCAGAATCCGAAGCAGGCTCCAGGCTCCGAGCTTTCAGCACAGAGCCCGACGTGGGGCTCTAACTCACGAGCCGTGAGATCATGACCTGAGCCGAAGTCGGTCGCTCAACTGACTGAGCCACCCAGGCGCCCCTTAACTTTTATTTTTTAAAAAATCTTAGTATCCATGAATTTGTGGATTAAATATACTAGTTTTTTGTTTTCTAATAACATTTTAAAATATCTGAATCTTAAAATTTTAAATCTTAAAAACTTTATTGATGTTAAGAACAAGATTGTTTACATTTAAAAATCTTCTTGAACCAATTAGCTCTTTGGGACACATTGGTTTAAAATAAACGAAAAGAGGAGCGCCTGGGTGGCTCGGTCGGTTAAGCGTCCGACTTCAGCTCAGGTCATGATCTCACGGTCCGTGAGTTCGAGCCCCACGTCGGGCTCTGTGCTGACAGCTCAGAGCTTGGAGCCTGTTTCAGATTCTGTGTCTCCCTGTCTCTCAGACCCTCTCCCGTTCATGCTCTGTCTCTCTCTGTCTCAAAAATAAATAAATGTTTAAAAAAAAAAAAAAAAAGTAAAAAAAAAAAAAAAAGTAAAATAAACGAAAAGACCTATTTTATGTTCCTGGATTGTAAGATTTATTCCTTTCATAAGAGTTGAGGCATCTTAAATGGAGAAACTTACTTTCCTCCTTTCCTTGTGTTATGAAACAGTTGGCATGCAAGGAGTTACTTATTGCTGCGTAACAGACTGCGCCAGGATTTGGTGGCTTGTAACAACAAACATTTATTATCTGTGGTCAGAAATGTCTGGGTGGGGCTAGTGGGGCATTTCTCAGGAGATCCACTTAAAGGGTAGCCAGGGACGTCGTCATTTGAAGACTTGGCTGGGGCTGGAGGATCCCCTTCTATGTGGCTCACTCACATGGCTGCTTGCACGAGACTCCATTCCTTCCATGTGTACCATTCCCTAGGACAGCTTGAATGTCCTTATGACGTGGTGACCCAGCAGAGAAGGCAAGGAGGAAGCCGAGGGGCACGGTGGTTTGTGACCCAGTCTTGGAAGTTGCACAGCACTCTCATTTAATATGTTTTTTGGTTCAAAGAAGTGACTTGAGCCCACACTCCAGGAGAAGGCAGTTAGGCCCTACCTTTTGGAGGGAAAGGAATGTCATACTTTAAGCTATCACACCAGCTAATAAATAGTTGTCCCCAAAAACTCAGTTAAGTTGTATTTTCAGTGATGAGATTGGAAACATTTCTGGTGTGCTTCTGTCTCTCCCATCGTCAGCCACATAGCTTCCGTTTGTGCAGGGCTGCTTGTGTACATCTCTGAGCAGTATATTGTAATGCAAAGAGTATGGGACTTGGGATTCAACTGGAAAGTTTATTTACTTACTATCTAAGGAATCTCCAGGGGCGCCTGGGTGGCTCAGTCCATTAAGCGTCCGATTTTGGCCCAGGTCATGATCTCACAGTCTGTGGGTTCGAGCCCTGTGTCAGGCTCTGTGCTGACAGCTCAGAGCCTGGAGCCTGCATCGGATTCTGTGTCTCCCTTTCTCTCTGCCCATCCCCTGCTCATGCTCTGTCTCTTTCTGTCTCAAAAATAAATAAAAACATTACAAAAAATTTAAGAAATCTCCAGCATATCTTCCCTGAGCCTTGGTTTTCTCACGTATAAATTGGGGATGATGATTATGACATCTACAGGGCGAAGATAGAATGGAGAGAGATTTGGAAACTGTAAAAATCACTTTTTCTTTAAACTGCTTGCCCTAAAAATAGCTTATTAAATATTAGTTCTTACCTGACTCCTGAACAGCTAATATTTATATGCCATTTAATATGTGCCAGGCATGGTTTTAAACGCTTGACATTTATGAACTCATTTAGTCCATAATAACCCTAGGAGGTAAGGACTACACTTATCCTCATTTATAGAGGAAAAAACATTTAAGAGGCTGGGGACATTAAGAATCTTGTTGAGGTCAAGTGGTAAATCCAGGATTTGAACCCAGGCAGCCTGGCTCTTGAGACATATGACCTAATTTGACAAGGATTTATTCATCCAGCGTTTCCTGAATACTTGTTGTATTCAGACAGTGCTAGGTACTGGGAAGTCTTACACTGGACTTTAAAGTTGAAAAGCTGAATTCCTGTGTATTGTTTGATTTTGTATTTCAGTTTAGTTGATGTTTAAGTTGGTAACATGGGTTCTCTGGATTTTTAAATTGTCTTTCGAGTTAAATGGTACTCTTAAATTTAAATATTTTTTAAAATGTTTATTATTAAGACACAGAGAGAGAGTATGAGCATGGGAGGGGGAGAGAGGGGGGGAGACACAGAATCCAAAGCAGACTCCAGGCTCTGAGCTGTCAGCACAGAGCCCGATGTGGGGCTCGAACTCACAAACCGTGAGATCATGACCTGAGCCGAAGTCAGACACGTAACTGACTGAGCCGCCCAGGTACCCCAAATGGTACTCTTAAATTTAAAAAAGCATGAATAGTTTGTGATTTGGATAGTAACCCTGCATCTTCTTTAAGTATAGAGAATTACCTGGCCATTCAGGTGGCAGAGGCTGCCTTAGAGTAGAGTTTTGGGGGCGCCTGGATGGCTTGGTTGAGCGCCCACCCTTGAGTTCAGCTCAGGTTGTGATCTCATGGTTATGAGATGAGCCCCGAGTCGGGGTCTGTGCTGCGCGTGGAGCCTGCTTGGGATTCTCTCTTTCCCTCTGCCCCCCTCCTCTGTGCGTGCATGCTCGCTTTCTCTCAAACATAAACATAAAAGAGAGGTTTGTTTTAAGCTTTTCCTGTATCTATAATTTTAACTGATTGTGGTTTTCTTCCTGCTATAGACCTCTTTTATATGGAATTTTAGCTCATTTCTTGCACGGAACTAAGGAGGACCTCCAAAATCCATTTTCGAGAGGGTCTTCACTTCAGCCTCCAAACCCAGATCTTGGCAGACAACCTAGCGGAAGAAGGCAAAGGGGTATGAATTTCCTGAAATTCATCATTTTGCTGTCAGCATGTATATTTTCTTAAATATTTCTCTCTGGAATAGTTTTTCTTGAGCTTTTGAGTCATAGTTTAATTCTACTTACACTTAATACAGTTTTGGTCTTTGTTACTTATCCTAAAAACAAAATGCTTTTTGGAAGGAGAATCTGGAGGGCAATGACTGGACAAAATTCTCAGATATTATTTCTATACAGAAGTTTGGAAAAACCTGATTTTCACATAGATTTGTACTCTTTGGAGCAGGTTAGATTATTGGTGTACTGAACAAATAGCGTTTTATCAAATCATTATTCCCCCCCCCCCCCAAAAGTGAGGAAAGATCTCTGCTTACAGATAGAGAAGCCACATGTTTCTGTACCCTTTGCATTTTTATTTAAAAAATTTTTTTTAATGTTTATTTATTTTTGAGAGACAGACAGACAGCATGAGTGGGGGAGGGGCGGAGAGAGAGGGAGACACAGAATCCGAAACAGGCTCCGGGCTCCGAGCTGTCAGCACACAGCCCGACTTGGGACCCTTGGGACCCGAACCCACAAGCTGCGAGGTCATGACCTGAGCCAAGTCAGACTGACTGAACCACCCAGGCGCCCCCTCCCCCACTTTGCATTTTTAGAATACTGTTTGTGGAAGACTGGCAGCTACCTATAAATAACGAATTCTTCGGAGGATAGCCTCGGTTTCTTTCAGAATGCTCCCTCTTCCAATGAGCTTTCTGTTGTTGTGTTCACATCAGCAATAGGCTGTCATTTTGCTAATCTGAACTGAGTGGTTTATTAGCTCCTCCTTTCCAGCTTCGGTCGAGGTGACCTCTTTCTAAGGCCGGTCGTAGGTGGGGCTCAGGCAGCAGATTAACAGAACAGCTATAGCCCTGGAATGTGGAAAGAAACGTGTAGAAACCTCTGAAATACAGATCGCCCTTGGTAGTTTTCATAAGCTGCTGTGAGCAGTATTGATCATGCCAAATGCTTGCTGTGTCTCCTCGGATCTGAAAGTGAAGTATTTGTGAGGCAAGGCAACCTCTTGAGGTGATTTCCAATTTCACTACGAGTTATCCATTATCTTAGAATGCTGAGCTGATAGACCGTTGAACAGGAAATCATCCCACCTCCTTACTTTACGCTTGAGCAAACCGACCCTGAGAAGTTAGGTGACTCCTCTGAAGCCTGCAGCTGAACATTTTTAGCCGAGTCGGCATCCCTCCGTGCCCTTCTTGTACACTTTTCGGGGTTTGTGAGGAACTGTCGTGAGTGCCTACTGGCCGGCAAGTACTTAAAACAATTATGTGAGTAAATGTCGCAACGTTCAGATAATACAGTGTAAACTTCCCTTTCATCTCTTCCGTCTTGTCTCGGCCCGACTCCCCACTTTCCCTCCCTTCCACGGAGGGAAGGCCCCCGTTAGCAGGTCGGCAGGTCTCCCTCGGGATCCGTTTCCTGTGTATTTATGTATTCTGCTCCTGTGCGTGTCCTCCTGCAGTTGGCTTTTCTTCACTTGTCCTGTCAGCACGTGGACATCCCCTCCTACCTCGTTCTTAACTTCGTGTAGTATCGCGTGGCTTTGCTAATCGTTCGTTACCGATGTGCTGTCATGTTTTTAATTTTTGGCTTCTACCATGTAGCGGTATAGAATTACTTCCTGCCCACACACGTGTTTGTCTTGTGCGGTTGCCCAGAAGTCCAGTTGCTGGTTCGGAGCATATACGTACTAAAAAATGTAGTGGATACTGTCTGATTCCCCTCCAGAGCGGCTTTACCAGGTGACGTGCCTACCGAGAGTGCACGATAATCGCACTTTCTCCGCGTGATCGCCACCGGGGGGATGTTATACACGTGAACACTCGCTCACGCGGCAGACCTGCCACACGGGTATTTTCATTCCCAAGAGGGAAAATAATCTCTGGAGAGAGCACGTTTCTGGCTTGCAAGCTTTTCATTTTTATTTTCTTCAGTTGCACGTAGTAATTCAGCACTTGCCTACAACACCTGGTGCTCATCGCGGGTGCCCTCCTTCGTCCCCATCACCTCTTTCCCCCACCCCCAGCCGCCTCCCCTCTGGCGACCGTCGGTGTGCTCTCTCTACTTAAGAGTCTCTTTCTTGGGTTGCCCCTCTTTTCTCCCCCCTCTGCTCGTGTGTTTTGTTTCTTAAATTCCACATAGGAGTGAAATCATATAGTATTTATTCTTCTGACTGACTGACTTCGCTTAGCATAATCCTTTCTAGCTCCATCCATGTGGTGGCCCTGCTTGAAAGCTTTTTCTAATCGATCTCATTCATGGCTAATGGCTAACCACAAAGTTACAAGGAACAGGGTATTTCTTAACTGAGTTCTGTTGTTTTGAGATGTGGGTCACTGAGTAGCAAGTTGTGGCTTCACACCTGGGAGGTGGGAGGGCTGGGGAGTGGAAGAGAGAGGGAGGGAGAGAGCGAGCGAGCGAGCGCGGGCGAGCCAAAGAGGGAGAGGGAGGAGAGTGCATTAGTTACTTTGGGGCCTTCAGAGACTCCGCTTAGAGTGAGTAAACTCTGTGGAAAGCTCAGAAAGGAGGATGGCAGCTGAACTAAAGAAGAACCGTGATTTTGCAAGTTATTTTTCTTGACTGTCAAAAATTTTCTTGATAACAATGAACTCTTTGTGGGATGATTAAAAACAAATTTTTTTTAATGTTTATTTTTGAGAGAGAGAGAGAGGCAGAGCGTGAGTGGGGGAGGGGCAGAGAGAGAGGGAGACACAGAAACGGAAGCAGGCTCCAGGCTCTGAGCCGTCAGCACAGAACCCTACGCGGGGCTCGAACTCACAGACTGCGAGATCATGACCTGAGCCAAAGTCGGACACTTAACCGACTGAGCCGCCCAGGTACCCCTGTGCAATGATTTGTGAGGAATTATCAGCCCAAAATTGCATTGTGTCCCAGTCGCACACTCGAGTATTCTGTTTACTTTCTGGATTCTAGCTTACTGTTTGATGGAAATGTGTTTGATTTGACAACACTGACAAGGTTATGGAGACATGAAAATAATTATTCTTCGGATTACAATACCTGATCTCTACAGAAGCTCATCCGACTGACATAAAACACTTAAAATGAAATTCTCTTTTATTTGAACACAAGCCTAAAGCATTCCAGCATGGAAGCACTTCCTTTATCAGAGCTTTCACAGTGCTGAAAAAAAGAGGGTTTATGTAGACACTCTCACCTTTGGAATGGTAACCAGTTCATTAGTGGTGCTGGTATTAGTGCTTGAAATATGGAAGCAAAGTAGTTTTTGGTATAAATAAAAAACCAGATATCTCATAGCAGAGAAAATCATTAACGGAGCTTGATTGCACATCTGTAAGATACATGCATAACAACTTCATTTCTTTACAGTGCTTTTCTAGAAAACCTGAAATGGTTGTGGCCTCAATTTCGTTCTGTCCAGCAAAGCTGCCTAAAAATGAGGGAGGTGGTCATCTGTGATCCAGACCAGTAGTCTCCCATTTTTTATGAGGGTGATCAGCTGTGGTGGACTAGTGGGAATGGGTGTAGAAGCAAATTGTCTTTAGAATTAGAAAATCCAGGAGCACCTGGGTGGCTCCTTCGGTTAAGTGTCAGACTCTTGATTTCGGCTCAGGTCACGATCTCCTGGTTTGTGGGTTCGAGCCCCACATTGGGCTCCGTGCTGACAGCTCACAGCCTGGAGCCTGTTTCAGAGCCTGCTCCAGATTCTTTGTCTCCCCCTCTCTCTGCCCCTTCCCTGCTCGTGCTCTGTCTCTGTCTCGCTCTCTCACACAAAAATAAATAAACATTAAAAAAAAATTAAAATAAAGAAGCATCAAGAGAAGAAAATCCAGTATGTGCTTGTGGTGCTAAAATTACATATTTCTAACAACTGCCTAGATTTGTATTCTTTTTCTCTTGTCATCTAGTTGTCATAAAAATGGGTTTTTCCATTGTAAAAAGTGTCTGGGGAATATTTTCAGTTCTTCACAATTCTCAGAATTTAGTCTTTGCATTGCATTTTTGTTGCATTTGATTCTTTTAATCTAGAACACTTCTGCCCTCTACCCCTTTGCCTCCATGACAAAAGAAATTCCGCAGAAGTGACCAGGGCCCCTTCTATTGCCAGAGCACAGGGGGTGGTCACTGGGGCCTTGGGCGTTTCTGAACTCTTCCTGGAGCTTTACTGTTGTGTTTTTGTCTGAAGATTTTCTACAATTTCTGTGATACTTTTCTGATTTGGGTAGGAAGATGTAAACTGCTAGTTTTTTTTTTCTGGCCACAAGAGGGTGCTGCCGAGAGGCATTTCTGTTTGAAGAAAAGTTTCTTAGTTCTTAGTTTCAAAGGTAGAACTTAGTTTCAAAGTTCTTCTTAGTTGAAGAACTTAGTCATCCTTCAAAATGCTCATTGAACACTGTCCTTGCAAATTCCATTCCTTACGTATCGTGTAAGAGAAGTTTACAACTACTACTTACCCATGGGTTTACTCCAGGATGCTCTCTGTTCCACCCTTGAGAGTGAGTCTTTAGTACTAAACATTTCCGATCTCCTCAATAATGGTTTAAAAATGGTGAGTTCCTTTCTTTGTCCCAAGTCACCTGAAGAACTCCTACAATATCAGGGGTGCCTGGGTGGCTCAGTCAGTTAAGCGTCCGACTTAAGGTCCGGTCATGATCTCGTGGTTCACGAGTTCAAGCCCACTGTCGGGCTCCGTGCTGACAGTTCGGAGCCTGGAGCCTCTTTTGGATTCTGTGTCTCCCTCTCTCTCTCTCTCTCTCCCTCTCCCCCTCCCTGCCTCCTTCTTTCTGTCTTTGTATCTCAAAAATAAACATTTGAAATCTTTTTCAAAAAAAGAACTCCTATAGTATTCAAGATACAGCATTCAAAAATACACGTAGATATGTCTGCACACTGCTTATTTTGACTTGGGATAAGTACTGACATTTGTTTCTGTTAATTTCAGATGACCACCTAAGAAAGGAGAAGGGGAGTATTAATAATATTGAAGATCCTCTTGTTTCTCAAGCAGTAAAGAGATGACATTTCCATCTGGGGCGTCTTTTGTCTTAAAATTGTGTGTATTCAGTACCATATTTATTCTGCCAACATTACCAAAATACATCACTAATGTTTGTACTTTGTAGAAATTCGAGTTTCTGCAAAACATTTAGCCCCTCCTGTTTTACTACATTTGTGAATAAAAACTAACTTGTAGCTTCCAGCTTCTTGGATTTGACTTGAAAGAGAAAAAAAAATACTGTTTTCAGAAGGAATGATAAAGTTTTTTAAATTTGTAAGAGCTAAAGGGATTTTATTAGTACCTGTATGTTCTTAAAAAAAAAAAGTCCAGGCCTTTATAGCCATATGCTCTGCTCTTTAACAAGGTTACATTAATTAAATTTCCTTCGGGCTGGAATTAGGTGGATTTGTAGAAAAATCCATTCATGTTCTGAGAAAACATTTAAAAGAACACTAAAGCCAGAAAAAACTATTTTCTATAAACTTTGTTTTTTTCCTTATGATTAGTGGTTTTTCAGATAACCATTTATAATTAGGTTTAGATATCTGAATTACTATCTAAATTTGAACTTTTAAACTAGGTAACAATGTACTTTTTCTTTCCTTGGACCATTTTGGCTTCTATTGGAAGATTTAATTAAAAGGAAGAGGGGGAAATAATTCTTTTAATTTTGCTGTAAGTAAAACAAAGAGTTTATTTCATTATATAAAGAATGTGGAGTAAGCATGAAGAGACAGGCTTTAGGAGAAATACCAGAAGGCACTTTTTAAAAGATGGCATTGTGTAACCTCCGTGTGGCCTTCAGCTGTGCACTTACAAGGCGAGCTACGCCAGGGGCCGCCACTACCTACTCGGGCTCCGGAATTCTCATTAAATGCCAGTTTTTCGTTCTTGGGATAAAAAAAAAAACCGGTAAGAGCTCTTAGTGTGCGATCTCTAAAATGCTATTTTGATATTTATTCAGACATTTTTATAACGTGGAGTCTCCAGACCGATATCCCTGACAACACCTGTTACAATAGCGCCCGGTCGGCCGGAAGTGGCAAAGCGTGTTCTGGGCGTGAACTGCGCGGGCTCCCGTTTACTGACCGCGTTTAGCTTGAACATTTTCCACAGGGAAAGTGATCATGGCTGGAGCTGGAAAAATTGGCGTCCTCTTCAGGGTGCGGACTCTGTGCTGCCTGTGGAAATTACTGAAACTTTTGACTTTCTGTGCGGTGGTCAGCGTTCAGTCCTTACACCTTAACCAAGAATTTTTATCTGAGTGCCAAAAGTTGTTATCCCCTCAAGACATACTTGACAAGTGAGAGGATTTTGCGAGGCCCTGTTGACGAGCTAGAATTACTTACATCTCATTTCCATTTTTAAAATTAAATCTGTAATCTATGGTAACAGTCACGAATTCCATTGTATTGGGTGTGGGGATATGAACATCTGAATTCTTCTCAGAAGACTTGGTTTACATGCAAGGATGTTGGCAATGGACGCTAAGTTCACCTCAGGAATTACAATCATGCAGGACTAGATTAAGAAAAAATCCTGGACTTTATCATTTTGGATACTGATACAAAGTCATCACGATAGAAGCTGAACATAATTGTCGCATGTAGTCGATAGTGCTTTTGTATGCATTGTCCTGTCATTTGCACCCAGGCCACTTTTATACTTTTGATGTATCATTTAATAAAAAACACTGGAGCAACTCGTCTTTGTGCAGAGGCTGTTCCTGTGCCTGTTCGGTCATCAAGAGGTGGACACCAGGACGGGAAGAACGGTGGGAGGCGGCTCCCCAGGCCCCCTCCCCCCCCCCCCCCCCCCCCCCCCCCCCCCCGCAGGCTCCCCGGCAGCCTGGGTGGAGGGGGAAGGGAGGGAGCTGTGCCCCGCGTGTGCCCTTGCCATCAGCCACCTCACCTGCCACACTTACTCTTCACCCCGGGGGCTGGCGGGGACGGTGTTGTAACCGGGGACGTGGCCATTTAGGGCTTCGGAAGAGCATATGCAGCACTCTTTTTTTATATTTGGAAAAAGGGAAAACCGCCTATTTTCAAAAAACTAAGATTTTTATGATTTCCACAGAGGACCTTAGGTTGAGAAAAATGTACTCCAGAAATGTTTATACTCAGGATATTTGAACTGTGTCAATTAATTTATAAGCCAGTAGTTGAAGAAGGTGCATGGGCAGAGATGGCAAAAAAAAAAAAAAAAAAAGATCTGAATACAGAGGACCCATCAAGCTCTTGTCCTCTAACTCAAAAAACTAAATCTGCATCACTGCTGGTGGTTTTCATGGGTTGTTAGGAGAAGTTCTCTTCCAGAAATACAGAGAAGTTTTAGGGGAAGACTTGGATTTACACAAAAATAGGATGGGAATTGGGGCTGAAGAGGGATTTAGGAAAAGTGGAAATCTAAAACTTGGGCAGTTAAAAAACAGCAGGAACAGAGGTGGCGTTTGAAGATGATAAATTTAGCTTAGCGTATATGTTTGCATAGAGTAAACTAATAGCTTTATAATTATGTGCAAGAATGCATTTGTGTATGACTCGCATGCCTGTATGATTATATAAAATTTGATGTGTTCTTTTAACCTAAAGCCAAGTGTACACGAAGGATTAACATTTGTGAGAATATGCCTTTAAAGGCATTTAGGACAATCCTCCCCAGCCACTTGGGTATTTGATTTTTGTAACAACCGTTCTGCAAGGATTGTGTGGTCTTCATTAATTTTTTTTTTTTTTTTAATAAAAGGTAAAACTACCTCTAAAAAAAAAATAGACCTTATTTCTTGGATATAACGTGCACAGAGTTTCCATACACCACCTATGCCCACACTCGCAGCCTCCCCCATTTTTAGCAGCACCCCCCCCCCCCCCCCATCAGGGTGGCACGTTTGTGCCAATCGATGGACCTGCACCGACCACATTCTCACTCAAAGTCCATAGTTCACATTAGGATTCATTTAAGGTGCTGTTCATTCTATGAGTCTGAACAAATATATCATGACCTGTATCCACCATTATAGTATCGTGCACAGTATTTTCACTGCCCTAAACGTCCTGTGTTCTGCCCATTCATCCTCCCTCCCCCCAGGCCCTGGCAGCCCCAGCTCTTTTACCCGTCTTCATGGTGTTGCCTTTCTCAGAATGTCAGATCTGGAATCCTGCAGTGCTTGGTGTTTACAGACCAGCTCCTTTCACGTAGGAATATGTACCTAAGATTCCTCCATGTTTTCGTGGCTTGAGAGTCGGTTTGTTTTTTAGCACCAAATAATAGTGCATCACCTCAGTGTCCCACGGTTTGTCCACTCACCTGCTGAATAGCATCTTGGTCGCTTCCGAGTTCTGGCAATTCCGAACAAAGTTGCTATAAACCAACTGCAGGCTGCAGTATGGACGTAAGCTTTCGACTCGTTTGGGTAAGTCCTAAGGAGCATGATTTGCCGCATCGTATGTCAAGAGCGTGTCTAGTTTGGGCAGGCACTGTAAAACTCCTCTTGAGAATTTTAGGGGCCTTCCTGTTAGAGAATCTGGAGGTACAAAGGCACCATGAGTGGAAATGGATGAAGGAAAAAGCGTCCCAAGTCACTCTGCTGTGGGGTCCTGTCTTGGAGAAGTGTGGAGCCGTCATGACTGAAACAGAAGTGCCTTTTTGCAAGAGCGATCGAGCCAGGCTTGTGGCCAGGAATGACATCCCTTCATTCACAAGAAGGCATGGTCCTGTGCAAATCTTGGGCTGGAGGCCTTGAGCGCTGATACCCTTCTACATAATTAGGTCGGTTGACCCCGATCTTTGATATCATTAAAAACTGGGGGACAATCACATTTTTGAGCTTTTTTGCTAAAAGGAAAAGACTCCGAGAGATAAATTTCCCCTCTGCCGTCTTGTTTCATGAGTTTATGGAAACTCCCATTACACAGCACCTCAAAGAAAAGACAAGCCAAGGAAACTTACTGGACAGCTCTCAGAGTAACACTTTTTTTAAAAGTATTTTTCCCCCTTGATCTTAAAATAACTGGCTTTTTGAGCCATGAGAAATAAAACAGGCATTTGCTTTAATTACTGTAACAATGCACTTTTGAAGATTCAAACATCTGAGCTTTGGCACTGGACACATATTTAATGAATGACTGTCCCTGAGCACTGATAGAACGTACCAGAAAGGTATGGAATGCTTTATATAAGGCCTTCACATATGTTGTCCTGTTTAACAACCCAGTAAGGTAGTTGAGGCAAAGATTCTGTCGCTCTGTGCTCCTCCCTGAGAAAACACAGGCTCAGTTCACGGACTATTCTGTGGCTTCAGAATAGAGAGAGAACAGGCTTCAGAAAGCAGCAGAGCCTGAGGAAGTGATCAAGAGGGTCTGAGATACTCTGGGGAGCGGGGTGGCTGGAGGGGGGACAGGCCTGCCGTCGCCATCAGGCACCCAAGGCCTGTGGTTTCAAGTTGGCTGGGAATAATAGCTAACAGGAAGCTGCACAATATGTCCGTTTCACATGGATCATCTCAACGACTGTTTACCAACAGCCAGGACATAACTGCTGCTCTTCCCATCTCACAGATAGGGACACTGAGGCACGGAGCAGTTAAAGGAACGGCTCCTGGCGGAACGGCTACAAAGGGGGCACCGGCCACTAACCTCGGAGACCTGTCTTTAGCCTGCAGGCCAATTCACCTGGGCATCTCCCTTTCCCTTTAAAGTCCTTCTGGAAGCGAATCATGGCAACGGTGGGCTCCAGTCCCATCGGGAGCCTGGGCAAATCTCTTCGCTGCTCTGGGACCTCAGTTTTCTCACCTGCAAAATGGGGGTGATCAGGCAAGCCCCCTCCCCCATCCGATCCGGTTACCCAGGGAGGGGTTATGGACCTAGGTGGGGTGCGTGCGAAGCCCGGAGCCCGGCGGGGGTCTTCCCAGCTCCTCCGACCCCCTCCCCAAGCCCTGTGGCTGGGAGTAGCTGGGGCCCACGTGGGCCCGCGCGGCGCAGTCGCAGTGGCCGGAGGCAGCGCGCCCTCCCCCGCGCCCGCCGCGCCGGGAGGCCGCTCCGCACCATATTTAGTCAGGGGGAGCGGGCAGCCCCGGGCTGGTATGCGGCGCTGGGGATTCCTGCAGGAAGGCGCCCGCGCCTGCCCTTTTTGGGTTGTCGCCCGCCCAGCGCCCCCCGCCGCGCCCGCGGAGGGAGGACCGGCCCGGGGACCCGGGGCCCGTGCGGGGCGGGGAGCGGGGCGCGCGGGTCCCCGGCCTGGCGCGGGGCCAGCCCACCGCCTCGGCTTCCTTTTATGGCCTGTGTGCGTGCGGGCGACGGAGCCCGGGAGAAGACGGAGAGCCGGGGAGAGAGCCGGCGACGGAGAGCCGGAGCCAGAGACGCAGGGCCAGAGATAGAGGGAGACAGTGGGAGACGTCCGGGAGAGACACAAAGCCAGAGACCGCGGGAGAGGTCGGGAGAGACACAGGCCAGAGGCAGAGGGAGACAGAGGAGAAAGTGAGAGACAGAGACATGCAGAGTGACCGCAAGGCAGGAAGAAAGAGTGATGGAGAGTCACTGCCATCAGAAGTATGCGAGAGAGACGAACAGATTGACAGACACAGGCGGGGGGGGAGGGGTCCTAAGAGAGAGGGGAGCAGGGGTGAAGTTTTAAGCAGCTTCTTCATTTGCAGGAACTTCTTGGGCGGGGGAAGAAGAGTTGGGAACTTGCAAGGGCAGGGTCGCACCCACTTTCTCTTTGCATCCTGACTCACACCTTGCAAGTTACATAAATATACCCTCCCCGACACACACACACACACACACACACACATTTTTCGGCTGCAGAGACTGAGGCTCAGAGCAGGGAAGTGACTCGCCTGAGGTCAGGCAGTCAGCGAATGGCACATCCGGGCCTCAAGTCCCTGCAGCAGGTTGTTGTGTCCCCACCCCCACCCCCCACTTTTTCTTGTGGGTGGAGGTGGAATAGCAAGTTGGGAAAAATAAAAACTTTCCCTTCCCAAAAGATTCCCAGCCGTCGGGGGCTCCTGCCTTGCATTTGCAAAGTTCAAAAAATCCCCTTCCTCTACCCTTCATGCAGTGCGGCCGGCCCCCTTTCCAGGCACTGGATGGCGAATAAAAGGGGGAGCGGGGCTGGGAGGTGGCAATTCAGACCCCCACATTTGCCCCCTCCGAGGGGAAGGAAGCGGTTAAAATCGGGGTCGTGCACTGACTGAAGGGAGACCTTCTCAAGCAACTCCCCTCCCCGCTCCCAGACGCTGATCGCTCGGCCCCTTGCTCTGGGAATCATAGCCTCGGTGAGTGTCCCAGAGCCGGGTTGGGGGGGGGGGGTGCGGTGTGAGACACCGGCCCGAACTCTTCTGCGGGGAGCGCCACAGCCCCCTGGGTCCCCGCCACGTGTGCGCCCCTGTCCCAGCGCCGCCGCAGGTGAGGCCAGGAACGGCACAAAACGCCGCGCTTCCCGGGCCCTGCAGGGGGCGCTGCGGAGCCAGCAGCCTGGGACCCTCCCCTCTCCTCCCCCCGGGGCCGCCTCCTCTTTCCCACCGGGGGCAGCTCCGGGTCTATAAAGAGAGGCTTCCCGGGGGAGCCGGGAGATTTGGACGCCCCTGCCTGGGAGGTGTGCCAGATCTGAGCTCTCCACCCGGTTTCTTCTCCGCTGTCCCCCCAGTTGGAGATCTGTAAGTAGGGTGGCACTGGGGGGTGGGCAGCTGGGTAGGGGTCATCCTACAGGGCCTGGGGAGCAGCAAGGTGTTTCTGTTGCCATCCTTGTCATCCGGTCAAGGACTCTGGTGAGGAGGTGGGGATTCACAGTTTTCATTTCTCTGCTTCATCAACCTAGGTTTTCCCCAAACCTCCATCTCCCCAGGTGGCCAACCAGAAGTGCCACCTTGGGGGTACTTGTTAAAGACAGAAATTCCGGGCTCACCTCCAGTTACACTTGAATCTCCAGAAAAACTGTACTTAAAAAAAAGGAGGACTCCCAGATGATTCTTATGAGACACATCTGGGAGATGTGATCCCTTCAAATCTCAGAGGAGCAGCTTCCATTGGCTTCTAACTTTTATTCTAGGCACAGATAAAGTACAGCTGAACTTCCCTAGAAAGTCATTTCCAATCACAGAGGCGGGCAAAGTAACGCTCTGAGTGGATTTGGAAGCCTGGCTTAATTCTGTTGAAAACATGCTAAATCAGTGAAAAACACGTGGGCAGATGCTTCGCAGAAAGGGGAGTGCGTTTTTCATCAGTTTAGAGGATGTGTTTGTTGATCACCCTAGAGAGGGAGGGCTGGTTATGATGCAGTTGATTTATCACAGCCCAGTTTTCTTCCAGACTCCCCTCCCCCATTCCAAAGTTAAAAAAAAAAAAAAAAAAATCTTATCCAGGTTGACCCCAAGGGCTTCAAATACCCAGGCAGATGAGACAGTTTCGATTTGCATCCATGACCTGCAGGTGTGTTAAGTAAGAGTGCCCTGGGGTTTCCTGTGAGTAGCTGGCACCCATGTTGCTCTGAACGTCCCCACAAAGTGGACCAAAGTGAGAAAAAGTCTGGCTGATGTCTGTTTCAGTTTTCCCCCTGCACAGAGAGCTGGTGGGGATTTTGCTGCCTGAGGAAGGGCGCCATTCAAAGCTATGCTTATCAAGACGTTAGAGAAAATAGTTAGAAACCCAAGGAGAGGGTTTGGTTACAGTGTTAAGAACTAAGAGATTAAATGGTTAAGTGGCCAGGGTTTGGCCAAGGGAAGGCAGGTGGATTGTTAGTAAACCGATTTGCATAGTTGTGTTTTGCTTCGTCTTCTCGATTGGTTTAGTTTCCTTAAAGATACCAATGGAGAGGTTTTTCTGTTTTGTTTGTTTTGTTTTTACAGAGAGGGAACTGGAAGATGCTGGGCTGAAAGGCATTGGATGGCAAGGTGTAAAATAGGTTGAATTTCTGTGGAAGGAAGTCTTCCCTTGGTGCTTTTCCATTGAGATAGCCACCACTGATGGGATACTTATGTACCAGGCACTGTAGCAGTGTTTGATTTAATTTATCTCATCTAAATGTTGCAATAACCTTTTAAGGAGGCACCATGATGACTGTTTAGTCAAAAGGCAGCTGAGGCTCAGGGAGGTTAAGTAACTCGCCCAGCATCACACAGCTAGCAAGTGGTGGAATCCATTCCTGGGTCTGTCTGATACCAAGGCTATGTGATCTTGACCCACCACCTTTTGTCTTTACCATGAACAAAACGTCTTTTGGAGTCAAGTTTCTGGGGGGACCACATGCTTCCAGAAAGCAAGGGTTTATCATCTTCTCTCTGGAGAAAACATAAGCTGACCTTTTGGGAATTTAAAATAAAACGCACCGTTTGTCCCCTGGTGGTGTGGTAATCTAGCTGGGGCCGATGGGTAGACTGCCATCCCAAGAGTCTAACTCATGAACTAGACGAGCTTTCTCCAAGAAGCTTCTGGGGCTCGCCTGGTACACACCGTGGTTTTTTATTTTCGCATCTGAAATAGACATGTTCTTCCGTACAAGGTATTTGTTATGGATTTGTTACCATTACTTTTCTGTCCGAGGGCTGAGATTGAGGCAAACATGGCCATGTATGGTAGTGTTTTCCATGAGGCCATACCCGGCTCGCTTGCAAGTTAGCGTCGTAACACAGCTTTGTTGGTCGTGACTCTGGGGGATTTCTTGGCCCTTGTCCTTCCCATTTGGGAACAAGTGGAGGGGCCCGGAGGAGAAGACATTTGGGAGGAAAGGAGGATTATTTTTCCCTGCTCCTCTCTTATTGGGAATTTTTTTTTTTAATTCAAAAAATGTTTTTAGCCACTCGGGTTTATTAAACTACTGCTTTCCAAGATAGGAGTAGAAAACAATACCTGGTGATTATCTTTGCCAGACCATATCGCAGTGGCAGTTAACTAACTCCAAGGCTCCACAAGACCATAAGGATTACTGTCCAATCCTGTAACGAATTTCTCTAACACTCTTCATTCGGGGCAGGCCCCCACAGTCTCCTAATTCCGTGTCTTCCTCTGGCATGGTCTCCTCTGTGTTCCCTCTTCCCGGAGCTCTGCCCCACCAAGGTTTGGCCAAACCAGCCAGTCAGAATCATGACTTGACCGACCGCCATCCGAATTGATTCACCTCCAAGGACCTGGGTCTCCTATTCAGCATTTGGTGCTCATTACTGACTAAATCAGTTAGATTAGGACTTGTGATCTTAGGGACCTGCAGGGGAACTTTCTGGAGGCTGTTGATGTCTAGGATCAAGGAGCTGGCAGACTCGGTTCTTGGTGAGGGCATTCTTCCAGGTTCGAAGAAGGGTGCCTTCTTGCTGGGTACTCACACGGCCTTTCTTGACAGTTTTATTTTGGAGGAGGAAGGGTCTCTTCTTTCTTCAGCACATCGGGGCCAAGCAGGCGGATGCCCTGTTGGAAATTGAAATGGATTTCCGTGTAATTCTCAAATCAGATCCGTGTGAGATTTTTCCGGAAAACCAAGTCTGCTGTTAAATCCGCTGGAATCCTAGAATGTCATGAGCAAGTTTGGAAATCCTCCACACCGGACTTCACAAACCTCCGTTTTCCCATCTGAAAAATGGGGGTGGGGTGGGGAGAATAGCTCATGTTTGGTGAGCGCTTTGGCCAGTCGACACGCTGAGCCCTTAACTGGCATCGTGTTACCATCTTCGCAACAACCCTTGGGAGGAGATATTGTTGTTGGCCCCTTTTTACTACTGTGGTCTGAATAACTTGCTCAGGATAGCTTGACTGGCCCAGGAGAAAGACTGGATCCTGCAGAGCTCTTTGTAACTCTAGAGCCCAAGGGATTACCCTGTCGGGAGGATTAAGTGGGATAATGCACACGAAGGGGGTAGCATCACCTGGGCTCTGCCTCACTTCAGTGGGCGATTATTTATCACGTACGTGCCCAGAGACCTTAAGGATTGTGCTTCATGTGGCACAGCAAGCCTATCGTGTGACCTTTCTGTAAAGGAGAATCTTTTCCCTTATTTTCCTTTTGTGTCCTGCCTCCATAATCCCAATCCCTATTTGGCATGAAGGTGGTAGTTAGAACCTTCTACTTGAATATGGCCACACTTGCTCCCCTACGCCAGGCACATTCCAGTTCTACTGGCCCATTTGTGATTCATTTCGGGCCATGATGGCATCCTGGAAGGGCTCTCCTAGGAATGGGAACCTATCTGGCTTTTCAGGTGGCTCTTTGGCTCCCTGGGGTCTCTCCGCCCTCCTCCCCTGACCTTTAAACAGTGGAGCCATGGCCACACGTTGGAGGAAAGGCTGAGTTCGGAGAAGGCCAAGCGGGAATTTGCAGGAATTTTGTAAGGCTCAGGTGAGGGAGGAACTAGCTAGTGCTGTCCACTGCTCCTGCACAGGGGAGTCCCGTACCTTGAACCTGCATTAGTGATTCGAGGGTTTGGATGGAACAGCCCTCATCAAAGTCCCCAAGAAAGGGCCCGCAGGACTCGACCCCTGCTCACTCATGCAGGCTTGAACTTGCCCCATTACTATACCCGTTCCTTCCTTCCCCTGGTGAAGCGAACCGTGGAGCAGATGACGTAGAATCTCAAAAGGGGCCTCGGTCTGAGGCCGCTGGGTCCTGATCTGGGGTCACGATTGCCAGTCCCCGTCTCCTCGTAGAATGCCTGTCTCCCTGAGCCCCTTCCTCCTTGCCCTCTCGATTCTTCCTTACCCCCTAGGTGTAATCACGGTCAGTGTATTCTTGGGTATCTTTCCAAAACTTTGCTACGTCGAATTTCCTTTTTGTCAGAAAAAAAAAAAAACTGGCATTCCGGACATTAGGATTTTTTTTCCCCACTTAATTGTAGATCTTCAACATCTTTCTCTACCGGCATGTTTTGGCATGTTTAAAAATCAGCTGTATAATCCTCTATTATTGGAAAATACAGCTTCTTACTGAAATAACCCCTTATGGAAACATACCAGCTGCTCCCCATCACTTAGAGTGTTTCAGGGAACATCCTATATCTATTTTTGTCTAATTACATGAATTTATCTGTAAGATCAATTCCCAGCAATGCAATGGCCAAGTCAAAGGGCACGTGCATTTAAAATGGATAGATATTGAGAAATGTCTGTCACATTCGA
This sequence comes from Panthera onca, assembly GCF_046562875.1. Taxonomy (NCBI): domain Eukaryota; kingdom Metazoa; phylum Chordata; class Mammalia; order Carnivora; family Felidae; genus Panthera; species Panthera onca. The sequence goes on from NC_138354.1 coordinate 29,133,516, forward strand.
GACTGTACATTAATTGTAAGCACGTTATGCCAGGGCTGGAAGATACAAAATACCCTGGGGCTTTGAGGGCCGGAAATGACCAGTTCTCTCTTTCCCAAAAGTGTTCTTCATAGGAGCTATATTGTGTCTCTTGCTAACCAAGTTCTCTTGGTAGGAGAGAAAAATAATTTCACTCTACTAATTAAAAAACTTCCTTCTGGAGTTACTTTATTTCTTAATGTTTATTTATTTTTGAGAGACAGAGAGAGAGACAGGCAGCATGAGCCAGGGAGGGGCAGAGAGAGGGGGAGACACAGCATCCAAAGCAGGCTCCGGGCTCCAAGCTATTGGCACAGAGCCCGAAGTGGGGCTTGAACTCAAAAACTGTGAGATCATGACCTGAGCCGAAGTCAGACCCTTAACCGACTGAGCCACCCAGGTGCCCTGGAGTTACTTTAAACACAGTATTTAAGTCAGGGGAGATGTCCCAAAGCAACAGTGAAATGGTCCACTGCTCGCCTTTTTCCTGTTAAGGTGAAGTTGGGCTTCCTTGGGATCACACCCTGGGGAGGTGGGGGGTGGTATGATTGATGGGGGGAGTGCGGAGGGGGCCAGGCCTTGAAGCAAGCAAGAGCTTTTCTGCTAAGAGTAGATTGGACGTCGGGTGAATCTGGGTTTAAATCCCGACTCCAGCTTTTGCAAGGGAAGGCTTTTAATTTAGTTTACTTTCCAGGACCTCTGTAATCTTACAGGAATAATAAATTATGCTCACCTTGCTGAACACTTAGGACACATAGCGAGCTGGGGTATTTAATAAATGGCCTGGCCCAATACCCCATGAATAGAAGGGGCCCAGTAATTACGGTGCCTATTACCAATAACAGATTTAGAATCCAATTGTCTCATGCAGACAGCTTGGGGCAGAGAGAACTGATGCATGTAAGGATCCTGGACCCTCTCCTGTTTCCCTCTACACGCCCGGCTCCTTCCACACCTGCCCCAGGACTTGAACTAGTTTCTCCGATGCGGAGGTCCTTCCAGCTGGTGGACTGTGTCCTAGACCGGGCTCAGGGCGTTCATTTCGTCTGCACTGCGCTTAAACTGTGCGATGATTTAACTTGAGTGGCGGCTGTTTCGCACCTAAAGTCAGACTTCTGGGTCGACTGCAAGCCTGGAAGTTCAGGGTCCACATACTCATGAGGTGACCCCGGCTGGAGTGAAGGAGCTACCACCATCTCTAGGCGGGGTAAGAGGGCTCTCGGCCCAATTGTTCCCGTGACCCCTGGGGACACTTAGGTTTGTGTCTGTGGTCCAAGCTCTTGAGCCGGCCCCTTGGCAATAAAGTCTTCAGGGAAGCTGTCGACCAGGCGTGATGATGTGCAAATCCTATACTATTCGGGCCCTGGGGTATTTGATTCATTTTTTATTAGTGCGGAAGCAGAAAGGGCAGGATCTTTTTACCCCTGCGTCCCTCTGGGGAAGATAAAGCTGATGTTAAAACACACCAAGCTGAACGGTCTTGTGTGGTCCGATTCCAGCCCTTTGATACGGAATCACAGATCCCATAGAATGTCAATGTCAGGCCAGCCCACTTTCTCCCCCCAGATGAAACATGCAAGGCTCAGAGGGGGAGAGTGACTTGGCCACAGGCACCCCGCGAATTCATGGCGGAACTGGGACTTGTAACCGGGTGGTTTCACAGAGGCTGAAGAACGGCTTGTTTGTGCTGAAAGAATGAAGCTGTGTGGTGTTGGCGGGGAAATCAGGACCGCGTGCACAGCGGACACACTGAGCCGTGTTGTGTCACACGTTGCTGACCTCATAGCCACAGAGTCCTTTGTTTTCATCAAAAAGTTTGAGAGCACCCCTCGATCCCTGAAGCGTCCTTACTGTCCATCTGTCCTTCCTAATACCCCTGCAGGTGCCCCTTCAGCCCCCGACCTCTGGGCGTCTGCGTTTTGTCTTGGGATGTGTTCACTGCCCCCGTGTCACCTCCAGCAGTTGGCCTTCCAGGCCTTAACTGTCTTCTGCAGAGAGTCCTGGGTTTTCTTCTAAAGCAGTGGTTCTCACCGGGGACGATGTCGCCCCACCCCCCAGGAGACATCTGGCAATGTCCAGAGGCCTTTGGGTTGTTAAAACTGGCAGGGCCGGGGGCGCATAGGCGGCTCAGTTGGTTCAAGAGTCCGACTTCAGCTCAGGTCATGATTTCATGGTTCGTGAGTTCGAGCCCCGCGTCGGGCTCTGTGCTGACAGCTCAGAGCCTGGAGCCTGCTTCGGATTCTGTGTCTTCGTCTCTCTCTGCCCTTCCCCCGCTCGCACTTTGTCTCTGTCTCTCTCAAAAATTAATAAACTTTAAAAAAAAAAAAAAGAAAGAAACTGACAAGGGGAGGAGCTACTGGCATCTAGTAAGTACAGGACAGGGATGCTGTAAACAGCCTAGAATGCATAAGACAGCCCCTCCCCCCACAAAGACTGACCAGCCTCAAGCGTCCATGGTGTCAGGATTGAAAACCCCTATTTGAGGGGCGCCTGGGTGGCTGAGTCAGTTAAGCGTCCGGCGTCTGCTCAGGTCACGATCTCGTGGTCTGTGAGTTCGAGCCCCGCATCGGGCTCTGCACTGGTGGTGTGGAACCTGCTTGGGATTCTCTCTTTCTCTCCCTCTCTCTGCCCTTCCCCCACTTGTGCTCTCTGTCTTTGTCTCTCTCTCGCGTTCTGTCTCTCTCAAAATAAATAAATAAACTTAAAAAAAAAACCATAAACGAAAAACCTCCTTGGAAGTAAGGACCACAGCAGGGAACAGGAGACCAGGTTTTGTTTCCACTTAGCACAAGGAGAGTCCTCTGACTGGAACTGGGCCCCTGATCATTGCTGTTATTTTGCAAGCTACTTTTTATTTTCTTCCTCCCAGTGCCTCCCCTAATGCCCCACCTGGGACTTTTTTTTACCTGGTTGTCACCGTCCCAAATTTTTGAAAACTCAAGGCTCTGGGTGCATGCTGAGGCACGTCCTTATAACGATTAAGCCAAATTATCCGGAGCCTTCTACACTGATGCAGGATGTTTCTCGGGTGTGCCTGTATTTCCTGTCCTCAAATGTTCTGCCTGTTTCAAAGAAGACAAAGCAGGAAAGATCACCTTGAAAATATACCTTTATTCAGATTCCACCATAGCTGGCTGTGCCATGATGGGCAAGTTACTTAACCTCTCTGTGCCTCCGTATCCTCTTCTGTAAACCAGAGTTGATGGTGTACCCTATAGTGTTTCTGAGGGGATTAAAGGAGACAATAGCTGGTACCCAATAAAGATTTAGCGGCTCTGATTACTAATGTTAATATTATTAACTTGCTAGGCTCACTACATTTTCTCAAGGGCATATTTGTGAGATTTCATTGGTGTTTGGTGGGAAAAGAGGTCTGTGGCCAAATGTTTTGGGGAGCCTTGGGTCTAAAGGAGTAAAATCGCTTTCGGGTTTTAGGACCTGCCAAAGTCTTGGATGTCCTGATATTGTCCTGCCTTTCCATGCACAGG